>NW_027122385.1:4800000-6000000 GCF_030686945.1 Centruroides vittatus
AATGGCGTCAAAACGCGTGCTAAGCTTGCTCGGAGCAGAAGCGCATGCATACTGCCGTGATTGTGCATTATTCTCATTTTCATTCACAAACGGACCTTATTTAAAAAATAGCCCTCATAATAATAATCGAGGCTATCGTATCGTTAAAAATTATTTTTGCATTTTGTACAAACAAAATAAATATATTGAAGAATATAAAAACATGAAAATTATACTTTAGAAGTAAATTTAGTATCAAAAACGTTTGATTCAGCACGACACAGTCCGACTGAAAATCGTTCCGATTACCGGCGATTCTGATTACCGGGGTTCCGATTAACGAGTCTCTACTGTAGTTCATTTAAAAATGAATTGTGAAAGTTAATGAAAATTATAATTAGAATGGCAAAGCTCAATTAGTATAAAATATTAGCAACAAATTTTCCCAAATAGTAATAGTTGTAAAATTATGATTCAAATTCATTATAGTGTTTAAAACTAAAATTTATTAATTTTAAAGTTAAAATAATGGTGATATAAGCCTGGTACTCACATGCAGAAATGGACAACAGAAACCATCAAGGGAAATGGTTGCCATTCCGTCATCTTTCTGTGTTGGGTGTACTCCCATGCGGAAAATACCCTACAATTGAAGTGCGTCATAAATCCATCATCGCACCATCTGCCAGTCATAAATATAAACAGCTACTATGACCATGTGCCAGTAGTCAAAAATGGTGCCTACCAGGATTACTTTGTTATATCAATTAAACTTTCTAAGTTTGCTTATGATCTTATTGCATATAAAAATGCTCAAAAACGAAGAACTTGGATTAAAAAAATATTCTAAATCATTGAAAGTTAGGAATATCAAATACTTTCGTAACCAAATTACAATTACGCCATTACGCAGAAAGTATGTCTATTTGACATTAATATTTAAATTGGATAGTAATATAGCATATAAATGAAATATATTAGAGTATTAGTATCTAAATAAAGCTCTTTAGCCTTGCCCACTGCCATAGTTCGATTGCTATCGTCCCATGTAATCTTTATGACAACATTGCCAAACGACCTTCCTACTGGTCTAATTTTTACCGTTCCACTTTCTGCCACAGCAAAAGTTGAAAATTTTCAACTTCATATTCCGTCAGCTTCGACGATAAAAGTGACATCATTCTGTCTTTCCATCCTTTTCGTCGACAATTTCAGTCATCCATTGCAGCATGTGAGTACCAGGCTATAGTCTTATGAAATGCTGTTTTAAGTATTCTTCACATTTGGAGAACAAAGTTTGCAAATACTTGAAAAAGGCATAGAAAGGAAATATAAACTATTTACTTATTATATTGACAGTAAAAAGAAAGACAGCAATATAATATTCTAATTACGTACACTTTATTATCTCTATACTATATCATATTCCATAAAACAATGATTGAAATGTTCTATACAAAAATTTGTAATTAAAATTTTAATGGAATAAAATAAAATTTAACTCAGTAGTGAATTTAAGAAGAAAAAGATCTTTATTTATATGAATATAAGAGGAAGTAAAATTCAATAAAATCTGTAATAACTTACAGTGTAAGATTATTGTAACCAACACTTCTATGAGTAAATGCCCTTGCCAGAAGACGAATATGTGTAAATTCTATACCAGTTGCTTTTTCAAATTCATGTAATTCCTAAAAAGAATAAAAATCATAAATTTTATTGCAAAAATATTTTACAACAGCTCTATAACTGAATATGAAAATTTATGATTTATTTTTTAAATTTATTCACATTGAAATTGATTATAAATTTAATGATTTATTTATTTTAAATTTATTCACATTGATTTCTAATAAAAGTTTTCTAAAAATGAATTTATATAATTAGGTTTATTTATCCAACAAAATTAAATTAAATTACTACTCAAAAATTTGCATATTTATAATACAAAACAATTTGATATTGTTGATATATGTACTGAAGGAAAAAATTTTAAAAAGTATTACCAAGATTTTAAAAAATTTTAAGCCCTTTTATTAGAAAACAAAATGCATAAATGTATAAAATAATAATAATACAGTGAGAGTTTAATTATTCTGATATTATAATACGTTGAATCTATCTAAAAACAAAAAATAATCATAATAATAATGAAAATTGTGAAAATGAGGTGCTTCCCTTTTCATTGTTTACATAAGAAACTGTTTCAAAGTGTCAGAAAATAGTTCTTTATTAAGTTTACAATTATTTGAAGTGGGTATTAGTATTCCCTTTCACACCACTGAGAATTTTTTGATACTTTTCCTCATTTTTGTACTTAAATTGGGTATTTTGTTTATATTGAAAACTACAGAAAAAGGATACTAGCTAATATTGTCATTGACATTAAATGTTACTGATATTGAGAATTACTATTGAAATTACAAAATTAATTTATTTAATGGCCTAATGCTAGCAAACTTTGAAACTGAAACTGTTCATAAATTTCATTTATTTGTATTTTAAATTTTAAGCTTTATTCCACTATCAACAGTTAAACAATTTCTAACCAATCTCCTTGGATTCCCACCTAATTAATGTTCAGAAATTAAAATTATGCTTTTGATTGGCTGGAAAATTTAACTGTAAACAATTTTAAATTTAAAAATTAATCCTTTCTAAAATTTTAAGTTTCTTGCTGTGAATGTTTTGAAGAAAATATCAGTTGATTAACAGTGATTTTAAAAACAGTAAAAATAGATGGTCTTCATTTAGTTCTCTACTTACCAACAAAGTTTATCATATCATAGAATTTTTATATACCATATTGGCCCAAATACTACTAGTCAGTGTTTTTTTCCTAGTTTTTTAAATCTTGAATTAATAAAATTTGTTTTCTAAGGCCTTTCTAGGTCTTATAAACATAATAATATTGAAATAAAGCTCTTTAAATACAGTAATTTATTGTAATTGTTATTGATATAGAATTTTATTGATTTAATAATTATGTTTTGACAGTATTAATTGCCTGTTATCAATTATTACACAATATCACATGATTGATTACATTATATATTATACACAATATATATATATATAATATATAATATATATATAATATATAATATATATATATATACATACACAATATATTGATTACAGATTACATAATATCAAATCAGATATTCAAAATATAATTCTTGAGTCTCTTCAGTCACAAAAGCTGGAGTTTTTAATGTAAACCAAACCTCTCACATCTGCTGATGTTATGAGATCTTTTGCAGTTTAAATTAATTTCATTGTGCTCTTTGCAGCTGAACAAGGAGAGTGTAGAACTGTGTTTGCCAGTATAATGCTTTTCTGTTTGTAAACTGTAAAACTGATAAATCACATTCCAAAAATGACAATTTCCTATTGTTTTCTTGAGTACTACAGGTTCTATGTATACATTTATGCACTACAAAATGATGGCTTCAGCGTTATGTGTTTTAAGAATACTTTTTTAAAGAAAATTTTGCATCTGAACTTCCTAAGTTTAAAATAACCCAATATTTTTGTAAAATATAAAATACAAGTTCTTTTCTTTTTAATTTAAAGTGATGAAGCCATTTTTTTTATTATTTTATAACTTTTTATTATAATTTTCTAAAATTTTTTACTTATGTAAATGTGACTATTACAATAGTTACAGCTGAAGTTTAACTACAAAAAGGATAAAACTTCAAGCTCCAGTAGTAGCTTATAAGGAACAGTCTGGTGTAAGTTTATTTTCTGACTGATAAATATCATTTCATCAGAAGAATAAACTTTTATAGTTTGCAAAATTCTTGTCTTATAATTAAAAGCATTAAATCCACTTTTTAGTTTTTTAATATTTTTGGAAAAGCTTTTGTATAAAATAATTTTTGCTTTTGTAATTTTAATCTTAAATATAATTTGTACATTAAGTAATATAATTTTAATAAAATACAAATTGGCATATCACAATTTTTATTCTGAAAATGTACAAAAATTAGCTGTTTAAAAAACAGTATTTTGAATGGTTTTAATCAAATGACAATACTGACGCGGAGACAAACGGCAACCAGTCTTTAGGAACACAAAGGGGTATTTATTCAATCAGAGAATGTACAACCACTGCAGCTTGCAGTGCTGGAACAATAATCGCCCTCAACCTGAGAGCTTGCAATTATATACTGTGAGGACATGGTTAGAATATGTATATGATAACAAATTGCCATGTGTTCTCAGACCGAGAGAACTTACACACAAAAAAAAACATCAAAGATGTTCAAACCGGAAACCTCCTTCTGACAGGCAAAGACTCTAACCCCTGCACCATGAATGACATGGTGGGAAAGGTGAGCCACGGTAATATCTAATAGATCTCTCTTCCTTAAAGATAGTTACTTATAAGGAAAGATCTGTCATAAATAAGTACACTTTCATCAATTAAAAATTAATTTCTGATATTACAATTGTTTAAAAAACTTTTATAAACAGTTCTAAAATAATTTTAATTTTAATTTCTATTTTCAATACAGTGGCACCTGTACTTCAAACTTAATTTGTTCCAGGAGGTCATTCAAACTCCAAATCATTAGAAGTCCATAGCAATTTTTCCCATAAGAAGTAATAAAAAGTGAATTAATGAATTCCCATTTCCTAAACAATACCCATTTTAATCATCTTAAAACAGAAAATACACATAATTTAAGGTAAAAATAACACAATTAAATGCCCTGATAATAAACTAAAACACAAAACAATAAATAAGTAAATACTGTATAATAAAATGAAAACTGCATATACCAGTCGCAAACTGTTGACTTTGGCATCTTAAATGTGGCCACCAGATCTGCCACACATGTATCACTTTCATGTTTTATGATCAGTTCCTTTTTAATTTCAATTGTTGATACTACAACCTTCTTTTTAGACTTTGTTGTTTCCATACCCTTTTCAGATTCCATAAAAGTTATATTGATTAAACAGAAAATTTCTGCTTATTTTTAACAGTTGTTGTTAGTTAACTTAGTTGTGTGATTTAATTTTAACAGTCATGAAATTTAACACATTATTGCTAATGAGAGATTGTATTCTTTGTTTATAAGCTTATTTTAAAATTTTTACTTCATATTTAGTTTGAATAAAATTGAGTCAAAATACCTTCAGATAAAAAGCATACCAGCATGTTACTCTTTATGAATGTCAGAAAGGATATAATGCCATACAAACAGTAAAAAATATCCATAATATGTACAGGAAAAAATGCTCCTAAGCTTCAAATATGCAAATATGGTTTAAAAAGTTCTGTTCAGGAAATTTTAAATTAATGGATTAACAATGTATGGAGCATTCAAAAGATGTTGACAAAGAAAAATTGGAGGAAAAAACTGTTAAAAATCAACAAAAAACACGCAATATATATATATATATAACCAAACATACAAAAATGAAGCAAAAAAGCACTGAAAACATTCTAGCATAACATGAGAGTGAGAGATGACTTGCATTTATGGTTTGAATGCTTTTTTTTCAGTATATGCAGTTTGAACTCTGAAACATCATTCGAAATCTGAAGCAAATTTTTGTTGAATCTAGTGTTCAAACTCTGAAGCATTCCAAGTTAGAATTGTTTGAAGTATAAAGTACCACTGTATTTCTAATTTGATTTATTTGTTAGTTTTGAAATTTATTTGATAATCCTACAGTAGATTAAAAATTTTTAAATCTACTGTAAGATTATAATAATAAATTTAAAATAATTTAATAGAAATTTAAGATATATTTTAATTTGCTTATAAAAAAAATCTTTTAAATTATATACTTTTAATTTATATTGTATTGTAAAATATCATTAAACAGATATTTACTTTCAAAAGTGGAACCACTTCAATCCATTTTCTATCACCCTCTGGTTCTTGTTCCTTTAAAAAAATAATAATAAAGTTAGATAAACTAAACTTTAAAGCAATAAAGCTTTATATTTTATTTAAAAGTTATTTATAAGCTATATTCTTATTTAACCTGCAAAGGATGTGGAGGCAGATTTTTCCATACATCTCTCAGTTCTGGTTTTGAAAATAATGTCTCACAAAATACTCTATCAGCAACATTAATACCACTGTCTAGAAATAATGCACCTAAAATATATTTGAAAGCTTTGTATTATTTTAGGCTTTATTCAATCAAAATATATCAGAAAAAATTTTTCTACTTTCATCTAGAATAGAATAGAATAGAATAGACCTAGGAACTATATAAGTTGAAAGATTATTAAAATTTTAAATATAAGATCATTAAATTAAGTGATACTGAACTGGCTTTTTAAGAGAAACCATTAATAAATATTTCATAATTTTTTTAATTTTTAATTGTAATTCATAATAAATAAATAATAATTACTTCATAAGAAACTGACTTAAAATTTTTAAGATGTGTTTCATCAATTACCATATTTTATGGCATATAAAATGCAACTTTTGTTAAAAAAAGGCTTAAAAATGCCTATGTCTTATATGTAAAGTTGCATTCTTGTATAGGCTAATGAATTCTCCAAATGGCCTTTCAGTAGACTACAGAGTAATCTCTACCTAGTACACCTCTTGAATAAAAATGTTATTGTTTAATTAAATATATTACTACTAGTAATTTTAAATGTGTAAAACAGAATTAATATAAATATTAGTTAGATACCATGAGACAATTTGCAACCAACTGTTCAAAGTTAAACAGTAACATTTTCTCAACACCCATACATATTACTATCTTACATGTATTTTATATTTTGCCACAATCATCTTACTATGTGGGATGACTCAAACACACTATGTTTTGCTACATATTCTGTTTTAAAATGCATCTTATATCCATGTGTCTTACTTACTGTAAAAAATATAGTAATTTTAAGTCACATACAGAATTAGTACTAAAAACAAACTGTAGATTGACTATTACAATAATATTAAATATGTTTCAAAACATTTCTGGATACATATTAATAATCTAACATATTTTTAGTAAATGCAATCTTTCATTTACTATAGATTATAAATTTATATCGTAATTTTATAGTATTATAATAATGCATGTTCAGTTTATTTTTTAAATTTGATGTTTGTTATAATCACAGCTATTTTAATAGCAGAATTTTAATATATAACAGATATTTTAATAATGAATTTTATTATTTACCTAATTATTATGCATGTATTACTATGATCAAAAAGTATCGACAATGGTTCATTTAAACCAGGCAAGTGCAAGAGGATGCTGCTGTTAGTTTTTCATTGCTTGGTACAACTTTCATTGACATCTAACAGCAATCCGTATGTCATTGTCTGTTTTCGTTTGAAAATAAATGCTTGTTTTGTGTGTAAAGAAATTTGCATTGGCAATTTTTCAAAATGTTGAATGTAACTGAGCAAAAAACATGCTTTAAATTTTGTTTTTGCAACAGAATTACTGCTACAAAAATGTTGGAAATGTTGGAATGTTGAAAAAAGCCATTGGTGATGATAGTCTATCAAAAAAAGAGTTTGAGTGGTACAAGATATTCAAGGCAGAGAATACATCAAAGATGAACCAGGCTCTGGTAAACTATCCACTTCAACAGATGAACAACATGCCACTCACGTCAGCAATCTGATGCTCAATGGTTGTTATTTACCAATTAGGGATATTATTGAACATATTCCATTATCATTCTGATTTTATCAAGCAATTTTAAAAGATCATTTGGGCTTGCAGCATGTTGCTTCTCAAGGCATTCAAAAAACATTTTTCCAAAAACATCATGTTCAAGTGGTTGTGAAAATGCTTTCTCAAGGCAAATCATTCTTAAAACACATCATTATGGGTATGGATCTACAGCTCAACAATCAAGTGAAGCATGCTCAAAAAAAGAAACAAGACCAAAAAGACCATGTCAAAGTCAGTCAAAAATCAAAGTCATATTGACTGTTTTCTTTGATGGTGTTATGCATCACAACTTCCTTCTGACTGTCCAAACTGCCAACAAAGATTATTATTTGAGTGTTTTGCATTGTTTACATGAAGCAATTTGTAATGACCTAATTTGTGGCAAGAAAACTCATGAATTTTGTACCATGATAATGAACCTGGTCACAATGCTCGTTTGTGAATTTTTGGCAAACAATTCAACAAATACAATTCTGCAAGATCTGTATTCACATGATACAGCATCATATGACTTTTTCCTGTTTCCTTCATTACAATTTCTGTTTATGGGCACTGCTTTGAGTTGTTTGATGCTATAAAACAAAATTTACTGAGAATCCCAAAGGCATTACACAAAAATTATTTTAAAGTATGTTTTGAGGATTTGAAAAATATTGGTGTAAGTGCATTGTAGTGGGAGGGGATTACTTTGAAAAATATGAAATAAATTTTGATGAATAAATTCAAATCTTGAATATAATTGAATTTCTTTTCCAATACTTTTTGATTGCAGGGTTATATAAAAAATACTGTTAAAGATGTCTATCATTTCTATCATTTATAATTTTGAGTTTAGCACAAACATCATTCAATAACTTTTGTACTAATACAGGAACTTTCCTACTTATTAACAGGTTAAGTTCCCAATATTCATAAGTTGAAAACTAACCTAGAAAGTACATTTCTACACAAAATAATCACATATTTTTAATGTTTTATCCTTCAATGTACTTAATAGAATACATTATGCTTGTTTATCCACTTGCTACTGCTTAGGAGAAGGTATTTCAAATTCAATTTTTTTTACCTAATACACTTAGTTTTATTATGTCAAATTTAGTTTCCATGGTCATAAAACCACACTTCTTGCATTTATTTCCATTATTAGATTTACTGTTAAGTTTTAGATGCATTTTTTGAAACACTAATTGTAAAAGTTTATAAAAATTGCAAACAATATCAAAAATCACTGTTATTATAATGTTACCAAATTCAATGCCATCTCCCTAGCAGCAATGGAATGTTAGAATCCATGCAAAAATGAAAAATGATGATATATGATATAAGTAAATCCACATTAAGTATTTATTCAAAATTTATTATTTATTACAGACCAAAAACTGACTTTGATGTCCCTCCATGACCAGCAAGAATCTGTACTAAATTTAAATTTAGACATATGGTCAAATTGTTTGTAAGTCTGAAAGTTCATAAGTTGAATGTTCATAAGTAGAGGAGCTTCTAATAAACTAAAACTTTTGATTTCATAAGTTTTACATACTATAGATTTTTTTATACATTAATAATGTTTGAATTAATGTTTGTGAAGGCACTTTTGAAAATCTTATTTATATTTCCTCCTTTTCTTTGTGCTATAAAAATATTAGTAGTGACGAAAAATTTAACTCAAGTATATTAGAATTTAATTTCTATTCTTTAAAGATTTATTATTAATAAAATTTATAAAGAATTCAAAAGATACTTGCACCTTATTAATGATTCATCTTCAGAGGTTATTCAACTAACTACCACTTAAAGAATCAGTTAACTCATCTATATCCATTATTATTTTATACATACCGTATTTAAATAATTTATATTTTATATGGAATCATTAATAATAATAGAATAAAATTACTTACTGATGATTAAAATATTAATTTTTTAAATAGTTCTTATAAAAGAAAATGTCTATAAGTGGATATTCATAAATTACATTGTGATAAACAAAATAATATCTTGTTAACAAATAGATGACTGTATTGATAACTATAATTTTGAATAGAAACTTACCCATTAAAGCTTCAAAACAATTAGCCATTGCATGTCTTAGTTCTAGATCATGACATAAATCAGATCCATGGGCATATAACATAAATCTTTCTAATTCAAGTTTCTATATAAAAATATTTTTCAAAAAGTCATTAACATTCTTTAAATTTAAAAGGATAACAATAAAATAACAAATCTAACCTTAGCTAATACAGCTAAATGTTGATTCTGAACTAAAGCAGCTCTATATGTAGCAAGACCACCTTCTTCCAAATCAGGAAACATGAAGAATAAGTGAATACTTGAAAGAAATTCTACAACAGCATCACCAAGAAATTCTAATCTTTCATTGTGATTAATACTGGACATTGTTTCTTCTCTACGTCCAAATCGAGACATAATATTTATTAAAGTATTTATGCCTATAAAATATTAGAAAACTTAATAATTTCATATTATTTTACAATAATCAAAATTAAAAAATTTATATTTCCTCAGAAATCTTCTTTAAAAAATTTTCCCTAATGTATAATATGAAAAAATTTCTATATTTCATTATTTACTACCATTGAAATACTTCTGAAATTCAATATTAGCATTAAAAATTATTTTATTAGCCTAATTATATTATTATTAAAATAAGTAAAATAAATTTGTGAACAGCAAACATTGTCTTCATTTTTATGAAAAAAATTAATAATTATAATTACTTAAATATTTTTAACTAAAATGCTTAATAAAATTTAAAATTTTTAGAAAAAAAATTATATTTAAATAGTAAATTCATTCTATAATTACCTCGTTTGCGTGTATTCATATAATGAATCCGCCGATCACCATACTCAGGCTGACGAATACCACAGTTAGTTAATGAATTTCGTGCATGATCAGGATTGGTCCCAAAATTCTCTCGATAAGATGGATGAGTTAAAGCCAACTGTCAGATAACATTAAAATTAATAAATTTTTTAAAACAATAAACAATACATTTTAATCTGACTAATTTGAAAACATTTTAAAAATCTTATTTAGCTATTTTCTGCATGACTTAAAACGTTCAATATGGTGATTTATATTGTGAAAATTCATATTACATATATAATTTAGGATAAATTTTAAAAATCATTATTATTCAGACACACCAACCTGAGAAGACAGCTATTAATAGCACAGGATCATGTCATGGTTAGAAGGTGGAGAGTGTAAATGGAGGAGCAATTACTCCAACCACCCTTCACTTCTGATATGACAATCACTAATTTTAAGATACTCATAAACTCTCTTACTTTTATTCTAAAATAAGTTCTAATATTTACTAATCATTATTTTAAAACAAATTATAATTTTATAATGTTACTAGGCAGCTTTGCTTTCTCACCCACAGGCTTTGTCCACTTGTTAAAAAATTTCATGGTGATTCATCAAAATGGTGCTGCCATTTCTTTTTTCTTCTTTTGTGACAGAAAAACATGTCAAGATGATTTTAAGCTAAGTATTTTATATACATAAATTAGATTAATTTTAGATGAATAAATAGAAAGAAATCCATTTTATCATAAAGTTCTTAAAATTTTGAATATTTATTAATGAATTATTTTATACTAGATTTTTAAAATAAATTTAAATTTATATTTCAATTCCATAGAATAAAATTTGTATAACTGACAGAATCAACCATTTTGTAAACATCTTGAGCATACACTACATGGTCTTTGTGCTTGGGCTTTTCCATTGTGCTGATTGTAATGTAAGAAAAGCACTTGTCATTTAGACATGAGCTTCAGTCACTTTTTGACAGATTTTAACACAACTATGCAACTCAGTCATGCACAATAATTTTTTGACAGATCTTTAGTCAGTTCCTCCAGTTTGCAAATGGCTGTTTGTAAATCCCATATTATTGGTACAAAAAGTTGAGATCCAGCATATTGGCAATTGTGCACAAAGTGCTAACTAACACATATGAATGTTATTGCACTAATGCTTATTCAAGAGTATAAAAGGTAAATCTGTAGATTTTAGAGAGTTTTCTGCAAGTTCATAATTTACATGTGACTTTAAAAAATATGGAAAATCTGTATCAGATGGTATCTCTGATTGTTATAGAGGCAAAAATCAGGGTCCAATGATATGAAATAGCAATTACAAAACAAACAATTCAAAATGTACTAACTTGAAGTAAATAACGATCAGCAAAACTTGTTCCCAATTTTTCTTCAAGAATGTCAAGAGAATTGTGAAATCGTATATGACAAACTAATACAGGTAATAGCATTGCATGCTGCAAATAAATAAAAAATATAAGAAATTATCAAACACTAATAATTACTAGGAATCAGTTGTTAATTAAATAGTAATTATTTGAAATATTAATTCAAACTTTATTTTTTACTGTAATTTTTGATTAATCAATTCTATTTAAGAATTTATAACAGTTTACACAAAAACAAATTAATGTTTTTATTTTCATATTATTCTGTCTGAAATAATTCTTTTTAAGACAACTTTAAATAAAACAATTTCAATAAAACAATATTTATTTATTTCATTTAAATGAAATAAATAAATATATGAAAATATATATATTTTTCATATTTTTATTTATTATTTCTATAAATCTGAATCCAATGGCAATTTTATTTAGGTTTTAGTTTCACTCTGATCTTGAGATTTTATATTTGCAGATACATCAAAATTTTATAGCACAATAATCATTGAATTTTTGCCCCAGAAATACTGGATGAATAAACAGGAATTATTGATATCATTGCAATTTCATATTTGATACAAGATTAGCTACTAGCATCTGCCTACTTGTGCCCACCAGTGGCTGAGCGGTTTCGTCGATAAAAACACTGGGAGTTCAGTCGAGGGTTCCGCCTCACCAGGACAGACCGACCATGTGGAGTTTTCCAGGTATTCTCCATGTCTGTAATGCATGAATAGGGGTGAGTTACCCTTAAAAAGACCTATCAGAAGGCATTCCCCCTAGGCAGATCGCCCAAGTGTTGCATTGCCACAACTTAACTAAACTAAAAACAGTATCTGCCTACTTTTCCAGATACAATTTAAAGTTATGAGGATATTTCTTTTGTCCTACAACATGCTACAGACATAATACA
The DNA here is from genome assembly GCF_030686945.1 of Centruroides vittatus. NCBI lineage: Eukaryota > Metazoa > Arthropoda > Arachnida > Scorpiones > Buthidae > Centruroides > Centruroides vittatus. The sequence goes on from NW_027122385.1 coordinate 4,812,816, forward strand.
ATACAGACTCAATAAGCTACACCTGACATATAAGAATCAAAATTATATTTTGTCACAATAATTCTTGCCCTTTTTTGCAGTGACCCATCTTCCTCAATATTTCATTTGATTTTGGATTGTTCCAATTTTACAGAAGAACAAGAAAAATATGTAAAACTGAAAATTCTTATCTAGATAATAACAATAATGACAAATGCTACCAAGAACTTTCAAAAAATCAATAAATAGTTCATTTAACGTAATATCCAAATGTTGAACAGTGATCTGATAATATATATTATTAACTTTTGTTTATAAGAAATCAGTGATTTGCTCTATTCTCTGTCAAAGGAAGGAAAAAAAAAAAAAAAAAAAAAGATAAAGCCCAGTGCTGTAACATCTTGTTATAATTTACTAAATGTTAGTTGAGTGTTGTAGATATAACCTTAATGTAGAAAGTTTTTATAATATTCTTAGTTTTAAAGAGGAAAGAGAATTTGTCCACTTCTTAACAATTTCTTTGATGTTAATGCTTAGCTATTGTATGTATAATTACTTACTCTATATTCCAGATAAAGGGTCTAATTGTCTAATAAAGTTATGATGAAGACTTTTTACTTTATTTATGAACAGAAAGTTATAAAGTAATTAAATATAGAACTTTTAAACTGTTATATCAATGTATTAAAATTTACCAAAACAATTTGATATAATAAAAGTAAACTATTAAAAGAAACATTAAATTAATATTTTAATAAAATATATTTATTCTTAAAATTATAATATATATCAAATAAAATCTGAAATATTTACTAATAGTACTGTACTTTATCAAAAATAAAGTAAATTATAGTCTGAAAATGACAATCAATAGGCAATTCAGTATGATTCCTTAATTTACTATTATAAAATATATTAATTATTATTAAAGTATATCTTATTACTGACTAGCTGTAAAATTAATTAATGGTCAAGATAATTTAGCATTACAACATACATGAAGAAACTTTTAATGATTGAGTAATTAAGATTGCTTTAATAATATGTAAAAAAAAAAAAAAAGGTTGCAAAGCAATTATAATTGTAAAAAAATGACTGAGAAAATAATTCAAGATCAATAATTCCAAAAAACAGAAAAGAAATACACTCTATTTTTAAGAAAATCTTTTTATTAGTTTTTATAGAGAAAGAAATTTACTTTTACATATTTTTTCCTTGCAAAAATTTTCACTCTCTTTTTTAATATCAACATATGTTATATAATTTCAAACAAAAATTTTATCATAAGATAAACCGATTAATTGATGATTATGAAAGAAGATCTACATGATCATTTTTCTTTGAAACATTATCATTTATAAATTCACACTTACTTGAATTATGTCACACATAATGCCTGTCCTATAAAAACCTTTGCTACTGACAACAACAGTAACATCCCGTTTTAAATTGCTAAAATATAAAATTTAAAGATGTAGATTATTTTAATTATTATATTTTATCTTTAAATTAAACCTAATTTCTAAATAATGATATAATCTAAATATTTCTAATGAAATATTTTTATAGTTTTCAATAAATTACTAAAAAATTTGAATTTTTCAGAAATTAAATGTAAATTTAAATAATTCAGTGAAATGTAAAATTTGCTCATCACATCTTATTTAAAGAATTCAAAAAATTCAATGTTTAAAAATATATTTTAAACTTTCAAAATAGTTTCATAACAATGAAAATATGCACACACACAAACATATCTTTCGTTGGAACCACTGCAAAAGCTAGCAAAAACTAATCAACAAAATAAAAGCTTTAGTTCCAGCAAGTCTAGAGCTTTTATCCTCCTTATCTATGGTTACTCTACAAAAAAAAATGTCTAAATATGTATATTTTCATTTAATAGAGCTGTTTTGTCACATTTAAAACATGTTTTTAATTTTTCCCTTTTTTGAACTTTTTACATTTAAACTATATCACAAAAAAAATCTATCATACAATTTAACACTAACATAAGAACAGTTATCAATAGTAATGATAATACAGTAACACAATAACAAAACTCAATTTTGAAATAAGATTTTTAAAGAGAAACATGAAAAATTCATCAGTACAAACTTCAATTGATAATTAATAAACAACTTATAAATATTGCTTATCAATTTTTAATAATTTTCATGTAAATATTGTTAGCTAGAGAATTGCACTATTTACATAGAAATCTATATTATATTGCATGATATATTTCAAGCTAAAGTAATAATTTCTATCATTAACTTATTAATTTTTTGTTGTATATAAAATTAATTGATTCCATAAACTAGGGCTATGGTTTAGATAGACTAAGTCCCCCAAATTCCAACTCATAAAATTTTAGATTCCAATTCCTGCCTCTAAATAATAATTTAAAATATACTTTCATTATATTAACCCAGAATGGCATTTCATCACTACTTATTGAATCAAGTGAATCATCAGGCATTCCTATCTAAACTGCAAGCACTTATCTTTTTCAGTTTTTCATTATTACCACTATCACCATCATCTTCACCACACATTGATACACACAATGTTTTCCATCTGGGATAATGTTATAGTAAAGAATTCAAAAACATTAAATTTAACCAAAGTCTTCTTAACTATTTTATAAAGGTCATTTGACAATAAAAATTTAAAACTAGAATGTATTTGAATATAAATTTCTGGAAAGAAAATTAATAGTAATTAACATTGTGCAAAGAAAGATCATGAAGTAAAGGAATCATAAAATAAGATCAGGTTTACAGAATGTAAGATAGGAGGTTAATGCTCCAATTAGGAATTTACTATTAACATAGTGTGTATATTAGATGTGGGGCTGATGATATAATATATCATCTAATATACACACTATGGGATATCTAAAATTAATAACTTATTAACAGTTTTATAAAGTTTTGTTTTCCATCATTAGACAAAATCACTGTAGATGCCAGAAACCTGTTCAAGCAGGAATGATATTTTGGACCTGTCTGACACCAGTTTACACAGATTTTAACTTATTACTTTGTACAAAAAGTAATAAGTCAAAATCTTTAAAAAATTAGTTTTAAAAATATTCAAATCATATCAGCCAGAATTTAAACTTAATCATGTTTTAATAAAATTTAATAATTATCTCTATTTAATAATAGTAACAGCATAAATAACAATGAATTATTTAAATTTTGATATTAATTAAAATTAAATCATCCTAAATTAAGTAAATATATTTGAAAACAAAAATATAAGTCTATTCATATTATTGATAAATAGCAAAAATTTTTAAATTAAAAACAAAATACCTTTTCATTCTCATTTCTTGTAATTTAATTTCCTTCTGAAGCAATTTATGTCTATCAGCATAGAACACTTTTGGTTTATTAGCTAATAAATGACGAAACTTTACATAATCTCTCCAAGCTTTTTGGTAACTGTAACAGATAATAAACAATAGGTAATATTCATAAAAATTATAAAAACAAAACTTCTAAATCATTTTTAACCAATTTTTTTTCATATATTTTAATTATAAAACAATTAATATAAACATTTGTAATGTAAAATGAATAGATGAATTGGACATATATTAAATATTTAATATATTTTCTTAATCAAATTATATTATATTATAGTAATTACATAGATTTGATTTAAGTATAAAGACTGATTATTATTGGTATTCTTTCTTGTATGAAATCTTATTAGCTAAAAGAGTTTAACATACATTTGTACAAATATATATATGTTTTAAAATATAAGGAATAAGGCAAAATAATTATTATCAAGCTACCTTATGTTTAAAGGGTAACTAATGAAAACTTTAAAATAGTTTAAATATGTTTAAACTATTTTAAAGTATTCATTAGTTACCCAGTCTTGTCATAACATAACATAATAATAAATGTTACATTGATAAAACATATTATTATTAAAATTTGTTAAAGTATTAAAATATTGTACAAGAAAGAATCATTAAAAAAAGAATTAAAGAACATTATATGATTGCAAAAAAATAAAAATTTAGTTAATCAAAACACAGGATGTAAATTTGATAATTGTTGTAGTGATGTCATATATATATCACACACTTGCAACAAATACACATAATCTGCAGTAAACAGTTTCAATTTGTCATGTGTTGGTAATGGATGATAATGTTAACGAATTGTATAGATATTGTAAGAGTTTTGTATGTATGTTTAAAATGATTTTATTTTTAGAATTTTATAATGCATTAAAGTATAGTTGTAATTTTATTATAGAATTATAGTAGCAATCACAAGTGTATCGGGTGTTCATGGGTAATTGTAACGTCAGAGAGTTTTTCCTCTAAGACTATTGCTATAAACATCTTGTGAGTGAGTATGTTTTGTATATTTATTTTTGTGTTACTTATATTTTACTGAAATAATTTGTACATTTGTTGTTGTAGAACTGAAGAGGGCTTAAAATTGTTAGTAAACCAAAATGCATTTTGATAATTTATAGTATAGAATATTGCTAAATAAAAGGTATTTTTATTGACTCCAGTTCAATTTTTCATACTAAGACAGTGGCCATTGAAGTGTGTTATGACAAGACTGTCATATTAAACATAGTTAAACTATTTTAAACTGTATATGTTTTAATGATCTAAAATTAAAACCTAGATTTTGTTAAATAAGCCCACTTTAAAATTACCTTGGATTTCCAGCATAACTTAACTGAGGTGGTCTTATACCAAAATGAACAATTTCAGGATATATTCCTTTTTCTGGTTCACACTGTTCACGATCAAGCTGATCAACCCTTAACGAACATGGTTTCATGCCTGGATAGGTAACTATCATGCCACGTACTTCATCAGCATAGTCTTGCCATTTATGCTGACAAAGATCCATTAATGCTGGAAGTTTTTCATCTTTTACCAAAGCATAATTACTATTTAAAAGGTATTGTAATACAACATTCATAGAAAGTAACTCTTTGCCATTATCTATAAAATTAAATCAGTGTAAATAAACAACTACAGTATTTGATTTTAATTAATTTTGAAATAAAAAGTTTTAAAATATTTTTATTTACCTTCTAATGAACGTGCAAATCTTGGCATGAAATGAACACGTGGGCAACCATTAGGATCTCCATGAGCTTTCCAATCCAAATCAACCAATTCAAGAATTTCATAAAATAAATATTTAGTAAAAAGTTCTAGTCCTTCAATTGTAAAATTATCTGGAAATTTTTCTTCTATATATAATATAGTATATTCTATATTAAATCGAATTACTTTACATGTAGGCAATTTTTTCAAAGACGAATGAGAAAACATAGAAAAGCCTTCAAATATATATTCATGTCCATCATGTTTGATAATTGTTGGACACTTTGTCTATGTAAAAATATTTTAAATAAGTCTTTATAATATTACAGTTTATCTATTGCAGGATTTTGTACTTACCAGAAAATTGGTATGAGGAGACATTGTGATTCTATAATGATATAGTCTATCAGCATTATTGCTGTTTGGGTCACATGATGGTAAATGTTCTTCTCCTGGATATATACCATGACGAATTCCTGAGCGACGAGCTTTGGCACTACATCTACAAACTGGTCCATCATTCATCTAAAATATGACATAAACTGAATAAGTAAATATATTCAAACATAGTAGTTCATTGCACTTATTTTCTCTTATATGAATTCATATTGATGTCAAGAATAAAAAATATAAAAGTAATAAGTGATCTTAAATAATTTGTCTTCATTTTAATAAATTTTTCTGGATGTTCAATACTTACAACTACAATTTATTAAAGTTTTCTGTTTTTTATTTGAAACTAGCGATCCCGGCCACGCGTTGCTGTGGCTCAAAATGTATGTATTATAAACATATAACACTTCCCTAAAAAATTCCTTCTTAGTGTACATTCTCTTAATGTACCCTATTAAAACACAATCAAAAACACAAAAAACCGCATCTAAAATAGTATAATAGAAGCCTAGTTCTTCACAGTAACCTTAATCCTATCCCTCTTCCCCACAAGGGGAAAATCAAAAAATCCCTTTTTAGTGTATATTCTGTTGATGATCTGCTTTAGTTCATCCAAATAATGCATCACAGAAAAGCAAACTTAGGGCGTTGTACTTGCAAAATTAGCGCCATCTGTTGGACATAAAATCCTTAATCCTGTCCCTCTTCCCCCAAGGGGGAATTTTGACATCTAAATTATTTAAAAACATGCCCATATTCAAATGGAACATTGTGTGAAAATTTCAAAGCAATTGGTGAAGAACTTTCGGAGATTAGCTATTAAGAACAAACAAAGTTACATTTTTATTTATATAAATTAATATAATAATTTCAAATAAAAAGAATATATTTTATTAAAATAAATTACAAATAAAAACTACCAATTTAATAAACATATTTGATTTTGTTCTTGATGCTTTTTATTTTTTTTTATAACTTTTAAAAAATTCTTTTTAGGTATACTCATTTAATAAGAACCTAATCTACACAATTTTAACAGGACAGATTTTAATCAGAAGACAACTTTATTCTTATTTATTTCTATTACAATTATGCATTTCAGACCTGAAAACCTAGCTGATACCTCTTCAGGCTAAAAAAAAAAACAGTTATATCAATGTTGTTATAATCATATTGTTATAATCATATAACAATATAAATTTTCATAATTTTTTGAACTTACTTATTCTTATATTTAGACAGAATTCTAATTTTATTTTTTTAACATAGTTTGTTGCATTTCTCTCTCAAAAACCTAAATTAATTACATATAAATGTATATTACAATTAGTTGAAAAATTTTTTGGTAAAAGTTTTAAATTTAACCAAAAAGTTTTTCAGCTAATTTTTTTTGGCTAAAATTAGGATTTGTATGTTTATATTTGTAGATAGTCAAATCCCCATCAATCAGACAAAATACTGTGGAATTTCTGTAAGATTATTTCATCCAAATCTGTCTTAAGATCCATTTTTTTTTACAAATTTTTAATCCATTTTTGACTATTGTTTGCCTGTCTGTCAATGACTCCATTGCTCCATCCCTCAAAGTAAGGCTAATAAAGACATTCAAAAAATATACTTTCTTCTAACTCAGCAACCTTCCCTATACCAATAATTCCACAGTTGCACGAACACAACTCGGATTACCTGACCTTATAAAACAAAATATTTTGATCGTTTATTATATTTCAAATTTTATAACAGTATAATACATAGCTATTGACTTTGTCTTAGAATTCCCAATATGAGAACCCATAATAATTCTTGTCTATATACTCCACATTATCTATTTCCCACAGATCATTCTTTTATCGTGTAGCTGATAACTCAAGACCTACAGAACACACATTGCATCATGATTATACCTCCTTTAAAAGTATAAGCAAATGTATTTTATATAATATTTAATAATTAACTTATTTATTTGATCAATTTTAATCAATATTATTTGTGCTTTAATTTTTATCTTTATGTAATTTTTAATTCTACCAAATGCATTTCATTTATATATTCCTAGTTGTATGTATTTATAGGATGTCGTCATTTTAAATATAAAATATATATAAATTCATGTAAACATATATTTTGATTATTTTTTATAACAAAATTCTTATTGCCATATTTTTAACTTTGGTTTCGATTATATTTTGCTTTATAATGAGGGTATAATTGTTAAGAGGGAGTGAAAATCCACTGTCTATAAACATTTCCATTCAATTGTAAAATAAATTAATAAATAAATAAATTATTAAAATGTTATTTATGTTCCAATTTTTATATTATTCTGGTCTTCCAAACTTATTTATAATTTTATTCTACCATTAGTGATTTGTAATCTGATGTTAGAATAGAACTTGTTAAATATATTGAAAAACATTTGTTTCATTAAAAACTTGCACTAAAAAAAAAGTATCTTTTGTTTTTTATTGCAACTTATATTTACTCAGTTATTTGTTACTGTGTTGTATGGATAATATATATAATTATTATTATTGATATACTCAGATTGTGAAAGCAATTTTTTAATGATATAATTACTGATTCCTTATTTTAAATAATGCTCAAATTAATTTAGTTATGAATCATTTAACTTCATAACTGTAAATTAATTTATGAGTATTTCCTATTGAATTTGTTCCCAATGTTTTATAACAAACATTTTGTTAACAACAAACAATAAATAAATAAATCAAAAATGAGTAATGAGGAAAAATACACATATTTCTGCAAAATTAATAAAAATAATTTTCTCTATTAAAAAATTCTCTGGAAAAGAAGAAATATTCAAAAACAAATTAAAAGAATGTCTTCATAATTTATTCTCTTTGCACACATTAAGAACATAACAAAATCAAACAGCAAAGCTGGCCTTTATTTTGAGATTTCTCCATTTCACTATGTAAAACTTGTTAAAATTACTCTTTTTGAAATGGCACAATGAAAAATACAATTTTTACCATTTTAACACTTTAATAAATTTTAATTTTTAGAATATATAAAGTTCCTTTTACCAACTTTTTATATTTTACACAGTTTAATAGTATTTTATTATACTTCCTTCTTTTATAATTTACAGAATACACAAGTTTCCTTATATCAACTTTTTATTTTTTATTGTTTTAATAGAATTTTATCATGCTCAGGCCCAGAAGCGCTATTTCCCCTTTGAAAAAGTGAGAAAAGTGAGTTGAAATACAGAAAAAAGTGAATAAAAAGTGAGTGCAATAGTGACAAAACAAAGTGAAAACACAGAAGGAAAACTCAGCAAAATAGCGGTAAAAATTGTTATTTTCTTTTTATTCTGTTATGGTTAAACACATTTTAAAAATTTCTGTATATACTGTAATATAGTAGCCACTCGTTATATCGCGTTTTTTTGGTCCCCCAAATTTTAAAAGCATTTGAGTCAATTAATTTTAATTACCAATTGCCACTGAATTTCTATTTGCAACGAAATACGAGAAAGAGCTAAATATGCAGAACAGGTGGTTAGATCGATTGTCATTTGTTTCCTTTTAATATAAAACTTGTTTATTTATTAGTTTTAAGTACAGTCTCCTCATTTACAAGTTTCTGTGAATTCGAAATTTCATACCTTTATGTGAATTAACGGTATTGCGTCAATTCACATAAAGGTGTGAAATTTCGAATTCACCACATAATGTGTAAGGAAAAGATCTCTCTAATTCTGAACGAAAACTTTAAAATTTTTATACAGTAGTAACTTTATTTTGCTTTTTAGAGAATTTTTACTCTAATTTTATAAGTTTTGATGTTCTATTATATATTCAATATTTATTTTTTTAAATTTTCAATTACAGCATTTATAATTTTTATTGAAAAATATAAACTACACGAATTTCTAATAAGCGATTTATATAGTACTGTATAATAAAATCGCAATTGATGTTTTGTTTTTATATCGACAGTATTTGTCTTTCAATGTCATTGTTAAAGAAACAATAATGCTAAATGGGCGTTCATGGTTTCGATGTTTACGTAAACGTCAATTAATTCGATATAACCTACGAATAAAATTCAGAATTGAAAAACTAAGCTTATTTTATATCAGAAACACTTGCTGATGAAAGAATAGCGATTCCATAGCATGTATAATCTGTTCAGTAAAAGCCCAGAATTTTTATTACTCGGTTATATCGCGTTTTTTTCTGTCTCCCGATAACCAGTGGCTTCTGTATTTCAAGTAAACCATGAATACTTGAAAAGTCTTTGGCTTCTGTAAATAATCAGTCATGAAAGATGATGTTCTTTTATTAAGATTATTCTGCATGTTATCAGCTTCCTTCTTTTTCGCTTCCTCTTGCTTTTGAACACTTAACACTAATAAGCATCACACGTGCTGCTTGTACTTCATTCATGTTCTTGCTGTTAATAGCCTTTTCCAGTTTTTTTTTTTTTTGTTTGCTGCTTCTAACTTGGACTGTCGCATGTATTTCATTTTCTTCTACATTTTTCTGGTTTAAACTCAGTTGCAGTTCCATAATCTTCATGTTACGAACAACTTTCTTTTGTTGTTCTTCAAAACATTTCTGTGCTCTTTTTTCCGTTTCTCTTATTCTTTTAACTTCTTTTCATTTTCCAATCGTTCTTGATAATTTCTATGCACCGAGGAAGCTAACTTCAGTCGTCCTTTGTAATAGGTACAAGATATGGGCTTTGGTCATACATACATGTTCAGTCCCTCTTTAACAATCAAAAGCGAATTAAGCATTCTTTCCAACACTGATGCTCTATCAGGAGAAAGTGCCCGGCATAAAATTGATCCTCTCTTTCATGGGAACGGGATTTTCGATGCTGATTTCACTAATTTGGCTATTCTCGGATATTTATCATTATCAGAAACTGTTTATTTTTTAATGCTTCGAGATATGTAAATATTGATTTCAAAATAAAATAATAAATCTGAAATAAATATACAGTACTCCAAATAATATAAGTAAAATAATATTTTATTAATGATTTCATAAATAAAAAGGAACTTTTTCCTGCAGATGAAAAAACCGTTGCAAAGTTGTTAACCTTTGGGAAGCGTGTGAAAATCTTTCTCACAAGCAATTACGTGTTGTACTTTTTACAACACTTCGAATATTTTAATTTATTTGGTAAATTTTATATGTAAATATGAGTTTACATTTTCGTTTACTTTTTTAATCTCTCAATTAATGCACAATTATAATCTGCATAAGAGAAGATTAAAAAATGGATATTTCACAAGCAAAGTAATCACACATTTTATGAAAATAACACTTACTATATGGAATAATTATACTTGTAGTCAATTTAAACATACATTTATGGGAAGATGTAGATGTGATTTAACGTTAACAATATGCTATGAAATCATTAAAGTAATTTTATTAAACTCAAGTTTATGAAATTATTTAAAGATAAATCAAGTAAAAAAATATTTTTGTAAACGACAACTCCATAACCCGATTGTTAATTAAAACCAAATAATCTGCCAAATTATTGGGCTATAACCAGGATAACTAAATGGTCAGGAACGAAATCTTTTTTAGTGGTAGAAGGTTACACTACTATCTCGTGTTAATTTTAATAATTATATATTTTGAATTTAAAAGCGGCAGCAGTGTTGTCAGCTTGAGAGATTAATCCCTCTGCGTAATGTGTTTTCCCCTGCAAAAGGACTTTAGTGATTTTCTTAGAAAACAGCCAAAACCGCAGGGATGCTTAAAATACTTATTTTTAAACTCTGTAGAAGGAAATGCAATTCGGATAAGGTAGATTTTGGCGAATAATGAAAATATAGCATGAGTACATAACTTTACTCAACACTGGCTTCTGAATTTGTAATGAGAGGGATTTTTTAAGTGCATAAAAGATTTTTTTAAATACGTTCAATAAATTTTTGTTTCCTATAACCTAACGACACTGAGCGGGCAGTTGCAATTTTGAGTCTGCTCAGGGCTGCGTATTTTCTTCTAAAAAATTCTATTCCGATAGTCCGATAATTCGGCAATTCGTTTGGCTTTAAAATTATTTTTGGTTTGTCCCACATCTTAATTAAGCACGTGAAAATGACCAAAAAAGTGAGAAAAGTGAGAAAATGACCTGAAAAGTGAGAAAAGTGAGGATACTTCAGAAAAGTGAGTACAAGTGAGAAAAGTGAGCGACTCCGAGGCCTGCATGCTCCTCTTTTATAATGTACAAGTATTTATAGTACTGTACATTAAATCCAGCTGCCACTATTATAACCACAATATACATGTAACTTCTGCCATCCAGATTGATGTAAAATAAAAAGGACCAATGAGGGACATATAGTCCAAAATGCATATCCTCCATAATTAATGAAGCATGTTTATCTATCTTTATTGTATGTTCCTGTGTAATTCATTCTCTCAAGCAAATTTATGCTTACTCTTAAAAATTTTTTACCAATTAATATATTTTTACATTATGCCACCACCAAAGAATAATTCTAACAAGCTTTATATAGTGAAATGGAAAAGTGTTAAAATAAAGGTCAGCTCTGACATTTGACTTTGTTGTGTTCTTGAAGTGTGTTAGCGTTTGTCGGTTTTTAAAACCCTGTTTTTTAAAGAAATTTATATAATTTGAAAACTGGTGTTTCCCTAAAAACCGGTTTTTGAGCCTAGACTTAAACATATAAATTAATTAATTATATGATTAAAAACATCAACATTTTGACACAAAATCGTCTCTGACATAAAACAAGAATATTGCTAAATACTAAGTTTCATAAAACTAACTACAAAAACAAAAAAAAAACCCCTATGCCTAAAAAGCATCCAATTCTCCTTACAATACAGATAAATCTTTCAATGACTGAAAAACAATAGAAAGATTTGTACACTTAAAAGAATGTGTTGTTTTAGCTTTGAATGACATTGGCGCTTCTTACATGTGGAATGAAGCAGAGTATTGTAAAATTGTAGAGTTCCTTAAAGTTTAAGAACCAATACATTTAGTAGCTGATGCCTTAGGACAACAAAGTTTGCTTCTTGTCGTCCTATTTATTAACAAGTAGAGGTATATTTGAATTTCTGTTATGTGAATTGAAAAATTTTGAAATTAGTTTCTCCAAGTTATTACATGCTGTAGAAATACAAATTCAAGAGAGAAGGCAAATGGGATTAGTAACACTTCTTTATTTACAAAATCCACAGAACGTTTGGACAAAGTCATCTAGCGTATTTCTTCCAACTAGCTGCAAAATCTGATATCATTAAGTTATCTGGAAAAATATTATCAAGATTATATCCAAATTATTCTATAGAAGATGACTGCAATGATGAAAAAGTGACAAAGAAGAAAATCAAGCCATAGCTTTAAAAAATGCTATGAAAAAATCAATACATAAATATAGTATCTCCAAGAACCTGAAGTGACTTCGTCTAGCCCTAAGACACTAAAAAAGAAGTTTTTAGTATTAGAGGGTACAAACAGAAGAACTAAAAATTTATATTTATTATTTAATGCTTTAAACACAATTAAACCCAGTTCAGTAGCAAGTGAAACAGTTTTTTTTCTATTTCTGGAAATTTTCTATACAAAATAAGGACACTGTTAGCAATAAATCTATAGATGCTCGTTGCTTTCTGAAATCGTATTTTCTTAGGAAAAATACAAAATAAAATAATAATTTGTAGGCATTCATTATTATTCCTTTTTCTTTATGGTTTTCTATGGAGTAAATTTTATAGTTTAATGTGATAATCTAGCATTTTCTTTTTTTTTCTTTTTAGTTTTGTGTAGACATTGGTCATTTTATTTTGTTATATTTTTGAAATTTTATAAATATTAAATAAATTTAAAAGTTTTAAAATAAGTTGTAGACATTCCTTATTTCCATTTTTTGGGGGAGGGAAAATTCAAAAACCAGTTAAAACTGGTTTTGTAGAAAAGTTGAGATTTGAAAACTGGTTTTTTTTAAAGTCGGTTTTTGTATAAACCCTAAGATGTGTGGAAAAAAAATTAGGAAGACAATCTTAATTTGTTTTAGTGTGTTTCTGCTACTCTAGTAAACTTTCCAATAGTAAGTTTGTCATGGACATTTTACTAATTGATATATTTGTAACATATGAATGCACCAAGTAAATCAAAGTGAACTTTTGACTTTTATTATTTGCATATTTAAAACTTATAACTATAAATTAACTATACATAGATGTATAAATACAAAAAAGAATTAGTGCTTTTTGCCATTCTCAAGCCAGTATAAGAAAAACAGGTGAGAATAACAATTTCGTTCTGAAGGTTGATGCATAATGTTCATTACTGTTTTAATTTGCAGTCCTTAACAACTTGTCTCTTTTGACACTGACAAGTGAAATAGGAGATTGGCTGAATCTGTCATTGATGTTCACTGTTACTTTAATTTTGTTACCCATGTGCATTAGCTGTTTAGAATAGTTTAAACTTTTAAATCTAAATTTTAAAACTGAGATGATGTATATATCATTTTATCTAACTGTATATACAGATGATTTCTATATATATTTAGAGTAAAGTTATAAGCTTGAATATACAAATAAATCAAATAATTATATGATTGATCTATCTTTAAATTCTGCTAAATTTAAAAAACAGCTCTTCAGAAAAGTGAATAATTTGTCAAATATCTTTCTATTTAAATAATCAATTAAACATTTGTTCTTACTTCTCCTGGATCATTATACCATAATTCTTCATGCAACCTATCTGGATGTTTTTTCTTTCTTTCCAATTCTTCTAGAGAAGTATCCTCTTCTTCACTTTCTGTATCTTCATCTGAACTAGATTCACTATCAATCTCTATATAATTAAAGAGAAAAAAATCATTAAAAGAATCAAATATCATGATAATACTTTTCAATTAATAGTTACATACACTGACAAAAATGTTATTCACCAAGAAAGAGATGTTAGAATCAAACAAAACTTTATTAGTGCAAATGTAATGATGATAGTAATAAGTGATTATAATATCATAGGGAAGGGACACTTTCCTATGGAACAGTAATACAATTTAAAGGAACCTTTAGTAGCTAGTAAGTCTCTTGCCTAGACCCATGTGACAATATGGTTAGGCTTGAAGACATAGTCACTGTATGCTATCCTGCAACAGATTTGCTCACGAATGTTATAACTGTCACATTCAAAGATGGCCAAATTATACACCCCAAATGGCCTCACAAATTCACAATGAGTAATTAATCTAGAGACTGAGCAAGCCAAGGACATGTGTGAATATGACAGACATTGTCAATAAACCTTACATGTGTGAAGCCAAGCATTCTTTCTGGAAAATGGTTGTTTGCAGCCCTAACATGAAAGGCAACATGAGAGTGTAGGATTTCCCAAATGTTCCATGGTGGTATCCATGTCCCTTGCAACACTACTAGAAGTGACTATTTGTATAAGAAGGTGCTCCAATTTGCACACCAGCAATAAGGACAGTGTGCTATTCAACAGTAAAAATAAGATCTAAACCCTCACTAGTGATCCTCTGCACTCTAACACAGTGGTCATTCATTCTCAAACAGAACAAAGAAAAAATAATACTCTGCCAGTCCAGCAGTCCATGCTTATTGCACAATCAGACATCTCTCGTAGTAGTCTGTCTGGAGCATTCAGAGTCTGCTTGTACATATGCCACCCCATATATAATGTTGCTAACACCACCTCAGTCAAATCAGAATAGCCCAGATGGCAGAAAATTTAGCAAAATGGCATTCTGCTTTCCCAGCTCATGATGTGACCTTTCTTTCTAAACTGTCAGCAGTGCATAATGTCTTTGGCTGTATTATAAAGAAATGACTGGCATTCAAAGACTCTCAATAGATACACTGAAAATTCTGAACGCAGTGAGTTTCTATAAGCATTTGATAAGATAAGCTTTTTTGGGGTAGTGATTTTTTGACACTCTTGTAGCTTTATGTAACATGCAAATGAACCATAACTATAATCATTTACATACCTGTCTGAGACATAAATGTAAGTTATGCCAAGTTTTGCAGTAATCAAACATTCCTATCTGAGTGCATAACTTTTTGTCAATAAGTATATTATTAAATAAAGATTTGAACTATAAATTTTTATCAATAGCTTTAAATAATAACTAAATTGTTGAAATTTATCCTGTAGGTTATTTTAAGCTATATTGAAATTAATTAAGAAAAATCTGAAAAATGTTAAAAAATTTCCAACCATTTTGCCAGTTTTAAATTTTTTTGCCACTTCAAATTATTTATTGCCACCAGTTTTACTTAGTAATTAATGCAGATGCTGGTAGCCTTATCAGTTTGGCATCTGGAAAGCAAAAGTAACATGTAAGCTGTCGCTTAGAAGTATGAATAATTTTTTAATGAATAATTCCAAATAACACATTTGATCACAATGCTTAACCCGTGAAGTGTTGTGGAAAAAAAAATTCATGGGTCATTCAGGATTGTTTCAACTGGGTTTTTTAAAAAGGACATAATACTATTTCACAACATTTGTGTGATAGTAAGCTTAATATATGACATTCAAAATTTAATTTAGTCATCATCAGACTCAAACACTTTCAGTTGTACACTAGACACACATTACAGTGGTATGTTCTTTGCAAATGAAGCAATGACAAATGTGACACTTCATCTTCAATTTTGTCTCCAAGTACAATAGCTGCATCGTTTGGTCCTTCATCTTCTTCTCGAAGCTATCTTACCTCTTCTTCCAGTCCCAACATTTGTCTAATATTTCTTTTTATTTGTTGTGGAAGGCCTGGCTGATGATTGGGTTCTATCAAATAATTACAGCATAGTTCTTTTGCTAATTCTTTAAGATAGTTCTGCCTAAGTATGTTGAACCCTTCTTTCTGATGTTTGTAAATAATAAAGCTGTTTAACCCAATAGCATTCAAAAGGGTAAAAAACAAGGTAAGCAGTCAACTGGTTCTTGCTACCAAGTATCTTGCCACTTACTCGTCAACTACATCAACTTCCCCTTTTGTTATAAAATGTAAGAATAAATGGCTTTTTAGCATTTCGTGATTCTGGATCAATTTCATCAGTGCTATGCATTGTAGAAAAGAGTGGAACAACTTTATCTTTTGGAGGGCTGTAGGCTACTAAAGTCATTCTGTCTCTAAAAGCAAATATACTTGAGTGTACTGAAGAAGTTTTGTGTTTGTAAACTCAGGAAGAATCTCTCTCTTGTTTTTCCATGAGGTTCCAACTAATATCAACTTATGATCTTTTAGAAGGCATTTGGCTAACAGTATAGAAGCGTACTAATCAGTGGTCACATTCCTTCCAATATCACTTATTGGCTGAACAAGTCTAGATGCTACAGCTAGTCTTGAATTTTCTAATCTAAAAGAGCCCTCTGGCTGCTGCCCCACATACACTTCCAGGTTCAGTATAAAAAGTCTTTGCACAAGTCATGGCAAATATCTTAATACCATACTTTGCTGGTTTATTTTTTATGTATTGCCTAAAACTGCAATTACCTATGAATGATTCAAGCATCTCATCAATTGTGAGGAATTCATTAACAGCAAAGTTAGCTTTAACTTTTCCACAATGTTAGACCACACATCATGTATTGGAACAAGCTTGTTGAAGTTTTGTCACTGTATCCTAGTTTCAGCATCATCAAATCATTAAACCTTACAGATCTAATCAGAAACTTGAACCTTCATATATTCATGCAGTTATGAAAGAATTCTACCCCAGTTCCATCATTTGACCACAAATCATATAAGTTCAGTTGCAAAGGTCTAAGAATTCATGCCATGTAGAAAAGACCAAAAAAGCTTCCATTTCACTCATTTGACATATTACACGCATCTCATTCCTGGGTATAGTTTAAACCAGAGGTCACCAAACTTTTTTCATTCTTATCATTATAAATGGCAAATGATAATTATTCAGTATACAGATGAAGGGTTTGAAATGTTTCCAGATAGCATCACACTCAATATGCTTGTGATTCATTATCTTATGAGTTGAACAAATAATGATTTGAATTTCAAATGTCAGATCAATTCAGGTACATATTCAATGATTATTACATATATTCTCAAAAGCACTTAACACACTATTTCCAAGAAACACATTCAACATTTTTTATATAACTTTAGGTTAATCACAAGAAATATAATAATTTGAAAACATTGGACTCTATATCACTGTCTAGTTAATAAATTTTTAAAATTTTTAAGTTAAAATGCTAATCTGAATATTTCAGGTAACTATTTGACTTTATACAGTTTTGCAGTTTCAATGGGAAACACCAAAATATATAATCATTTATCATGCAGTGAGTGTTTATTATTCTAACAATTTTGGTCTTTTTAATTGACTTCTTCAGGAGATATTTGAATTTTACAACTTAAGAAGAACAAATCCACTTATTTCACAATAGTTTGCAATGTTCCAATTTGGAAACAAGAAAAATTTTAAAAATGCACGTTCCAGATTTTTACATGTTGAGTAGAATATCGTGATACATGATAAAAAACAAACCAAACTACACAAAAACACAAAAATATAATTTATACATTACAGTATAAACAAAGCAGAAAAATTCTAATTTATATTTTATAAACTTTATGCCAGTGCTTGCATCTCCATACTGGCAAATTAATCATAAACTAGTAACCTAAACATATCCATCCTACCATATCCTCTTAATTAGGTTTTTAACAAGTAAAAAAAAACCTAAAATGCAAGCTAATTAAGAGCTTTAACCTGTCAGCTGTGCATCTCGATAATCTGAAACAACACTGCTGTTGCATAGACATTTTGTGGTTTTTAAAGTGGTTTTTCAATTTGCAATATCTTGCTTAAAAATTGTTGTAGATATGCTCTGTTTTTGGTTTTCTATCACACTTTACGATTGTTAACTTCAAAATATGTGTTTAAAAAAATTAATAAAATTTAAGATTTTAAAATATTTTTTAAAAAATTGTTTTTTTATAAATATTCCATTAATTTGTTATATACATTACTTAGATATGTCTATTTTCTGTCAAATAAAAAAAACTGCAGCTTTCTAAATCGACGAAGAGAAATAATACGGCCTATAGAGTATAACGCTGATCAGCGTGGGGGGTCGTGGCCTTTCTAAATCTAGGTCAATACACTTTTATTATTGATGATGTGTATTTGATTCTATTTATATGTTATTTACACTATTGTACTAATAGTAGGCTATAATAAGCGATTATTACTTTATTATATTAACAACTATACATGTATTTCTTATGTATTACGAAAGTACCATGATAACCGGAAGTACTTTGTTTTTTGAAAGATTTATGGCTGAATGGTTTAAAAAACATGCTTATTTGTTAAATAGGATAAATATACATAAAAATTTATTAAATTCAAGCTAAAAATAGATAAGAATAATGATTTATAATTGTTTGTTTATGTTTGTAGCTGACAATGTAGCTCCGAGTTGGTATAACTTTTTCCAAGAAAGTTCCCATCCCACAAACCCAAGTCAATGCTTATTGGTTAAAGGATAGTCATTTAGCTATAATATACCAATTAGAGTCCAACAGGCATGCTAACTAGGATTTTATTGTCAAATGAACAAAAAAAGGGTCTCCCATAGACTCAACATGGAAAGGAGGAGTTTTGTTAGTAAATTTAAAAATATGGGTGGTAACAAATATCTTATTCGTTGAAACAGACTTAGTCTTTGTAGGTAAAAGCTTAAATCTTTTTGCTTAAATCGCCACCAACTAGTTAATTACGAAAAAAATTGACACTTACTCCAACTGGAGTACTGCTCAACAGTTTAACGAAAACCAGTTACTCCAATGGGAATACTGCGCAAACAACTGGTTAATCATCATTCTATCAACTCTAACAAATGTTGAAAAATGAGCATTGATTCTTTTCAAAACACTGTATCTCAATAAAATGTATGTTTGGAGCAACGCATAAATGTATTTATTTATTTTTAAATATATACAAATAAAATAAAACATAGTGAAATAACTGGATGAAAATTTGGAATTTGTCATTAGATTGTATGACTGTTGATTTTTCATAAAACATGCTTAATACATTAATACAAAGCATCAATTTTTACATCTCTTCAACTTTGTGTTAATAGGATTTGACTGTACATTAAAAATTTTTACAGATAATAATGTAAAAAAATGTGTGATAAGTACAAAATTTTATTTATTTATAGTGGACTATATAAAAATGTATTTAGATAAATATGTAAAAACTAGAAGTGTAAATAAATGTTTTATAAATATTGTTATACAATAGGCAAATATAAAAATATCCACATTACTTGGTGGTTTAGGAAGTTTTAAGCAAATTTTTCTTGGTGGTGGTTCATAAGTAACCTTCAGTGATTTAACTCTTGAACTTCTTTCCACTAACTCATGTCTAAAGCGATCTTGTAATGCTTTTAATTTTGCTGTACCTTCAGTTATTTTTACATCCTATGAAGAAAATAATAATGAAATTAAAATATTTAAATAGAGCCAATAACATGCAATATTTTTTACCTTGCTATTTTTTTGATAATAAAGTTCTGCAGGAGAACTCCGAATCCAAGCATTACTCTCTGGTTTAAGCGAATCATCTTGAATACTATCATCATCATAAGAATCATCAGAACTCTCATCATCAGTAGAAACAGATTCAATTCTATGTTTTTTGGAATGATGAATTTTATAACATTCTTTACTTTTGCTAAAATAATTAAATATTTGTTACCATTTTATTTCATTTTTATTAATTCAATAAAACATTAATTGAAATTATAAAAACCATTTCTTTAATTTAAAACATTCTACAAAATAAGAAATTACTGTATATTTAATTTTAGTCAAATAACTAAAATACATATTACAATATTTTAATTTAAAAATTTAAAAATTATTTTAAATTAGTAAAAACCATAAATCAGAATTTTTTCAATTGTACATATTAATCAATAAAAAAAAAATGTATTAAATTCTATAGATGATGAAAATCATTCTTGTAAGTTAAAAATAGCTAATAATTCCTGTCACTTTAGTTATTTTAAATTCTATAAAATTCCATAAGAACTGAATTGAATATATATTAAATATATTTTAACTGAACTGAATATATATTAAATATATTTTATCTACACTTTATATCTTTATATGTACAGTAGACTCCCGTACAATGCGCTCCCATAAAACGCAAATTCGTTCTGATTTTTTGTTTAGAAAAGCGAATGTATACACTTACCTGTTGTTTATATATAAATAGTGAAGCTGATAGTTTAAAGAAGTAGCAGTTTATAAAAAAATAATAATACATACTCATTTAAAGATATAAGAGGAAAATAATTTTATTCAACTTAAAATAAAATTATGCACTTCACTGTTTAACATTTATTCACTATTGGAAGTATCAACAAATAAGTTCCAATGATGCCGTTTTGTTAATATTGGTTGTACAGTACAGACTTATTGACAACTGTTACAATTTACAGACTCCTGAATTTGCATAAATTGATCTGTCCTGTATAACGCGATTTCCTACAACGTGGAACCCCCGCATCATACGAGAGTCTACTGTATATATAGAAATCATTTACAAATTATCAATGAATATTAACTATAATAATGACAAATAAACAATAAGATAATTGTTATTGACATATTTTGCAGTTTTTTTTCTTATGGATAATTACTTGAATAATTAGTTACCATCATTTTAAACTTTTCAAGTTAGTTCTGAAAATTAAATCATTTTTAACTTTATGACTGTCCACACTCTGAGCCACAGACCAGCCATTGTCATTTGGGAGCTCAGACTCTGACAATGGCCAATGGAGTACAGACATCAATTTGTCACTTAGAGGACAAGTTCAAGTCTTGGTCATAAACCTCAAAAATATTTCATAGGCACTCTGTCTTAAATATGTCAAGTCCCATCCTTCATCACCCAGCCACTTCACCTTTGGTCAGATGGGCCAGACAAGAAAGAAGGCCTTCTTAGTGTCCACAGTGCACAAAGAGATAAAATACAAATAACTATGATCTGATTTTAAAATTATTAAGAGATACTTTGGTATTTGTATAATCAAAATAAAAGAATTCCCATTTAATTTTACAGAATGTAAAATTTTTTTTCAATATCTTCTTAATATATTTGGTCAAATTCAAAATAGCTTGAAAATATAATAGCCTTATCACAATCATAAACTAATTACAATAGGCAAATTTAAATTAAATCTATTTCCAAATTATAAGTTATCTTCAAAATTATATATCATATCATTTTTTATTATAACTTTAAATAAACATAGAATTCTATCTTTTCTCTAATCACACAATAAATATATTTTTTTAAAGATTAAAAAAATAATTATTTACAATAAATTTTTACTTAAAAAATATTTAACTTTAAAAATATAAGAATTATTCAATTTATTAGTTGAAGATTCAGCAGAGTTATAAATTTATTCAGAGCATTTTATGTAATGAAACTTATTGAAATAAATCTCAAAATAATTTTTATTAAATTGTCTTGTATACTGCTAAATAAACTGTATGTTTATATTTTATTGCAATATCTTTATATTTTCTAATTTCTATACTTTAATTCGTAAACAAATTCAATTATAGAAATACCTGCTACTTTTCTCTTTAATTCTACTTCTGGATCTGTAAGATTCACACATTCTATAACTTCTATGATCAGAATGATCTCGCTTCTTATCTCTGCTTCTATCCCTTTCTTTATATCTTCCACTTTGTCTATCCCTACTTCTACTTCTTGTTTTATATTTATCTACACTTCTACTTTGATGCCTTCTTTCTCTACTTCGATATCTTTCACTTGTACCTCTATCTTTACTCTCAGACAAATTTTCATGTTTATCAAGAGCTTTATTTGGAGTTTGCTGCACATTATCTTTTGGACTTTTCTTTTCTTTATTTACATGATCTAATTTATGCTGTTCTATTTTTGTATTTTCTTGTTTTGTTTTATCATTTAATGGTGGAAACCAGCTATCTGCATCTTTCCATTTATCTGGATATTTATTAACTGTAGGCACAGCAACATTAGGAGGATATGCACTATAAAAGAAAGGGGGGAAAAATATATCAATATATGCTATATATATATATATACACACATAGAGTAAACTACTTGTTCTAATCACTTTTAAACTTGCCTAAACTGATAACATTAAGTAGAGTAAGTAAATAAAAATACAATTAGAGGAAATTATGGTGTCATTGATTAACAGTAAAAGGACATGTTAAAACAATTTTAAAATTTATAATGAATATTTGATAATTATAATTATGATTAATTACATATAATTCCTTAGTGTTTGTCTGATACCAACTTTAACAACAGCTAGCGTAATCCCAGCAATTTGAATTATTGTATTGTGATCAAATGATGATTAAAACAATTAACACTTAATTAAATCACTCATTAAAACTGATGATAATAGCTAATAATGATTGCCCTGTTATTAGCCACATGTCAAGGCTAACATACTTTTTATGCTCTTTTCTGTGCTATATAACCACAGAAAATATAACAATAATCAAATTATGATATAATATGCAAAATTTTAAAAACTATCCTTTAAATTTATTATTTCATTTTAAAAATTAGTTTAAATTACACAGAAAAATATCAGTATGCAAATTTGTTTTTAATAATTCGCCAGAAAGACAAAAACTCAAGCACTCAAGTGACAGTTACTGTATACCACAAATGTGCATGTGCTTTATTATGGGAATTATCATGTCTTGAGAGAAACTGTAATGGTTTTTCATATTTATATATTGTAATTTTTTCCATTTAATTCATTATTGATATCATATTTATTTATATAGTATTTTTATGTACAATATATGCAATTTCGATTAATACTTTTTTAAATGTTAAAGAATATTTTCACTTAAGAGGATGATTTGTTTTTACTTTCATGTTTGTTTATTCAATGATCAAAAGATTATTGAGATTCTAGCCATTTACAAAGCCATTATAATTATATTGATAGTAAAATAGATCTTATGAGAGATTGACCAGGGCCTTTTCTATACTTATATCATGATGAGTTGCTAAATCAAGGGTCTCTATAAAGCCAGTATACTGTATACATTTGGCTAAGATTCACAGAATAACCTAAACATTTGTTAAAATTCTTTTTGAAAAAATAAATCCATTACTTTTTTTGTAAATCTTCATCCAATGGCAATAATTACGATTAATTTTTTGAAGACAAAGTCCTTCCCAAAAAGAGGAACCACCATTTATTAACTTTGTGTTCCAGACATTACACTTTTGGCAACTGACTTTTCTTTTTAGGCTACTGGCTGCCAAACAGTCCTTTAAAAACACAAGCATATATCCAATTAAAAATATAATTGGAATATAATATAAAATCCATTACTATTTAAAATATACTGTATTTTTTTCAATTCTAAGATGTCATTGTCTTAGAATCAATGGCATTCCTGTCATTTTTGGAAGATTATAACAAGTTCAAATAAAATTTAATGTTTTCCAAGTCTTATATTTGAAAGATACTAGTTTTTGATGCCAAATTATCAAGATCTGAAGAGATTAATAATCTCATTAATAACTAAAATGCTTATTCTTATTCAATTAAGTACAAGAGAGTTCCTAATAATGCATGCCTGAGTACTCTCCAAGATTTTTTCATAACTATCGTTACATTTCATAGAATTAATAAATAAATTATATAAACAAAATTAATGCAATAAAAAACAAAGCACATCAAAAACAAATCAATATAATAGTCATCAGTCATAACCATGAAAATCAATTATAATAAAATATATTTACCCAGCTGTCTTCCTGATGACAGATGGTGATGGTGAGGGTGAAGGAGATGGATATCTTGAATAATTATCTAAATGAGCATTTCCAGCTCCCACAACTGCAAAAAAATTTAAAATTTATTAATGAAATTTTTAATTATAGTATTTATATTGATTAGAATCAAGATGTAACCTTATTTCCTAAAATAATATATGATGAAGTCAAAAAGTTTCTATTTGTGGCATTGTATTCACACTGTGTGTGATCTGCACATTGGTATTGTAATGTAATAGTAATTAAAGATATGAAAATTGCTTTGAAGTACAATTGTCATAGGTGGTAGAAGTAATTGTTAATTTTTTGGTTATAGATTCCACACCAGGTACCATACCTGTCCAAGTGAAACCATAGTTTAATGATGGTGCAATAGATTCCAAATCCATCCAAAGAAGACCAAAGGGCACTTACAGAGTTTTTGTTGGCTGAAGGCTTCACCCATGCAGAGATTCATCAATGGATAATCACAATTTACAGATGTTTGTGTGTGGCATCTATGTAATGACCCTGTGCCCTCATTTTTGACGCACAAATATTTCTGTAAATTGCAATAATCTATCGGTGAATCTCTGCACAGCTGAAATCTTCATCTGACAGAAATTGTATCTGTTTAGAATCTGTTTGAAATCAGTAACCAAACAAAAATTTAACAATCACCACCAACACCAACAACAGTACTTCAAAGTAATTATCATATTCTATAGTTAATGTTATACCACAATACCCATGTAAGATTACACAGGGAGTGAACATGATGTCCTAAACCAGAAATTTTTGACGAAAATAGTCTTTTATGAGACATTAAAATCATAACTAATAAAAGAACAAACTAAAGTAAAAAAATTGAAAATTTACCTGGAATAGAATTGACATTAGAATAATTATATGGTTGTTGATAAGGCCAACAAGAAGGAGAATTTGCATCATAATTTATATTACTGTTTTGCCAATATGGCTGATTATTAGAAATAGGAGATATCATTCTTGAATTCATTGATCTACTTGGTATGTTAGTCTGCACAGAAGGTGCAGGTATTGGAACTGGAAATTGATGACAAGCAACATTCCAATTATGTGGGGAACCATACATAATAGGAGCATAATTTCTGGTACTTGGACAAGACTCCATTGGTCTCACTAATGGCATTCTGGAATTTTGATGACATGATCCTTGAGGTCTGTATGCCATTAAATTTTTATTTAAATTTTAAAATAACTGTAATATATTAAAAACAGGATTAATTAGTTGTCACCAAAATATATTTTATTACTGTTCTATAATTGTTAATAATAATTCTAAAAAAAAAGCGTGTTTTCAAATTTAAAATATTTGAATTCAAACTAAAATTTAAATCACTACATTAAAGTAAGAAAATTATGTTCAACTCCAATATAAGTTTGTTGATAATGCAGAAACCCTGAAGCAGGACTCAAAAGAAGCCCAAAAACATTTGTTAATGCTTGAAACTGAACTTATGAGGTTTTGAGAGGTGTGTTAAACATTTTAATAATTAACTTTATTTCAAATAATTTCAGTTGCATTTAGTCTTACTTGTATAATAATTATACATTCCCTGTTCTTAGTGATCTGTAAATATCTAAACAGAATAAAATATTTGATTGGCTTGACAGTTTTATGGTTTTCAATTAAAAATTTAATGTTATGCTATTATGAAAGTTTAGCTCAATATATTAGATTTTTAATGGCATTTAAAGCTATTCAAATATCATATTGCAACATAAAATTAAACCTGAACAAAACTTCACAGGATCTTCATACTTTTCCTTTTCACATCACTAAAATAAAATCAAATAATGAAGTCAGCCTTTACCTTAAAGCTCTAACCTACCTCACTATGTAAAATTATCTAAAATACTATGTTATTTTTCTAATTTAAAAAATAAACTATAGTGTTTTCCAGAATAAGAATGCAGCTGATGTTCATTGAATGTACTTTACAAAGAAAAAAGTTCCATGTTCATTAAGAAGTAAAACATAATATACAGTTCTGGAAAAAGTTTGAGACCAGGATAAAAAAAATCTAGTAACAAGTAGCATAACTTCCCTGACTATTATGAGAATTTATCTTAAAAATCACTTTTTAATTATTAATCATCATAAATTAATAAAGTTATATGTGGCACCATCTATTATGAGATTTTGTTATAAAAACCTTATGTACAGGGTGAACCAAAAGTAGATAACAGTAAATGATAACATTTAATGAGATTAAATATACAATTACAGTAAGACCCCAGTAAAAGTCCCAGGGCTGCGTTGTCAACTAGTTCTGAACGTACTGCTGGACATCATCATCCGGCTTGTACAGTACAGTCATTCAGTGGTCCTGGGTAACAACTCCATCAACCAGCTGGACAATGTCATCAGTAATGCTGTGTGGTGTTCCTGACCATGCATCATTGGCTGACGACACCTGCCCTTCCCTGAAGCGCTTGTGCCACGCCTCTACCCTTGCAGCAAGGGACATGCAGTGTTCACCACACACTTGTGGCATTCTTCGATGAATGTCTGTTCCCCCTACTCCTTCTGCTATCAGAAAACGAACACCTCCTCTTTGCTCTTTTTTTGACGCCTCCATTTCACTGTTTCATCGTTTACAACATGACTGACCGCGGTGGACAATTGACGCGTGCTTCTGCTAGCTTTGTAGTCACATGGTACGCACCCATGACCTCTAGCAATGGGCTGTGACCTTCCGTGCTGTTGTCGGAACCACACATTCTTACACACGCAACGATATTACAATTCTGTCATCGGTTTTCACATTCCAGCCTCTGGCTCATTTCTTTTTGAATGATCCTCATATATTTGTTTGGTGCAATTTTGGTAAAAATATATCATCATGAATACCACATGCAATATCAACTTCGCTTGGTAAGAATTGACTGATAAATGCATGAATGAAGTGTGGAAGAAGTTATGGCTAAAGGTATCCAAGAATTCTCAACAAGAAGAGACTTTTGCTGTATCGTTAGGTTGACCAAGTTGTCACGTAATCAATACAACAGGACTAGGAGATGTAGATGAGTAGGATATTGAATTACAGCAGGTTTCTGATGAGATCCTTACCAACGTTCAAAAACTGGCAGAACAAGGAATTCACGTAGAACTAGAAAATAGAGATTCTGAAAATGAAGAACCCAAAGAATTTCTCTACAGATTTCCTTAGTAAAAGTTTGATAACAATAACCAAAATCATTGATCAAATTGTATCAAATGATCCAGATTTTGAAATGAATGCAAAAACAAGACGAGGTGTTTTGGATGCAATCTCCTGCTACCGACATTTGCTTAACAAAAGAAAGAAAAAAAATTTGACACATATGACAACAACTTTGTTATGGTTATGGTCAACCATAACAAAGTTAATATGACAACAAATGACACTAGATGACTTCATCGCAAAAAATCAAAAATTTCAGAAGAGTCAGAACCTTCATTACAAAAAATGAACTTTACATTTCTGTATGCATATGTTTGTGTGTTATTTAACATAAATGTTGCTGATTTTTTTTTTTTTTTTTCTTTCTTTCCTTAAGCAAATGTCTGTAGCAGGAGATTGCATCCAAAACACCTTGTATTGTTTTTACACTCCTTTCAAAATCTGGATCATTTGCTACAATTTGATCAACAATTTCAGTTATCATTACCAAACTTTTACCAAGGAAATCTGTAGAGAAATTCTTTGGGTTCTTCATTTTCAAAATCTCTATTTTCCAGATCTAAAATCCGTTTATGTTTGGTCACATATTCCCCTTTCCCTATATACTCTGTGTTAAAATGGCCTTGTATAATGCTGTTTCATTTAGCGTTTTGTCATCTAGGAACATATCCTCCACATTAAGCAGGGTCTTACTGTATACTAATACAATACAATACAATTTTATCAATGCAGATGCTGTCCATCACAATTTATACAGCTTTGAAGTCTATATTTCACCATTTCACACTTCGACAAACATTTTTGCACAAGTATCTTTGTGTATTAATTTCTTGAAATGCATCTCTGATGTAATTTTTCAACCATAACCATAACAAAGTTAAATATACACCACTGTGATAGTATAACCCTAAAACAAACTCTATTTCACCTACTGTCCACCTACTTTGGTTCACCCTGTATTTTCAATTATAAAATAGCAAAAAACTTAATTTTGAGCATAGAGATGAGTTTTCTATGGATGTGTAAATGCTAACAAGTAATATCTTCATTGAGCCTAATCCCACACAAGATATGATAAAAGATGGTGTTAGTAACATATATTATAACAACAGTATAGCACACCATCAGGGTCATTTAGGTAAATTTCTTCTCATCTCTAAAAGCTGTGTAATTCCACAAATCTAAATGACCAACATAATGCATTGTAAAGTCCAGAAATGCATTATGGGAGGTTGTCAATTTTAACTGTGCCTGCATTTTAATGTATACATGATTTCAGACTTTTGCAAAAAAAAATCTTATTGTTCTTGGTGTTACAGTAGCTATAGTGAAGCTGTAATATATGAGTAGATGACATCCTCTGGTATGCCATCTAGTCATACCATATTCAGCTGTGGCCTACCACATTCAGCTTTGCCATAATTGTCAGGAACCTTTAAGTAATTGTGAATTACCGTCTTTGATCTTTCTAGTAGGTCTGCTATGACACATTCAGATTTCCCACAGTCTCTTGCCTTTTTTTCATCTGTTAATGTTTTACCAGATCCCATTTTTACTGAAGATTGAAAACACACAACATGAACATATGTAAGTTACAATGTCTATGAATGTCATAAAATATGAATTTTTTTATCCTGGTCTCAAACTTTTCCAGACAAATAGCAAGCAATAACTCGTATTTGAATTTCTTAAAATAACAATATATTTAACTTTTCTGCTGTGGGTTAGTCAGGTATGGTGCTATCTCTATGTAGTGGAGAATAAACGTGGAAAATTTTTTAAGTATTTTCCCATGTGTTTTTTCTCATGACCATTCTGGAAAAAGATTTTATAAACAGTTATATCTAGTAAAGTAAAGTATTTTTTATTGTCACATAATTCCTTTTTTATGTGGATTTTTTTTCGCGGTAGTTTTTGGCGATATCTGCAAAATTCTTTTGCGGATATTGCCAAAAACTACAGTCATTCACAACTGTCACACAATCACCCTTGATAGATATATCCGTTGGTCACTGCAGAGTGGTTAAGATTAATTAATTTTAATGGAAAGTTTGAAAACCCAGGTGCTTTCAAATTATATACAGGGTGTCCCATAAGTTTGTAAATAGTTTAAAAATTCATATAAGTTGAAATAATTAGTATATTTGAATACGGTTTGCATAAAAGTTATTCTCAAAATCTCATTTTTGCTAGGTCAGATCATTTTTATTTAGATCCTTATCACACCTATTCTGAAACTGGAACTGTCACATAATTACACAACACACTTCTCACTCTATCAACAGGAAAATTTCTTTATTATAACAAATGTTTTTGGCCTCATTCAGGGACCTGCTTAAAGTTTTAAATGTTACAAATCAAATGTCTGCTGAGATTGTAAATTAGAACTTTCTAAAAATTTTCTTTTGACATCACGTTTTGAATAATTATAAAATTAACCTCAAATGTACATATTAAATATAGATATTATCTAAAATACATTATTTAACAATATATATAAATGTATATTCATACTACACACATATATATAAAGTGAGCAATGCCATTTTTCTTTAAATACATTTTATTGAAAAAATTAATTCTAAACACAATGTTTTCTGTTGCAAAAAAATATTGTGGCAATAGTGGCACTGTAATTGACTGTAATTTGAAGTTGAACTTATGTGCAAGCCATAACTTTTAAGCATCAAAGTGCAAGTCTTTTGACACTTAAAATGTTATGGTTTATGTTTATATCAGTTTGTTACTCCAGAGAATTTGTAACCTAGTGAGTTTTTTTACCATTTTATTGTAAAATTGAAATAAATTCCTTCAAGACTTGAAGAAATTCATTCACTAAAAAGTTTTTTACCTCTCCTGAAAAGTTTGTTTTTAGTATTTACATTATGGCATTGCATGCTTCATATATATATATATATATATATACTAGCAGATGAACCTAGCATTGCTTGGACAAAAAATAACAACAGCAAAGATTAAGATTATTAGATTATTTTGTACTTCTAACCCTTCTACTATATTATATTATAGTATTTGATTTATATTTACATATTACATTATGTAAGAGTTTATCACACCAAGTGCCCAATCTAACACATTTTAAAAGTTCTTTAAATTGTGTACAGTAGAGCAGTGGTTCTCAATCTTTTTGAAGTTAGGGAACACTAAACTTTGACATTTATTCTGCAAAACACTAAACTTTGACATTTTTTTCAACGGAACACTTACAATACATCAGCTTTAAAGCAGGGGTGGCAAACCTTTTTGAAATCAAGCAGACTCGGTCTAGTAGATGATGACATTGGCGTTTGCTAATTACATTCCCATGCTAAAATTATTTTACATTGTATTGATTTTTCTTTTGAAACAATTTTTTAATTGTATATTTGTTTTTTCGCACAACACTTGAAGTGGCTGCACAGAGCACCCATGTTCTGTGGACCGTGGATTGAGAACCAGTAGGGAAATAAAGAATTTTTAAAATGTGTTAGATTGGTCATTCAATGTGATAAACCCTTACATAACCTCTCTGCACTTATTATTATCATTACTATTATTATCAACCCATCTTGATTATATTATAAGAACAGCTTGGGTATCTATAATTGGGTATCTATAATTGGGTATCTATAATACTTATCAAGGTTGATAAGTATTTTACAATCATAAACTAAAAACATTGAAAGTGTGAAAATTTTTAATGGTTAAGGAGAATGCATTAACAGTAAAGGCTGCAAGGCATCATCATCTGCCTGGCAATTGTTGGTGGATAACCTTCTAAAGGGAGGCAATATGCAGTAAAAAATGCCAATTATATAAACCTGAAGCAGGACACTGAAAGACGAAAAATGTTTATTTTAATACAGAAATTTTCTTGTGGAAGAGTGAGAAGGGTATTATGTAATTCTTTAATATTAGATTCTATTTTTAGCAATTTATTCATTGACATATTGGATGCATTCAACAAACAGTAGCACTGCAGCATATTAATGAAGTGACTGGCTAGAAATTAGTCTTACATAATTGTCAACCATCAGCATTTGGCACTGACTAGCAGCGTTTTATATGCTCCATCAGTGGACAGGCCGTTTTTCCCATTCATCAGCATTTTTAAAGAATTTGATATTATCACATATCACAGATTTGTATTCATTGTAAAATAGTAAGACTGATGATGGTTTTACCACACAACATTGTAGAGCCTTTCCTGCATTGCTGTGTGGAAGAAGGAAAAGATATTTAGTATGGTAAGAAAAAGACAGGGATAGGAAATAAATAACCAGAAAAATTGTTGTCCTTAATAATTGCAGTGAAAGTCAATAAACTGACTGATAGCAACTGTCAAGTCCATTGTACCATAACAAAATAACAAAAATAATGAAATTACAGTGGACCTTCATTATAGCGCTGCTCACTATAGTGCGGGCAATGTTTGCGATGCAATAAGCTCAAACATGTTTATACAGGTCCGTGCGGCGTTAGTGAGTAACACATTTTATTGTTACTGAATATTGAGTAATTGTGTATGTATTGAGTTTCTGCATGTATTTTGAATAGTGTTTAATTATTGTATGCATGATGAGTAAAAGAAAAGCTTACAGTGTGAAAGAAAAGCTTGATATTATTGCTAAAGTAGAGAGGTGAACCACGTTACTCTGCGCCGCTTGGTATAACATGGGTGTTGTTCCGCGCCCAACATGCGTGCTATATCAGAGATCCACTGTATTTACAAAGTAAAACATCACACAAAGGCATATAACAGGAAGCACTCATCATGCAATATCAAGAGTCATGACACATGAAAATAAAACACATCATAAATCTAGATATTAATTTACAATATGTCCCATAAAATATTTGACCCTTTGTTTTTTAAATTATGACATTTAAAAGTATAAAACTAACTCTTGACAACATTTATGGCAATAGCTTTATAAGATATCATATGCAGAGATAACATTAAATTTTGTTTATTAAAGGTATTTAATATAAGTATTGTACAATATCAATGTTTATAAAGAACTTTTTGCTTTTTATGTTGTCAGTGTTTTTATTCAAAAATCAGCATTTTTCTACCAACATTCCAGCTATTCCCTATTATAACGGTCAGTAAGTATGGTCTTATATGATTGAATGGCATCATAAGACATCACATAAAACGTCACACACTTTCTCGAAGCAGTCCTCCATCATTCAACCGGACGTATCAAGCACTTTAGTACAACACATTTTTTCATTTCGTCCGTCACATTTAAAAACAAGTAAAAATGCAGGTTTAAATTTAAAATTCGACAAACAAACCTTCAATATAATCATAAGTTTGGAAGAACAAAATAATTTCAAACACTGAAATGTACAAAGTGAGAAACTATATGTTAAATGTTTAACATATATGTGTCCGAATTCTGGATCCCTACTATGACATCTGTCAGTTAAAGAACCAAACAGTGATGAGCTAGTGTTGCAATATTTTTATTTTTGCTGAATGCACCCATTAACAAACTGATATTTAGAACCTTGGTAGAGATTAATTTTAGATCGCAAATTTCAGTATGTATACAACAAAGTACCTAAAAGTAACTTCTACTGGAACTTTTCTTGTAAAATTAATCCATTTTCGTATTAATCAATCGTGTTAACAGAATAGTCTTGAAATAAACACGTGCCAAAAAATAACGGGTAATAAAATTCGCAAAGAAATTATCAATTAAAATGCTAAAAAATTAAGATTTATATATAAATCTGGCATATTATATATAAATGGGCACGATTTTGTTTATATATAAATGGTGTATATATTAATATTTCAATAAACTCTACCTTAATTTAACACTAAAAGTTGTTTCTAGTAGGAAAATGCATGGTAGAACGTGTTCCGAAAATCAACGAAGAGTATTTGTTATTACTATTATAAAACAGCGAGTGTTCACTAAATACAAAATCTATCGCTCCATGCGAACCACTTACATAGCGACTATAATACTTCTAACGGCTTAGGTTGACTAAAATAATAATAATAATAATAATTTTCTCTTAATTTGAATATAAATGATATAATAATAATTTACGAGACTATTAAAGTATTATACTATCAAAAATTAAATTCTATCATTTTATAAATTCTATCAATTCCGAAATGTTTGGGATTTAAATCATTTCCGTGTCTTATATCGAGAAATACTTAGAGATATATTTAATACTTAAAGTGTTATTAAAATCGTTATTTGCGTAATACAATAGAATAATTAAGAAAAAAGCCAGGAAAAACAAAATTACGTAAGTGTCAGTAGGGGCGCGTTTTTTTATGCAGCGTTCGAGAAGCGCTTTACAGCTAATTCTCTGAAACCCGTTTCTAAATGGCCAACGCTGCTCGTGACGTCATTTCTCTACACTTTCGCTGCATAAAAAACGCACCCTAGTATAAATTGAGAGGCCGGATGGCCGAGTGGTCAAGATGGCGGCTTGCCACTCTGGGGGACCCGGGTTAGAATCCGGACGGGTCAAATAATTTCCAGGAATTTTTCGGGGTTGGTCCGGTTATGTCGGGCTCCGTCCCTTACCACCCGGCCGCCCCATTGTGGGCCTGGCCTAATCCATAATGGGCTTGCTAAAAGAGACCCTCTTAGTGCCCACAGGGTGGAAGAGTTAAAAAAAAGTATAAATTGAGAAAAAAGACCATTAGTATCAGTGGGGCAAAAGATGACTGAACTAGCTTACTGCTACATTCCAATTCACGCTCGAACTTTTTATTTTTACTCTTTCCGCCCTGTGGCCGCTAAGGTTATTTTTATCAAGGTCGGGTGTGAGATACGGGGCAAGATGGACCACCCTTTAAAAAATTCTTGGGGTTTTTGATTCGGAAACACATTTTTAATGCTTCAATTTGTTATTTACGTAAAATTTGATCAGCTATAATTTTAAAAAGGTATTTTTACGATAACCTGTACTAAGGCTCTGAACTAAAAGACATAGCGGCCGGATGGCCGAGCGGTCAAGGTTAGCAGCCTGCCGCCCTGGGGGACTCGAGATCGAATCCGGACGGGTCGAAAAATCCCCAGGAATTTTTCGGGGGGTGGTCTGTCCGGATATGTCGGTCCCCGTCCCTCACCACCCGGCCGCTCCATTGTGGGCCTGGCCGAACCTATAATGGGCTTGCTATAAGAGGCCCTCTTAGTGCCCACTGGGCAGAAAGAGTTACAAAAAAAAAGAACTAGAAGACATTTTTATGCAGGTAAATCATTGTCATGTGAGCAGTGTTTTGGAGTCGGTAAAATTCTTTCCACTCCGACCCCGAATTTTACTATTGGTAAAATATAAAGTACGAAAAGTACTTTTTAATTAATAGCTAAAGAAAATTTCTTAGAAAACGGACACTTCGATAAATTTAGATATCAAAATATATTCACCTATAAACGCCATTTCACACCAAAATTTTATGTGTATCGCACACGACGTGCTCTACAGTATACTTTCAGAAGATAGCTTTTACAATTTTAAACGAATATTTTCACGTCGCCTAGAAAGCTGTATTCTCTATACAGGGCATAACGCACGCCAGGCTAGGTATGTTTTTGCTATTACCCAACAAAAATTACGAAACGTGGCGCGATACTCGACTGACTTTACATTTGTAAAAAGATATCTTAAACTTTATATTATATAAGTTATATAAATAATTGTTTTGAGTAGCTCGTGTGCTATGCCAATCGAAATTATGAGTAAAAAAAAAAACTAAAACTGAGTAGCGTATGAACCACTCAAAAAACAAATAATTTTTTTAATGTGCGAGTGTATCGATTGATTGGTTTTAGATACTGGCACGCAAGACGATCTGCAATCGAAGAAATGTGCCTTCCGGGTGGAGTTTTAAGGGAAAGTGGCCCCTATTCAAGCGTTATCACTTAAATAGGAGGCCATGTTTACATAAAAGTCTTCCGGGATGCATTCCCCTCGGCAGTTCGCTCATGGTAGCTCCCCTCAGCTTCCAGTGGATATATCACAATTCATAGCATTGCTGGCATCACAGACATCGTGATTGTGATAAACTATCTAACGTCAAGATGTGACGGCCGGATGGCCGAGCGGTAAAGGTGGCAGCCTACCGCTCTGGGTGACCCGGGATCGAATCCGAACGGGTCGAATAATCCCCAGGAATTTTTCGGAGGGTGGTCCGTTCGGATATGTCGAGCCCCGTCCCTCACCACCCGGTCGCCCCATTTGTGGGCCTGGCCGAACCCATAATGGTCCTACTAAAAGAGGCCCTCTTAGTGCCCACAGGGCGGGAAGAGTTAAAAAAAAAAAAAAAAAAAAAAAAACGTTAAGATGTATTTATACCCTGTAGAAAATTCAATATCACTATAGGTCTCATTTAAAAAATCTTCAAGCGAGAAGAATTCAAAACATTTTTTTAATCTTCTCCAAAAAACTAACTTCGTTAACCCTTACAGCATTCGAAACTTAGAACATTTTAATTTTTTTTTATTTTTCACTTTTTTCTGAAATTCAAACTTTTGCATTCTTAGAAACCAAACACATACAGTAAATAAAACAACATATCGATATAAATCCAGCAGTATATATCATAGAGCAGTGGTTCTTAATCTTTTTGAAGTCGGGGAACACTGAACTTTGACATTTTTTTTTCCGCGGAACACTTGCGATACATCAGCTCTAAAGCAGGGTGGCAAACCTTTTTGAAATCAAGCGCACTCGGTCTAGTAGATGACGACATTGGAATTTGCTGATTACATTTCCATACAAAAATTATTTTACATCGTATTGATATTTCTTTTGCAACAATTTTTAATTGTATATTTGATTTTTCGCGGAACACTTGAAGTGGCTTCATGGAACACCCGTGTTCCGCGGACCTTGGATTGAGAACCACGGTCATAGATTATACTGTAGATAACTTCCTGATACAGTGTTTCGGCTAAAAGCCGTTTAAGCTATACTTCTGCATACTTTTTACAACCCTTTGTTTATTACTTTTACGGCTGCTTGTAAAGAAATTGTATGTGAGTCGACAAGACTGCATCGGGGGGGGGAGAGTAGGTCCAATATCACTACATACCTCTAATTACATTACCCCAGAATGAATCTACACTCATACCGGTGTTTAACTTGATAACATTTTTCTGCTTAATGATTGCGTAGTGTTTTTTAATTCTTCTTTTTATATTTTTTTCCACTACACATTTTTATGTTCTTTATATATATTGTAGCGCTTCGCCGCTATTAACTATATGTATATATTTATGTATTTTTTTTTTTTGTTCGATTGTTCTATTTTATATGTTTGTTTTTTCGTTTATGTCGCGTCGCGTATATGTTTTTGTATCGGGTTTTAGATGTAACGCACAGCCATTTTGTTGTGTACCGTACCGTCTGTTGTCGTCATCGCTGTGCCGCGGTTTTTGATTGGCTATTTGGAGGATCACGTGGGAGGAAAAGAAAAAGCTCCCGGATGGTGGGAGATAAAAACGGGTGACTTCCACGTGTCGAGGCATTTTTCTTTTTCGTGGATCGGGGATCTGGAGCGGTGAAGAGACGAGAGAAAGGATTCGTAGCAGAGCAGCCGATCAGGAAGAGAAAAAACAAGAACCAGTGAGAAGAATCTCATTTCGTAACAACGTGTCCCACGAAATATGGCGACGGTATCTACCATCTTGTAAATGTTTGTATAGTTTTTTAAGGTTTAATCGCGTATTAGTTTTAGTCTCGTGATTAATTACTGTTGTAATCATAGTGTTATTGTCATCCTCATTCTTGTTAAGAACGCTGTCGTACGGGGGATTGATCGCCTGGTTTAAACAGGCAAACAGCCTGTTTAAATCAGGCGATCAATCCCCCTTTTTTTGTGTGTGTAATTAATAAACCTTTGTTTATCTATACGCTTCTACCGGCTATTCATTTCCACTTTCTTTCACACCTGCAAACCACGTGCTTGCGGAGTCTACAATATGAAACCATGGTAAATTATTATTTTTTAATCTTATTGCCATCTTGTGCTGTAATATTTCGTTTAGCCACACGTACATATTAGTCTGTACATTATACCTGACTTGTAGTTTGTTTGTTTCTTTCCTTGAATTCTTTGCTGTTAATTTAGTTCACCTGTTTTTTGAGGAACGGAGCAAGTTTAATTTGATAATTATTCAACATTTTATTATAACCTCGAAAATCGGTAATGATGGAGAAGAGTAATTTCTCGTTGTTATTTTGAAAAGTTTTAAAACTTTTTTAAACTTTGTCTTTTCAAAATATAACCTTTTTAACTTTTAAAATAACCGATCCTATTGTTAAATTTTACAGATATTTTAAAAATAAAAATACGGTTTACCGAAGTGAATTAATCTTAGCACATTAAATAAACGAAAATATGAATTTATAATTCCGATTAGATGATTGAAGTAGCAAAACTATCTTCCTGCCCAATTGTTAATCCGGTTCAACGGAGCACCCAGAGGATCAAGAGGCCCTGGCACCCCCCAAAAAGAAAAGAATAAGACTAGAAAATTTTCCAAAAGTCTTTTCCTAATTAATGTGCGGGCCCGAACTTGACGAAAAATCGAAAAAGAAAGAAAAATCACAAAAGGGATGTAATTGTATCTTTCTCTGGATTCACTTCCTTTCAAAGGTGACACATCTTCCGAATGTGTCACCAGGAACTTACGATCGAAATTTATCTATTGGTCACGAGCTATAACATTTCCACAAAAAGGCATGAGAAAAACGGGAGGACCCTCTAATAAAAAAGGAGGGATCGATGATAACCAGCGTTCGTCGTCATGGAAAGTTCGCCATCTCCTGAGTTTGTTGATCATCTTCCCCCATTCCGGATACATCACCAACTACGTCGATCACCGTCAAATTCGTCCAGAATCGACCTTCGACGCGATTTTCCTTCTATCAACTAAAATTGACAATCCACGTTGAACTACTGAACACTCCTGATATCCAACGATCTACGAATTGAAAATCCTCCGAATCACCGATTAGCCTGAATTCTCCGACGACTAAAGAACCGATCTTTTCGATTATACGAAAGGATTTTATCTATACCCGAACGAACGCGATTATCATCTCTGGTAGAACTCTCTCTCTCTCGCGGTGAGGGACCAGAGATAATAATCGGAACAGCTAAAAATTACATCCTAAATTTATATCCTTACAAATCCTCCTATACTTGTAAATAGTTATAAAATGATATGTAAGTAGATGGGTATTTATTAATGTTAATATTATGGTTGAGCGCATTTCTGACATGGCGCCGATCCTCGGTCAGATTAAAATTCTTTATTTAATTATTTAATATATAAATATTTATTTACGTTGTGTCGTGTCTTTTAATTCTATACGATTTATTACATAAAATGGAAATTTTATTGAATTCGGATTAAAAAGTATTTCTCTGTTCAACGCGGATTCCCGAGATTAAGTCCTCAGTGTGTCACTGATCCAACTCGCAATGTGGTTATGAAGATTCTATGCCCACACGTATAATAATGTATGTATTATTGGAAATTGTTGTGGAATATAAAAGAGTTTAGTCGACAGAAACATTGCACTGATCAGTTTTAATTTACGTTTTTATTGATCATCAAAGTAAGGAGAAAATTAAGAATTCTTAATCTTCCACACTCTATTCTTCTTCATCTGAAATATATAAAAAAATTAATTAAATATTCTTGTAGTTTCTTTTAATAAGTATATACTTAAACTGGTCTTATATTTAATCGGGTATTAAATGGAAATTTATAATGTTTACGAGAATAGAAATAATGAA
Organism: Centruroides vittatus; assembly: GCF_030686945.1. Taxonomy (NCBI): domain Eukaryota; kingdom Metazoa; phylum Arthropoda; class Arachnida; order Scorpiones; family Buthidae; genus Centruroides; species Centruroides vittatus. Next base: position 4,852,152 of record NW_027122385.1, read on the forward strand.
TTTAAATATTGTGAGGATTAACAAAAATTTCGATATTTTTAGTTTGAAGAGATTGTGCAGCGTATTAGTATTTTCTTATATCAGATGAGTGCTTCCAGTTCGCGAGCAGCTGTGGTAAGCAAACTATTGATAGAAGGTTTGCTTATTTATAATAGACGATTATAATATTTATAATTTATAATAGACGATGTTAAACAAACCTTCCAATTGAACAGATGCTGACGAAAATGACGTCATCGTTGCTGACTTTGCTAATTAGTTGGTGTTTCCAGTTACTAAGTGCTTTGCTTACTTTTCTAGCGATAAATTTAGTTTAACAACTGGATGAATTTACTTAATAAAATGGCCGTCTATAGTCGATAGTTAAGAGCGTTATTATTAAACGTATTTGTAGAACTAATTTCGTGAAAATGCGTACAAAGTCAGAACTAACAACTAACATTAACTAACCTTTGAACTTGAATTACCTCTTAGTTTAAGCTGTTGATCAATAGCAGTTTTCCACCTTCGATTCGAGTTAAACAATGTAAATAGTTTTACAAAAAAACATAGTCAACTAGAACTAATGAATCAGGCTTGTTATACTCCCAGCATATTTAATTAACTCTTACCGAAATGCATTTCGGCTTTACTGGATTACATACACTCAGTGGCCCACAAACTATAAAAAAAGAGGGTACAAAAAAGCTGTAAAAAAGGGCATCGTACATGTGTTTATATATGTTTAATTTTGTTCTAGGGGATCGTGATTGTTCGGTCGCGTACCGAGGTATCCAACGATGCTACCGCGTATATCAAAAATCGCGTTAATCAGATACAGTGGTTCCTCGGTACTCGACCGAACAATCATGACCCCGCTAGAACAAAGTTTCGGTTATTACATAAAATGGAAATTTTATTGAATTCGGATTAAAAAGTATTTCTCTGTTCAACGCGGATTCCCGAGATTAAGTCCTCAGTGTGTCAATGATCCAACTCGCAATGTGGTTATGAAGATTCTATGCCCACACGTATAATAATGTATGTGTTATTGGAAGTTGTAAAATTGGAAAGATCGTTATTCATATTTTTATTTTAATTTTGTTATCAGTAAAGCATTTTCCGTGATAAAAATGAGTAACTAATTTTAAAACAAAATGAAACCTTATAGCTTCTTGGAGATTAAGAAAAGAGCAACCCGACGATAAAGAGGGACATGTGCCCCAAGTGCCCCAATGTACGGGCACCCTGCATATAATGATAGCAATCTACAACAACAACAAGAAAACATAAACTATGGTAACTATCGCCAGCATTACAATAAACCTTAGACGTACCATAATTACAAAATATTTTATAATTATTGTAACTTGAAATACCCAGTAGTTTGTACCTTCGTTGTTTCAGCTGAATTAAACACGAGCTACTATGGGTTAGTTATGCCCCAGAATAAATTGAAGTTGTATAAAATGTGTGAGGATACTTCGTAGATCTGTCACGACTTTCGATATTGATTATTGTCTTTTCTTGACCATTTTGTTAAGTAAAGACGACCATTCAGTTGAAAAGCGAAACCATGATGAAATTCATCTGAATTCAAGTTAGCAAATTGCTTGCTGACTGGAAGTGCACATATATTTTGTATTACGGTACAAGTATTTTCTACGGATATTTAAATATGCAATAATAAAAGACATTTGCGAATATTAACATATTTACATTATAAATAATAAAAATAAACTTAATAAAAGATAGAAAGTAAAAGATGCATACGTTTTCTGTTTCAGTTTTTTACTCTTCGGTTGTAGTCGGCTTCCTGTAATTAAAGTGATAATTTATTATAAAAAATCGTTTTAAATTGAATTATTTAAACTAATATTAAAATATTTCCTATCATAAAACAATTGAAAATTAAATTAATCAAAGTTCTATTTCCTAATCCCAGTAAATTTAAATTTTATATTAAAAATATAACCATTTAATACGTAACTAATGATAAGTAATTATTAAGGATCATAATACATTCGACATTCTTATTTTTTAATAAAGTTTCGGTTGTTTGCGTCATTTCATAAATCGTATTTTAAATATACTGAAAGATCGTAATTAAAACACCATATTCAACGCTGTCTAGAAAGATATTTAGCAGTCCAAGTGCAACCAAATTTGGTATTGTAACATTTCAGGGCATTCAGAAGGCATTTCCGTAAGAATAAATTAGTACCAAAACTCGTTACCAATGTTCCCTCTAAGCTGCGCGGCTGCGCGGCAGCGCACTGCTCAAATTGTTGCCGCGCACGAGAATTTATGTGCCGCTCAGGCAAGCATGCACACTGATTTGAATTGTTGTTTAGTTATTTCTCACTTTGTCTGCAACATGATTATTGCTACGTATATTTCGATTAAATACATTAAATCATTGACAAAAGATAATATTTTGTATGGAAGTAGGTTTTAAAATAAATTTTAATCTCTATTTTATAATTAATTATCTTAATTCGTATAGGAAAAAATAAGATTATATATATATATTAAGCTCAAAGACCGAAATCGCTCATTGAGCGAAAAAAACGACCACAATGCGTTGTGGTCGTTTCAAAACGGCCACGACGCGAATTTCGCTTCGTGGCAGTTTGCAAAAACGACCAGAAAGCGAAATCCGCGTAGTGACATTTGTAAAATGGCCTCAACGCGTTGTGGCTAAATCAAAACTACCACAAAGCGAAATTCGTGTTGTGGCCTTCATGATATTTAACCACGACGCGTTGTGGTGATTAAGAAAAGCCATAACACGTTCTGAATGTTTTTACAAACGGTTATCGCTTTGTGGTCGTTTTTACAAACGGCCACGAAGCGAAATCCGCGTAGTGGCATTTGTAAAATGGCCTCAACGCGTTGTGGCTAAATCAAAACTACCACAAAGCGAAATTCGTGTTGTGGCCTTCATGATATTTAACCACGACGCGTTGTGGTGATTAAGAAAAGCCATAACACGTTCTGAATGTTTTTCGCTTTGTGGTCGTTTTTACAAACGGTTATCGCTTTGTGGTCGTTTTTACAAACGGCCACGAAGCGAAATTCGCGTCATGGCCGTTTTGAAACGACCACAACGCGTTGTGGTCGTTTTTTTTTCGCTCAATGAGCGATTTCGGTCTTTGAGCGTAACATATATATATGTTACAGTCAAAACCCGTTTTTAGTTAGAACGCGATTTAACTAGTTGAAACTAGTTTATACTGGACGTCTTTGTTAAAACCCGTTTTGTCAAGTTAAAACTAGAATTTACTGCTAGTCAAAAATGAATTTGAGTTAAAATTAGTATTAACTAGACAAAACGGGTTTTAACAAAGACGTTTAGTATAAACTAGTTTCAACTAGTTAAAACGCGTTCTAACTAAAAACGGGTTTTGACTGTAACATATATATGCTCAGAAAAACTTTTTGCTCAGAGTAGTACATGTTCCAATCAGCTACAAAAAAAATTAGAAGGAACATTGCTCGTTACTACAGCGCTTTTGACATTACAAGCAACAAAAGGTGTGTTCGTTAATAATAATGTATCCGCTACCAGGGCCGTTCCGACCCGGGGGTGCAGAGGGTGCGGGGCACCCGGGCGGCAAGCCTAGGGGGCAGCGCAAGCCGCCTTAAAAAAAAGGGAAAAATTAATTTATCATTAAATTAATATAATACATAAATATCTATTCTAAATATTATTAATTATATTTCAAATTCAAATTTTATATACACAACTTATTCAGGCCACAACAAGTGGCAAGTATAACAGTTTCTTGTTTTAACTCGTCTTAAGCTATTTTTCACGTCGGTTGCGAGGAAGATTTTACAGGAAAATACTTTTATTTTAATTTTAAACGTGTAATCGTGTAAATTGCAACAGCTTAAAAAGTTTTTGTTCGATATCGTGGTTAGAGAGACAGTAAAAATTAAATGTGAGAACATACATTAATTTGATTATATTTTGCTTTTGCGCGGTTAAATAAAATTTAAATAATATTTTGTTAAATTAAATTTATATTGTGTAACAAATTTATAACTTAAATAATAATACCAACATAATAACAATAGTAAAACATTTTTCTTTTTTTTATTAGTAAAATATAGTTTAATTAAAGATTAGCATAATCTTAATATTTTTTTGTTTTGATTAAAAATGTTGAAATTTTCAGACAAAATAAAAAATTTTGTAAAGTTTCCTTTCAAAAGTTGGTATTTTTCGAAAAACAAAGCTTAATTAATTTATGCTTCTTTAAATCTTCGAAAACAAAATTTTTTCGACGAATCATAACTTGGATTCATTTTTTTTTTTTTTTTTTTGGTAGATGTCTGATAATCGAAAAAGGCTTTCTGGCGCACAGTACAGAAAAAGAAAGCGTGAAAAGGAAGAATTAGTTAAAAAGGCTAGTGGTTCACTCGAAACGTTTTTAATCTCAACAACATCACAGGAGGCACCATCAAGTTCCCAAGCTCGAGATGTAAATGTGACGGAGACCGAATTCATAGTGGTCAGTAGCGGGGAAAAAAAGGAGGACTCGTCGAATACCAAAACTACAATGGAAGCAGGTGTTTTATTAAAAGAACAAAGTCCTGAAGAAGTAAGTTTTGAAAATGAAAATCTTCATGTTCATGAGGATCCTAACTATTGGCCTGGTGTTTTATTGGATAAAATTAAATTAACTCTGATAGAGTTAGGGCCTACCCAACTGACAGAAGCTGATATAACGTTTCCTTTAAATAAATACAATAGAGGTTTCTCGTCTATTTATTATAAAAAAAACTGTGTAATGGGGAAATAATTCCAAGAGTTTGGCTGGTGTATTCTAAATCAAAAGACTGTGTATATTGTTTTCCTTGCAAAATATTTAAAACTTTTTCTAGTGGTTTAGTTGAGGGTTATAATGATTGGAGACATTTAAGTCAGGTTATAGAACGACATGAAAAATCAAAAGGTCACATTTGTAATACAAAATCTTGGATTGATCTAAAACAATCAATTTCTTCTAAAACGACAACTGATTCACTAAATGAGAAATTAATAAACATGGAAAAAGATAGATGGGTTTCTGTTTTAAAAATTATAATTTATGTTGTTAAATTTTTAGCCGGTCAAAATTTGAGTTTTAGGGGTGAAAATAACAAGATATATGAGCAACAAAATGGAAACTTTTTAAAATTAATTGAAACAATTGCAAACTTTAATGATACGATATCCGATCATATTAACAGGATTAGAAAAACTCCATCAAATATGCCTCATTATTTAGGTGTTCATATTCAAAACGAACTAATTTCCCTTCTGGGAGAGAAAATAAGACATGAAATTATATCTATGTTAAAAGCTAGTAAATATTTTTCTATTATTTTAGATTCGACTCCTGATGTAAGTCACAAAGACCAACTTACTGTTGTAGTAAGGTTTGTTTTATTAAATAATAAATCAAAGCAAATAGAAATTAGGGAGCATTTTTTGGGATTCATTTCAATATCAGATTCGACAGGACAAGGCTTAACCAATGTTTTATTGGATTTTTTGGAGACTCACAACATTTGTTTAGGAGATTTAAGGGGGCAGGGTTACGATAATGGTGCGAATATGAAGGGTCGCAATAATGGTTTACAAAAAAAAATTCTTGAATTAAACCCTAGAGCTTTTTACGTGCCTTGTGCGGCCCATAGCTTAAATTTAGTTGTTAATGACGCTGCAAAAGCGTCTTTAGAAATTACAAATTTCTTTGCTATTGTGCAGGAACTTTACGTTTTCTTTTCTGCATCGACTAAACGTTGGCAAGTTTTAAAAGATGAAATCCCAACTTTATCATTAAAACCTTTTTCTAGTGCTAGATGGGAAAGTAGAATAGATGCTTTGAAAGTTCTTAGATACAATTTGGCAAAAATATATGACGCTTTATTTGCACTTTATTCTGATAATAGCAGAGACCCTGAAACCAGAAATATGGCAAATTCATTACTCTTAAAAATCAAGTCGTTTAAATTTATTTGTTCTATTATTACATGGAATATTGTGTTAACAAAAATTAATATTGCAAGTAAAGTGATGCAGGAGTCAGATTCTACACTACCTAATATCGTTTTAATCTTGGAGCAGACGAAAACTTATTTATCTAATATTAGATCAAATGAAGGTTTTAATGATATTTTAGAAGAGGCCAAAAAAATTGCCGATGATATCGACTGTGACCCTTCGTTTCCTCCGATTAATATTGTGAGACCCCGAACAAAAAAGCGATTATTTGATTACGAGTGTGAAGACGAGGCACCTAAAGACCCGGCTGACCAATTCAAAATTAATTTTTACTTTGTAATATTGGACACCGCATTATCAAAATTGGAAGAAAGGTTCGAGCAAATAAAGCAGCATGATACATTGTTTAATTTTCTTAACAACCTATATAATTTCCTTCAAATGGATAAATCAATTAGATTTGCAAAATGTAAAGCTCTAGAGAATAGTTTATGTGATCCATGTAAAAATCAAAAAGATATTTTAGCTCAAGATTTATATGTTGAAATTGACAATGTTGCACCCTATATTTCCTCTGAAATGAACGCATTGAATGTTATTATTAACTACCTATTCACAAATAACCTCATCTATCTATTTCCAAATTTAGTAATTTCTATACGAATTTTCTTAACATTACCTGTCACAGTAGCTAGTGGGGAAAGAAGCTTTTCCAAACTTAAAATAATAAAAAATTATCTACGATCCACAATGGGGCAAGAAAGGCTTTCAGACTTATCCATTATTAGTATTGAAAAAGAGCTGTCAGAAAATATAGATGTGTCTAACATTGTTAAGACATTTGCATTAAAAAAGGCTAGAAAAGCAAACTTTACTGTATAACTTATTAGTAGAAATAGTAGATATGTTAGCATCCTTGCCTGTATGTATGAATTATGTATTTATTTCTTTATTACATTACAAATAAGTTGTAACATTATATTCTATTAAATAAACTGTGTATATTTGTACAATTTTTTTAACTTAAATTTACTTTATCTTTTTTATTTGTAAATTTTTAACAACTTTGGGGGAAGGGGCGGCAAAATTATTCTCGCACCCGGGCGGCAGATACCCTAGGAACGGCCCTGTCCGCTACTACGGAGTGCGCTGATGTTTGTGAACAATTAGGAACAACAGTGAAAGAAAGAAAGATGGCGGCGCTTGTACTGTCGATAGTATCGTGATAGAAGGACCTACAATTTTAAAATATGCGTTTTTACAGGCAAAAGAAAGGTCTCAATTGTAAAATTTAACCATAAAATGAATTATCTTGCCAACAGAGCATTCAAAGTAACCGCGAAAAAAATTAGAATGCCGGCTACCATTTGAAAAAAATTCGAGAAGAAACATCACCGCGTGCATTAACTTGCGCTTTCACAACTTGTAAATTTTCATTTATAAAATCACCAATGGACTCCGAAACGAAATTGTCTAAGCCATGGATGACACCATGTTCCTTTCCACAGTAAACTAATACTACTACTACTACCAGGGACTGATTTTGCTATCTGACAGTGCGCACTCCGGTCAGAATAAAGGAACGCGTTTCTCAGTAATTTTTATACAAATGCCGCTCGCGCGGAGTTATGCGAAGGAATAAAAAACGCATCTCATGTTCACCTCCGCCTCCAATGCCGGTAAGTCCACCTCCTCCCTCTTCATTCTGCTACTTCCACTGCTGCCGCTGCTTCCACTGCTGCCGCTGCTTCCACTGCTGCCTCTGCTTCCACTGCTGCCTCTGCTTCCACTGCTGCCGCTGCTTCCACTGCTGCCTCTGCTTCCACTGCTGCCTCTGCTTCCACTGCTGCCTCTGCTTCCACTGCTGCCGCTGCTTCCACTGCTTTCGCCGCTTCCACTGCTGCCGCCGCTTTCACTGCTGCCACTTTCATTTTCACCATCACCTCCATCACTCGTTTCCCCTCCGTCTACATGAGTAACTGAAATAATTATATTAGTCTTAAGTGTAATTTTATATATTGTAGCGAATCAGTTATAAGATGAAATTATTTCATAAACAGCAATATAAAATCCTATTTAAAAAATTAATTAAATTTCTTCAGTTTCAATCAATATGTTTATAATAGATTAAAAACTATATTGTAAAATAAGTGAAAGATAATGAACTTACTCAAGACATCAATCAACAGAATCAAACACAGGCAAAATAGGAATTTCTTCATGTTGAACGAAGATAGCTTCTGATCCTTTACAAATTTAAATATTTATACTCTTTAGAATTTTATAAATCCACGTTCCTCTATTTGTTTTATCTACAAAAATCCCATTTATTGGAGCTTCGCGATTAAATTATTTAATTCTGCCATAGCTTTAACCAATGAGAGAGTTTATTTGTTAAGCTGTCCGTGGGAATAACTGAACTACTAATTACGGATTTTGTACGTTTTAATACAGCCAATAAATTAATTAATGTATTAAGAATTCTTTACAAATGCGATAAATATACTTCATAACTGTCTACGTATGTTTATATAATAAAACCTGTCTAAAGCGGCCTTCTATAAAACAAAAACCTGCCTAAACAGAAAATAAATTTCTGGATGGAAAGATTTCCGGTGTAAAATACTATTGTAAATCGGAAACGTGTCTATTGTGAAAACGGAAGACTTTTGGAAATCAATAACATAACTCGAGTAAGGCGGAATGCTTCCACGTAACAGCAAGTAACTTGTAAATCATGAAAATCCATATTACTGTTTGTGACATTTGTGTGCCGGGCTGAAATTTTTAATCATATTTTTAATTTATTTAATTTAAACTATGTACTTTCAGTTGGTACATCATACTTTTCCTGTTAACAGTAGAGTCATGACAGTGATGTATCTAACTCTTTTTCAGGGAAAAGTTTTTGAATTGAAAAGCGTGACTTTCGGTTTGAATCAGATGTTTTTATATAGTTAATCTTATAAACCTTTATTCAAGGGAAAATTCCAGCCGGTATCATGACGTTATGCTTTAAACAGATCTTATACTATACTTGTATAATGTATTGATAGTGTAGAAATATACTATAAAATCTGTTGTACAAGCCATTGTAAACTACATATTTTATATACTGTATGTCTATCAATCTTTAATATACTATAGAACACGTGTGTGTATGCTTGACCTATATTTTTCTTTATATCTCAGTACGGGCCCTTATGTAGAGAGGGCCAAAATAGCTGAGTCACCCCTTCATTGATCCCTTGGATAAGTATTGATGCTTTATTTTACATTTATTTTAGAATTATTATTCTTCTATCAATTATAAACAAATTTAATAAATTTAAAGGATTTAGACAATTTTTTACAGGATGTTGTCTTGTTTATAAAATGAGGATTTCACGATCTTGTATGAAATTATACTTAAAGCTAATACAATTGAACCTGGTTAACTCGTTTCGGTCAGGGAAAAACTTCGAATTCAGAGAAAGTTTCGAGTTACGGAGATTCAATTAAAATTCAAGATTCTGTGCATCGGTTTATCGATGACCCGAGATAGTAGCGCACCGAAAGGGACTTTGGCACCCTGAAAAGGAAAAAGAGCACTGGAAAATTTTCCGAATATCTTTTCTTAATTAAAATTCATTTTTGTATTTATATTATTGTGCCACATCTTCTATTTCTACACTACTTATGAATTAGCGTTCACACAAGATGGGAATTTTATCGAATTCCGCATTACAAATATTTTTTCCGTTCACTTCGGCTCCTCCCGAGATTAAATCCCGAGTGCGCCACTGATGACCCATAATAGACTATCCAAACGATATTTCCGTGGGTCTTTTTATATAGATTCACTTGTAAATCTCACGACGTTGTACAGAAACTGGAAAACGCTTAAGGAATGGTTAAATAAGCTAGCGAGAAATGCTTTCCCGAATGATTGATCCGTCCAAACACCATCAACTAGGCGACAAAATAAGAGATGAATAATAGACAAAATACAAAACTTTTCGTTTTCTATATTAACACACAATTCGTTTTCCTATTGATCTCTTACCCGGTATATTTAAATAATATTTTTAAAATTAAAATTCCGGACAATTTATGAAAATACTATATCAAAATCCGATTTGAGATAACCAGTTTCATTTAAAATGTAAGTTCTTATGCTGGACGATCCAGAAAGAAAATAATTCAATTATTATGCCTTTGTGTCCTTAATTATAGCTTAAATTTATCTTTGTATACTAAGTACATTTATCGATTAACAGGACTTATTATACTGGAAAATTATGGATGCAGATATTTAGTCTTACTGATCAGAAACAATATTTTTTATTAACAGGTGAACTAAATAAAAAATATTATTTCTGATCAGTAAGACTAAATATCTGCATCCATAATTTTCCAGTATAATAAGTTCTGTTAATCGATAAATGTATTTAGTATACAAAGATAAATTTAAGGGAAAGAAAATAATTTCGAGTTATCCCGGATCGAGTTAACCAGACTCTATTGTATAATTATTAGTGCTGGAAAGTTTCGAGCCTCTCGTATCAACGGCCGGATAGCCGAGCAATTAAAGGGACAACCTACCGCTCTGGGGAGCCGGGATCGAAAACTCCAGGAATTTTTTGGGGACGGTCTATCTCGATATATCGGGCTCCGTCCCCTTCACGTTGATGTTCATTGTGGGCCCGAACACATAACAGATTGCTAAAAACGCCCTCTTAGTGTCCTCATAACAGAGTTTAAAAAATCTATAAAATTCGATTTTTTACTCCGGGAAAAACAAGATTCGTAATATAATTTAATGACCGAAAAGAAATTTATCTGCGCTAGAAAGATATTTTATTATCACTCGAATAACACTTCCATAGAATAATTTGAAATTATTATTAATTCCATTAAAAAATACATTCCTTCTTAGCATATAAAATTCCTATGTCAAGTTCACTGTTCATTAATTTTTCTAGCTTAATACCATTATCACTCCAATGTTGAAAATACAGTCAAACTACTGAACAATGGCCACTGAGAATACCAAAAATGTCAGACGCTATCTTTACAATTTATACAAAAAAAAAGTAAATCGTCTTCAACTCCGTCCTATCCAATCAACGGGAACAAAACAATCTTTATTCTCAGAAATGACCTTTTATTGGAGCTTTGACTCTAAAATTACATTTTTTTTTTTTAATTATGGGTTTATTAGTGAACATTTTAACTGTTTTACTTTTTAAATTGTAAAAAACTGTCTTGTTCGGAGATGACGGTCATTTGAGGTCCGACAGAATCATTTTATCATATTTGCACGAATCTTTTAAAAATAACATTGAATAATTAAAATTCAATATTCGAACAGGAAATAATTAGAAAATTCTTTGTTTCTTCTACAAAAGAACGCGTTTTAATTCAGCTGTGTTGATTCTATTATGCCAATATAGATTTCTAATTTAGCTTTTATGATTGTATGTAAACACATTGAAAAAATATTTCCGAAAATTCATATTTCTCTTGCTATTATAAAATAATACGATTTTTAAATATATTTAAATTTATTAAAATAATTTTTTATGTTCTAATTTTATCTTCCATTTCTACACTACTTATGAATTAGCGTTCACACAAGATGGGAATTTTATCGAATTCCGCATTACAAATGTTTTTTTCCGTTCACTTCGGCTCCTCCCGAGATTAAATCCCGAGTGCGCCACTGATGACCCATAATAGACTATCCAAACGATATTTCCGTGGGTCTTTTTATATAGATTCACTTGTAAATCTCACGACGTTGTACAGAAACTGGAAAACGCTTAAGGAATGGTTAAATAAGCTAGCGAGAAATGCTTTCCCGAATGATTGATCCGTCCAAACACCATCAACTAGGCGACAAAATAAGAGATGAATAATAGACAAAATACAAAACTTTTCGTTTTCTATATTAACACACAATTCGTTTTCCTATTGATCTCTTACCCGGTATATTTAAATAATATTTTTAAAATTAAAATTCCGGACAATTTATGAAAATACTATATCAAAATCCGATTTGAGATAACCAGTTTCATTTAAAATGTAAGTTCTTATGCTGGACGATCCAGAAAGAAAATAATTCAATTATTATGCCTTTGTGTCCTTAATTATAGCTTAAATTTATCTTTGTATACTAAGTACATTTATCGATTAACAGGACTTATTATACTGGAAAATTATGGATGCAGATATTTAGTCTTACTGATCAGAAACAATATTTTTTATTAACAGGTGAACTAAATAAAAAATATTATTTCTGATCAGTAAGACTAAATATCTGCATCCATAATTTTCCAGTATAATAAGTTCTGTTAATCGATAAATGTATTTAGTATACAAAGATAAATTTAAGGGAAAGAAAATAATTTCGAGTTATCCCGGATCGAGTTAACCAGACTCTATTGTATAATTATTAGTGCTGGAAAGTTTCGAGCCTCTCGTATCAACGGCCGGATAGCCGAGCAATTAAAGGGACAACCTACCGCTCTGGGGAGCCGGGATCGAAAACTCCAGGAATTTTTTGGGGACGGTCTATCTCGATATATCGGGCTCCGTCCCCTTCACGTTGATGTTCATTGTGGGCCCGAACACATAACAGATTGCTAAAAACGCCCTCTTAGTGTCCTCATAACAGAGTTTAAAAAATCTATAAAATTCGATTTTTTACTCCGGGAAAAACAAGATTCGTAATATAATTTAATGACCGAAAAGAAATTTATCTGCGCTAGAAAGATATTTTATTATCACTCGAATAACACTTCCATAGAATAATTTGAAATTATTATTAATTCCATTAAAAAATACATTCCTTCTTAGCATATAAAATTCCTATGTCAAGTTCACTGTTCATTAATTTTTCTAGCTTAATACCATTATCACTCCAATGTTGAAAATACAGTCAAACTACTGAACAATGGCCACTGAGAATACCAAAAATGTCAGACGCTATCTTTACAATTTATACAAAAAAAAAGTAAATCGTCTTCAACTCCGTCCTATCCAATCAACGGGAACAAAACAATCTTTATTCTCAGAAATGACCTTTTATTGGAGCTTTGACTCTAAAATTACATTTTTTTTTTTTTAATTATGGGTTTATTGGTGAACATTTTAACTGTTTTACTTTTTAAATTGTAAAAAACTGTCTTGTTCGGAGATGACGGTCATTTGAGGTCCGACAGAATCATTTTATCATATTTGCACGAATCTTTTAAAAATAACATTGAATAATTAAAATTCAATATTCGAACAGGAAATAATTAGAAAATTCTTTGTTTCTTCTACAAAAGAACGCGTTTTAATTCAGCTGTGTTGATTCTATTATGCCAATATAGATTTCTAATTTAGCTTTTATGATTGTATGTAAACACATTGAAAAAATATTTCCGAAAATTCATATTTCTCTTGCTATTATAAAATAATACGATTTTTAAATATATTTAAATTTATTAAAATAATTTTTTATGTTCTAATTTTATCTTCCATTTCTACACTACTTATGAATTAGCGTTCACACAAGATGGGAATTTTATCGAATTCCGCATTACAAATGTTTTTTTCCGTTCACTTCGGCTCCTCCCGAGATTAAATCCCGAGTGCGCCACTGATGACCCATAATAGACTATCCAAACGATATTTCCGTGGGTCTTTTTATATATAATCACTTGTAAATCTCACGACGTTGTACAAAAACCGGAAAACGCTTAAGGAATGGTTAAATAAGCTAGCGAGAAATGCTTTCCCGAATGGTTGATCCGAGGAGACACCATCGACTGGGAGACAAAATAAGAGAAGAATAATAAACAAAATACAAAACTTTTCGTTTTCAACATTAACACACAATTCTTTTCCTATTGATCTCATACCCGGTAAATTTAATTAGTAGTGTCGTTGAACATCTCTCCCGGGAGGAGGTCAACGACTACTTTTGATCGAATTACTTCAACCTCTTTACGCAACAATCCCTTCTTTCTATCGAACTGGCGGATGGTGCATTCGAATAGGAAAATTACATAATACGAGGTTACCGGCCTGCACAAAATGTTTTAAGCAGTTTTCGAACCCACGATCGAACTCCCAATGTTCAGGAAACGGAACCGCTTGGCTACTGTGGGTGCTTATAATGTGTTAGTTTGGGCATTCGGTGTAATAAACTCTTACGTAAGATAACCTTTGTAATTATAAATCAAATACTATAATATTATATTAGGCCTATAGGGTTTTAGAAGAATGAATTAATCTTATAATTTTAATCTTTGCTGTTATATTTTGCCCCAGCAACGTCGGGCTCATCTGCTAGTTATTTATAAAATGAAGATTTTGAGGAGAGTTGAGTTTTGTTGGGCGTCCGAAGAGGGGAAGGGGAGTAAAAATTTCAAGAAAAATGCGATCGTAATTTATGGACAACCCATTTCCCGGCCCTGTTATATATGACAGAGGGGAGGTATGACGATCGGTCAAAAAACGAGCACCTAAAATTTTTACAATTTTGGACTCAAGGCATCTTGAAACGTCGAGAAATGCAAAAGAAAAAAAAATTCGGTTTTTTTTCCTGTATGCATGGATTTGGTGTGGGGAACACGATTTGTTCGCCCTTTTCGTAGCTTAATAACTCCTGTGCTTTTTGTCGAAAATTTCTGAAATTTTGCAGGAAGGTTTGTGTATTAAGGGATTGATGCTATTAAATTTTGGTGGTTAACGGTCGACGGGCAGATAACGGGTGGGAAGATAAAGGGTCAGACTTAATGACGATTTTTAGTCGTTATTAGCATTTACAATTTTTTATAAAACCATCCCTACTCTCAAAATTAAGCTTTTTGCCATTTTATAATAATTAAAAAATATATAAAAATTATTTTTAATAAAATATCATAACAGATTGCGTCAAACACGCAGTTTTAAATGTTGCCGGAAAAGTTAAGCAAACTTACTGTTAATTTTTTTTTAGTGAAAAAACAATTTTTTATTGTCAAAACATTAATTTCTTCATTACAATTGATTTATGTTTTGGCAATAAAAAATTTCTTTTCGCTTTGAACAGAGAAATTTTGTTAAGCTTCTGTTAAAATTGAAATGTGAAAACTGAGTGATAAACAAAGAAATGTTTCAGACAAGTTATTTGTTTTGCATAGAATCAAATGCCCCTACAAAAAATATAGGTTTCCATTTGAAAATAAGTTGACCTTTGACACATTGTCAAAAAAATAAAAAAATAAAAAAATATGTACATTTGTTTTCCTTCCCCTTCAAAACAAAACGTTGTTTTGAACATTTTCCTCAGGAACACAGATATTTTACTATTTCAGGTTACATGACTGTACACCCTGTATATCTTTCATGTTAATATATTATTAAAACTTCATTTCAATTAAGTAAAATGGAAATTATTATAACTAGACCCATTTCACCCCACTCAGTATCTCATTGTAACATTAAATTTTATTTCATACAAAATTAATGTAAGAATAACAACAGCTAGACTTCATTGAATATTCCAGTTTCCATCAATAAACCTTTCCATTTAGTTGTCTTAACTAACAACCTGCTTGTATACTTACAGGATGCTAAGATGTGATACTGTTTTGAATAAATACTAATTTGTAATGAGATTTTGTGCTTTAATCTTTAATATCCAGATGCAATCACTAATATGGCATTATGGGTAAAAGTATTGACTTTGGCTTTGTTGTATAGAATTGGGATAGGCCTTGAATGCATTATTTAAAATGGTAGTCTGTAATTAAGCGATTTCACTATTAATTAATGTTAATAAAAGGTTCTAATTCATTCTTTTAATTCTCCTTTTCAACCACTTTTACACACACAAATTTCACAATCATCAATTCTTCAGGATGACTTAAAATTAGTTGACTATTACTGTTACATATGGTTAAGTGGCTTTAGGAATGCAATCTGCAGATAAATTTAACCAATTATTTGAATACAAATCACAGTAAATCAAATTGCCATTTTAATACTTTCCATCAAAACCAGCAATTAAACTAATACATAAAAATAATAAATATTTTTTTATTACTTTTTAAACATCAGATGATTCCCAAAATGATTCTTTTACTAGTGATTTAATTGCTATACAGGAAAACTGTATAGCAACTAAAGTATACTTTTAGAAAAATATTTCAGTTCAAAATGAACTGAGAAATTTAACTTTCTTATTTGTTAATATAATTCAGTTTAAAGATATTTAATAGTTCATAGTATTATGGGTTATTTATAATGTAAAATAAATGGAATCAGATGACAAATAAATGTACAAACAATCATTGATTTAACACTATTTTACTACTGTATAAAAAATGTTTGGAACATTAGACTATGTACATTAACACATGATAAGAATTAATCTAAATTTTTTAAAAATCTAAACTGAATAAAGCAGCTTTAAAGGACAGTCATATAATATTTACAAAACAACAAGACCTTTTTTGTGCCTGCAATATTTTATTTAATATAACTTTCATGTAATGGCAACAGTATCATTTTATACTATTGTCGTAAACATAACATTTGTTTAATTTGACAATTTGTTAATTTTCGTGTTTATATATATATAAATATAATCTGTACTATTGATATAGTAAATAGTACAGCAAACACTCATGATTTTTGACTTAAAAAAGAAAAATTTACATGATAAATGATACAAGGAATGCTTTTAAAATATAAATTTGCAGACAAAACAAAGAATGCCAACTGTACAAGAATGAAAATGAATTATGGCCGAATTTCCTACGCGATACTTATCATATATATTGGCAATCAAATTTAGACAAGTCCAACAATTATATTTTCTCTAAGAGAATTGAAGGATAAGAGAAAAATGACGATTAACGACTTATATATATATGTACGTACTGTATGTATACGAACTTAGAGAAGGGCATCACAAAGTTGGCACTGAAATCATCACAGGCATCCCCCATTCAATGATAACAGAAAAAGCCTGATCAGCCCCCATGAAAGACTATAAAACCTCAACAATATTCTATTTAACAATATTTTTTTATTTATTTTTTCTTATAAAATAGAATATTTCAAGCATATTTAATTAAATGCATTGTAGAACTGCCACATTTACGTAGTTGGACTGAACAAGCTGCTCCCGTGTATTCTATGGTGATATATGGTAGAATGCTCAAAATGGGCCAAAAATACAATCTTATTTACGATTTCCAGACATTTATCAAACTATTTTGGTCTGATCCTATTAACTGGATTCAAATGGAAGATCTATTTAGGAGGAAAAAAGTTAGAGTTTATGGTTAAAATCTGTTTTCAACTCAAATGGAATTTATAAAATGTGTGTATATAACCTTAATATAAAAAATTAATGAGTAGAAGGCTCACTTTAAATAAGATCGAAATGAGGAAAATCACTCTTTTGATTATGAAGTATATTACTAAATTTTAAAGTACATACAATATAAAAAAAAAAAAATATTGGAACTTTGTGGTCCATAACATAAATGCTCCTAATATTTTTATAAATTTTTTTCCTTCAATCTCTGTATTAAATAATTCTATAGAATTGCTGCACTGTATATTCCTATTAGAAATAAGTTTATTGCAAAATTATTTATAAAAATATTGAAACCACAAACAATATAAATTAAAAAAATGACCCATTGATATCATAAATAAACTATGTGGGAAGACAACTATAAAACAGGAAATACTTGTTTGAATGGAAGTTAATAAGTTACGTTTCAACCTTTCATTCGATCACTATATTCAAATTCCTTTCCTTTCTGTTAAAAACATGTCGAAAATACTTGCATTGAATCCATATTTGCTAATTGTATGCTGCATTTATATGCCAGGCACTTTAGCGGAAGCTTATATAATTAGTAATGATTAACATTTATTTTGTGCTGTTATTAAAAGTAAACACTTCGTTACTGGCGATCATTGGGAAATGGGAACATACAAAAATATATATGAGCAAATGACATTTGTCATTTTGAGCACTGGTGTAAATATTATATGCAGGGATTATTCAATGCTTCTATGGAAAAATTAATATTCTAATGATGGAATCTTCGTTTTTGACTTTTTTTAAGGATATTCAGACTTTGAACACTAATTCACAAAATAGCTGATTTTTGCAAGACTTTCTCCTCGTTTTATAGCTATTCAGAAAGCCATAACAAAATTAACACGATTACAATAAATATATAATCCTGGTTCATCAACAAAAATATAACCAGTGATAGATTGTTATTTGCATTTCCATTTAAAGATACAAAATTACATCTAATATGACATAATCAACAGCATAGTACATACTTTTGAGGCATTTCATTTAACACCTGATCAGATAGAGCCAAAAATCTTCACAAGAAAGCCACTGAAGTAATTACTATACAATTTAAAAAAACAAAAAGAAATATGATTACATCAGAATTGCACAAAGATCCAAATGTAGATGGCTTGGAACTTGCAAATGTCTACTATTTTGAAGATTCTACATGATAATTACATCAAGGATTAGTTTCTTTACACTGTTAAAGAATAAAATATCACAATATATGATATAATTTATTTCCAAGACAAGCAATACCAGAAATGTCACTTGCACTGGTGGCAGAAATTTACACGTTAAAGGCACAGGCTGACTAATTTTTATGTAGAGAAAGTGTATGACTCTGTAAATGACTACTTCTGCTGAAGTGATGTTGTAGATGATGTATCCTGTGATGACTGACATGATGATGACAACATATTGGTTGACTGTGCAGAAGTAGTAGCAGATGGTCCCTGTGAAGTCATAGCACTGCTCTGTGCCATTAATTTTTGTCTTACTTCACGTATTTTGACTTGTAATGCATTCTTTGTTGGAAACACTTCTTGATGAGATAACTGAAAAGATGCGGTGGCTTGTGCTAGAGGAAAAATGTAATAATTAACATGTAAATCTTTAAAAACATTTAATAAATGTATATATTATTTTCCTTATATGATTAGCTTAAACATTAGAATTTGAAAAAGTTTCAGTAAAACAAAATAATATTTTATAAAAATTATTTTTCTAGAATATATGCAAATTCTGCAGGTAAAATATGACAATTTTTCAAAGATGGGTTTTATAATAAATTGTGCAATTTATTATAAAACCCAATGAATTGGAATAAATAAATAACTTCAGTTTTGCTATATTATGGACATATCCAATGCATAATAAAATTGGTTAGCACAACACAAAGATACAAAATGATACCCAACTCAGATTTTTGGATAAATTAAAAAAATTCTAAGTCAGGTCAGAATTTTGACCTTTTTGTGGTGGATAGGAGAATATTTTACTTTACAAATAAAACCTTTTACTTTATATATTTTAATATTTAAATATTTCACTTTACAAGTAAAATATTCTCCTATCCACTTGAATACTTCACAATTCTACTTGAAATCAGGCCAATTTTTCAAGGAAAGTTAATGTTATAATGCAAATGACATTGAACTAAATACAAAAATAATATTTTGAACTAAATTACAATCATTAACAATCACACATTGCTTAATGTCCACATATATTCTGTGAAATAGGATGTTAAACAATTCTGAATGCCCACACACACAAATACCATATTATTTATATATATACTGTATAGTTCCGCGGATAAGATGATCTTCAGATAAGACGAGGTATAAATTTTCGTAAAACTTTTATAGTTTTAGCATATATATGTCCTATAAGAAGATCCCCAAACTATCAACGGCCTACAAATTTAGTTTAGATCAGCGATCATCTTCTGGATAATAATACTGTATAGCATATACGGAATTATGTCCTATTCCGTAATTTTTCGATAATGAACAAATTTTATTTTCTGCCTTGCTATTATTGCAAACTTTCACACTGATTCGAGCATTCGGGTAATGACCTTGACTATACACAAAAACGTTGTACGGGCTATTCTATTTGTGGACATGCCCTACTCTCTACTAGTAAATAATTATGGTTTGTCCATTTTTTTATAATGGTTTTAATTCATATAAATTTCAATCTAATTTTTTTGTATCTGTCCTATAAGACAACCCCGGATTTTCAGGGTCTTTTTTTATGATTCAACTATCGTCTTATCCGCAGAAATATACAGTATATACTTATATGGGATACTGTAGTGTACCTGTATTGACTAAATAGCCAAGATACTGCACACATGCAGTATTAATTAAAAGGTTTATTACATAATTATTCCTCTATCATAATTTCTTTTTATCTGTTGTATACTATTTATTTTAAATCTGAGGAAACCTGAAAATTTTTTTGCAATACTTGATGCAAACTTTAAATTTTAGAACCTTGCTGGTGCTGTTATAAGCTATGGTCACACTGTGATTTCTTGCTGCACAGGCAACTACAATGACTATTCCTGATAACTAGTAAACCTATTCCAAAAACCTGCATGATGTCAACTGCGAATAGAAATAAAAAGTTTGTTTTACTCATGCTGATTGCAATTGCACATCCAATCAGCAAATGCCTTTCTGCCTTACATCATACAATGATAACTAAATATAGTTATCATCAATGCAGAAAGTGAGAATTCCAGAATGGCTTTAGAATCAAACTCATTCATGCTCATGAATGCCTGTGGAATTTTAATTCTTTGTTTTATAAACATCAGATAAAACAGCACAGGCATGGTGTGAGATAAGCAAAAGTCTCAGCATTGATTGTGGATACCATTTTTAGATTTCTGGATATAAGATGTTGATTTCAGGATATAAGATGTTGATTAATTTTTGGTCTAGTAATGATGATATTAATTTAAATGTATGTAAAAAACTAAGTAAAAACTACCATCATTTGTGAACGACATTCATTTGCAAATATGAGTTTATAATAAATCAATATAAACAAACATCCACTCACCTGCTATCTTAAAGAATATGAAGTGGATGTTTGTGTATATTGATTTATTATGAAGTCATGCGTTTCCAAGTTGTACTGCCAACAAATAATGATACAAAAAAAACAAGACCTGCGCTACTTGCATTTATTGTAGTTGCATTGCCTGCATGGCTGGAAATTGTTAGGTACGACCACTGCTATAATAAATTGCCTGGTTATGTATCTGACAGTGCAATCACTTTGTATACAAGAGACATGAGATATGTGTTGTTAAGCCTTAGCAAGTTTTCTTCCTATATCAATCAAATTTTTTCACAAGATTAGATTAATGTCCCCCAAAATTTTTACAGTAATTAAAATTTCTCATTCTCCAATATTATAACCTTATGGGACTACAAACATATTTGCTGTTGAATATCACCCAAACATTATTATGTCATACACTTCATAATGTAAGATATTTTGCATTAAATAATAATCACATTAATTCTTTTAACTGTAAAATCACTTTAATTCCCATCAAAAATGTGTGAAATAATTTTATTTTATATTTACTCACACACACATTATATACATATATATCATGATCAACAATTGTCAATCCACAGCTGGATGAAGGTCTCCTCTAATATTTTCCATTTTTCCCTGTCCAATGCATTTGTGACGATCGGGATATTGTGAACTTTATCATTTATATGTACCTTTATAATCTTTTAACTATATTTTATACAAACTCTACATTTTATACAAAAACGGAACGAAATAGACCAAAAAGGGTTAGTTAAACGGGAAATCAACTGATAAATTCTGTTGATAAGAACAGTTTAAACTCGATTCCCACGAGTTGAGTTCCTTGTTAAGATGAGTCAAATTTCGGTGACACGACTACGTCACCAATAATTTTATTGGTCCAAGAAGATCATCTCTTCTGACGAAATCAAAGAAGGGCCTGCAAACTCCCTCCCCATATAAAAAGGGAGTACGATGAGTAAGACGAAGAAGTTGTTACTGACCGTGTGTTTGTGCGCTCAAAAGGATAGTTACCTGTCGCCGCCGATCCTCCCTCATCATCTATATTCAAGCCGAACTGTCATCGTTACACTTCCTACCTGAACAACTATTACCTGTTAGTGGACAGAGTCATTACCGACGATCTACTATAAGATCATTTATTCTTAGCCCGAACACCTACAACGGTCTATAAGGATATCATCGATTATTACATCGACATCCGACTACATATCTTGAGGTATTTATCCTACACGCGAATATTTGTAAGCTCTCTCTCTCTCTCTAATCCGCGTAGAATTTATGTTCGCGGATCGTGAGCCATGTACCTTATCACGTGTTTCTCTGTAAAGTAATCGCTTGTATCTAATTAGTCCTATGGAGAAAATAAACGGGTATATTTTTATATATAAATCTCTGGGTGCGTTCTTTCCGTCATCCTCTCCACTCGCTTCATTCCGGGTCTAACCCATACGTAACCGCTCGCGCAATTGATTTTCTGTATCAATCTAAGGATACAGTGGTGTCATCCTGACGTGGTATCAAAGAGATACCGGCCCTATGGTCACAGTGGTGTCCCGGAAGTGGGATTTTGTTTTGAAGGAAATAATCTAACAAAGAATGGAGGCTCAAGGTGGAGAGAATCCGGGAGGAAGTGCACCTTCGGGATTATCCGGAATGATTCCCTTAACCCCCTCATTTTCGGGCGACACATCAGGATTGCGCATCAGGGACTTCTTTGACTCGCTAGACGAAATAGCAAAACTAACTGGATGGACTAAGGCACAAAGTCTCGGCGTCGCGAAGTTAAAATTAACGGGCATAGCGAGGGATTTCGCATGGAAGGATGCGCGAATGCGAGCAATTGATACATACGAGGAGTTCAAACGACAAATGATCTTACGCTTTGAGAAAGAACCATACTCGCTTAGACTTCAGAAATTCCATGCATGCATTCAGAAACGCGACGAGGACGTACAGACGTACGCAGTTCGGTTGCAAGGCCTAGTATCGGAGACCATAATCGAACAGACAGGGGCCGATGCTCGCGAAACAGAAATAATCAAGCGATGCCAAAATAAAGAGCGAGACGAGCGGCTACTCGCCCAATTTTTAAGCGGTCTCAACGATAGAATTAAAAGACGGGTGATGTCTAGAGAACCAGATTCCTTTGATAAAGCAGTTAAAGTGGCAATCAGCGAGGAAACTATAGAGCAGTTGACCGGGAAATCACAAGGGATAGTCGGGGCAATAACCAGTCCCGAGGACGAACGCACAAGTAACCTCGAAGCGACGTTAGCTAACATACTAAGCCAATTAAACGAACTAAAATTAAAGGAGGATCATCAGCGGCGTGGATTCACACATCCAGTAAGCAGGGGAAGACACTATTATTCCTCGAGAGGAGGACATGGGTATTCTCGATTTGATTCATCTGTCAGGGGAGCGCGCGGCAGAAGCCGACCGTATCGATCAAACAATCTACCAGGCAGACGAAGAGGCAACTTCCAACCTAATCTAATTCAAGCGCCATCTCAAAACCCACCACAGGGGAGAATAAACAAAATGAATTGGCGACAGAATAATAGGCGATGGAGGAACGATAATACACACACACGTCGACCTCAAAAAAATATCCGATCTGAGACCATGACTTTAGATGTACAAGAAAAAGGAAATGAATTGGGAGTGCGAAATCGAATAGGAGCTAGAAGGATAGGCGATAATCTAGAACCTAGTCTGTGTTGTTCAATCAACGATTATCCAGCTCGACTGGCGATAGATACTGGTTCCACGGTAACACTTATATCTCGAACCTTCGCTAAGAAAACAACTACAATCAATTTTAATGAAAGGGGAAGAAGAATACTCTTTCAAAGTGTCACGGGACATGGCATCAGAACGTATGGAACTATAAGGTTCCGGTTTCAAATAGGACCTTTACAATTCGACTACTCCTGTTATGTAGTAGACGATCAAATACCTCATCCTTTTGACGGTCTATTAGGACGAGATATAATTAAGGGCCAAGAACTTCTCATAAATTTAGCAAGAGAGAAAATAATACTTCCAGGAGGAGAGGAAATAGATTTTCGGAAGCCAGAAGTGGAGACAACACGATCAATCCGAGGAAATGGGAAACGAACTCGTAAGGGTACGTTTATACGACCTCCTACTAACTCTATAATTATCGAAAAACGACAAATCTAATATTTCACAACAACCTATTCCTAAAGAACAGGCAAGAGAGGTAATCTTGATAACAGACTGCAATCTTCCTCCAAGAACAGAGATTATTACTACCGCGAGAATATCCGGAGTAAAACGGAGAGGAGAAATAGGAGTTATAGAATCGGGAATATCTAATCCAGAGGGTGTCCTAGGTGTCGATTCCTTAGTAAAGACGAGAAAAGGAGGCCAAGTCCCCATCCGAATCATGAATCTATCTACTCAACCAAGGAAATTATCCAAAGGCGAGTGTGTAGGAACCTTCCACAAGGCAGTAGAGGAAGAAGATAACCCGAACACAATCAGATCTACTGACGCTCAGAATTCGAGTGCAACTGCAACTCTAACGAAAGAGGAATTCGGTCAACTATTCGATTGGACCCGCATTGGAAAGGACAAGAAGCGTCCCTTATTAGATCTATTGTACCAATATAGGCATGTGTTTGCCGCGAATGACTATGATTTGGGATATTGTCCAGTAGTAGAACATGAGATAAACACCGGAGATGCCTCTCCTGTGTATCAACCACCTTACAGGATACCTTATGCTCAAAGAGAACAGATGAATAAAATCATTGACGGACTATTGGAGCAGGGTATAATAGAACATTCTAAATCTCCCTGGTCAGCCCCCGCTTTGTTAGTGAAGAAAAAGGATCAAACATGGCGTCTTGTGGTAGATTATAGGAGGCTGAATAAAGTGACAAGGGCAGATCCTTATCCTTTACCTTTGGTGCAAGAAGCGCTTAGTCTTATAGGTCGGGCGAAATACTTCTCGACAATGGATACCTTATCAGGATTCTGGCAATTAGGATTGCGCGACAAGGAGAAGTCAGCGTTCTCAACCCCTGATGGTCATTACCAGTGGAATCGCATGGCAATGGGCCTTTGCGGAGCCCCAGCGTCTTGGCAAAGGGCCGCAGACTTTATCTTACATGGCTTAAAGGGGAAAACCTGTCTAGTTTACATGGACGACATACTAACTTTTAGCTCCGATTTCCAAACGCATCTAATTCGTTTAGAACAAATCTTTCAGAGACTGGCTACAGCGGGTCTAAAATTAAAACCCAAGAAGTGTCATTTCCTTCAACAACAAATAAAATTCTTAGGACATGATGTCTCGGCTGAAGGAATACGACCCGATCCAGATAAAATAAAATGTGTTCTGAACTTCCCTCGTCCTACAAACGAACACGATGTCAAATCTTTCCTTGGATTAACGGGTTACTACCGAAGACACATTGATTCTTATGCAAAGATAGCAAAACCTCTAACCGATTTGTTGAAAAAGGATAACAAATTCCAATGGGAAGAAGAACACGAACGCAGTTTCGAGAGACTCAAAGAAATAATCACCTCAGCTCCTCTTTTGAAATCTCCAGACTTTTCCAAACCCTTTATTCTATCCACAGACGCATCAAACGAAGCAATTGGAGCGGTCTTGTCTCAAGAAGAAATAGACGGAGAAAAACCTATCGCATATGCTAGCAGAATATTAAGAAAACCAGAGAAGAACTATAGTACTACGGAGAAGGAGTGTTTGGCGGTAGTTTGGGCCACCAAATACTTCCGACCATACCTGTATGGGAGAAAATTCACTATAATAACGGATCATCGACCATTAAGATGGCTTATCAGTAATAAAGACTCTACTTCAAATTCTCGAGTTGCACGATGGGTCATTTTCTTACAGGAATTTGACTTTGATATCAAACATCGAGCCGGAAGTTGTCATAAAAATGCAGATGCATTAAGTAGAATTCCTATTCGACAAATTTCGACTGCCAACAACTTCGACCCAATCTATTCAAAGTCCCAAATTGGCGAATTTCAGAGAAAGGAAGAGAAATGGAATACCATTATTCATTATCTAGAAAGCGATACGTCTCCAGATCAGACACAACATTATTTCCTAGATGAAGAAGGAGTGTTGTATCATCAACAATCTACCCCTCAAGGGGAAATCATAGAACAACTAGTCATTCCGTCCATCTTAATTCCCTACATCTTACGAATTCATCATGACACACCTATTGGAGGCCATTTGGGATCACAGAAAATGCAACAAAAACTTCAATCGCTGTTCTACTGGCCAACAATGAAACAGGATATAAAAACCTATTGTCAGAGCTGTCAACGTTGTGCTTTAATGAAAAGAAAGGACAAACGACAAGAAGCGGAATTGCAGCTATTTCCTCCTCTAACACGATTGTTCGAACGTACCGCTATGGATGTAGTAGGACCTTTACCTGTCACGTCAAATGGCAACAAATATATACTTGTTTTCATCGATCATTTCAGTCGTTATGCCGAGGCCATACCTTTACCGAATATTCAGAGCAAAACTATTGCGAAAGCATTTGTCACACATATCGTCCTACGACATTCCACACCTGTTCAATTACTTACTGACCGCGCACCGAATCTAATATCTAAGATGTTTAAGGAAGTATGCGAATTATTACAAATAAAACGACTTCTTACTACCGCATATCATCCTGCATGTAACGGAATAGTGGAGAGATTTAACAAGACCCTTATCGATATCATTGCACATTATGTAGCTAAGGACCAACGAGATTGGGACGAATGGATTCCTTATGCGTTGTTTGCTTATAATACAACCATACATGCTTCTACAGACGACAGCCCTTTCTTTCTATTATACGGGAGAGATCCAACCTTTCCTTTTGATCTAATAACTAGTCCCACGAAAACTAAATACGATGTTGAAGACAATTATGCATCAGAACTTAGATACCGAATGACGGAAGCTCATCAGGTAGCACAAAAACATGCAGAACAAGCTGCCCGAAAAAGACAGACACGACATCGTCAAACTCACAAAATACCTACGTATCATATTGACGATCGAGTATTTTTGAACGAAGTAATTGTACCTCAAGGACTTAAACGAAAGTTGGCACCGAGGTGGTCAGGGCCATTCCGAATCGTGGCTGAACTAAGCCCTGTTACCTTTATCATTGAAAACCTAACTACCAAGAAAAGACTGCAAGTACATGCTAATCGCCTCAAGCACGCAATTGCGCGGCAAGAGTTTGAGCTGAACACTCTACATCAACCTGTCCCTACCACATCGATCAATCAATCTCTTTCAGAGGAATGTTCCTATTTAGACCCCTGGGACGAATTTATCTTCTCCGAGATGTCACGACAACAATCTGAACCCACATCTGAATCGGAATCGGAATCTGAAGGAGAACAGGAAACTGAAGTAGAATCCACTATCGAAGAGGAACAACCGACTTCATCTCATTCTTATGCTTTAAGAAGTCAAGGACCTGTGGAAGATCGACCTTGGATCCTTCCAACTCCACGACGAAGTCGAATCCCTAAAAGGAAAGCTAGCTCACCAAGGGAAAGCAGGAACAATATACAACCCCCAAAAATAACGAAAAGGGGAACCTAAATCGCAAAATTCTCTACATCGTAAACTTAATCCTTTTTAAGAAACGAAATAGCTATGAAATCAAAATTTTATTAATATAAATTATAATATGTCGTGTTACCTTCTTCATCTAACGACTTTTCCCCTTTATCCAGAATACTCCGACCAACGAGACTCCAGGCATTATGCATATACAGCTCTTGCTACGATTTATCCTTATAATTTTGCTATGCATGTAGCCTTTATATATCAATAAATCATATTTACTCCAGATAACCTATTCCATGACTTCCTTTTTTTTCCTTACACTATTCTACTAGAAAGAGAGAGAGCAAATATCGTGAGGAAATTGCCAATTTCCGTACTTTATTAATAACCTCCGCGAATGGAAAAGGTAACATATGTGACGTTATGACGCGATCGCAATATAATGCAAAAGAGAGAGAGCCGGAACGAATATGTAAAACCAATTCCTTAGGTGAAAATCCAGCTTGCTCGATAAAACCAAGCTTGATTTTAGAAAACCCAGGGTGATGTGACGATCGGGATATTGTGAACTTTATCATTTATATATACCTTTATAATCTTTTAACTATATTTTATACAACCTCTACATTTTATACAAAAACGGAACGAAATAGACCAAAAAGGGTTAGTTAAACGGGAAATCAACTGATAAATTCTGTTGATAAGAACAGTTTAAACTCGATTCCCACGAGTTGAGTTCCTTGTTAAGATGAGTCAAATTTCGGTGACACGACTACGTCACCAATAATTTTATTGGTCCAAGAAGATCATCTCTTCTGACGAAATCAAAGAAGGGCCTGCAAACTCCCTCCCCATATAAAAAGGGAGTACGATGAGTAAGACGGAGAAGTTGTTACTGACCGTGTGTTTGTGCGCTCAAAAGGATAGTTACCTGTCGCCGCCGATCCTCCCTCATCATCTATATTCAAGCCGAACTGTCGTCGTTACACTTCCTATCTGAACAACTATTACCTGTTAGTGGACAGAGTCATTACCGACGATCTACTACAAGATCATTTATTCTTAGCCCGAACGCCTACAACGGTCTATAAGGATATCATCGATTATTACATCGACATTCGACTACATATCTTAAGGTATTTATCCTACACGCGAATATTTGTAAGCTCCTCTCTCTCTCTCTCTAATCCGCGTAGAATTTATGTTCGCGGATTGTGAGCCATGTACCTTATCACGTGTCTCTCTGTAAAGTAATCGCTTGTATCTAATTAGTCCTATGGAAAAAATAAACGGGTATATTTTTATATATAAATCTCTGGGTGCGTTCTTTCCGTCATCCTCTCCACTCGCTTCATTCCGGGTCTAACCCATACGTAACCGCTCGCGCAATTGATTTTCTGTATCAATCTAAAGGTACAGTGGTGTCATCCTGACGTGGTATCAAAGAGATACCGGCCCTATGGTCACACATTGATTTTCCAATTTATGTCAATCACTTTCCTTATTTCATTGCTCCACCATACTTTGGGACTTCGTCTTGGGCATTTGATCCCTCCTGGGTACCAGTCTGGCCCACCAGTAGCCGAGCAGTTCCATCCCTGAACACTGGAGTTTGGTCATGGAATCACATCTTGCCAAGACAGGCTGGTCATATGGAGTTTTTCAGGTTTTCTCCACATCTGTAATACCTGAATAGGGGCCAGTTACCCTTAAAAGACCTCCCACAAGGCATTTCTCCCCCATGTAACATCGCATATCCAGAGAAGGCAACGGGGAACCACTCTGATACTAACTTCCCCAGGACATCACTTGGCACACACATAATCCGTATTAACTTGTGCCGGGTATTCATCAACATCATAGTGACCTGATATGGCACATGAAGAGAGAAGGTACCAGTCTAGGATTTTGTAGTCCATCTGTTGTCTTGTCTTCTTACAATGTGCCCAGACCATTTCCATTTTGAACATTTGATCCTTTCAATAATATCATATACCAAGGGTGCTCAGACTTTTTGATGTAAGATCCTTGTTACCTACCTGAAAATATTGGGAGCTGCACCTAGTGTTCTTGGTATAAAATTAAAATAAAAAATTTCATAATCATAATGTATTTATTTTGACAATTTTTACATATTACATTTTTTTTATTTACTCTTTGCTAGTTGAAGATTTATAAATTTGTAATGTTTGTAATGAAATTTTAAAAAATAACAAATATCTTTTATTTATTAGTTGAGCCACAATCAAGCTCTTGAAGGGCTGCATATATACCACTGGTACAACTGTATTTGATTAACACAATTTTGATATATGTGGTAACATCAAGAAATTTATTAATTGCATTAATCAAGGGATACCAATAGTAGGTAACCTGTATATAACAGAATCCTGTCTACTACAGAAGAGTAGTTCAGTCCCTTGGGGATCTGTTATAGACAGGTTTGACTGTACTGTATAAATCAGAAGTTTAAATTAAATAACATTTTTGCTGAACAATAAATCAAGAAGAAAGATAGAATTAAAAATATCTACAGAAATTAACCATAAACAGCACAACACAATTTATAACTATTTCACAATTTTGAAGTAAATTATAAAACATTTTATATTCAGAAAGAAAAATTACTATTGAAATAACATTTAAATAAATTAGGATTATATGAAGAAAGATGAATGCATAGAAATGAAATTTTTGTTATAAAATTGTGAAGATAATTAATCTTAATTATATACAAATTATCACAAAAATACTTTCTTACAATACAATTGTACTGCACACAAGATTTATAAATTGTTGCATATCTTGTAATTCTAAGTGATTCATAATGATGTGATTCTAAATAATATGAGTGATTCAATATGTCTTATGCTATTTATTGAAAAAGAAACAGCCCTCGTATTTGTTATGCTATTGCATAAAAAATATGAAGGCTGTTTCTTTTTCAACCTCCAATGGTCCATAAAACAAAGACAAGTGTAAATAACAAATGAATTTATTAACAAAAGTTAGGTACAAACATGGTTACTTTTCGACATAATCACCGTGAAGATTGAGGCATTTATCTATCTGTGGACAAGTGTTAAAATCCCCTCTTCATAGAATGTTGTTGCCAATGACTTGAGACGGGCCCTAATGTTGTTTTGAAGATCGTCATTAGTCTAAAACCTCTGCCCTCCTAGCCACATTTTCAGTTCAGGAAAGAGGTGGAAGTCTTCACCACCTTTAAACACCCAGCATATAGCCCAAATTTAGCACCAAGCAATATTCTACTTGTTTCCTGAACTGAAAACATGGTTAAGAGGGCAGAGGTTTGAGACTAATGATGATCTTCAAAACAACATTACAGCCCATCTCAAGTCATTGGTGGCAACATTCTATGAAGAAGAGATTTTAAAGCTCGTTCGCAGATAGACAAATGCCTCAATCTTCACGGTGATTATGTCAAAAAGTAACCATATTTTTACCTAACTTTTGATAATAAATTCATTTTGTTATTTACACTTGTCTTTGTTTTATGGACTATCAGAGGTTGAAAAAGAACAGCTTTCGTATTTTCTTTTCAAGAACCTATAACCATAAAAAACTGATTATGTTAATTAATGTTTTTCTGAGAAGAGTAATTTGATCCTATTTGCAGCATTTCAGTTTTATGTTATGTTGCTATATTTGAGTAAATATAATACTTAATTGATTCATTAATTGAATGGCATTTGAATTTTCATTAATAAATTTAACAATTTTTTTATTCTAAAAATTATAAATTAATACTTGTTAATTTATAATCTTGTTTAAGAAATTACCTGTTGGAAAAAGAGAGGCCTGTTCATTAAATAATTTTAATACAAGATTTCTTTTTTGATCAAGAATCCTGCGTTGTGAGGACTGATTTTTTTCGCCATCTGCAGGAGTTTTAGGGGTTCTTGGAGATCGCGGAGAATTAACATCAAATTCCGAGAAATCTGTTAAATATAACAAACATAGGCTCAATGAAACACAAATTTTACTTATAAAAGAGTTGAATAAATTTATTATAAATAGTTATATTAAAAATTTGAAAGGTCTTAGAACTATTATTATACAGGGTAATTCAGAACGAATCATCCAATTTCAAATTTTTGTATTTTTGAAAATTAACAACACAGAATGATGTGTAATACATGAATGTAAAGGAAAAATGTCTAATTTTTTTTCACAAATGTTTGATATGACTTCATGTAGTCACACATATAATGTAAAGGTAATATGCAAATTCCTGCCAAACATATTCCAATATGTCATTGGTAACCATTTCTAAAGCAGCAGAAAAGCATTGTTTAAGTTTGCAAAGACTTGTGGACATAGGTGGGACAAACACCCAATCTTTCACATACTGTGTAACATCAAGTCATCCAGACATCTGGTTCACTATGACCAATCCAACTGTCAAAGTTTTTTGCGTCCTTTTGTGAAAATTAAAATTAATATAAAAATGAATATTATGACATTAATGATAATAATAATGAAAATATTGTTGATAATTAAAAAATAAAGTTTTTATAATAAATTGTTCATTCAAATTCATTAAATATTTATATTTTTAAATTTGTTCACATAAAGTCTTTATAAATAATAGTACATATTAATTAACTAATTAATAATTATATATTTTGGACCTAAGATTTTTAGGGTTTCATAAAAAAAATTTTTTGTTAAAATCTTTTTTTTTTTAAATCGTGCCTAAATATTACGTAAGATAGGAAAGGGGAGATGAATCAAAGCAAATATTATGGTTTCTTACACGAGTGGGTGGGGGTCTAGAATGGCCGAAATTGCCCTTATGTAATTTATGGATGGCCCCTTACATCAACAATCATGTCAAGAAGCAAATCTTCTCTGGCAAGACAGCTGGGACCTTGACACCACTGGTAGGCTCACTTACACTTTCATCTCCAAGGTTGACACTACTGCAATTCTTTGCCACTTTTATCTTAGTTACAACCTCTCAGCTACTTACAGGACATGGCAACTTTAAGCAATACTTGCATAGGTTTAACCTTGGGGAAAATCCGCAATGCGATTGTGGTATTTAGGAGAACCAAACACTACTTCACTTAGTTTTCGCTGCAATAGGTACAATCACATTAGAGATAGTTTAATGAGAGCTGCTTTTCTTGAAGAGTACAACTGGCTTTGCAACCCGCACCAACTCATTCACACGCGTACAATGTTCCATCATCTACTCACATTCATATCCCTTAGTGGGGCTCTTGAAAGACTCACTCTGGGGGCATGGATGGCAATTAGCTTTCCCTTGCTTTGTTTCAACTGTTGGTATATAGCTGCCTTTCAACTTCGTATTTTAATTCTTATTTTCCATCTTCTTTTTCAGTCTAAATTCGGTTAGTTTAAGTTAGTCCTAGTTGTAAGTTAGATTAGGGACTCTTAGCTTGGTTTGCGGTTAGGTTATGATAGGTTAGGTTAAATTAGATTAGGGTTTGTTAGCTTTAGTCATCTGGTTAGGTTCGTCTTAGGTAATGGTAAGTTAGTTTAGTTAGTGAGTAAGTTAATATTAAAAAAATAAATAAATAAATAAAATAAAATAAAATAAAATAGGGGAAAAAAACTTTCAGGGTCTTGCTCTTTTGTCTTGTCTACTTTGTCGTTGTGTTCATTTGCTTTCGCTCTGTTTGTCTAGCTGTTAAGTAGTATCAAGATTTGCGATTGCATTCAGATTTATTAGTATTAAGTAGATATAAGTCTTCCTACTAACAGCCACTTGGCACTAACTTCTATACTTAGCTATTCGTGGTGGCACTCAATTATTGGTGTTCGCTACACTCAGGTTTTCTTTTAGACCCTTCGGGGGACTACAGCCTTGCAGCCTAAAAACTGCATGACAGCATCAAACATAGAGGGTACTGTAGACTTATGTATGCCGTTCAGAGGATCCTACCTTTCTCTACTGTCTATCTCCTCTCCCTCCTTCTTCCCCTCCCCTTTCCCTTACCCTCTTTTCTGCCAGCTAAACACTTTGTGTATGGCCGATGTCTTTCTTGTATGTATGTATGCCAGTGGGGCAGTGCCCCATCTATTGTTCATAATCTGAAACTCAGACATTTGTCATTTACATTTATGTATTACTTAGCATTATGTGTTGTTAATCTTTAAAAATGTAAAACATTGAAATTAGATGAGTCTTTTTGAATTATCCTGTGTTATATTCAAGTAAATTTTAATTTGATAATAAAATATAATCTTTTTATTATAATTGCTTTTAATTAAAATGATTTTCTATTGAATATATTCTTTTCCAAGGAAAAGAAATTGCAGTATAAAATATTTTAACTTGCATTAGATTTCACTTAATATGACTTGATATCCAGAATAGAATACATGTTATATAGTAAATGTAAGATTATCCAATTTTAATTAATAAAAAGAATATCTTAACAAGTACACTGGAGACTTGATATAATACAATTGTTAAGGTCCAAAGCATTCACCTTTGTGTAGACAAGGCCACATTATAAAGAGGAACTCTTTTTTCTGCCATGTGTAATTATAAACAACCCATGTCACATGACAGCTACTGATTATCAACTTACTGTTCACCCTATGTCAGGCACCCATTTTGTTTCAGCTTTTTCCATATCAAGATACCCAGGGTTAAGCTATGTTTATGCAGTAGCAAATGAAAAGTATACAAATACATATATAAGACAAATAGTAACTGCCTATTGAACTCAGTACTCTACAATAAGATGAAAAAAAGCAGCAAAATCTGGAGCCAGGAGGACAATAAACTGTGGTCTACAGAACGTCCACATTTTATTAAAGTGTGTTATATCAAATCACTAATGTATTGAATTTCATATAATTAAGATACTCAAAACAGATATTATAAGTATTAATTTATAAATGAATAAATTAATAGATATTACTTATATGTAATGTTTCTAACTCATCAAATTATAGAAAAATTATTTTATGTTCAATTTTTCAAAGTTATTAATTTTTGAATAGTTTCAGAACTCAAAAAATTATCATCTAATAAAAATAAGCAAGATTCAAAACAAATGAATGTGTAATTTTTTAATTTACCTAGTCTTAAAGAAGCTGCTTCTGCTAAAGCTTCTAGGTTAAATGTTGGCCCAAAAAACTGGTTTCCTTCGATCTTAGCACTTTTAGGTGTTTTAGGCGTTCCTGCTTCAGAACTACTTGAATAACAAGATGACTTAAAACGTGGTGATCCTTCTTCTTCTGCTTCTTGAGTTACTGCTGAAAATTAAATACATATGTATTAGAATTAGAATATGTTAACAATAATAATAAAATTTACTTGTTTAATAATACAAAAACATTTTATAATTTTTAAAAATTATAAAATTAAAATTGATAATTTTAAATAAAATATATATTGGAAAAGCAGTTAAACTATCAAATTTCTTGATTTTCATTAATGTGATTATATAGAAATATATTTGAGACAAAATTTAAAGAGCTGATTATTTATGTATGAGATAAAATTCCAAAAGATTCCATATTTAATTTTAAGATCTTTAATATTCTTATAATTCAGTTGACTGCATTTAAATTTCTATTTGTTAAAGACAAATTTTTAATTTTAAATGAAAAAAGAATTATTATTGTAAGAAGTTTTAGAGAAAAATCCCATGAGGAGGTGAGAGGAAAAAAAAGCAGGGGGTACTAGTTGTTGTTTTAAGACAGAGAAGAAAGATGGCTGCCTAGTCATTGTATATAATCTTTTGGTATAATTAAAATCAGTTCAGTAGTTTTGTTACCATTGCCTTTTCGCTTATTTCAAACAATTGTACACGCTGTAAGTACGAGTCATACAATTATATTTATACGAAAATTTGTTAAGTGATGTGTATTTTCTTCTATAGGAATGAAATTATCACATCAATAACAAATAAGAAACTTGTAGCAGTGATCAATACATTTTTATGTAAAATATGTTACATTAAAATTCTATTATAGAAAGTATTAATTTTTTTAAAATTATTTTATAATTTTCTTAATTCTTTTTTAATAATATTTAAACAGACAAGACACCTAAACCAACATACCTCAAATAAACACTTTTACTAACATTTTCATCTGTTTATAACAGACATCTTCAGGTATATATAACAGAATCAAATGGACAAAATTAAAATTGAACAAGCTTTTACAAACAAAGTTTAATTTTGCCTGTTTAGTTCTTCATTATATATAACTGAAGATGAAGATGTCTGTTATAAACAGATGAAAAAATTAGTAAAAGTGTTTATTGAGGCATGCTGGTTTAGGTGTTTGCTATGTTTAAACAGTATTATATAGTATTGTATTGAAAAGTAATTTACAACAATAATTTTCACTAAACTAAAGTTAAAAGTTAGAGGTTTTATTTGATGCAGAGTAATCTAGTCTTTTATTTATATTAACAATAATTTATATATCACACTTGTACTTCCTCTATTATAAACAGAACTGATTCACAAAGAAATCATTGTTTGTCATTGTTCCTTGTTCTGCTTTCATGTTGTTTTATCCAAATTAAAGAATAGTTAAAAATAAATTGGATTTGAAATCAGGTCTTACTTTATGGACAACGAGATAGCCATCATATTATTCAGCAAACTGATTTAATATTTAATAATGAATTCCAAACACAGAGGTTGACTGGCAGATGACCAAAATCATCCAAACAGTCTCTCACCCCTCCCATGCTAGCATTGTGGAGAGATGTGAAATTTATAATCACTTATACCAACACATGTATAAATAATAAGGACAGGGATTCCTCCCATAGCTGGTAGTATGTCCTCACTCACTCTCATCAACCACCATCATCATAGCTCACCCCACCTGCTTGTCTACTTTATTGAAGACTTTCTCTTCATCCAACACTAGAATTTGTCTTTTAACTGTCCATGCCTGAGAATATCTCATTAATTGCTCTTATTTAAAAATACAACTGTTAAAAATGCATTAAGTGATTCAGCTAAGTTACCACAGTAGCTAGCACATCATCTTTGTTCAGATTTATTAAATGTATTAAGTAATGAGATTTAAATTATTTTTTATACATTATTTTCAAACCTCTTTTATTTTGATTAACTCAGTGGTTCCCAATTAGTTTTTCCTGCGTACCACTTCAAGAAAGAGCTCAAACTCGCATACCCCTTATAGCAGAAATTCATATTAATCCCTACTATTATTATAAATTAGAAGGTAATTCTGTCTGTTAATTTCATGAACACAAATTGTGTTAACTGTACAATTTTTGTTTCTTGCATAAGAATTTCATTTAGGTATTGTCACAAATGCATTTTTTTGATGAAATTTTGAGAATATTTTGTTATAAATAAACGAATTTGTGTCATTTAAATTTTAAATCGACCAATTTTAGATTTCCGCACATACCCCTTCATGTAATTTCGCGTACCCTGGGAACCATGGACATAATCTATACATAAAATAGAATTCTCTTCTTTCTAAATTATTTCAAATATTTAACCAAATTCAGGAAGAACTTTTAACTTTATCTTCATCTTTCCAAGAATAATAATACATTAATCTTTCATTTATTTCTTTGATCTAAATTAACTTTAAATTTGTGATGTAATATTTCAGAAAATTAGACCAAACTTTCATGAAATGTTGTTTATCATATGTTATTTGTCCATATAAATGATTTTTTATATTTCAGTGAATAAGTGAAATATAAAAAAAAAAAATGTAGCTTTTAATTTCCAACTGACTCTTGATGAATCATTTGTTGATAATTTGAAGGAAAAGAAATTATTATGAAATGATCTGTTTGTTTGTTTTATGTAAATAGACTATTAATTATTTTATTTTAAATAATAATAACTTTTCGTTAATACTTACTAGACAATCGTCTTTTTTTACAATAATTCTGTACAAATGGAGAATTTGGAAGAGAAGAAATACCTGATGGGGACTGTTCAGGATTATATTCAGGAAGCTGAGCAAATTGTGCTTCAAAATTTACTTGTTTCAACACTCTAGAACAAAATTTTTAAAAATATTTTAAAAATTAAATATGAAAATACTTATTTCATATAAAAACTTATTTTTATTGTATATAAATTATATAAACAGTGTTAAAGCATATTTAAAGAATTTACTGATTAAAATAACAAATCAGTAATGAGTTGACAAACTAATAATATACAAGAAATCCTCATTAATTTGAACTCAGATAGTTTGAAATCCCATTAGTTCATAACTGTACTATTTGTCACTGCCAAAGATATAGAGATTTATGTGTTAAAGAAAATTTAACTTGAAATATGGCTATTTTGAAATTTAAAGTGAAATTCTGTTTGAACTGTGATATGCATATGTTTAGATTGAAGTTCATTTGCCTTCATCCTATAAGAGAATAATAGACCATGAAGAAATCTAACTTGTTCAACATGCCTTTGCTTTACAGTAAAACATTTTTGGATGTCACTTTACACATTGACTACCCTTTTTCTCTTATCTCATAAAATATGGCTGGGTTTCAGGGTTGCAAGATTGGGCTAAAAGTAGCAGATTGAGATATTTGTAGGGTTCTATGCTACTATATTTGGGTAACTCACTACTTTTTTGGCTACTTTAAGAATAATTTGGGATACATTTTGAGAATTCTGCTTAACATTTTATAAAACTGATCTGGCAACCTGTGAGGTTTTCACCAAACACATGCTGTTTACCTGCATTTTATTTATATTACGAATAACTATTAGTTAATGAATGTAGTGTTCTGTATAAGTAGCCATATTCCATTTGCTTAATAAATTACATCAGTTATATGGTGTTTGTACATTGACATATTGTACAAAAATATATAAATCTTGAATAATTCAAAGTCATGATTATTTTGTCACTTTAATTTCAAGCTAATGAGGATTTTCTATATTGAGATCACATGATAAAACATATTAAAATGATTTTTCTATTCAGTCACTATTACTGAAGGAAATTTATTAAATATAGTTGTTGAATTAAATTTAAAAATAGCTTTTTAAACAATTTAGATAATTTATCTTTAAATTCAATTGCTAAACCAAATTTTAAAATTTTTCTATAGATTCAACACAATTTCAAAATTTGCAGGATACCAGAAGAATAGTAATAACTTACACATCTAATATACTTTAAAAAATTAAAATTATCAACAAATTTATATGAAGCAACTAATTATACCTAATTTTATTTTAAGCATATTATTTTGTGTAAAGTA
Organism: Centruroides vittatus; assembly: GCF_030686945.1. Classification (NCBI taxonomy): domain Eukaryota; kingdom Metazoa; phylum Arthropoda; class Arachnida; order Scorpiones; family Buthidae; genus Centruroides; species Centruroides vittatus. The sequence continues at coordinate 4,890,907 of NW_027122385.1, forward strand.
ATTTTTTAAATTTAATTCAACATAACATGATTATGGATTTTATATGTAAGCCACATTCCTGTAGTGAATATGAAGGGTGTAGCTAGACCAACTATAGATATGGCTCTGCAAATTATGAAATAGCTTTACTGGGGGGTCTCAGGATTAGGAATATTCCAGGAAAAGATGATCTAGGAATAGACCCCTGAAAAAATTTTTAAATTCAGTAAGATTCATCCAGGACTATTTGTGGAATTTATTCACTTATCACAGAATATATCTGCATAAAATGAAAAATGAGCATAAAATACAAACAAAACAATTCTTTATTCCATGACAGAGGAGTTGGTTGGCCAAGCTATGTTTTCATGTTATTCAAATGTTACTTTGCAATCATAAGGTTTGAACAAAAGTAAGTACTCAGTCTCAAGTTAATCACCCTGTATAATATAATTCTACGGAAGAATTCAGTTAAGAAGTTTTTCAAATTGTCAATAAAATATGTAGTTATAGCAGAATATGTATTGCTTGGTTACTCACAGTGCCAACTGGAGATGACTCCTATACCCACAGCCAGGAATCATCCCCAGTCAACACCATGAATAACCATGGATGGTTATATCTAAAATTATGTATTGCTCATTGAACAATTGTGCCAGGTGACTGACTCGAGAGTCACTCATCCACTACATAACTTTGTACAGGATTTTTTTTGTACATTGGATATTGTTTAATAATAGAAAATGTTGTTCTAAGTTCTTATTCATGCTAACATATCAATTAAAATAAATGTTTATAAACAAGATTCAATTTAAACTTTACAACTTAAAAATACAGACAGTCCAAACTTCATCTCAGAGAGTAGAGCAGATCACAAAAGCTGCTCAAGAAGAGAGATTCATTGTCAAAAAAGTTTTTGGTTCCTAGTGTTTAGTGGTTTCTTACACTTGGCCATTGTGGGCCTCACTGCCATGAAATATAGTGCTGAACACTTCATGCATGCATTACTAAAAGTGCAGTAATTCTATATTAATAAAGAAATAGGGATACTGTGAAGAAATAAAAATTATCAAGTTGGGCACCATTACTATAAAAAGTTTGAAAAACACTGACATAATTAAAGACAATTCTTTTAACACTGTAATTCTACAAAAGCTTCTGTGAAAGATTTAATATTAAGTCTTTGTTCAAATGCAGATATTTCAAGATGTAACAACCAACCAAGCAATGCTAGATATAAAATGAAAATAAAATTAGTGACTATTTCATCAATTTAAATTTTACATTGATATTTTTCATAACTAAAACTTATTCTTTAACACTTACTGTGCTAGAAACGTAACATTACATTTTATGCATTCCTTCGCAAAATATGAAAAACGTACTATTATGTTTCTCAATATAGCCTATAATTTCTAACTTCAAAATGTAACAATACATTTTCAGCAATGAAAATATAATTTCTTTGTGTATTTTAGTGTGTCTGTTAATAAATAGTGGGCACTATTTATTCAGAAATTTGAAATATCAGCGATTTTGTCCAATCACGATTATCGTCTGATTTGGAGTTTCGTCGCCATATTTTGCAAGTGAATATCAAGTCATTTTATTTTTATATATAAGTTATGTTTAGATATGGCACATTGACATACTAACTAATAATTGTTTGAATTCATTAATAAAAAATCAACAAATATAGTGTTGATTATATTGATTTATCTGACAAAATGTCGCAATTATGATTTAGGCCTAACTGAGATTGAAAAAATACAAATAAGGCACATAACTTCATTATTATTTTAAACCTGAATAATTTATATGATATTACACAATTTATATACTTTTTAGACATTACCAATACAAAAGTCGAATTCCTAAATTTCTGATAGTGCTAATGCCATCTTATGGACATTTTCCAAATTCACTCAATTATGAAAAACAGCTATGGTCAGAAAAAAGTCTACTAATAATATTGATAAGTACATCATTATTTTGAATAAATTCATTGATGTACTATACATTTCATACATAAAAATACAAATTTTAAAGCTATATTGCAGTTTTCAATTTTTTTCATTTTATCTTTATCTCTAAAACAAGTCCAAATAACATTATAGAATAATACATTAAAATAAAGCCCAACACATCAAAATTGAGTATTGTACAGATAAATGTTTCCAATATCAGAAACTGTTTTTACTTTTTACCTAGCTTTAGTCAATCGTTTTTTATTTTCAGTAGAAAATATTGTAAAATTGCTTAAATCAGTCAGCACACAGGAGAGGAACTAGGTCAACTGGACCAGCACAGTAAGTGTTAATGCTATCTTGCATATACAGTAAAAAGTTCTAAATTTTTATTCATTTTTATATAAAAATACAAATCTAAAATAAAAAATGACTTAAAAAGTATATTGTTTATAAAAATTATATACCTATATATATATATATATACACACACATACATACATAAAATTTACATTATACTTACTTATTCATTCCATCATCAATATTTCTTTTAAAAAGTGTTTTTCTTGTTAACTCCTTTTGTAAAGAATTTTGAGATGATTGCTCTCCTCCCTGTTTTTCAGATATTTGTTCAGTTTTTGATTCAGTAGATATTCTTCCTTGAGATTGTCTTTGTTGGCCAGGAGCACAACCTAACTGTGCAGGAGTGGGTGCTAATACAAAAGTCTGAGATGGTGATGGAGAACTAATGTTTTGATTAGGAGATTTAGGTGAGAGAGAACTTTCTGTTACTTGTGATGAGGCAACTGTTGTTGGCACTGTTTTGAGAGGCGATAATCCAAGAGGAGAAGGAAGTGTCTAGACAGTAAAATTTAATAATTAGCAATAGTTCTTTCAATTATTTAACTGAATTTTGTTAATTATAAATGCAGTTTGCAATTTCTACTTTCCTTCTAGAAGAAACTGTTGAAAATGCATTTTAAATTATTATTGCAATTGCAATTCCCAATACTTGACATAACAATCAAGATCAGATTTATTTTTGTTTATTGCCATTGCAAATAATTTTATCAATAAGAAAAATTATTAAAAATTAACAAGAACAGTTAGGGATAAATTAACTAAAACAATACAATTGAAATTTTTCTAACAAATTAAATTACACAAAATCAATTTTTCAGAAATAGCATTATGAATGAATTATTATAGGCAGAAAATATAACTCAGTATAGATTTGAAAAGGTAAGTAAATGGTGTAAAAAATTTTGTATATGGAAATATATTTTATAATAAAGAGAATAACATTTTGTTATTCAGTAATTTAGAGTCAAAGTTTTGTTTATATCAGTATCAATGGTTTTACAATTACAAGCATACATTACCTGAAATTATTACCAGTAAACCAAAGATTAACATATAAAAATAGTATAGAATGCATACTAACATTTTTTTCCAGACGTAAATATGATAAGACAATACTATCCTCAAGTACTCAGCAAAATATATAGTAATTATTAAATTACTATATATAAATAACACCTTATTCTTGCTGAGAAACGTAATTTATTACATTAACAAATGTTTTCAGCCTGATTTACAGGCCATCCTCAGGTTGAGAACAAAATGGAATTAAAACATTCCGTTAATAGAATACAAAATTCAAAATTTAAATTAAATAACAAATGGAATGACATAAAAACAAAAATTAAAATTAAAAGGAATATGTACAGAACATAGAATTATGAAATTGATATTAATTAACATATCTCTTCTAATAAAATCATTAATTTAACTGGTGAGAGTTCTGAGTGAGTTCTTTAACCATAAATTTCTATGCAGATGGAAGACTTTCTGTATCCCTTGCATTTAAACATCCTTCTTGCAGTTTGCTCCTATGTATCTGGATCTTTTCAGTGGTTTTTGCCAAAGATGGGGAATATAGAGGTCTGATGATGGCTGCATCGTTCCATTTGACTATAGAACTTTGCGTTTGCACCATTTGGGACAAGATTGTAATATTAGACTCTTTTCTGATATTATAATTATGCTCCTTGAGTCTAAGTCCCAAGTTTCTAGCAACTACTCCAATGTAATCTTTTTTAATGCCCAACTGCACATTTTCATAAGGAATTCTATAAACCCCTGCTCTCTCCTCTGATTTTATACGATCTTTATCATTTCTCAGGAGTTTGTATAATGCAATGACCAATGATCTGGTGATGACTAGGGCAGATAAGAGTAAACAGTTAGTCATCATGAAAAGACTTATGTATAACAAAGCACTAATGGATTACATTGAAAAAACTGAATGTGAAAATGTCAGCACCAAGGTAATTGGAAATTTAGATAGAAGAATTAGGAAAATAGAAGTCTCTATGGTCTCCAAAGTTCTACCTTTTCTGAAGAAATGTAGGAATCCAAGACCGGGGACTCCTATGTTATTTGTTTTTGCTAAGGTGCACAAAGCCGGTAAAGAAATAAAGCCCGTTGTTGAAAAATGCAGAGGTCCCACGTTTGTATTAGAAAAGAAATTATATGAGTATTTATCATCGCAATTGGACACAGATAATCTAGTTGCACGTGATCCTCTTAAGGTGGTCAGGGACTTACAAAATATTGGGTTAATGGAAGATGAAGTTGCAACTGTTTTCGACTACAAAAACATGTATCCTTCAGTTAGAATAGAGTCATGTATGGAGGCACTTTTGGATTTTTTATACAACAAGAACGCAAAGTTGCTTAATTACATGAACAAAGTAAAAGAGATGGCTAGATTGGTATGCCATGAATCTTGTTTTGCTTTTAATGGACAGTTGTACAGGCAGAGAAGAAGGGTCCCCATGGAAAGCCCACTCTCAGGGATCCTGTGCAAATTAGTGGTAAGAAGACTGGAAAGAAGAATTCTTCGTGATTTCAAAGAAGAAGTAGTTTATTTTAGCAGATATGTGGATGACCTGTTTATATTATGGAAGAATAACACCAGAGTTAAGGATTTTATGGTTAAGATAAATGATAATAGTGATGGCCTTACTTTGAGATTAGAACAGAAGAGTTCATTGGAGGTGCATTTTCCAGACATCAACATCAAATTCAAGAATGGCCATTTGTCCACTAGTGTTTTCATCAAGCCATCCCACAGCTCGTTGTATATTCCATCCCAATCCAAGGATCCATTTAGGTATAAAATTGCAGCTTTCTGCGCTTTAATAAGAAGGGCTTTCTTATATTGTAACAAGATACAAGACAGGATTAAAGAAATGGATAGAATAATGAACGTAGCACAAACCCTAGGTTACCAAAAAAGCACAATTATGGGATTAGTTAGGAAATTTGAGACGAACATCAAGAAAAAATCTTCTAAGGATTTAAAGTTTCCACTGGAGTAGTAAAATTTACTTATAACGAAAGTATATATAAAGTTATGAAAGAAGTTGCGGGCAAGAAAAGTTTGAGAATGCTTGTGAAGAGGGCACCAAATTTATACAAACTCCTGAGAAATGATAAAGGTCGTATAAAACCAGAAGAGAGAGCAGGGGTTTATAGAATTCCTTATGAAAATGCGCAGTTGGGCATTAAAAAAGATTACATTGGAGTAGCTGCTAGAAACTTGGGACTTAGACTCAAGGAGCATAATTATAATATCAGAAAAGAGTCTAATATTACAATCTTGTCCCAAATGGTGCAAACGCAAAGTTCTATAGTCAAATGGAACGATGCAGCCATCATCAGACCTCTATATTCCCCATCTTTGGCAAAAACCACTGAAAAGATCCAGATACATAGGAGCAAACTGCAAGAAGGATGTTTAAATGCAAGGGATACAGAAAGTCTTCCATCTGCATAGAAATTTATGGTTAAAGAACTCACTCAGAACTCTCACCAGTTAAATTAATGATTTTATTAGAAGAGATATGTTAATTAATATCAATTTCATAATTCTATGTTCTGTACATATTCCTTTTAATTTTAATTTTTGTTTTTATGTCATTCCATTTGTTATTTAATTTAAATTTTGAATTTTGTATTCTATTAACGGAATGTTTTAATTCCATTTTGTTCTCAACCTGAGGATGGCCTGTAAATCAGGCTGAAAACATTTGTTAATGTAATAAATTACGTTTCTCGGCAAGAATAAGTAATAAGGCAAGAATATATAAATGAATCCATATTATGAACTCAGGAATCACAACAATGCATACATATGATATATCATAAGTTAGAAATTCTTAAAATATAGCTGAAACAGTAATCTAAATAATTATACACTACCTTCTTTTTTTCTTTATTTGTATCTTCTCTTCTGTAATCTCCAACTTTTATTTTGCTTGTATCTTGAGATGTTTCTGCAATCAAGATTGGTTTATTTCTGTCTAATTTTTCAGAATGTTGAGAGATTCCATTTTCTACAAAATAAATATCCACAACTGAATTTTTGAAAAAACAGTACATTTAATTCTATAATACATATTTGAGTATAAACAAAACTTTTCTATCAGTCACAAATAAAGTATCAGTACAAATATATTTATATCAAATACGATCTTCAAGTATTACATCAAATATATTTGATATTGTACAAAATATAATTTTTTATAACTCCATGTATTTAAGTTTTATGAATTACAAATAGATTTCCTTTTAGAAAGCAATGATGTAATAAAGCAGCTCAAATCAAATTCAGAGTTATGTAGAAAACTCAAAATGATTTAAGTTGAAAATATTTTAGAAATTTAATATAGTGAAACTTGTGTAAACCAGAATCACATAGTACCAAATATTTTTTCCATTTTGGCTTTCCATTTTGGTTTCTATTTTGAATAGATTTATTTATTTATTTTTTTAATCTTTAAACTATAATAGATATATGTTAACACAGTTACATTCATTTTTTTTTTTTTTTTAAAGTAGCCAGTGGCATTTGACTCTGGAACAGTAATTCTTTGACTGACATCATTTGTCAAGGACTTTAATTACTTCATCCTGTGGTCAGTGGTTCAAATAAAAAGCAAAAAGCAAAAAGATTGGAGACTGTAGCTAAAGAGTATGTGAAATCTCAATTTATTAAGGAAACAAATTGAGTCAAGGACTCTTCTCAGTCATTCCACTAAGGAAGCTCTGAGAGAAAGGAATGAGATCTTGAGAGGCCTGAGAGACAGGTTGAGTCAGAGACTTGCATCTCATGTGGATTCTGACCACAGGATTCAAAGTCAAGGACTTTAAAGCTTAATTTGTAATTGTGTATATAAATTGTAAATACTCCTTTGAGATTACAGCAGTATGTCACAGATCTGAATGGAAGAGACTTTACATATGTAATTTTGAGTGAATTACTCAATTATAATCAAAATTAATTATCATTATATTAATACAACTTCTAATAAATAAATAATATTAAATAATATTAATACAACTTTTAATACATCATCTAAATATGCTATATTAAAACTAAGAGATTACATTATAATTTTATAAAGTAATTTGAACATGTCAAAACAATAAAAGCAACTGAATTATTATTAGTTTTTTGTTTCTTTTATTCAACTTGTCAATCTTGCTATTAGTGATACTATAATGAGCTGACTAATATCAAATTAAGCTACATCATTTAGTTAAGAGAAGGGGAGCCTACAGATTTGTGGTTCTAGTGTACTTAAATAAAATAAAAACTAGTATAAGTAATTATACTGTTATGAATTTTGAGTTACAAACATGTTTTCTATTCTTTTTTCAATAAAAGCATCTATCTAAATATATTATATAAGTATATGCTTTGTGTATATATGCTAAACATTTACACTTATTCAACCTGTAATATAAACATGAGGCCTTATGAGATTTCTTTAAAATGGGAATTGACCTCTACCTCCAGCTTAGTTAAGATTAAATGATTATTATTTTATTACATTAATTTAAAAGTTGAATTATCATTAAAAAGTACAGTATATTAACACTCATAAATCTTAAAAGTTCAGTAGTAAATATTTAATATGAAACAAATGCTTTTGACATTTGTTTCATATTAAATATTTACTACTGGACTTTTAAGGTTTATGAGTGTTAATTTATATGCATTCCAGTATTCACATAAGAAGATTATTTAATTTAGTACAGTATATATAATGCTATAATTATAATCTTAAGTATGTATATTGAAATGATTTTGAATATAACAATTTTCATTCAGAAAATTTCAAAATTAAAAACATTTATACACAAATTTCATTTTCAATAAAGAGAGTGTTTATATTAAATCAATATAACTATACAAAACCTATATTAACTTACGTTTTGTTCCAACAGATGACTGATATAAAATTCTTGATTCAGTATTATTTTGTTTTATTAAAGCAGGAGACTCTGATGAATGAGATCTATGTAAAATAATAAGTAAAACAGATTTAATGAAACAGAAATTAAAATTTATAACTATAGTTTAAATTCAGAAAATTTTACTCGTTTTAAACATAAAATAAAAAATTACAAGTAAAAATAAAATTTGGTTAATGAATAAAAATCTGAATATAGTTAATTTTTTCTAATTTATTATATGAAATTTTGTCTTGAATCTATATAATCATACAAAAGCTTCATTCATAATTTATTTGTATACAATCTTTTTAAAATAAATTTTGAATAACAACTAAAATTTATTTTTTAGAATTATACAAGAGAATTATGGATTTTCAAAACTTAAATCTATAAAAATAAAATAAATTACTGTTGCTGAATTAATGATAAAAAAAATTTGCAACATTCATAAAATTTGAATTTATTCATTCCCACTGCACAATGTTCAATTCCTGTACCATCTGATTTTCAAAGATAAACATTTATTTGTGACTTACATATTCCTGTTATGGAAAAAACTCAATAATGCTTTATGTCTGGAAATTTGATTTCATATAATTCCATTGATGTTGAAATTATGCCGAATTATTTATTTTTACATTCGTGTAAGATTATTAATAAATGCAACTATTTGGATTCTTTTATGACTTTTCTACCCTTTTTAATTCTTTAAAATGAAATTGGCCAAAATCAGCCCTATGAATGTCAGAGGTGATCGAGCTTTTTATTTGATAATTAGCCAGGTATCGTATCTTCTCAATTTCCTATGCTGGTTGTGCTTATAGCTGCAATTTTCTATTAACTGGAGACAAAGCTATTAAAGATCAGCGGTTTTTATTTTTTTTCCGTATCCTGTAACTTTTTTATTGCTTAGTTTGTTGGATGTAAGTTTCATGCCTATGATGCATTGTTTCTTATTCTATATAAGGCTTACGCCGATTTAGGATGGTCTTTTCATCGGTTCTGTATAGCTTGTATATGTCACTTGCTTTCATGTGTAGATCAACTTTGAATTATGCTACTCGACGAATGAAAATAGGATGTGCTGTCTTGTCTTGCGAATCTTTGGTCTTGTTTTAGCTCTTTAGCTTTTTGGTTGTCTACTTTGTCTTAAAGTAAATTTTTGAAATAATTACGCGGTCAACTCGTTCTTGGGTCAAAAGTTGTCAGGCAGATTATTAATAAATGCAACTATTTGGATTCTTTTATGACTTTTCTACCCTTTTTAATTCTTTAAAATGAAATTGGCCAAAATCAGCTTAATTTGTTCAAAATGAAATCAGCTGAATGGAAAGTTATTTGACTGGTTTTTCTATACAAGTTCCCTTTGTAGACCAAGGAAAAATAAAACAATTTCATCTCCAATTAAAGAGAAAATGTTCTCAGAGTTTAGAGTTAAAAGAGAACTAGGAAAAGCAAATTCATAATAAAGAAAAAATAAATAAAATAAACCTAGAATATGTTCAATGGTTGTGTGACACACAAACAATGGGGAACCAGTCAAAATCACAAATAAAAGATATATGTATATATTTAATCATAATCAAATATCAATGGAATCCATAAGTGTTCACAGGTAAGTAAATAAAGCTTTAACACAACAGAACAAGAAAATGGTAAGAAATACAAAATATTTAATTTATGTTTTTTATGCATAACATGTAACATTCATTACATATTATGCATTAGGTATAACTAGTATTTTAAACATTTGAATTAATAAAATTATCATATTACTGTTTCAATGTATTCCTCTATTCCAGGGGTCACCAAACTTTATTCACAGCAGGCCAGATAATTGAATGAAGAGTGCAGGTCGCATAACCATTTTGTTCAAAACAGTACACTGAATACACAAAAAATAAAGACAATCAACATATTTATTTACCAATACACAAACATGATTGCTGCAGCAAGTTTGTAATCACTTTTCTTAGAAACTTCATTGCAGATATTTTCACAAAAAGTGCTCTGATATACAAAGTTGCAAAAAGTCATTGAATTTTTTATTTCACTGATTTTTCTAAAAATTATATTATTGTCAGATGCAAAAATCAGATTGGACCAATTTTGGCATTTTTACTTACTGTGTAAAAAAATTACAATAAGTGTATGTTTATCTACAATCTATGATGCAAGGGTAATCCCAAAAGTAAGGTCTCCTATTTTTTTTAAAATACAAAGAAACGTTTATTTTTAATAATGTTCATATCATTTTAAAGCTTAAACATTTATCTATTTTTCTACATAATCGCCATTTTGGTCGATGCGTTTTTGTATGTGCTGTTCCAGTTTTTGTATGTCCATATCATACCAGCTTGCCGCCATGTTGCTGGACCCATCTTGCACACACCCTCTGATATTCCAACTTTTCTGTTAAAATACTATGAATGGTGCTTTGGGAAACCCCAAGAACCAAATAGAGAGATCATCCAGAGCAATTTGCCAATCTTCATGCATAGTTTCTCAACCTTTGTGACAGTCTCTTGCTTCTTTCTTTGCTGTGAATTTCAGTACGATCAGCTGCAAATTCCCTACACCACTTAAGGATTTTTTTGACATCTATGCATGACTCACCACACACTTCCGTCGATTGGCGATGAATTTCAATCAGTATAACACGACATGGCAGCGAGCTGGTATGACATGGGCACACAAAAATGCATCGACCGAAATGGTAATTATATAGAAAAATAGAGAAATGTTCAAGCTTTAAAATGATATGAACATTATTGAAAATAAATGTTTCTTTGTATTTTAAAAAAAATAGAAGACCTTACTTTTGGGATTACCCTCGTATTTCCATATAAATAATATTTTAGCTCATTTGTGGCACAGTGTGGCAGTGATGAGCCAGATGAACTGACATTGCAGGCTATAGTTTGGTGACCCCTACTCTATTCCATTCAAATAACTTTTGCTAAACAAAAATAACTGTGATTATAATTAACAAAATTAATTGCCAATAATCAACTGTACTTGTGTAGTAAGTACAGTACATCTAATATTTTGCAGATTTGAATTAAAACATGAAATTACTCTCTCAGTGAATTTACAAATAGATACATTAAAAAAGTATACTGTCACTTTTTTTATTCTCTTTGTTATTTTAAGTGTCAAGTTAAAAATGTGAAAATTTAGTACTTCTAAGAAGTGAAAAACAGACTTTAAATTATTTATAAGATATCTCATTCTAGAACCTTCTTCATTAATTATTTAAATATTAATTTAACTAGCAAATGAGCCCAGCCAGCATTGCTCAGGCAAAAAGTAACAATAGCAAAGATTAAGATTATTAGATTATAGCCGATCTTACTGTTTTCACCATTTGCAAGAATTTAGATCCCCCCTCTTCTGAGACTAATTAGAAAATATTTAGATATCTGCTTACCACGCCAGGATATCAATAATTAAGACTCACTACAACCACTAACCAGTGCATAGTACCACTAAGTGATGAATAACAAACATTTTCGTAACTCTTTCTGGGTTCTTCTTCAGGTTTACTAAATTTGAAAAATAAGCCGGATCTTTCAGAATCATTCATAAATATAAATTTGAACATAAAATGGAACATTAAGATGAAGAGTTCGAATGAAGTGAACTTATGCGCATACACTCCCCGTGTCAACTTTATATATGATGGAACACTAAATATCATTGAGAATTTTTAGAAGGGTCTAAAAATATGTTCGATTTCCCACATAAATGCAAAAAGGCATCTAAAATAGTACAGTAGAAGCTGAGTTGTTCGGGGTAATCCTTAACCCTTTCTCTCTCCCTCCCTCACAGTGGGGATTTCAAAAAATCCCTTCTTAATGTGCATTCTCATGACATACCCTATTAAAACACAATCAAAAACACAAAAAACCACATCTAAAATAGTATAGTAGAAGCTGAGTTCTTCACAGTAAGCCTTAATCCTGTCCCTCTCCCGTGGGGGGATTTCGAAAAGCCCCTTCTTAGTATGTTCTCATGACGTATCCTAACTACGTACCAAATTTCAACTTTTAACTCCTAACCATTTGAGCTCTGTGCTTATTATTATTTATCATTATTATTATTTTTATCAACACATTATAATTATTAAATTTAGCAAGAGATGGTGTCTGATGCCTACCTCTAGTGCCAAATTATTTGGTATTTAATAATTATTAGAAGTGGTAATGTAGTCCAATTTAATCCAATAATCAATTGGCTTTAATAGCCTAATAAAATCCACCAAATTTTTTGACTTTAATATATATAACTGTATGATCTTAGATGTTGATATTTGTATATTTATAAGATAGCATATTACATATAGTTGAAATGGAAGAATATTTTATTTTTGAAAAATTCAAGCATTAAATTATTTATATTACTATATTTATTATATTTGAATAACTATTTACTTACCTGTCATTGATAGGTAATACAAGATGCTGAGGAGGAGTAACAGATGCAGATGGACTAGCCAAATAAAGTTGAGTAGCAGTTGTTGTAGTTGTCACTGGAGACAGAGTAATGACTTGAGGTGATATTAAAGTACTCTGGTTACCAGAAATATTCATGTTTGCTGATGTTGAAAATCCTGTTGTGACACCACTAAATATAAATAAAAAAATCTTATAAATGTATGTATACAAAATAATAATTATGTAAAAGAATACAGTGGAAATAATTAGAATAAAAATATTAGTATAGAAGGCTATACAAAACTCATAAAAAAGATCAAAGAATCTAAATTTGTAAATATAACTATAAGTAGACACTGATTACTGTAATCACTTCTGAACTTGCCTAAACTGATGACATTAAGCAGAAATTGTAAATAAAAATACAATTAGAGGAAATTGTGGTTTCTTTGACTAACACTAAAAGGACATGTTAAAACAATTTTAAAATTTATAATGAATATTTGATAATTATAATTATGATTAATTAATACATAATTCATTATTGTTTGTCTGCTACCAACTTCAACAGCTAATATCATGCCAGCAATTATTTATTGTGATTAAATGATGATTAAAACAATTAACACTTAAAGCACTTGCAAAGGCTATTTACAATAATTGACAATATTTGCCTGTTATTAACAACACATGAGCTGTTCAGAGGTAAAATCAATTAACTCCATTAGTATATCATTTGTATAATCATTATCAATTTTACATTTCTCACATAACTAATTTTATATGTTGTTACATTAAAGCTACATTTATTATGTTTTTAATGTAATAACACACAATAATATATTTTACAATGTTTATTTAAATTTAAAGTTTAAAAGAGATTTTAAAAATGAATGTATATTATCAATTTCTCTAATTGCATTAATTGCATTGGTAACCTTTGTTTTATTCCAGTATTTCTTAAAAACAACAAAAGTTTTTGAACAGCTTGACAGGTCCATTGTATGTGTTCCATTTAGAATGCTTGTTCTATCTAAGAACACAATAGAACAAGCATTTTAGGCAATATTGTTCATAGAAAACAGAATATTGAATTCAAGAAAAAGAACATTTTCAAATTGTTTCTCATGAATGAGCATAAAACTTAAATTACATACAGTGGAACCTCACTTAATGAGCATAATTCATTCCAGAACTTTACTCGTAATGCAAAATACTCGTTAAGCAAAACAATTTTTCCCATAGAAATTAATGTAAAATATGATAATGCATTCCATGCTGAAAAAATACACAAATACTGTATTTACTTTGCATATAAGATGAGGTTTTTATTCATTTTTCACTGCTTCAAAAACCTAGGTAACCCTATACACACGAGTGAAGGATCCTTTGCGTTTTTGCAATCATTTTTGTGAACCGTGTATAGTTCATGCTGCCATTATAGCAAAGTGCTATTGAGGTCAAGATGAATGTTGCTTTTAAAGAGATGATCCGAAAATAGCTGGTCACTTAGCAATGATTATAAATGTAGTTATTTCATATTTGTTAAATTGGTATTTTTAACAAATATTTGTACATTCTGAATCTTTAAAAATAAATTTTTTCCTGACATGTGCTTCTGAATCACTCATTTGTTGCAGTTAAAGTTTTAAGCTGTAGTGGTTGTAATTCATGCACAACACAAATCTATCAATATCAGGTTTCAATATCCAAATAATACAGATGCCATTAATGTACAGTGGTGCCTCATATAACGTACTTAATCCGTTCCAGGTGCACGTCTGTTAAGTGAAACGTCCGTTATACAAAACGCATTTTCCCATAGAAATACATGTTAAAACATCTAATTCATTCCGCAGCATAAAATAACCATACTGTATCATAAAAAAATGAACACGGGGTGCGTTCTTTTATTCCTCCGCGTAACTCTGCACGAGTGACATCCGTTTAAAAATTCCCACAGAACGCGTTCCTTAATTCTGGTGGGAGTGCACGCCGTCGAACGGCAAAAACGGCCCCTTGTAGCAGTAGTAAGCAACATGGCGTCCTCCATGGCTCAGATAGTTTCGTTTCAGGGTCCATTATGTGGTTTTATGAATGAAAATTTAGAAATTGTGAAAGCGCGAGTTAGTGCACGAGGTGATGTAAGTGTCTTTACGAATTTTTTTCGAATGGTAGCCGACATTTTAATTTTTTTCGTGGCTATTTTGAATGCTCTTTCAACAAATAATCCATTTTATGGTTGAATTTTACAATTGGGACTCCTTCTTTTTGCCTTTAAAAGCTCATATTTTAGAATTATAGATTCCTCCATCACAATACTATCGATAGTGCGGGCGCTGCCATCTTTCTTTCTTTCACCGTCGTTCCTAAATGCCTACAAACAGCAGCGCACTCCTGTAGTAGCGGAGACACAGAGCAACCGCTATTAAAGAACGCACCCATGGAGCAGTCACCAATTATGCCAAAAAGTCCGTTGTTCGCAGCCAGTCCGTTATTCGAGGCGTACGTTATATGAGGCACCACTGTATTTTCTATAAATTAACATGTGAGGGAGGAAGAAAGTACCAACTTTATTCTCTAGCAGACCTACAACTAATTCACAGAGATCCCTATGGAAAACATCCTCTGACAGGAAGCTTCCTATAGGGACATCTCTTTTTTGTAGGAAGAAGCTGTGGTCAAACTGAAAGCAGGATGAATAACAGGTGTGATAATTCCAAAATATGCTAGTGGAGTGTCAGATTGGTGATCTTCTTCATTAGCTAGTCACACAAAATGCTGAAACAAGAATGCAACTTGATAGATAGATATACTGATTTAAAGTCCAAAATCATAATTTAAGCTCCATTCATATTGGGGTAGTGCAATAACAATAACATCACCATCCAGATGCAAAATTTTGGATAGTTTTGATTGTGTAAACATTGAGACAACATAACTTTGTAACTTGTCAACATAACTTTCATCAATTCTTACACACTCAGTATCATTGATGTAACTCTGCAGTGTCACATTGTAAATGAACTTTTTCATCAGCACAAAAGTTCAATTCTTGTCAGCCTTTTTTAATGAAATTACATATGTTAAATGTTAAGGCATATTTTCAAGAAAACAGTTTGGTTTACTCCTGGGTTTGTTGTTAATATTCTAACAAATAGCTCTGAAATTCTAAGCATTTACAAAGTTGTTATATTAACAGTAACATATCATTATGATTATGAGAAAATGACCAGGGCCTTCTCTACTGATCACATCATAATGAGTTGCTAAATCAAGGATTGCTATAAAGTGAGTATACTCATATATACACTATAAACATAATTTCATAACTATTTGAGTTATTATTGAAAATAAATCTCTCAACTTTGTTGTTAGGCTATCCACTGATGTAACTTTACTTGGGACAATCAAACACTTCTCATAATTTTAAGCTAAAAATCAATTAGGAAATTATAACTAATAATAAACTTTTAAAGAATTAAAAGCTATTGGCTATTTTTCTCAGTAACACATCACACAAGGAGCATTTGTTGATATAGATTTTATTGGAAGAAATGCATTTTGGGTCTTAATGACCCCTCTTCATAAAGAAAATATTAGGTAACTGACAGTCAATTATCAATGTTCCCTCTAAGCTGTATGGCCACGCACGAGAATTTGTGCACCGTGCAGGCTAGCATGCACACCAATTTGAATTGTTGTTTACTTATTTCTCACTCTGTCTGCAACATGATTATTGCTACGTATATTTCGATTAAATACATCAAATCATTGACAAAAGATATTTTGTATGGAAGTATGTTTTAAAATAAATTTTAATCTCTACTTTATAATTGATTATTTTAATTTTTATAGGAAAAAATAAGATTTTATATATATATGCTCAGCAAAATTTTTTTTGCTTAGAGAAGTATATGTTCTGCTCATCTACAAAAAAAATTAAAGGGAACATTGTCAATTACCTAACATTTTCTTTAATGTTAATGTCAATTTGTAACCAACAATCAACCATGTAAGTTATTAAACATTTTTTAAAATATTATATTTATTATTATGTAACATGTAATCCTTTTCTATCTTCCTTCGTAAAGTCTAAGGACTGAAGAGGGGTTATTAAGACCCAAAATGCATTTCCTCCAATAAAATCTATAACAACAAATACTCCTTGTGTGATGTGTTACTGAAAAAAGCCAATAGCTTTTAATTCTTTAAAATCCACAACAAAACCAGCAACAGAAAATCCAATTAAATAATAAATTTGTTTTATTACAGTTCTTTACAACATATCTCAAGTATTTTCAAGCTTATAGAATCTTCCTCATAGACTCTTTTCAATATAAAAAAATTTAAAACTTTTGCAAAATATTCACAGAAGTTATCTTCAAAGATTAAGTTAACAAAAAACGTCAAATATAAATTTTTTGAATTTGTAGAAATTTAATGTTTTTTGTAAAATAATTCTAAATAAAAATCCTTTCATATTAAAGTATATCTATTACAAACTAAACTAAAGCATTAATAAACTAAATTGAAATTTTCAATTGTTCTCAGAAGTTTCAGAAATCTTCCGAAACTTTGTTTCAGATTTCTGAAACAAGGTTTCACATAAATCAAAAATCTATTAATTAATAAATTATTTTCATTTAAAAAATGTGGCAGCAATTAATTTATTATTAATTTAGACATGAAAATTCTGTAAAGAATTCAATTAAATAAAGTTTTTAATGTTTAAAATTTATAAGTCTACTGAATTCTTTGATTTATCTCTAAATTATAATTATAGATAATGATAATAATAATACTCAAGAAATTTTTTAAAATTTCTATATACAAAATGTTAAGGGAAAAAATTATAGGAATACTAATTTGATAATAATTTAAAATTAAAACTTTCCACAAATTTAAAAAATTACCTATTTTGATTATTTTCGTTAATCCTTACACCTGCATTATTGGGAGAAATGTTACTGTATGAAGTAGGTGAAAACTGAATGTTATCTTGACAAGGAAGAGAAACTTGTATAAAACCTCCTAAAGACAGAAAAACAGTTTTTCTTTTAACATAAAATAAATATTTCTTATATGGACAAACTTAAGTGTAATGTCTTTAATTCTAAAGACATTACACTTGTGTATGCAATAAAATACTTAATTGCAGAGGTGTAGAATATTTTCAGGACCCAAAATTGCTCCAAAAAATTATTATAAACAAAATAAAACAACAATTTATGAACCAATTAATAGTTTAAAAAATTCAAATTAAATCATACAAATAGTTAAATTGGTCTACTATATAATTTGCTGTGCAACACTAAACTGATAATGTAAAGATTTTTTAAATTAAAAGAATGCTTTAATTTAAACATGTGTCTTCATCATAGGATAACATATACAATTATAAACTTGATGTAATACATTGATTAATAAAAATAAAATCAAAGCTGATGCTACAAATTACCTATCCTTAAAAGACAACAACAAATTACTAGTTAATATTAATAAATGTTCTAGTCAGTAACCAAGAAACCAGCAAAAAAAAACACTCACTTTGAAAAGCAAATGTTTTCATCCATTTTTAAAAGGCTATCTTCAAGCTGGTGTTTTAAATTGAAATCACACAATTTTAGAATGGATCTTATCTCTACATTGCTGTTGCTTTTTTCTTGTGACTGCATTGTAAATTTCCAATTAACTCCAGATATAAGGTGGTCCAAGAAAAAAAAAAAACCATCAACTATAAAGAGGATAGCAAAATTCCAAACTCATGGAAAATATATATCCATTCAGCTGAAATCTCACAATGCATTTAATTACAACATTGCAACATGATAATTACGTTTCCAATCAGAAATGGTCCAATCAGTGATGGCAGCTGAGATTAACATCTGTTCTAAAATCATGCAATTTCAATTTAAAACACCGGCGTAAAGATGGCCTTTTAAAAATGGACGAAAACATCTGCTTTTCAAAGTGAGTGGTTCTTTTGTTAGTTTCTTGGTTACTGAATAGAACATTCAGAACTATCCTTATTTTTAGCATGAGGATCTAACTTTTTTGATGTTCAAAGACAAAATTTATTTATGACAACAATCTTGTACAATTTTTTTCTGAAAAACTACATAAGAAACACACCATTTTTGCAAAAACATAAACTTTAAAAATGTTTTTGAAGTTTTCATCATCATCATTATTATTATATCTTTGAAAATGCAACCATACTTTTATAATGTTTTAAAATATATATTGATGTTAACATTTTTTATTTTATAATAAATGCTTGAAAAAAATATGAAAAATAATGTATATAGAATGACAATAGAATTTCTATTTAGTTATTTGATCAAGAAAAAGGTTTTACCTATAGTTCACTAATTTAAAAATTTTCTGCATGGGAAATGAGTGAATATTTGGGTTTAATTCAAACAAACAAGAAATTTCACCCATTAAATAGTATCAAAAAGAGTTTTAAAATAATAATAAATTCTCTTTTTCAGTTCTCTATAAAGCTCTGTTTGGTTTTGGTTTTTTGTAAAAATCAAAACAGTGATTCCATAACAGAGACCAATTCATCCTTACTGCAAGTGCACGCCATGTAAAGAAGCAGCAATGTATTGATAACAAGTGACTAAAAAGTAAACATTTCAATTTCATTTTTAAAATACAAGATCCCTGAATTTTGGTGAATTTTCCCAAATTAATGTCTACAGGCTTAGTCAAGATGCTATCATTTTTCTGGTTATTGCTATATTATTTTTTCTACAGCAAATTCTTTGGGACTACTTAGATTTCACCTAAACTTTGTTCATGAAATTTGACATATTCTGCACCTCTGCTTATCTGTACAATAATTATTATTTTAATAGTATCTCTTAAAATGTTCTCACAAGATAATTTCTTTATATGAAATTAATTTATCATTATAAATCAAAACATTAAAAAAAGCGATTACAGTAAGACACTGCTTAACACAAGATGCATTCCTAGACGACAAAGTGCTAAACGAAACACTGTTAAACGAGGTCATTTTAACAGAGTAAATAGGGATAGGGAAACATGCAACCAAAATTAAACAAATTTTACTTTAATTTTAAGTTATTTTTATATTAATTTGTATAATAATATATGTTAAATAACACGTAAACATATGCACACAGAAATGTAAAGTTCATGTGATAAGGTCCTGACTTTATTGCAAAAAAACAAGAATTTTAGAAAAGTCACAAAGTTTCTTTCCTTAAGCAAATGTTGGTAGCGAAAGATTGCATCCAAAATGTCTCGTTTTGCTTTTGCACTCCTTTCAAAATCTGGATCGTTCACTACAATTTAATCAATGATTTCAGTTATCGTTACCAAACTTTTACTAAGGAAATCTGTAGAGAAATTCTTTTGGTTCTTCGTTTTCAGAATCTATTTTCCAGTTGTACATGAATTCCTTGTTCTGCCAGCTCTTGAAGGTCGTCATTGGTAAGGCTCTCCCTAGAAACCTGCAGTAATTCCTCAATATCCTGCTCATCTACATCTCCTAGTCCTGCTGTATCAATTAGGTTGAGTTTAGTCAACCTAATGATACAGTGATAGGCTCTTCTTGTTGAGAATTTTTGGATATCTTCAGCCATAACTTCTTCCACACTTCGTTCAGGCATTTATCAGTTAATTCTTGCCAAGCAAAGCCGATATTGCCTATGGCAGCGATTTCTCAACCTTCTTAGCTCCGCAACCCCCCAAATAGTAAATATAAATAAAATTAATATTTTGCGACCCTCCACTGAAAGGAATAACAACAGTAAGCCTTACTATTACTAATTGAATTTTGACTGTAATTATAAATGTAAATTTTTTAAAATATTATATAATCACATTGCACTAATTTTATACATTAAGAAAATACCAACAGTACAAAAAATGTAATACAACTATTCCTATTATTTTATGTTGCTGCGTTTATAGTGACGGGTATGAACATGCATGTATGACGTGTACATACATGAGCAATTTACAAGTTCCAACTTAATGTGTACGTGCTCTTTGTAATTTGATCTCCTTCTATAATACTTGTTATGAGAGCATGTTTGAACATGCATATGGATGCATTTGAACAAGTTGTGTTGTCACTAGTGTAAAAGAAGTGCTGGCAATTGCGCCACTTCAGTTAAGTTTTGAATGTGAAGCGTGCATCTGGTGTTTTATTTTAGTGTGCGGTCAACCATAAAACTGAATTGTTTTTTTTAAAAATTTCTAATGTGAAATGGATAAATTTGTGAAAAAACGAAGTGAACCATCTACATCCAGTGAATCAGTTGGTAAAAAGACAAGGTTGTACAATGACAGTTATTTAAATTATGGTTTCACCTCATTGGATGAAAAGCCACAGTGCGTTGTTTGCTCTAAAGTTCTCTCCGATGAAAGCATGAAGCATCAAAATTAGTTCGACACTTGGAAACTAAACATCTGGCTCATAAAAACAAACCTTTGGAATTTTTCAAAAGAAAACTATATACCTTGAGAAATCAACAAACTTCTATTTGTAAATTAAGCCATACTGATAAAAGTGTACTTGAAGCATCTTATCTCGTAGCATTGAGTAGCTAAGATGCCCAAACCCCATACAATTGCCGAAAACCTCTTATTGCCTGCTGCAATTGATATGGTCAGTGTTTTTAATAGGTGTGGAAGAAGCAAAAAAATTGAAAAACATTCCGCTTTCTAACAATACAATATCAAGGCAAATCGATGACATGGCTGCCAATGTTCGTGACCAGATAATTCAGCAAGTGAGTTCAAGTGAATTTTTTAGTATTCAATTTGATGAATCAACAGATGTAGCAAACATGTCTCAGTTCTTATGTTTTGTGAGGTATGAATGTGATAGGGACACATCAATCAAAGAAAATATGTTGTTTTGCAAAACAGTACTGGGTCTTGCAACAGGACAATGTCTTTTTGATGTTTTTTATGAAGCTACGAGAAACTATACTAACATAGATTGGACAAAATGTATTGCAGTATGTAGTGATGGTGCAAAGGCAATAATGGGAAAGAACAGTGGATTAATGAAAATATTAAGAGATCGTCTTATACCAAGGGTGGAATGGACGCACTGCTTTCTTCACAGACATGCTCTTGTCACAAAAAATATGCTGAAAAATCTCAATCAAATTCTTTGTGAAGCTATAAAGTTTGTTAATTTTATTAAAAGCCGACCATTAGAGAACAGGCTGTTTGCTAAACTATGTGATGAAATGGACAAAAATAAAAAATCTCTTCTTTTCCATACAGAAGTTAGATGGTTATCGTGAGGGAAAGTGTTAACCTGGGTATTGGAATTGCGAGATGAATTAATAATATTTTTCCAGGATAGAACAAAATGCCATTCTCATTGTTTTTACAGAATAATGAGTGTATGTTGTTGTTGGCTTACTTAGCTGATGTATTTTCGCATTTAAACAACTTGAATGTGAATTTACAAGGATGTGATAAAAACATTTTATTAATGACAGACAAAGTTCATGCATTCATTAAGAAGCCTTATAACTGGATTATTCGCCTTCAAAGCAAAAATTTTGATATGTTCCCACTCACTTCAAATTATATTGAGAAAAATTTGAATGAACAAGACACTGTTATTCACCACAGTTTGGATTGCATGGAGATGCTTGCATTTGTGTGAGCTAAAAACTCAGTTGACGGAGTATTTCCCAGAAGATAAAAATGATTTCTCAGAGAGATGGGTACTGAGTCCATTTAGTGAAATTGTTGTTGCCGCTGCTAAGTTACCAGTTCAGATTCATGACCAGCTCATAGAAATGTCTGCCGACAAAACACTACAACTGCAATTTACATCTGAAAATTTAAATATACTTTGGCTTGCTCGTCGACATGAATATGGAAATTTAGTCACAGAAGCAGTGAAAATATTAATCACTTTTGTCACATCTTATCTCTGTGAAAAAAGTTTTTCGTCTATGGTTGTGCTAAAAACTAAATACAGGAATTGTCTTTTACCACTCGAAAACAATTTGCTTTTGTGTGTTTCTAACATAGATCCACTTATGAAGAAAATTTTAAATGAAAAACAAATGCAACCATCACATCAATTTCTTTTCTTTACATGTGTAGTACTTATTGTAAGTAAAATGTTTATAAGTTTATAATAAATGTTTTTTTTCTCATAAAATGATTTCATTACTGTTTTGCGACCCCCTTTAATATCACTGTGACCCCCAGGTTGAGAAAACGTGGCCTATGGCATCCATGATGTTTTTCCAAAATTGCATCAAACAAACATAGATTTAAAGAAAGTACACGTTTTTGCTACCTTTTTCTGATTAGTTTGTGTTTGTAAATAATCATAATATATACAAATTAATGAAATGCCGCAATAATTTAAGCCGGTGTAAATTTTGAGCCTTTTTTAGGCTTCGAACAGACCGCGTTATATCGAATCAGCATTAAGTGGGGTCTTACTGTATTTTTAATCTAATTTCATAAATTACAATGATAAATCTTCAATATTTCATTTCAGTACTGTTGAAATTATGAAATTATTAATGGCAACATTTGATAATCATTATTAAATAATAATATTATATATATAGTTCTATCTTGGCTATCATTTTTTGCCAATAATTAATTTAAGATAAACTATCAAAATTATATATGGCATTAAATACAAAAATAATTTTTCAGATGAATAAATCTTAATGTAAAATCTAAGTACAGAATTCAAGTATTGTGATAATAAATTTCTCAATTAAAAAAAAATGGAAAAATTCTATAAGATACATTTTTCATATAACTCCATAATGTTATATAGTTTCATCTGACTTAATTCAAACAGTTTTTAATATTTCTACAATGTAGCAAATGTAATTTCTTACCTAGTTTTAAATTAAGATTTGCTGAACAGAACATATAACATTATTAATACACACTTGGTTTTCTTGTCTTAATGATTTTAAAATTATATACCAAACTTCCTCAAATAAACCATGAAAAAGAATGGAAAATATGTTGAAGTATTACAAAGTATAGGAAAATGCTAATATACCACTCACCAAATAAACCATCACCAGTTCACAACAAAACAGAAAAATTCTTACTATGAATGTTTTCATTTACGTGGAATAGACATCATAGATGAAAACGTTCATAGTAAGAACTTTTCTGTTTTGTTATGAACTGGTGATGGTTTATTTGGTGAGTGGTATATTAACAATTACCCAGTTTTTAAAATATATAGGAGAATGTATAGGGTGTCCATAAAGTCTCTTTACAACTTAAAAAATTTATTGCAAAGGCAATTGATAAGATATCTTAATCAGACTTGTTCTATTATACTCAATGGTTTTCAAAGTTTTTCTACCTCATTTAATACACCTCTATGTGGGCACCATTAGTCGCATGAAGCACATCAAGACAGTATTCGACTTCTTGCCATGTTTACTGTAGCATAGCCTCATCAATGGTTGCTATTGCATCTGTTATCTTTTGCTTTAGTTTAGTAATGTCCTGTATCTTTGTTCAATACATGATATCTAACATAGTCCCATAGAAAGAAATCCAGAGGTGTAATATCTGGTGAATGTGGTGGCAAAGGAATTGGTCCATCTCTTCCAATCAAATGGTCTTGAAATCTTTGATTAAGGAAGACACAAACATGTAGTCGCCAATGTGGTGGGGCACCATCCTGCTGGAACATGATGATTGGTTGAAGGTCCTGCAGTTGTGGGGCCACATATTCAGTCAAAAGGTCAAGGTAGACATCTGCGTTAATTGATCTCTTGTGGAAGAAAAATGGACCAAAAATTCGATTGTACATAATGCACTATAATTAAAAACTTCGAAAACCACCGAGTACAATAGAACAAGTCTGTCATAAAATTATATTACACTTCACACCAACCTACAGTAATGAATGATTAACACATCGGTGTTGCGGTGTTACAAGAGGTGATATGTAAAACTTCACATGTACTTGCAAGCACTTTCAACAGCTTACAGCTGTCATCTTCAGGCGACAATGAATACTATAATTGTTCGAAAATTATAGTATTTGATTGTCGCCTGAAGATGACAGCTGTAAGCTGTTGAAAGTGCTTGCGAGTACATGTGAAGTTTTACATATCACTGCTTGTAACGCCACAACACTGATGTGTTAATCATTCAGAACAAGTCTGATTAAGATATCTTATCAATTGTCTTTGCAATAAATTTTTTGAGTTGTAAAGAGACTTTATAGACACCCCGTAGTTTAGAGTGAAAGGCAAGAAAATAACTAAAATTCTACCTGTTGAAGTTGTCTAGAGTTGAACAGCACTTTCTATTCCAAGGTTTACAGAAACATTTTCAGAAATGAAATTATAAATACAGTAGAGCATTGATTATCTGAACACCGATCAACTGAAACATTGGTTAACTGAAAGCGTTCCAGTCGGACTGTGCTGGGACGTGTGTCGTACTGAATCAAACATTTTTGATACTAGATTAACTTCTAAAGTATAATTTGTTTTGTTTTTATATTTTTCAATGTATTTATTTTGTTTGTACAAAATAAAGAAATAATTTTTAACAATACAATAGCCACAATTATCATTATAAAAATTTTCATTAGTGTGAGAAACCATGGGCCAGGGGTTAATCCCTACTGACAACTTACTCGGCAACAGTCAGCAAAGACAGCCCACATTGTCGTTTCAGACGGCTTTTTATTGCATGGTGAGGGAGGTGAGCAAGTCAACAGGTGGTTTGGAGTGACAGGAGACAGGTATAACAAAATAACTAAGCATTTATTGAATAATTAAATCAAAAGTACAGGAGGCTATATAAATCCTATGGTTAAATGCAGTTATGCTATACTACTTACACAAAATGGCGACTAATCTCTAAACTATGTCACGTGTCTAATCTGCGGTTCAGAGAGAGTTTACAGAGTTCAACCCCGAGATACCTCTAAATGGCAGGTATGCGACGATCGTGCATGCATGGAAGCAGTAGGAGTCCTCGGTATCTTCTAACTGGTGTCTTCTCCCTTTAGCTGGATTGGGTCCGCTGTATGGAGGTCAGGGAGTTCAGGTGGCACTATCACCAATTATAACTTTCTATGACGATCGCCCCAAGCTTCTAGGTAGCTCTTGCTTTCATCTCCTTGTCGTGAGAAAGTCACATGATTGGCAAAGGTTGACAATGACGATGCATTTTTGACAGCTATCTGTCAACTTTCCCATCACAAATGGTGACCTCCAAACTGATTCTCACAAGGAGCATTTTTTCTATTGGATGTGTTTACAATTAATTCTCTGACAACTGCATAAAATTCGCAATTTCACATTAGGCTTAACATCGATGAAAATTCAACATGAAGCAACATGCAATGGAGAAAAATTTCAACATGGAATATATTAATATACTATATTAATAATGTATTTTTTCATACATAATCGGTTATCCGAAAAATCGATTTTCCGAACAACCCCAGTCCCCAATTGATTTGGATAATCAATGCTCTACTGTATTGTCAAATATTCATCAAGGAAAAGTCATGATTGTGCTCAAAAATCAAGAGTTTATAAGCCAAAGGGTAATTAACAGAACAAAATGAGATAGTGAGCTTGACGTGAAACGAAAACATGAACTTGACGAAAACATGAAAGTTAGCTATAAAAACAGTAATTTTTTCAAATGTTGTAATCCATAAATATAATCAATGAACAATTATGATAGTTCTGAAAATGTACAGGGTATTTCTTTCAGTGTTTGTCCATTTGTCTCCTATTGCTCTATAACAAACCCTGGCCACAAATAGCCCAGGAGTTCAAATAATACAGTATATATTAACATAAATTCCTTAAATAAATTGACAAAAAAATTAATTTTACTATTATTACTTTAAAATAATACAAATATTTGTTAATCTACAGAGTAATAAATAATATTTTTCAATGTACATTCCTAAGACAAATATAATTCATTAG
The DNA here is from genome assembly GCF_030686945.1 of Centruroides vittatus. Lineage (NCBI taxonomy): Eukaryota > Metazoa > Arthropoda > Arachnida > Scorpiones > Buthidae > Centruroides > Centruroides vittatus. The sequence continues at coordinate 4,917,571 of NW_027122385.1, forward strand.
TAAATTTATACATATATGTAAAACAATAAATTAAATATTACCTTTTGTATCATCTGAAGTCTGTAGCATAAAAGAAGGTAAAATATATTGGACCTGTCCAACATTTGATTGTGGTGCAACTTGCATCTGACTAGCAGACATGGCGACAACTTGTCCACTCATATATCCTTGTGAAGGTATTTGATTTGCTGGTTTCAATACAAAGTTTGTAACAACAGAACTAGTAACACCATGAGTAGATGTACTTAAATTACATTGTTCATGAGTGAGTACATTAGTATCTATTCTATTTTGAGAAGTACCTACATTGGGTGGACTGATAACCATATTATTCTGGTTATCTTTTGTATTGCAGGCTGTCACTAAAATTGGTTGAGTTTTTTGTAAAACATTGTCTATTGAATTACAAATAACTGAAACTGGACTGGGAACATTCTTATTCAAATTATAGAGAGTCTGAGTTGAACCAGTTTCATCAAAAGTAACATTTGATGGTACAGAAAGTGTATTTTTCCTACAAACTTTGTCTATATTTTTTAGATCGCTTTGTTTGTGATTGGGAGACATTTCTTGTTTTCGCATATTGCATTCTACATTATGAGAAGTGGTAGAATTAATTGAAGTTTGAGACTGGGGTGGTGTTAATTGAATAAGAGGACTCCTGGACATGGTTTGATTAATACCACTAGCATCTCCTTGCACATGATGTTCATCTCGAATAAGTCTCTTATTGTTTCTGTCACTGTGATCTTCTGGTACATAAGTAAAACTTTCCACTCCATTAACTTTTGGTGACTGAACTTCTTTAAACACTGCACCAGTAGGCCGAAAACTGGATTGTAGAGAAAGAGGTCTTGAGACAGATATATTTTCACTGTTATTGTTGAAAAACAACCCTGTAGATGAATTTACACAAACCACAGAAGATTGTGTTGTATGAGGTGTTGTCATTGGAGGAAGTTTAATAGGTTTTGGACAACAAGGTACTTCAGATGACTGATTATGAGTCATCTTAGGAGAAAATCGCTGCTGAGGAAAAGCCTTGTTAATATTATAAGGTTCATCATCAGTCTGGCTATCATTATCACTTTCTGTAACTTGTTCCTTACATTCAAGATCTATAACTGGAATATTGTGATTGGAAACACCTTTAAAAAAAATTAAATATTTAAAACCAAAACAAACAACAGTAGAATAAACTACACTAAAAGTTATTAAATTTATAAATAAATATATGTAAATATATGAAATAAATATATATTTTTTAATATTATATTGAAAATTTCTTTGCAATATATATAATCTAATATCAGAATATGGCTAATTTTATAGTATAAGACAACAGTGGATCTTGTATTTCTTTTATTTTACCAATTTACATTATTTATTCTATTAAAGAAAAAAAAACTAAAGTAATAATTTGCAATTTCATGATAAATCTAAGATCAATTATAAAGATATAACCATGATATAAGTTTTTCTGCATTGTTCATGATTGATGTAATTGTTGAAACTGCAAGACCTTAAAACTCTATAAACATTAACAAATTAGATAGAGTTAGATAACCTAATAAATAGGATTTAACAATTTGGAGGGCTTATCACACCAAGGCTGACAGAAAGAAGGACCAGATCTTTTACAAAAAAGTTAGTCTTTAATAATCACATTTCAAATTTAGGTAAGGATGCATTTCGGTTACAAGGACCTCTCATCAGCTTACAAACACATGGCACCAACAGTTTTCTGTAAAGTTTTACAGTTTTACTTACTAAATTATCTGTTTCTGAGTATAGTATCACAAATACTGACCAATTCTTAAAAAACATGAAAGTTATTGTTATGAAGGAAAACTATAGGATGGCATTGCTAGATGTTAATAATATGTATCCCTCAATAAATTTAGAATTAATTTTAAATTCACTGTCCTATGTGAAGAGCCCAAATTGGGTTAACCAATTAGTTAAATTAGTGTTAAATAATAACTTTTTTGAATTTCAAGGTAAATATTACCGGCAATTGGAAGGTATTCCAATGGGATCCTGCATAGGTCCTAGATTGGCAGAGTTATGTATGATCATAATTGATAAAGAAATAAATAAAACCCGAGGTATAATAAGTTATCAAAGATATGTAGATGACTGTTTCATTGTCTACGATAAAAGCATACTAGATACTGACACTTTCATTTATGAAATTAATTTAATAAATAAAAATGTTCAATGTGAAAAAGAAGTAGATAATAGACTGAATTATTTAGAACTTACTATAGTTAGATTAAATAGTAAATTATTATTTAAAAAGTATGTTAAAGATTGTGCTACCGGTAAAATTATACACTTCAAATCTAATATATCTTTATATATAAAAAAAGAATACCTTTCAGATGTTCACTTCTTTAATTTGTTGATATTCAATAAAATTAAAGAGAGAACAACCTTGCAAAATGATCAAGAAATGGAAATACAAAATATAATAAGAATGTTTAGCTTAAATAATTACCCTAGAACATTATTGTTTAAGTGGTTAGAATCAAATAAAAGGAAAAGAGAAAATGTCACATTACATAGACAACCGAAAGTTGTTAAGACTTTGTATCTAAAAATGGAATATGTTTTCGGTGTTTTTGAAAAATTAAAAAATGAATTTAAAAAATTAGATATTATTTTAGTACCAAACCATACAAGAACCATAGCAAAAATGATTAACAGTAAATATGAAAATAATGAACACAATGATTTAGAAAAAGATAATGTAGTTTATTCATTAGATTGCAGTTGTTCACATAAAAAAAGATACACTGGTGAAACCAGAAGATAATTAAAGACAACAATTAAAGAACATATATATGCCATTAAAAACAATTTGATATCATCAGCTCAACATTGCAATACCAAAGGTTTTAAAAGATAGTATCAAGAGTATTCTGTCAGAAAACAATCAATTAAAAAGAAGACTACAGGAACACCTAGAAACTGAAAATACAGGAACATATTAGAATTAATAACAATGTGGGACTGAAGCTACATGAGGGGTGGATTGACATTGTTTTTACATAACCTTGAAACAGATGCTGAACAGATGTTGGAGTATAGTCACATCACATTGTAAAATGAATTGTAATAAGGCAGTTGACTTCACACAGTCTTATGGATCAGGTGTATTTGTTTTTGTTTAAAGACTGGAAACCAATCATTTTAACATTAGTAAGTTCATTGTTAGTTTCCCTCCCTTTTTGGTTTTTAATATACTTAACAATATTGATTATTAATAGTGGAACCATCTACCAGAATTTGGAAAATGTGGGAGAAAATAAAACACTGGTCCCAAATAATACGATATATCACATTGTCATTGTATTGAAAAATTTTATGCTTGATAGTTTTAGTTCTTTAGTATAGGGGTTACATTAAAAATTGTAAATACAGTGCACTGTATATATTAGATATTCCTTTGTATTGGTTAACAATTAGTGTTATAATTATTATGTTGGTGTCATGTGTTTGTAAGCTGATGAGAGGTCTTTGTAACCAAAATGCATCCTTACCTAAATTTGAAATGTGATTATTAAAGACTAACTTTTTTGTAAAAGATCTGGTCCTTCTTTCTGTCAGCCTTGGTGTGATAAGCCCTCCAAATTGTTAAATCCTATTTATTAGGTTATCTAACTCTATCTAATTTGTTAATGTTTATAGAGTTTTAAGGTCTTGCAGCTTCAACAATTACATCAATCATGAACAATGCAGAAAAACTTATATCATAGTTATATCTTTATAATTGATCTTAGATTTATCATGAAATTGCAAATTATTATTTTATTTTGTTTTTCATTAATAGAATAGTTTCTTTAAATTAAATTTTTCATAATTACTACTATCTAATTAATTAGAAAATAAAAAACAAGCATGGTCAAGCTGATCTCACAGCACACTCCACAAAAGCAAATCAAATATTAATTTTGTTTAAAATAAATTTTATAAATTCTTGGAATCAAGTAGCTGTTGCACATGGAAATCACATGCACATGGAAATCTGACAGAGAGACAACATCACCCGATGGACAAAAGTACTAATATAAGCACTTCACTACTATAGTGGAGTGTGCTAAAAAGTTATTTTAAAATCCAAATGATGCAAACATCTGGAAAAACTTATCAAATTTATCTAAAACCGTAATAACCAATTTCATTATTTTTGCTTGATTCACAAAATTACTTAGAATATATTCTTACCTTCTGTTTCTTCCTCACATATAACCATATTTTCATCATCACTCATTTTTTGATCTTCTAAAATGTCAATTTTCTTTGTATTTTTATTCAACTTTTCATTGTTATGAACATAAAATTCACTTTCTTTTGTGAGCATTTTATTTCCAACATCTGGCAAAATTTTGGTCTTGGACTGTTCTGCATCTCTGTTTCCAAGTTCTGAATGCCAGGGGTCAGGTAACTGAGACAGAGAATGAGATCTTGGACGTTTCTGTAAAAACAATATTGTCAAAGTATTAATAGTAATGAATGATTTTCTTTTCCAGATAGTTATTATTAATATTTCAGTTTTGGATTTTATTCTGATACTTACTTCTGCATGAATAGATGCCTCTGTATTAAAGTTTCTGTTTGTTAATTCTAAAACAGATTTAGCAGACTGGTCTGAAGAATCAACTGGTGGTGTTTTTGAAGTTTGAATAGGAAGAGCTAAATTTTAAAAAATCATACAAACACACATTTAATAAGGAATTAAAAATTAACAAATACAATTTATTAAATTCTTCTATATTTAACAGTTTCAGTATCAAAAATACAAATGTAACATTCAAGGTTTATCCAATTGCAAGCCAGAGGTTGCCACACAAAGTCAAACATCTTCCTATACATATCATTAGATATAGAACCATAAGTGGCTAACTCTAAATTTTGCATTTTTATTAAATAATAGGAATATTCTTATTATATTCAACATATTCTATTTGTGTTCTATGTTATATTTGTGATCACAAGAAGATACGTAGAATCCCAAATGATTGCATAAAATAGCAAATATTTGGTTGGACTGATTTTTGTGAGGTCTCAACCAGAGGCTGAACCCTCAACCAAAAGTCTGTGTTAAAAGAAAAGTTGTTTCAAGTAAAATGCATTTAATAAATAAAATATCATGAGAGAACAGATTGAGAATTTGACTAATCTTTCCCACGATCGCAAAAACAGGAAGATAGTATGTACAATAAAACCAATTGTCACGTGGGTGCAGCTGGGGATATTTACAGCCAGGGTAAAAACACTTGACTGTGAATTATGGGCAGATTTGCAACAAAATTCAATAAACAATTATGGTAGATGTCTGATCTCTGAATTCTGCCTCGACTGGCCCTGGCAACAAATTTTTTATACAGTATATAAAAGTTATAATTTGAATATGATTATTATTACAATGAATGGCTTAAAAAATATTATATATGTTACAGTAAAAACATGTTTTAACTAGTTGAAACTAGTTTTTACTAAATGTCATTGTTATAACTAGAATTTACTGCTAGTAAAAAACGAATTTGAGTTAAAACTAGTTTTAACTAGACAAAACGAGTTTTAACAAAATGGCTTAGTAAAAACTGTTTCGACCAAGGTAATTCAGCTAACGCGTTCCTATAGTGTATGATGAATTTCGTATCGCTTTAACCCTTTTCCCCTGACATCTTGTTTACATTTATTTTGTGATCCCTCCTAAGGCAATATAGGTCAGTCAGGCAATATTATTTTAAAAGTTCACCAAAAATCAAATTATCATTATATCTATATGAAAAAAATCACTTACATTTATTAATATCTTTAGTTTTAATTAATGTTAATAACACAGATGTGTGACCAATATTTTCAATAAATATCGTATTAAATAATACAAATGTTTTAATCCCAATCATCACTTTATTTATTTCTCCCAAACATATTTATGTAGCTAAAATTAGTTTTAACTAATGTTTTAACATTAGTTAAAACTGGTTTTATCTAAAATCAAAACATGTACAGCAGTAAATTCTAGTTTTAACTAGAGAAAATGGGTTTTTACTGTAACATATATATATATATAAAATTATCGAGTAAATTATAATTATAATTATATTATTATAAATTATTAAATAAATTATAATTATTTTTATTTTATATATATATATAAAATTGTATATTTTACTATTATTTTATATTAATACAAAATTATGAAAATTAACAAATCAGTATTCCTTACTTGATGTAACAGTACTTGGAATATCATCTGGATTGTTTAAACATTTCTGAATTTCTTTAGTTTGAGTAGTAGTGGTGGTAGTTGTAGTAGTACTAGATTTTTTACGATCCCGACTACTCCATTTCCAATCTGGATGTGCTTTAAAATGGGCTTCTTTTACCTAAAGTTTAAAATATAAAAACATTTAATTAAAAATATATTTATAAAATATAATTTATGATTTTATGCAAATTCAACAAAGCTTTGAAAAGCTTTGTTGAATTTCAAAGGATGCAAAGCTTAATATAATACAAATGTAATAGGAAAAATTAAGATAAATAAACGATGATAATGTAAAAATTACATTCATATTTTAGATCAAAATGAGAACTAAATTAAATAATTTTTCATTATAATACAAGTAAAATAAAAAACTATTGACATTATAGACAAGAAGAAATTATAAATGTTAACTGAAATATGTATAATCAAGGCAATCTTCTTCTTTCATGTGCCATGTCTGGTCCCCAACATAGGCAATCATCTCAGTGCAGATTGATCTTATTTTGGCTTTATAAAATAGTTCCTCTGCAGTTTGTATACCAGTCTATTCCAGGATGTCTTTGAGCCAATATTTTTGTCTTCTGCCAACTCTATGTTTGCCTTCGATTTTATTTTTTAGTATTGTCTGTAGAATTTGATATTTTTCTCCCCTTAAAATATGCCCAAGATAGGCAATCTTACAGTATTTAATTGTCGTCACTAATTTGGGGGTAGTGTTAGATCTCTGTAGGACTGCATCAATAGTTTTCTTTTCCATCCAGGGTATTCGTAACATTCTTTCTAAGTATCTTTATTTCAAGTGCTGCAGTTTGGTTTGTAATGTTAACTTTAAGGGTCCAAGTTTCTGCACCATATAATATATAGACCAAATGTAACATTTGACCATCCTTAGACATTGCTTAAGGTTTAGATTATCGTTGCAGGATTTCATGTTGTTAAATGTAGTATGAGCAGCCTCTATTCTGCATTTTACTTCTTTATCAGGATCTATATCCTCAGTAATAAGGCTTTCTAGGTATTTGAACTGCAACACTCTCTCTATTTGTAATCAAGACAATAAACAATTCTAAATAACTTTTAGAATTTGAAGATTAAACTGTAATAAAAGGATTTTCAAAGCATAATTGTGTCATCATCAGATAAAACTCTCTCTTTATAAAAAAAAATAGTGACCATGAAAATATCCATAAATTAATTCAAATAAAAAGTGTTTTCCACTCTAAATTCTTAAAAAAATGTATTTAGAAACTGATATAAAATAATATAAAAAGCATTCTTCAATCAAATCAGTTTATGTTTGTTTTTTTTTTTTCTTAATAAAAACAACATTCAATCTGATGATGAGACATTTGGGTCTACAAAAACATATTATCCTGACTTAACAATGCTATATAAGTTAGAGAAGTCAATCATCCTGTTGATAATTATGAATTTAATAGTTAGTAGAATATATTCACAGTTAATCATATCATTGATAAAACTCTGAATACATTGTTCCATACAAAAATTTTTTTATTTCTCTATTAATTCACAGAACTTAACATCACATTAAACATTACTACATTTTTAACATGCAAATATTTTATTTATGTAACAAAAATCTGTAAATATTCTCACAATAAGTGCTATTCTGAAACTCATCAAGAGTTGAAAATGAGAAATCTTCACAATTCGGCAACAATCTAAATAAAGTTTTTCTTCTCTATATTATTTCCAATCTTACTTTATCATAGTTCAGTGTCTTAGTGCATAATGATCATGAACATTGTTTTATCATCATCCAATTTTCTTGTGTTCTTTTATTCTTGGTTTTGTTTATTTTCAGTCAGCAGAAAGTGTTGACTGTTCTTTATTTTTTATCTAGTTGCCAAATGTTAATCATTGATGTTAACAAGATATTTATCACTTCAATCATCTCACTTGCCTTTCATTTTTTACAGATAACAAATTCAATAATTTGATAGTTCTTTCAGCATGTGAGTCACAATGGAGTGATGTATTACTTTTTTTATGATTGAAAAATTCATTTTTTTTTCAAAACGGCAATCAAGCAACAAATTCCAGTAAAAATGATGTTTACATACACTTTTTCTAAAAGCAAGTATAATAATGCAATTCTAATTAACTATTAATTATTTTCTTTAAATTAACTACAAGAAAAACTTCATACAAAAATTTGATAGATAGAATAATCATCTTTACATTTTCTAGAATAATTCTTAGTTAACAAATAATTCAATTTATTTTGATTAAATTGACTTGTTATTAAAAAAAAATTGTAATGAAACCAATAAAAAGTTTGGTTTATGATATTTGTGATTCTACATGATTAAACAGCCAGAAAAAAAAATCACAGAATTGTAACATAAATTGAAAATAATTAGTTAACAAAATATATAAAATCATTTTATTTATGATTATTTTTTATATTTTTAATACATGGTGATCCTAATTAAAGCATAGGTGTTCAGAACTCTCTGTAGAAATACCTAGCGAGTAAATCTCAACCAAATTTGGTATACATACTGTTTGAGGATGCAATTTTGCTTATTGGGGAAAAAAATTTTATCTCAAAAATAAACTGCTAGGGTAAAATTTGGTGTTGCTGTCTCACTTAATGTACATATTACATATGTTTTCTAAAAAATTTTGATAGTAAAATGAATCATGAAATGTTATTCTAGTATGGAGAAGAGAAACTGTCTGGACACCACAATCTTTAAGCACAATCTTAATGCACCTTCACATAGTGACATAAATGTGTAAGCAACATGTAACTTACTGCAACATTTTTCACAAGAGAATATGATTAACTGATCATTTTCAACATCAAGGCCACCACTATCATCAAATATGAACCCCTATGACTTTTGTTTATGAGGCTACTTAAAAAGCCATGTTTATCAAAGAAATGTTCTCAACCTGTCTTACAAATTTGTGTGAAATTCTGTCTTGTAAGACAGAATTTCACACAATTTTATGCAACACAACAAATGTAACAACTCTGCACAGTCTGTCATGTTCCACTGTCCAGCAAATGCAGGTTTTAAAGCATGGAGACATGGAGATGAAGGAATCTTTGTGTCCATCATCCCATACTTTGACCTCCATTGTCAAAGATATGGGGATTTCAGTTCTATATTACACATCTGTAGAATGTAGAACTGAAATAAAACTTTTACTTTGTTTCTTAACTCCTGAAAATTTTACATAAAATACACTTAAGGAAAAACCTTAATGCACCACAGGAGGGTCACATTTAACCCTAACAGCTAAATTTTAAAGTAAAATTATTTTTCTTAAAACTAAAGCCACATAATCAGGACAGTATGTGTATCAAATTTGATTGAGATTTGCCCAATAGTTCTTTCTACCGAGAGCTGTGAACACCTACTATATAATTATAATCATCCTGTAAATATAATTTATTCAATATATTATAAACAGAAAGATTACATTTTTTAGATATTCTATTTCTTTTAAACATTTTTAAACAATTAAAAGATTAATGAACCACACGACCAATGCTATATTTATAGCTAAAAATACTATATTTTATTTTAATTTTATTACATTGTAAAGAAGAAAATATATTCTACCTGAAATGCTAACTGGTGATATTTTTGTTTTTCTACAGGATTTAAAGAATACCACCATTCTCCTAATATTTTGCTGACTGTCCTATTATCTTGATTCGGGTGTCGCTGATGAACCAAAGCTCTGTGACGCTTGCTGAATATCATGAATGCATTCATTGGACGGCGAATGTGATCTTTTTCTTTTGCCTGCAAAGTTTAAAGAAAACAAATATATATATACACACAAATGCATACACTTCCTAACAAAATAAATAAATAAAAACTTATTTATTTTAATATACATGCAAATGAAAACTTATTACAGAAACTGGAAAAAAAAACTAGACAACAAGATAGTGATTTATTGGTTCAGCTTTATCATTGATAAAATTTTATTGAAAATTTCAACTGCTTCCAAATACAATTTTCAATTACTTAAAGATAATTTAAATGGAATTATAAATTAATTAATTTTATATGAAGTTTAATTGCATGCATAATATCATTAAGTGAGAACTATACAAATATTATCGTAAAAGTATTTATTTACTGTGCAAAAACTAAATTAATTAATTTAATATTTTAATACATATACTTTTAACTATACACATATATATATATATATATATATAATATATATATATAGTTAATTAATAAGTTTGAATTTGTAGATATATAATTGTGCATATATTGGTAAGCATAAAATTTATTTTCCTAAATATATTTCTATATTATTATAACCACTATGAAAAATAAAACAGCATGATCATCTATTTGTTTACCCCAATAAAAACATGAATATTTTCTATATTGATGTTTTACATTTGATTTGTTTCTGATGTCCATGCTTATCCAGGCTGTATTAAATGTTTTTCATTAATGTTTTTATTCAATAAGAAATATTAATGCATCTTAATAATTAGAGCAAGAACCAGTCTTTATTGAAAACACCATTCTTGTCGGATTACAGTAGTTTACTATTGGGAAAACTTATATGTTATTCTGTGCAGTGACAGCACAAAATTTTTGAATGCAATTATAATATATATATTATAATTGAGGAAAACTAAATTAATTTATATAAATTAATTCAATAATAAATGTTTAACTAGCAAAAGAATGCATAAAAATAAGAAAAAAATATAAATTCCAAAAGTTCAAGAATGTAAAACATTTTCTTGTTCTTTCAAATATTTTTTGATTGTATCTGAAGTAGCTCATTAATAAATATGAAAAAAAAGCAAAAAAAAAACAAAAAACATTTATGATTTTCTTTGTTAAACACTATTTTTTTCTTTTCAACACAAAAAGCTGTGAATTCTTTTTGTTTAACATATTAAACACCACAATAGTGGGGCAAAGATTATCACACAGCCTTTTTATGAACAATATAGCCCAAACATGATGGATATTTAATATAATTTTATCTACATTATTAAAAAACATTTTTTTTTTCTCAATTTTTAGGCATGTTGCAAAATTGCAACATATGGTCTGAATGATATTTTTTCTAATCTTAATATGCCATCTAGTATGCTCATCAGTTTTTAAACTCAACAAAACTACCACATTCAAGATTGCATAAATGGACAGATATCATCAAATCCAAGAGAAACAGAATAATCACTAAATTACATACCTAGTGTTCTTTTACTGTTTATGTTCACTGATAAAAAAAATAAAGTTTCTTGAATATTTGTTTTTGTGTTTTATATTTTCATGATATTGTACTTATTCACATTCATTATGTGAGAACATTAGAAAAGGCAAATTTTGCTCATTTTTCATCTTTTATCAGAAAAAAAATTAAATTCCTAAAAGTATTCTATCATAAAAAGATTTACTAGGACAAGTGCAATTTCCATTTCTAAAGGCCATGTTTTAACTATTTCCATTATATTTATATGGCTAATGTGTTGATCCAAAGTAACACAGCTCAGGTTTCAATGTATATGTGTTGCATTTCTGCAACACATGACCTGGTTGAATTGCTGGGTTTGTTGCATAACTGCAACATATGGCATTAAATGCATTAACCTTAGTATAAAATAAGACTCACTTCAACCAATATCCAGTGCAAATTATGACTAACTCTTGAATAACAAATGTCTTCATGCATTAATATGCATTAACATCAAATAAATATATTTGTTTAAATAATACATCAAAGTTCAGACATCAATATACCAATAACAATAGCAATATATAGAAACGTTAATAATTTTTTTGGTTTGCATGATATAGTTTTTAAACATTTAATATATTGATGCATAGTTTCAATAAAAATTATGACTTCTCCAACTTAATCTGTATAATTTAGTAACTGATAAAGGGTCTAAAATTTTGATAAAACCCATAAAAAAAATACTTTTTGGTTGTCTATTAGAATTCAATACAATTTGAACACAGTTAACCAATTTTATTAAATTAATGTATGACAAATAAAAATTATGACTTATAAACAACAACCATTATGTCAATTAAACACAGCTTTGAAACAATGTAACATCAACTAGAATCACTGTATTTAACTATTTTTGAATGGATAACAACAGTTTAAAAATTAATAATTAAATAAATGATAAAGAAATTTTGATTTTTAATTATAAATTAAATTAAATTTTAAAAAAAATTAAGTCTGATAAGGCCTTTTATTATTCATATATGAGGGTATAACATTATATGCATCAATACACATTAAAATTTATTTTTAAAAAACAGTCTTACTATTAAAGTAATCAAACTAGTTAATTCATAAAAAATTAGACTTTATCAATAATGTAATAATTCATTAATTCATTATATAAAATGAATGCAAACATTTTATAGCATAAGACATTGTCCTAGGTCAGGAGTGGCAAACCTTTCTGAGCCTGCGTGCCATATAGTAAGTACACTTAGCTTTAAAGATGTTTATGTGTGCCAAAGTTTTAGACTTCGAATAACAATATTTAAAGAAATTAAACGAATATGCTTTAATTAGAATAAATGTACAAAAAGCTTATTGAAAAAAAGATGATTGAAAAAGACAGATGATCAATTGAAATCGTATGATATGTTACGTGCCAGATGATTTCTTTATACGTGCCACTTTGGGCTTGTGTGCCATAGGTTTGCCATCCCTGTCCTAGGTAGTTTAAACGGAAACTGTCTCAGCATAATATTGTGCTTTGAATATACAAAAACAAAATCATAAATATAATTATTATAAAAAAATAAATACCTTTTTGGGACTCTTTGGTTCTTCTTTTGGCATTGCTCCAAGTGACTGTGCTCTTCTTTTTGACTGTGCCGTTAAGAGTGGCACTGTATCTGCTGATGCTTCAAACACATCATCATCATCACCATCCTCAGCATCTACATAATTTTTAATGATGCTATACTTATTTTTATACATTTATGTTATATTTAATTTTAAATAGATGATTAAATATAGGTCTAAATACAATTACAACTTCATAAACAATTTTTACAACTTCAGTTTTTAACTAGACTTTTAAATTTAAAGATGGAATAATGTGATAGTATTTGATGTTTTTTGAAAAAGAATATATCTTCACTAAGACAAGAAAATTGCTATGTTAACAATTCATTGTTTTTGATATTGAAATTCATTGTGCACACACTTTTAATAAACCAATTCACACTAATAGATCTAAACAACTGGTTTTGTGTAAATATATATGTTATGGACAAAGTGATTAATACGGGCATTATGAATAATGACCAACAAAATTGGGCATTGTAATAAATTTCAAAAATTTATCAAATTGACCGGTCATTACAAATACTGCTACCACCTAGTCGGGCAAAGTGATAATAACAAGTTGAGGAGTGATCATCCGACATACGCTAGCCAATCGGAACTTAGTTCTGATTGGTCATCTTAGTTGCGTATTGCATTTAGTAGAACTTAGTTCTGATCAACATCTTAGTTGCGTATGCGTATTGCATTTAGTACCGAATTTTAAATTTATGTGACCAGTAGTTAATCTTTTTTCTTTGACAAAAGTAACGATCATGGAGGAATCATTAAGTGACATGAACAACCGATTAAACGAGTTAATAGCAGAAAAAGGTGAAAACAATTAAATTTTTACAAAATCAGCGTATTTGTTAATGATAGAAAAAGTGAGAGTCAAAAATAGAAGTTACTTCTAACTTACCGGAAGAATATCAGTTAATAGTACTTTGAAATAATTCACAAAAAATAAATATTTCTAAATAAAATAAGTGGAGTTTTTTTAAATCAAATTTAAAATTCGGTACTAAACATGATACACACACGCAACTGAGTGCTGATTGGCTAGCATATGTCGGATGATCACTCCTCAACGTATTATCATCACTTTGCCCGACTAGGTGGTAGCAATATTCATAATGACCGGTCAATTTGATAAATGAATCAATATTTATCACACTGCGCGCCCTTTTTGGTCATTATTCATAATGCCCGATTAATCACTTTGTCCATAACATACACATCACTCATAAAACCAACACCAGCAAATAACAAGAAAAAAGAAAAATTTACGAACATTTTCATCTATGTAAAATAGACATCCTCAGGTATATACATTATTGAACAAATGGCCAACGAAAATAGAATATTTTTTAAAAGTTTGGACTGATTACACAATTCGAATACCTTATGTTAAAATTTATATGTTCAGGATAAAATTTCAATATATGTATATTATTTAAACGATAAACGAATAAATAATCAATTAATTTCACATTAATTCCTATGATTTAATTATCCTCTGTAGTTTAAATTTTTGTTAATGAGAGTTTATGTCGGCAGAATCTAGTTCAAAAATGGTGCGCCATGCTGTGGATAGCATGTCCATTTCCTTGAAGTTAATAGAGACTCCCTGTTTAATTGCACAATAGATCTCAAGTGTTTTGAGGTATTTGAGTTGTGCCTTATCCGACACTCTGTGTACCAATTTTGTGTTTTGTAGTTCAACTCAGACTTCCTCACTATCGGCATATGTCGCTAATGCCATGGTTGTCAGCTTTATTCTTATGTAATATTCATGTTCCTTCATCCTCATGGCGAGAATATATATATATATTAGAAAGTGTTTCATTGTATGTAATAACTTTCATTCATTCTTCTTGTAGAATAGTTCTGTTCTCCTTATTTGACAATGTGTGTGGGTCCTTTTTACCAAATATCGAAAAGCAGAGAATTTGTAACAATAAGAGTCATGTGAATGGTTAGATATAAATAGATGTATATGACTTCTTATGGAAAACACATGTGGACAGATGATCGTGCTTCATATTGATGTTAATATCCAAAAAATATACTGTTGTATGACTCTCTTGTTCAATTTTAACGACAGACCATAGGGGTTAACATCGAAATACCTAAGTACTGAGTCCAGGTTGGGTACTTTGTTCTATATTATGAGAATGTCATCAATGTATCTGACATATAATGCTATGTCCTCATGAAATTTAGGTAATATGGCATAGGTACACCCCTCATCTGTAGGTAGGTGACATCGTATTCAAAGAAGGACGATGCACTATCAAGTGCATTAAGATCTAACATACCAGGGAGATACTTATAAGCACCCTCCACTTTTTCCAGAAGAAAATCTCTCAGCTCACAGAAACAGGGTTTCAGTTTTATAGATGGGAACAATGCCTCATAATCAATATTGTGAAATAGGCCACCATTGAATTGTCGAGATCCCATAATTTTTGAAGTACCTGTTCTGGATTAGTGATGGTGTACGAATGTTCCTCAAGATTGCTAGTGATGTATTTGTTAAGTAGTTTCTCCATTTTAATAGTGGGAGTAGTAGTTTTATCCACTATCCCACATAACTGTCGGCTATTTTTATGGGTTTTTGCAAATGCAAATACTCGAGGGAGTGTTGGCACCATGACTCTAGTTGCTGAGAGATTCAAAGTATTAGCGAGGGGAGTGTTGGAGATCTCAACACCTTGACAGATATTTTTTCAAGGAAACCATATGGTGCTATTGTGCATTTTGTGTCTGAAATATACTGTGTTATGGCATTGCAGTATGATTCCTTTTTCATAAGCATGATTTGTTTTGATTTATCTGCCCTTAAGGCCACAATGTCATTAATCAATCTTCTAAACATTGTGATTAATCAATTAATCACAATGTCATTGTCAGTCAACCATTTTCTAGATGCCCTGATGTTTCGCCATACTGTCCAGGATGAAATATTGCCATTTCTATTGCATATTGCTATCAATGATTTTCATCTGAAATATTCCTTAGTAGTGTGGTCTAGTCCTTCTATCATTTTTTTGACATCGTGCTGAAGGTACTAGACTAAAATGGCAAAAAATAAGATGAGTCATGTTTGAAGACATTTAAGAGTGCCTCCAGTAGTTGAATATTATCCCAACATACCAGGCCATGTGTTTGTTGGTCACATTATTGAACAGTTTTTCCAAACTAGTGTGATGCAAACTTCTCATGAAGTACCACAAAATTTCAAAAATAACTTAAAAATGCTTAATATTTTCCCACTTTTTACTATTATTTGTTTATTTTTTTTATATTAAAAAGTGCAAATCTTCAACATTGTTTATATATAAGAACATTTTTGAGCTAATGAGAGTTGCATCAACTCTGTATAAGACATTTTTGATGCAACTCTCATTAGCTCAAAAATGTACATTATATACAATAAATTACTAGAGTATAATGACCGGTTAAATATATCTTTGTGTTTTAGTTAGAAGTGATCATATTCAGTGAATAATTATGAATATTTGTTTTCAACAGCTGGATTTTGCATTGCAAAATATTTACTTATTCGAGGGCTATTTTTAAATAAGGTCCATTTGTGAATGAGAGTGAGAATGACGCGCAATTGCGGCAGTGCATATGTGCGTCTGCTCCGAGCATGCTTTGTGTGCGTTTAGACACCATTTGCAGCTGTATCGTCTGTCTGTGTGCTGAGCTGTAAAAGTTTATAATGTTTAAGAAAATTGAGTCACCTGCTGACTGTGAGATATGATCTGTTATTTGGTTCTTGAGTGCAAGAAACTTGGCAGCAGCGGAAATTCACCATCAGATTTGTGAAGTTTACAGTGATAATGCTATGAGTGACAGCAAAATTCTAAAGTGGGTGAAATAAGACTAACCCTATTGATTTTTTAAAAAATCTTTATATTTTTATTTTACAATGAGTATTGAAGTGACAATTAATTATTTCTTAATCACTTATAAAAAAGCAACAACTCCATTGAAAAATAACATTAAAACAAACTGGAGTCATATAAAGCTGGAAATGTTTAATTTTATAAGAAAGACTTAGACTTAGGATCAGGAAACTTGAAAGAAATCATGTTTTAATTACAAAATGACTAAAAATTAAAAATATCAATTACATTATAAATTAATTTTAATACATTTTAAAATTATTTAATGTTTCAAAAATCTTCTTCAAAATACATACCTAATTCTTCTCCCATAGCTTCTGGCTGTGGTGGAGGTATTTGCTCTGGAATAGAACTGATTGTTGGAGGTGCACTATTAGGTGGTGATGGATGTGTAGTAAGAAATGGCACAAGAGAATGCCAAGGAAATACCGGAATAGGTCTTGCATCTCCCCAACCTATAAAAATATTTAATAATATTTACATTTTTACAATTTTACAAAAATTCAAAAATATAGTATTGAATCTGTATCTGAATAGTAGTCTGTATCAAATATTATATGATATCATCAATATTTTATTTTTATATAAAATCTACATTATTTAAAAATTCCACATAGTTTTTAATTTTTACTTAATAAAATCTTGAAACATAGTTAAATAAATAAAAAGAAAATATTGCTACCACAAAATTGTGCATTCTAAAATTCTGCATGCTGTTTCAGAATAACTCAAATCAGCATTTGATTTCTGGACTGAGACTTTTGTTTGAATGTTTCTTTTAGTGTTTCTGTATTTATTTCAAAAGTTTTAACCTCTTTTTGTTTATTTTTAAATTATCTTCACTAAGATAAACTGTGCATGAAGAAACCATTGTCTTCATTCCTTTTTCTTTGTGACATTTTGATGGCAGTGTTAGATTTGTGGGACAGGTATCCTTCTACCAGAAGGCTATCTCTCCCATAGAAAGGACAGTTGTGGAATTAATATGGACTAATCACACCACAACAGAAATCTTAAAATGCAGTGATATTTTTAATTTTTGAGCATTTTTGATCTTTTTTATCAATCTCCTTCAGGATAAAATGGTAATCGAATGACAGTTTTTGTTCAAAATGAATGGAACATAAACATATTTCTGACTAATATATGTAATATTTAAATTATATTCATCAGAAATACATTTATGTTCCATTCATTTCAAATGAAAACTGTTGTTCAATCACCATTTTATCCTAAAGAAGGTCAATAATATTTGAAAATTAAAACATTATTGCATTTTAAGGTTTCTACATGGTGAGGTTATTTAATACAAGTGCAGTATCCAAAGAGGTATTGACTAGTCATTGATGGTGAGAGTTAACATAAAATTTGAACTATTGTCTGCATTTCAGCATTCAAACTGATCTAATCCCGGATAGAATAGAATGGCTACCATTTCTATCAAAATACAGCATGTATTTGATTCAGCCAACAGTTTGCGACTACAAGCTGTTAGTCCTGTAGTGTAAGTACCATAATTATACAGAGAACCTTTGAAGACACTCATCAATGGCTGAATAAGTACAAACACATTGCTTTACAACAAAATGGATCATGGAGATGATGCTGAACACCATTTATTTTTTCTACTTGATATTTCTTGTCAATGATTTAATAACAATGAGGTCCAAATCAATAACTGGACAACTTTTTCAGATTCCTTTTGTGAGGCCTTCAGAACTGTGTGAGAAAATATACATAACAGAAAATATGTAAAAGATTGGACTCAACAATGTAATTACTTGGTGACATAGGGCAAATACATCTTGAATGTAAGACTTAGTAGTCTCATTAGATTGTTGAGCCCAAAGTCTTACATTCAAGATGTGTTTGCCCTATGTCACCAAGTAATTCAAACATGCTTAATGACAATAAACTTGATCATTTGATGAAAGGAGTAGAGGAGGACTTATTTAATGTTCTTATCATCGTAGACATTACTACAATGGCTGCTTTTATTACTATTTGTCATCAAATTGAGGATAGCAGATAACAGAGTTGATCCATGTTCATGAGTCCATCTTCTTTATTGGTGCTGATGTATCTTATGTGTCATTCTTCCTTTTGTTAGACCCAAGGTGATCATTACAGTCATGGAAAGGCCAGAAATATCTCTTCAAATGGAAGTGGACTTATAGAGCCCCTGACAATATGTAATTACACAAATACTGGAATGAGACACACTGATGTTTGACACATTCCTGATTGCATTCTGATTTATTTCTAGTGTGGACAAGCTAGACATATTAGACTGTCATAACTGGATACAAATGAACCAGTTAGGAATGTGCACATCAGCATAACATCTTGTTCCTAACTCCATTTATGATTGATTCTCCTTGACATCAAGAGACATTAAAATTGGAGAATCAGCAATGCATAAGAATTCTGCCAACGAATACTGGGTCCCTCAATAGAGGGACATAGTCCTAGTTTCAGAAATTGCCAATCTCCTACAGATTGTTAACTACAGTCAAACTCGCCTACTAATCATGACTGACAACCTTCAGCCAATCACCAACTGATGGGAAACTAGCAGGGGACACTCTTAGAAGATACGAGAGTTTCAAGAAAGTAAAGCTGCCCAATACTGCCATCATCTTTGAGAATCATGCTGCTTCTCTCAATACAAAGCAGAAAGAAACAAAGAAACATGGACACACACTTTTGATGGTGAAATATTATGACAAAGAGTGATATGCTTGCCATCAAGGTTAATTACTGATAAAACAAATCACCCCTACTGTGGATATATGCCCCTATTTATAGGACCTATGTGAGAAACTGTTATGTTAGTATTTTGGCCCATAATATACATATTTAAACTTATTATTTGTATTATATTATCTCTGTGTTGCTTTATATTTGTATTATATTATCTCTGTGTTGCTTTATATTTGTATTTACTGTATGTATGTTGTTTGGATATAAGAGTGGAATGTGAGAACACTTCAAAACCATAATTCAGTTAAAAGAACAAAAAACAAACATTTTCAATCTTTGTAAAGGCCATCCTCAGGTTGTACTGGTAGAACGGAAAATCAAACAACAAGATCTATTTTAAAATGTTCATTGCATAAGAAGTTTGCATGCACAGGAGCATAGTAATATATTGTAAATAAAAATGAAAATGGAAGAAAAATAACATAAACAAAAAAAATTAAGTAACTATAGATAACAAAAAATCATAAATATACTAAGTGCTTATAAAACTCAACACAATTTATAAATGTGTTCAAATACTGCTCTCCAGGCATGCGACATAGGAGCTGTGTCCCTGCTATTGATAGCTGTTCCTCTAGAGATAGCACCATATATCTCAATAATCTCAAGATATTTTTTAGATGCAATGGTAATGCATTTTGACGTAGAAGATGAACTCTATCAAAATGAACTCCATTCAATGCATAGAAGGCCAAGACTGTAGCTTCTGTTTTTAGTAATTGAGTCCTGATATTCCCTGGTGTCTCCTGTTCTACTAGTAGAACCTGAGGATGGCCTTTACAAAGGTTGAAAACTTTTTGTTCTTTTAACTAAATTATGGTTTTGAAGTGTTCTTATATTACATAATCCAGTTTAGGATAGTGTTTATGTGGAGTGGAATATGGTTTGAATATTTAAATTTGTTAGTATTTTTATTTATAATGAATGCCTTTTAAAGTGTTCTATCAATATTTGAATTAATGAAAACTATCATCATATTGAATGCTGTTTAAAAGTGTTCTATTTTGAATATTCCACATCCAAATCTGTTCTTATGCAAGTTATGGCCTGATGAAGACCTATCAATTAAATCAAAAAAAGTTTGCAAAGTTTTGAGTGAAATTATTTTGCTGGATATGAAGATGATGTGTTGAATTTTTGAATTGTTTGTAGTTCTTTTTCTATTTCTGTTTATTTCATCCATCTCATTGTTTACTAAAATGGCTTTCTACCTATGCATGTTTAAAATTCTACAGAATGGATATTTAGTTGAGATCTAGGCTTTGAAATGTTTTTGTTTTTCTATTTCCATTTATGGAATGTTCCATATTTTAAATTTTTAAGAATTTTGTTTGAAGAATGTTTCATGATATTTTTTAAAATCCAAAATAACATTTATTCCACAGCTGATGTTCTTTCTGTGTAAAAAGGACAGAAAACATTGGATCTAGAAAACATTGAAGATAACCTTTAAGAGGTCAAAAATGTTTTGATTATTTAAACCATTAGCCAAAGATAAAGGTATGGTAAGTTATTATATACATATATTTCTTCAGTTCAGAAGTGTTGAAATGTTGACGATACTTAAGTGTTAGATGAAATGAGAAGACTAATGAATACACATACAAAGTCTGATCAAAAGAATTGGACCTTTTTTTTTCTTTGTAAATATTTGCAAAGTTGAAGGAGGAAACTATGTCATCATGTGACTTGGATTCTACTGCATGTGTGAATTTTGGCAAGCCTATTCTACCCTGCAGTCACTGTCAGATAGCCACGATAGTTAAATGTTTACATTGTAATTGTTGCGTTAGTGATTAAATGAAAATAACAAAACGTGTTCAACAAAGAATTTGCATTCAATTTTATCAGAAATTTTGTAATGTACAATCAGAGACATACGTACTCACTTTTTGAACCTTTGTATCCGGTACTTCTTTACTGTCCAGAAAACAAACGTTTTCGGCCTCACTCGAGGTTCTTGAACAATCTTGAGGAACAAACGTAGTGGAGCCAATGTATACTAATTCACGCCTAAATCTGTCATCCCTCACTGGAATACTGTATACACCTGGAGCACGAAGATGGCGTGAATTAGTATACATTGGCTCCACTAAACATTCCATCCAACAGAGGCTCAAGGAGCAGAGATACGATATAAACCATGCTCGTTACACCACCGCCTTATCCACCTACGCCACCGATCCAGAAATTCACGCGGACCTATCCAATGCCAGATTGATAAATAGAGCTTTTCAGACGAAAGACATCAGGGCCCTTGAAGCCCTTGAAATATACAGGGCCGGCCGTGCAGGGAAATGTATAAACTCTAAAGACGGCAACGCACTTTCATACGCATGGCGTTTCGTATGGAAAGAACAAGAAGACGACAACACTATGTAGCGCACGCACATATTTGAAAATTATGTTTGAATATATTTTAAAGCTAAACATTCCTCAAAGAATAATTCAAATAATTGGAAAGCCAGTTTTCTTTTGTTCTTGTGTTCTTTTAACCTGAAGCAGACCTCGAGTGAGGCCGAAAACGTTTGTTTTCTGGACAGTAAAGAAGTACCAGATACAAAGGTTCAAAAAGTGAGTACGTATTAAATAAACCGATATTCAGATTGAAAAATTGGGTAATCAGAGACAATTGAGAAAATAAAGAGAACTTTTAGTAAGGAATGTATGAGTGCTACACAGATTGAAGAGTGGTATCATCATTTCAAAGAAGGCTGAACATCAGTTCAAAACAACAAAATGTCCTGATAGATCTTCATCCAGCAAAAATCCAGAAACAATTGAAAAAGTGCAGTGGTTGATGATGGAAGATCATAGAGTAAAACTCAGAGATCGCAAATGAAGTGGGTATTTAGTGGGTATGGTGCAGTGCAAGCTATTGTGATTGACAATCTTGGCATGCATTGAGTTGTGACAAAATTTATTCCAAAGCTCCTCAATCACAATCAGAAGGTAAATCATCTGCACATTGCTCATGACATGTTGGAATGTACCAATACTGATCTGGATTTTTTGAACAAGACCATAACTAGATATGAGAACTGGGCCAAGGATACAACTCTGAGACAAAAGAACAATCTGTAGGTTTTTATTTTCTCAACACAAAGTCGAGATAACATCAAATCCAATATACACGATATTAGAGGGTTTTCAAATATTACGATGCTTTAGGTTCCTGTACACTCAGACATTTCGTCTTTTCATGATAGTTGCGTCTAATCTGCAAATTTTTTTTGCATGACAATCCTACAACCAGTAAACAATCAAAAATATAAAGGAGAGGATTGCTAGTACGTGAGAAGTTCCTCAAATTTTTATGTTGCATAATCGGTGTCTTCTCCTGATTGTCTTGTTGAATGGAGCAGAGTCCATTGACTTTCATAACTCTTCCTTTGCACAGTCCCATCATTGCTGGTGGCCTTCATGTTTTTTCCACAATGGCACTGAAAGTAAAAGAGTCCTTCTCTCAACCACACATTCACACAATATATCCCCTCTTCTGCTCCCCTGCTGGGTTTACTGCCCCAGGCAATAATGGGTCATGGAACATTCTAGAAGCTTATAAAGAAAGACTTCATAACCAACAATTTAATTTTATATACAGAAATGACAAGCAATTGTTACAAATCATCCCAGTGGAAAACATCAGGGTCTTCATGGTCAAAGAAGACACAGCAATCATACAACAATATGAAGGTCATAGTGACTGTTTATTTTTTACTGCCAGGACATATTTCATCATGAGTATGCCCCTCAAAGACAAACTATGACAAAGGGTACTACTACCTGACTGTTTTGCATCATCTACAAAATGTTGTTAGGAGCAAGATGCCACTGCTCAGCAGTCTAGTAATTAGTTCATTCATCACAACAACTCTCCAATCCACAGAACATATTCATCCAAACATTTCATGCAAAACATAATATTACACATTTTCAGCAGCCTCCTATTCCCAAGACATGGATCCAGCCAACTTTTTGCTCTTTTCAAATTAAAGACGCCACTCAAAGAAAAGATTTCAGAATACAGAGGAGATCAAGACTAATGCAACAAAGCATCTGATAGAGAACTCTATAAATAACTTTGAAAACTGCTTCAAACAGTGAAGTATCACAGGAGGTAGTGTGTAAACTCAAGAGAAGCCTACTGTGAATGGGCCTAGTGTTTGAATCTGAAATTTTTCTTAACTTCAGGTCAGATATTTTTTTATCAGACTTTGTATATGAAAAAGAAATGGAAAGACTAGTACTGTATCTAGACACATTTAATACAGTATCATTTCAGACATTTGAAAAAAGCTGAATAGACCCAGAACCAAACTGGGCAGACATCACAGAAAATTAGTATTTTCAAAAGCACAAACTCATACTAGAACTTAATCCCAGACTAAAGTGCAGCATTGGCTCACTTTAGATGGGAGGTATTAAATAGACTTGTCAATCTGCATAAGGTAAGTTCTTGTCTTTGTTCTAAAACTTCCTTTACATATATTACGGCAATCAGAAAGTAATGTTGTCTTTTTACGTTAAAATCAAACAAATAAATCTTTAACTTGTTTTTATTTTTAATCAATAATGTAATCACCCTCGTTATCAACAACCTTTTGCCATCTAATGCACAAATTTTCAATGCCAGATCGATAAAAATCAATTGGTTTTTGAGCAAAATATCTGGAGATGGCATTTTGGATATCATCCAAATTTTCAAATTTTTTGTCACATAGAAAGTGTTGTATCAATCAGAATAAATGGATATCCAATGGTGCAATGTTGGGCGAGTATGGTGGGTGGGAAATACCTCTCACCCCAATTCATTAATTTTTTCCAGGGTTCATCTTGCACAGTGTGGTGTTACATTATCATGTTGCAGAATAACACCTTTCCTGTTGACAATCGCTAGACACTTTTCAATTAAAGATTGAAAGATTGATTTACTCGATCCAATTGTTCATAGTAAAGGTCTGCATTCACAGTTTTTCGGCACTTCAAAATGAACGATTCCGCAAATACTCCATCAAACACACAAAAGCGCCTTTTTGGGATGTAAACCTGGTTTAGCAGTACTTTGTGGCGATTCATTCAGAGAGAGTCACTGCCTTTTGCATTTTGGATTATCATAGAGGACCCATTTTTCATCTCCAGTGATCAAGCGATCAAAAAACGCTTCTGTATTGTGCCGTTGAAGCAATAAGTTGCATGAGGTGGATCGGTTAGCTTTGTTTTCTTCAGACAGATTATGCGGACCCAAACACCTGCTCTGCATACTTTACCAATCTGCTACAAATGTTCTTGAATGGTCGAGCAAGGTTGGTTAAGAGTGTTTGACAGTTCCTTGATTGTCTGATAAGGATTTTCTTCCACTTCCACCCTTAACATATCATTGTCTAAAGTTGTTGGTCTTCCTGATTGATACGAGTCAGAAAGATCAAAATTCCCAGATCTAAACTTATAAAACCATCTTTGGCATAAACATGCACTTGGATAAACATCGCAAATGTTTTTGGTAGCAACTGTTATGTTACTACCCTTGTGAAACTCAAAAAGCATACAGTGCCAGATATGTACCTCTTCTGGTATTTGGCTGGCCATTTCACCCAAAATTGCAAAAAAAAAATTTAAGATTTAATTATTTACAAGTAAACAAGTCACTTTAACCTTAAAATGTCTTTTGCACGGCTTTGAAGTACATAATGAGCTGATAAATGATGAACAAGTATTAACATGTGCAGAAACGACATTACTTTCTGGTTTACCTAATATAATAAATGTTGTACAAGATGTAATACATTAACATATATAGATTAAGGTATGTATGATCAATTTTTGAAAAAAATGGAATAAGACAATGCTATTAAAAAGAATTGGCAAGAGCATTGTCATATTTCAAATGTCTAGTAGTGCATGCTCATTTGCTTAAGTTTCTACAATGCAAAAATTTTCTCTTCTTTTAAGCCTTTTGTCCTTATATAACTATTTTTCTTTAAGCTCATTTTTGTTAAATATTGAGAACTTGTCATACATAATTAATAACAACATGACAATTTAAATGCCTTAATTATTTTATTAACAAAAATTCCTACAATTTTATAATATTGAATTTCATATGAATTTCAGTAGAGATCACTATTCAATCCCTCTTCAGCCTAATATGAAAGACAATGTACTGGTACCAGTGAATACAAAATACATTTAAACATAAATTATTTATTAACAGAATATATTTTCAACTAATTTTAAAAATTCAAAATATAATGTGGTACATGCTTTAAATAACATATTTCTTTAAATTTTTTAGAAATTCCAGCAACATTATGGAGTAAATTCAAATTGCTACTTGATACTATGTTAAACATAATATGCATGACAATTGAATATAACCAATTTTAAAATTATAACATAATGTAATACATCTATGCATCAAAAAATTTATGGATATTCCAACAATACTGCAAAGCAAGTATCACCATACCCCAACAATATAGTGTTTGCATATTCCCACAAATGACTATCATCATCTATTAAGTATTGTGATAATGACATCTATTAAATATTACTTTAATGAACATATCATAAACAATGTTTTTAAAAATTTTTCTTAAAAATTAATATTATATTTAGTTTTCCTTATCAAAACTGGCATCAATTTTCATCCAATTTGATATATATTATTATTGATTCTATTTTCTTCTGGAAGTTTAGGTATTTTGAGGTGTTCATACAATTTATATTTTACTTCTGGATCACTTTTAATTATCTTTAATGAGTCCTTGTTTTTATTACAATTAAATTGAATACAATGTTTAGCTACTGCTGATGACTACAAGTTACTTTTGATTGCAAAAATATGTTCATTAAACCTAACTTTTAACTTTCTCCATGTTTCACCTATATAATTTTTCATACATGAGCAATCAAATTTATATATTACTTTATCCCATTCTAATATATTAGTTTTATTATTAATATTTATATTATTTCAATTAAATTTTGTTTGCAGTGAATTATTAAATTCTTATATTATAAAGTTGAAATATTCTTTTAATTTTTCCATTTTGGTAAACAATGTTATAAGTTTTATTTGGATTATTAGTACTTTGGTTTGATGTCAAGTTCCTATTTTCTATTACATTCAACCATCTTTTAATTGCTACTAAAGGATAATCATTTCATAAATGAATAATTAATTACATCAGATATTTCTTTCTTTTGATCTTTTTGATAAGATGTTTTCTTTTTAATTTTGTCAATATACATCTTAAAAGTGTTTTTCTTTATGTAATTGGGGACATTAGAATAAATTCATAACTTTCTTCATATTACAACTTTTTATGTATTTTTGAACCATTACAATATTATCTAATCTGTTTAATGATATAGTATATCCAAAAACAGTAGATTTTGATCTTTTTCAATTTCTAATTCAAATTAGATTTGCTTGTCTATTTTATTTATTAACTGTAATAAATTATATTCATTACTTATGATATCAAAAAATATCAATCAATCATCAAAATAATGGAAATATTCTATTACTCCTTTAATTTCTACTATCTTTTTTATCAATATATCATACCTAATTCTGCTAATTTTGGGCCAATACAACTTCCCATTGGAATGCCCTCTATCAGTTTATAAAATTCTTCTTGAATTTTAAAATATTTCCTTTTTAATATCAACTTAACTAAATTTAAAAAGAGGTGGTGACGTCATCGTCGTTCCGTGGTGTTGGATTAACGTGCTCCGTGTTTTGATCGAAAACTTGGATAATTGGTGAGGTAGACACCGATAAATTATATATCATTGGGACGTGTAAAAAGCCTGGTTTCTGTGAGTACACTTGTCTTATTATTTTTCTCTTCGAATCGAACGTTGCACTGAGTGGCCATCGTCGCACGCGTCTTTGGACTTTGTCGCCGTTACGCGTGATCGTACTGGATTACATTCTTCTACGACTGATATTGTATGCTCTGATATGAAGTTAATATACCATGCAAATATCGTGGTAATCCATTAATTAAGAGCCACATCATTGCCGCTCAAAATCCCGCACCGAACAAAGAGCATTGTTCTCAGCCACGTGGAAGTCCTAGCCATTCGGCGTGAGGTCGCCGTTCAGCGCCTCTCAACTACCTCAGACGTCACACTAGTTGCTTAAGCCGCTGCTGTGGCAAGTTTTAGCCCTGATCATAACTCTTATTGCAAAGCCGGTCCTTGCCGGGTATCGTTTTATTTGTGCTATACAACCTAACCTGCTGAGTAAATTACCTCTCCTGACATGTCAAGGGAAAGTGCAGCAGAAAGTTTAAACAATAGCTTCATCGAAGAAGATCTTATAACATCAATCAATGGACACCTGGAAACCATTCTCAACTGTATTCCAACAAACATGAGCATAGCTGTCAATAAAGAAGAACGGACCCATGCCAGGGTAGCGGCCGTCAGTTTGCATGCGGCCGCTAACCAAATTTTTGGAGTGGTCCTAGCGCTAAGAGAAAGGGTCAAGGAACTTTCAAAGCCAGTATCTTCTCTGGATAAGGGATCCTTCTCGGACGTCCTAAAGAGAAATCTAAAATCAATGAGTAAAACGACTAAATTAATTTCTGAAAATTCAGCAAAGTTAGAGGGGAGAAAGAACCCTAAGAAAGCTAACCACAACATCATCGTATCAGCAGTCAAAGACCCAAATCAGCCTGTCCCTCTACCAGAGGAAACAATGAATATAGTGCAATCTCACATCGACCCAAGACAACTTGGAGTCAAAATAAACCATGTGAGGCCTCTCCCAAGTGGAGATATTGCAATACAGCTGCATGACGAGCAGGACCTAATATCCTTAAAAACAGCAATACAAAACAATGAGCACCTCTCACAGCAAATTAGAGTAACAGAGCGAAATAAAAAGCTCCCGAAAATAATACTACTCAATGTGCCAAACAGCACAGAAAATGAAGAGCTAATTCAGCAAATATATGATCAGAACCATCAAATAAAGGAACAAATCACACAGGAAGACTTCATGGAAAACACCAAACTGAGCCATAGCTTTCAACCAAAAGGAACAACTCATTCAAGGCATGTAATCCTAAGCGTTACTCCTAGTATTAGGAACATACTTATGCAAGAAAAAAGGGTCTTCGTGGGATGGTACTCCCTAACCGTGGATGATTACATCTCAACCATCCGATGCTTTAACTGTTCGGGATACTGGCACACCTCACATAGATGTGAGGATAGGCAACGCTGTAGCCATTGCACTAGACGTCATAAATTTAAGGACTGTCCTAACCTACAGAAGGAACCGAAATGTATAAACTGTATCAATTATAACAAAACCGTACCAGAGAATAAGGCAATGAATACTAATCATAATGCATTTGATAAACACTGCCCAATAACAAAATGGCACAGAGCTAATCAAGTTCACAACACCCATTATGAATAGTCAGCCTCCTCTTATCCCATCCCCCAGTATGGACAATAACATAAAAGCTACCTATCTGAAAAATAAAAACAAGACAAAAAGTTCTCTAAATATACTGCAAATCAATCTCCAACGGAGCATGGCTGCTTCCACTAATGCAATACAAGCAATAATTGAGAAAGAAGCAGACATCCTAGTTTTCCAGGAGCCCTACCTTCGCGATAATACGGTCTCAATGCTTGGAAGTGGTAAAATCCTCACTAGACGAATAGACAATTACCCGATCCGCACAGGTTTCATGATAACCAATAGGCACCTTAACTGCCAGCTAGTCACTCAGTGTAGCAAAATTTATACCACTACGATCAGTGTTGACTGTGGAGAGCGTCAAATTTTTATTATCAGTGCCTACTGCCCGCCTTCGGAGGAAATAGAGGCTCCCCTACAAGAAATTAGAGACATCTTTAAAGAACTCCCTGCTAACTCTATACTCATCTGTGGAGATTTTAATTCAAAATCACCGATCTGGCACAGCCCAGTAGAAGATTCAAGGGGCCGTGCAGTCTGTGAACTTATGACCGAACTGGACATTCAGTCCTATAACGTCAGCACGCTTCCAACTTTCTCCAGTAGTAACGGGAAAAGTTGGATCGACCTATGTCTGGGCAACAGGAAATCTACCATATTTAACATCGACTGCAGGACTCAGCATCAGGTTTCTGCAAGCGACCATGCTTACATCCTCACCAAGATAACAGACATCAACTGCCCTGCTAACATCAACATCTGTAACAACACAAATTGGGATCATTATGAGGAAAATATCAAATGTATGTGGGACCCCTCTGACCTCATTAGCATCAACTCTTGTCAGGAAATTGACATCGCTGTTGAACAGCTCCAAAGGGCTCTAAGGGAAGCATTCTATTGGTCCACCCACATCAAAGCTAAAAAGCCCTCGGCTCCCTGGTGGAACAAGGAACTGGAGACAAACAGGAAAAAAGTCCGGGCGGCAAAGAGGCGCTACGTGCGAGAGGTAGACCCCACTACTAAACTCTCTCTTAAGCAGACGTACCTAACTCTTTTCAGGGATTATAAAACTCTCATAAATCGCACTAGAAGTAATTCTTGGAAGAACTTCTGCACTTCTTCTAACTCAAAGGGCCCTTGGAGTATTCCATATTATACTGTAATTAAAAAAAACAAAGCCTCTACCATTCCGGCCACCATTTCTAATCCCAATATTCATACCACCAACCTGAGAGAGACATATAGAGCTATTTTCTCAGCTCTTTTCCCCCCTGATGATCCTATTAACGACTCCGCAGAACATAAAAACACGAGGGAAAAAAGCCAAAAGGAATTAACTACTTGCAATGATTGTCCTTTCACTTCAAACGAAATTGGCAAAGAATTTCAAAGGATAAAGAAGAGAAAGGCCCCAGGCCCAGATCTTATCGATTGGAGGATGGCCCAGCATGCGTTCTCTGCCATCCCCACCACTTTTCTCATACTGTTCAACAAGTGTTTATCTCTGGGATACTTCCCAAAACTTTGGAAAGAAGCCTCTGTTAGACTCATTCAAAAAGAGAAGAACTCATCACCGACTGACGCCTCCGGCTATCGCCCAATCTCTCTCCTAGCAGTGATTGGGAAGGTTCTGGATGCACTGATGGCGGGAAGAATCCTCCATCACCT
This sequence comes from Centruroides vittatus, assembly GCF_030686945.1. Lineage (NCBI taxonomy): Eukaryota > Metazoa > Arthropoda > Arachnida > Scorpiones > Buthidae > Centruroides > Centruroides vittatus. The sequence goes on from NW_027122385.1 coordinate 4,948,475, forward strand.
CGAGAATCAGGCAGCCCTAAATGAAGCACAATATGGCTTTAGAAAAGGTAAGAATACACATCAGGCCATTGGAAAAATCATCCAATATATTCAGACTGCAAAACTCGAAGGTAGGCACACCATGATGGTCACCATTGACTTCAAGGGCGCTTTCGACCACGCATGGTGGCCAGCCATCCTGTCTACTCTGATCAAAACAAACTGTCCGGCCAACATTCTAAAACTTCTTCGCAGCTTCCTTTCGGAAAGGGAGGTAATGGCAATTGAGACTGGTAAAATCCACTATAGATCGTTTATCTCCAGAGGATGCCCTCAGGGCTCAAAATCAGGACCTCTCCTTTGGAATATCCTATATAATGGTCTATTGAACATCACTAAAGGAACAAATCTAAATGGAGACCCATATATTCAAGGCTATGCAGACGACACAGCCATCCTGCTAAGCCATCATAATCATGATACCTTACAGACTTATACTAATAATCTGCTGAAGTTGGTACACAAGTGGAGTGAGGAGAACAAGCTCATTATCAATTATAATAAATGTAACTGTATGGTTTTCCCTAAAGGGAATCCCCTTCAGAAGCGTCCTTCTATTAAAATTAACAATCAAAAAATCCAGTGGACAAACAATATCAAGTATCTAGGTCTGATCCTAGACCCAAAACTGACTTGGAGGGACCACATCCACTACACTTACGACAAGGCTGTTAGAGTTAATCATGCACTTAGGTGCATCGCCCGTAATTACTGGGGCTTAAATCATCAAAACAGCAGGACAATCTACAAGGGGGCCGTAGAGCCAATTCTCACGTATGGCTGTGAGGTCTGGGGCCATGCTGTTGCCAAGACCCACATACGCCGTAAACTCCTCTCAGCACAACGGACCTCAGCCACTGCAATTACCAAATCCTATAGAACAGTTCCTACGGATGCCCTATTGGTTATTGCAGGGTTACTCCCTATTCATCTGACTATCTTATACAGGTATATTAAGAATCTCTTCATAAAGATGATCACAGCAGACATCAATCAAGATCAACTCCATAAACACATCTCCGACTTAAAGCTTCCTGATCTTACCCACTCTCTTGTCAATGAAATTGTTAAGAATGGTATTGACCTTAACACGAAAATGGAAAACAAACACCCAGCCAATAATATCTCTAGCAACTTTTACCTCAAAGAAACCTCTATCCCGAACGGCCTCAACTTCTTTACCGACGGCTCGAAAACGTCAGATGATGTAGGTGCCTCAGTATGCCTCGAAGATTCTTCAAAAAGGAACTTTTGGCAAGCAGTATACAAACTGCATAAAAACTGCTCTATTAACCAGGCAGAATCACTAGCAATCTTCAACTCATTAAAGTATATTCATACTAATATCCAATGGCTACAACACAGGACAATCAATATTATCAGTGATAGCCGGATTGCCCTCCATCAAATTAAAAATGAAAATGTCAAACTCCCCATAATTGAAAACAGCCTCAAGTTAATATATGCACTCGAAGACTCCACCAAAATAAACTTCTACTGGATAAGAGGTCACTCTGGAAACGTCGGGAATGATAGAGCTGACCACTTGGCCAAAAAAGCTAAGGATATTGCAACGAATTGCAACCACTCGTCACTCCCAATGTCCTATCTCTGTAGCAAACTTAATAATATCATCATGGACAGGTGGCAAAATGAGTGGGATAAAAGCAACACCGGTCGCATCACTCATGAATTCATCCCTAATGTTAACAATAGGATGTTTAACAAACACCTAGAAACCTCGCATGCTCTCACTCAGATTATGACGGCACATGGTAACTTTAAGGCCTACCTTTGTCGTTTCTTAAAGAAAGGCAACGGTCTGTGTGACTGCGGTGTAGAAGGTGATGACCCTCATCACCTTATCTTTACTTGCACTAAGTACGTTACTCACCGCTCTCATCTGAGGCAACTGGTGGAAAAAGACGGGCACCACTGGCCCTGTAAACTAAACACCTTCATCGACAATAGGAAAATCTTCCGTGCCTTTACAAACTTTGTTCACAACCTTAATCTTATGAACTATCAACAGACCTTCTTAAGCAACTCATAATTCCACATCCTCGTTGCAGTGTTACCATGCTCCTATTCAGCCTAGTGTGTTGTATCCTGTTTAACTTTGGCATCATCGAGCTCTTTCTCATCATGTTTAACCATTATATTTTATTTATCCTTTATCATAAGGCTACCATTGTATAATGTACTGTACATTCTTTGCTTATTGTATAACCACTGTATTTCGTCTCCCCCCGTATTATGTACAATCTCCGTATCCTGTACTGTTCATCCTCTGTTACATTTTTATCCACTGGTCTTTGTATTTCTGCTGTTTTATGTTCAACATCCGTTCTACGTAACTTCCTTGCCATACCCTGTATCTTGGTGCATCATTTTCCGACACCTATCCCTTACTAACCTCTACCTCCTCTCTCCGGTTCCCTGTTGCTATGGTTATTCCTGTAGCTCGCTCTCCCTAATCGGTTACCGTCGCGTCTTACCCCCTTTTTGTTTACTTTCTACTTGCGGTCCCTTCTGTTTCAATTGCATCCTCCTCAGTTCCCGGCAGACGCCCTACAACCCTCCTTTCCTCCTTTTTTTTTTTTTTTTTTCTCCTCCTCATCCCCACCCACCCCACTCTCTACTACCTTACCTATCCCCCTTTCTTTCCCAAGGCTATACCATTGAGTCAGGCCTTTCCTTTAACATCCTATCCTATCCTAACTAAATTTATTAGCCAATCTGGACAGTTTACGTATTTTCTGCAATCATTAATTTTATTATGTTATAGATGTGTTCATATTGCTGATGTCATCATTCTAATATTTTTATGGATTTTTATTGTCTTTAATCGTTGACACAACACATCTGTACTATTTATACTACACTTAGAATAATCATATAAACTCAATTAACTTTTAAAAAATAATTCTAAATTATATAAGAATACACTTTTTGTCAATTATGGGTCTACATTTAATCGGATTTTATGGCTTTTAGCCCTCAACAGAAAATTTGGATCTTGTTTAGAAAATCCCTCTGTAGCAAGACCATTAAAAAAAATGAACAAATTACATCACATAAAAATAAACAAGTTTTTATTCTAAAACTGAAACTGTCAGCATTACATCAAAAACTACAATTATATGTTTAATTTCTTCATTTTGTCTTCTTTCTAATGACATAAAATACTTATGGAATTCTGAAGGTGCTTCTTTTATGTGTGTTTTATTCTTATTTGATTCAAAAATGCAAAAATAAACATATTAAATTTAGGAAAGATGCAGTAAATTATCTCAACCTAAATCAATTAACATTGGCTTTGCGTGAAATTTGAGAGGAAGATGTTATTTTTAAGGTCTAGGTAGATGATCAGTGTAGCCCACAAGGACCTACTATTACTACATGTCAATAAGTCATTAACTGATTTATTGTCTTGTAAATGAAAACTCTCTTCATGATTTTAAGTCAGTCAAATTACAAAGTTATTATTTTATTGTACCCTCCGAAGAATGTTTTCTTTAACGTTTAATCAACTAGTTTTGTTAGATCTGATTAATTTTATACTTTAATCACAGTTTAGCCGGCATGCCGGGCTAAACTGTGGATAAACCCTGGGGTTATCGGCCCCCATTTTTATGAAGCATGCAGGTCATTCTGCAAAGATACAGTAATATTTAATGCATCATCTAATATTGAATTATAATTATAATATCAAATTATATTTTACTATTACTTGTTTAGTTTTATCAGTTTTAATTAATTTTAATTTATCATCATTCAAAAACTTATAATAGTAATATAGAATGAGTATACATTTATATACTGTATTTTAATCTTATTTCATATATTTAATTTTTTTCTTAATACTATATTTTGAAGTTTTATTCTAATATCTTTAACAATTTAAAAGCTTTATCATTGGTCTATGACAAATCCTAAATATTTAAGCAAGAAAGTGAGCTTAAAGAACAAAATTTTTCCACTGACTTAACATGAGGATGAGATTTGTCCCATGATATTTCCCATTGTTGGTTGAATTTTAAAATTTGCCCTCTGTCACAACATGCTGTTTTATTACTTTTCTTAATGTGAAAATTTTGTTTAAGTTGGTCAAGTCGTTACTTTGCAAAACATGTTTCAACAATTTGTGAATTTGAGTTACTGCCAAGGAAGCTTGCTCGCTTCATTTCAATCATCTCACATTTTCACATTTGTTGTCATAAAACCTAAGAGATCCTCAGTTTTGAATGAGCATTTTTATACTTAACTCACAATTAAAAAAGATATTCTATAAGTACATACATCTACAAACACACCACAATATAAAACACAAAATTTGTTACTATTTCTATTTAACTATGTTTTGTTCATTATCATTAAAAATAATTATTATGTCATATATTTGCATAAAATAAATAAGAGTATCAATGTAAAAAATACAAATCTGATTTTGATATGAGAAAATTATTATACAGGATTTATTCAAGAAGTTCTAGAAATGAATAAAAAAATCAAAATGTAAGAATATTAAGATATAAAGATGTTTTGATAAATATTAAATAAATTATTATGTTGAGTTTTAATACATTTTCTCCAATAATTTCTCCATTCAGAAAACATTTAGAAAAATTAACTTCTTTCAAATATTGCAAAATTTTCTTCAATTCATCTTGAATGAGTTGAAGAAAACAATTTTCTTTTCTTTTTAACCAAAATTGAAAAAACTTCAAAAGTCATTAGAAGGTAGATCAGGGAAATGAATGGTGACAGAAAAATAGAATTTCCTTGTTTTACTAGTAAATAATAATTATAATGGCTCTAAGTAGCCTGGAATTGGCATGACGGAGTATCTGCTTTTTCTGTTACTATTTTTCAAGTCATTTCATGTGAATTACTCTCTTAATTGACACAAATGTTAAGATAAATATGCTACGTGATTGCTTAATCTCCAGAAATAAATTCATATTCTTTGTTATTTTAAACCTTCCATGACGTTTTGAAAAAGATTTTAGATTTTCTTTTTTGTTTTTAAACATACTATAATTATTATTAAACAAATGCTTGAAACTAAACATGTGTAAATTAAAACAAATTGTATTTTTGATACTTTTTATTTTATATGCTCATTCCTGAAACTTTATTAACATAATCTTGTACAATGTATCACAGTTTATACATTACACATTAATACATAATTTTTCATTGGTCCTAAAACATTATTTCTTTCAATGGTAAAAATATTTTATTTATACATCTAGTTCTTTATGGAGTTTCATTTCTATGTTTTCTTTCTGATGAAGATAACAGATATCACAATATTCTTTTAGAAAATGTATTCAGAATCTGTAGAATAACAAGTGGAGAGTATAAAGATAATACAAGGTCATTAGAATATACGAAATTTAAACATTGGAATTTTAATACTTTCATTCCACAAAGCACGATACTCAAAATTTACATAAAATTCATTGTAAAATTATAAAATTTCAAAACTTAAAATTTGTATTTAGTTAGTGTTTGAACATTGAAGTATTTAATCAAAGGGCCTAAAGATGGATGTTGAAAATATCCAAAAACATTTGTCTGTTAAATCTGTTAAATATCAAACTCTCTACAGATTGGAGGTGCTGTATAACATAACTTCAGAACCCTTGTGTAACTCCAATATAACATTTTGAAATGGACTAACATTTTTGATCTTCCCTTTTCGGATCTTCTTCAGGTCCAGTTTTTCTTGGAAAATTATGAATCCAAAACGAATGTGTTAACAAGTTTCAAATGTATATTCTTTTTGTGGAATATTGAACGAATTTTTAAATTTAAAATTATTGTACTGCGCATTCTTCTTGTAGAACATTCACATAATCTATTAAATTCTGATTAAACAAATTGGACAAAGCTTGTGCATAGTAATCAAAAGGTTAAATGTAATCACAATCCCATCATGTCTCACATTTGCAAGAAATTATGTTAAGTGGACACTAAAGAAAAAATTTTATGCATTCAACAAAGATGTTAAATGCAGAATTCCTGAACCCCACCCTCATTGGATGGGTATGACAATATAGTAATATCAAAGCCTAGGAGGTACTAGAAACTTAAAACAGAAGCAAAGGAGAAATGTATAAACTTTAAAGAAGAAAAGCATAATTTGTATGCATGGCAGACATTTTTTCTTTAGTGTTCACATAATTTCTTGCAAAGTAAGACATGAGATCCCTCTGACAGCTGATCTTCAAATAAATGTTCAAATAAAATCATTCATTTACCTTTGACAAATTAAATTTATCTCCAGAATTTAGTAAGAAATGAGACAATCACCATGATATTACCTATGTAGAATTCAATAAAAAAATAAGTAATTACCTAAAACCAGCAATAATTCTGTTCAAAACAAACGTTTTCTTCAATTTTTAATAGTCATCATCAGGTCTTGATGAATTGAAATGCTTGTATGAGAATTTCCATTCCAAAAATTTAAAAAATTGCATGTCTTGAAGATATGTGCATGCTCAATGTAACACTTTAAAAAAAATTAGTCTTCAAACTGGCCATCTATTTTAAGAAATTTGATGTTTATAAAAATTATGCAGACAAACTTGTTGACAATCTACAATATTATTTTCGTATACTCGTATGTATTTTCTATTATCATGACTTATTAAACTGGTTTTAAGGATTCTGCAACACAGTTTCACAGATCAGAAATTTATTTTATTTGATATACCTTATATCAAAGGTATATCAAATAAAATAAATTTCTGATCTGTGAAACTGTTTGCAGAATCCTTAAAACCAGTTTAATAAGTCATGATAATAGAAAATACGTACTAGTAGACGAAAATAATAATATAATAAATTAAGGACATTGAGGCATATTAATTTGTTGACAATCTATTTTATGTCAAAATACGCCCTCCATACAGCTGCCAACGAGTGCATTTCTTTAAAACTGATGGCTGTTCCCCTCTCTTGAGTGCTTTAAATATCTCCAGCTGTTTGAGATATTTCAGGCTGGCCTGGTCCTCACACCGATGTAGTAATTGTGCATTATCAAAGTCCACTCTGATGTCATCATCAATGGCAAAAGCCATTGATGACGCCTTTCCACTATGGCATTGTGGCCAATGCCATATGGAAAGGCCTTTTTGAATGGAGTATTTACACTCCTTGATCCTTGTTTTAAGGCAACGCACGATAGCACCAATATATTTGCCAGGACGGTTTACCCTATGATCGTAAATAGGGATAGAATATATTCTGGGATACTATTTCGATCCAATTGATCCTTATCATTTCTTAAACAAGAGAAAATTGTCGGCAATCTCCTGTAAGCGATCCTTTTACTCGTAAAACAGGCTATTTGTTTATAGGTGTTGGTAAGGATCCTGTTGTATGTAATAGCAGAGATCTTGTAACTAAAAGGATCATGTGATTTCGCATGGATGAAAAGCAGAGCATACGAGTTCTTACAGAAAACCTTAGTTCTTAATTGGCAATGCTGTAACTAGATGTCTATACCGAGAAAATGCACGCTGGTGGAGCTGTGTTGTTCTGCCCGCAACAAGAGGCCATAAGCGTTATCATTGAAAGCCTTGATGAACGCTGCTAAGTCCGGTTTTTTTCTTCCAAATAATCAACACATCATCCACATATCTAGCATACAACTTAATGTCATCACTTATGCTAGGTACGACATGTTGTTCCAGACACCTGACCACCAATTCACATAATGTTCTTGATATGGGACTACCCATAAGTACCCCTCTAGTTTGAAGGAAAGTATCTCCTTCAAATACAAAAAAGGCCAAGTGACACATAAGATGTGCCAATTCCAAGATGTTGAAAATATGTCTGGAAGAGCCGTTGATGTTACGAATGAGGAAGTCCCTTAATTCACAAAAACATGGTTCAATACGAATGGAAGGGAACATGGACTCAAACTCACATACGGTGAAGTAGATGCCATCCAAGTTGCCAAAGGTGTTTAATCTGTGAATCAACTCCACGGGATTGGACACAGTGTACAGATATTCTTCCATGTTTCTGTTTATAAAAGAGTTAAGCATGAGCTCCATAAGAATAGCTAGAGATCTCAATTTGTCAATGACCGGGCGTAGTTGTTTATTGGTTTTATGGAGTTTGGCGAAAGTGAATAAGCATGGGGAAATTGGCACTGAGACTGTTGCCTTAGTTACTTTGAGTATTCTAACCAATGGGGAATTAGCTATACGTTTAACTCTTGTTTGAATCTTCTCCAAATATCCACTGGGGGCCTTAGTGCATTCAGTGTTGCGGATGTATTCACGTAAGCCATTTCTATACGTGTCCCTATTCACTAGTACTATGCTTCTGGATTTGTCTGCTCTTACAGCAACTATACTGTTATGATCCATCCAGCACCTTGAATTATGTATGGCCTTCCAATAGCTTACTTCATCTTGTGCATTGATAGTGTGGTTATGAATAGAGAAGAAAGCTTTCCATCAGAAGTATTCCTTTTGCATGTTGTTAAGACCTTCAACCATGCTTTCAACATCTGGTATAACCTTATTTAAATCCTCTGGAGGAGAAGGAGCAAACAAAGGGCTTAACTTGGCTGTGTTAACCAGCATAGACAGAGGTCATATGTTGTCCCAAATACAAGAGAACCCTGTATTTGGTTTTCACTCCAGCATTGGAACGTTGAAAGCCATTCTATTTTCTTACAATGGTGTTTCTTGAGACTCCTTGTAATAGAGTCTGCCAATCGGATAACGCTTGCATTAATCCTGGTCAGGATGTCGGGGTTCTCTTCATAAAAATAATTTTCCAATCAGATAATTTCATTCACTAATGCATACCTTCTTCTCTTAGCAAATCTTATCGCTTTTCTCAAACACAAGTGTCTGACCACCAGTAGTAATGTAGAACAGTCAGGAGGTAAACATATTCTATAAATTGAAGCAGGGAATAACCCCAGTAAACGGTAATTAACAAGAAAGTCCAGTTTGGAAGAAGTCTTGCATAACTTCACGACAGCTTTTCTATAGGATTTGGCCGGCAAAACCTGATGATGACTGTTAGAAACAGAAGAAAACATTCGTTTTGAAGAGAATTATTGCTGGTTTTAGGTAATTACTTATTTATTTAAGGAATGAGACAATTATATATTTATATTTCTCCTCTCAAACTGCAGCTCACCCTAGAGGTTAAAATCCATTGATAGGGAACATCATTTTTTACTCAAAAAGTCATGAATCTATCAAATTCCTTTCAGACAGGACACAGATACTGTTATTTTTCATATATTGGGACATTGTAAGAATGCTGGCAAGTACAATTTCTGAAAATTAAGACAACAGACCCAACTCATAACTGTCTAATAGGGTACTGGAAAACATCTATGATCCATTATAGTCAGATACTCTGTTCAAGTTCAGAAAGAAACATTTTATTAATTTGGGAGACCTTATGCATCTCAATCAGTAATGTATACAATCAGCTCATCTTGGATGCTTGCAAAGTAAGTTTAGTTAGTTAAAGAGCATGCTTTTCCTTATCCTTCATGGTTTGTGTTTGGTCACTGTTTACATGTTTTAACAAAATTGATTTAAAAAGTTTGTTTGAATGTAATTTTAAATTTCTACAAAATTTCATTTAGTAATGTTGTTATGTAAAAATCTTCATAGCTATACAGCTATTACTTCTTTTTCAACATGTAAATGTTTTTAAGAAACAGATTTTTCTGTAAAAAGACGTCTTTAAAAATACAAATTTAAAATCTGTTTTACTTTGATGTAATTCTATTCAAAAATTCTAAAGAGTTTTTGTCCATTAAACTGAACTTCAAATATGATATTATTTTTCAAATCCTTTTGGAATATGTTAAAGAAGCTGTTTGATTTCTGTATGTGTTCTAAGTCTATTTTACCTTGCTTGAAGGTAATATTAATACACTGTTTGTGAGTCTTGTTTTTTATTAAATATTTTTTCTAATACCAACAAACAATTTCTTTTTGTCTTTTCTATATTGTATAAAATATTGATGAGCATAATGTAAAAGCTGGTTTAATTATTAATACTTTTTTCCAACTTTTGGATACTTCTGCATATTTAGTGACTTCTATTTAATAAATTTCTGAATTTTCTTGTTAAATACAACATTTAAATATTATCTTTACTATCATGTCATAAACATATTGGATTCTGTTGGGATATTAATTTAGTCTATGGGTATTAAACAACTCTGTTTAATACTGTACAGTACTTGAATGAATCCTACTACAAACAACTTGTATTCACAGTACCAACTATTTCATTATTCTATTATTCAATGTTAATTATCTGTAATTGAAAGAAAATAGGATTTCATACTTTCATATAGGATAATGTATGAAAGTTTTCTTTTATACATTATCCTATATGAAAGTACAAAACATTACATCCGAAAACGTTTGCGTACACAATTTGATCTTACCCCACACCGGTTAAAGGTTTTAATGTAGGATTATTTGTATATTTCTCCGGTGTGTGTTGATTATTTGTTTACTATATGAAAGTTTGAACTACAGTAAATTGCAAAGAATATACAGCAGGGATGTTATTTGATTTTTTTATTTTTTGTTCATTTATAATCTGTATTAAACTTTTAGCAGATTCAATACTTTAATTACAGTTCTGTATATCAATTTTTCCTAACCTCAGCTAGGTGACTATTTATGTGGCCAGATATACAGATATGGCCACACTATTGATATAAATTATGCATTTACACTAAGAGGAATTAAAATATAAATTTAGCTTTAAATGTTATAAATCCATACATGTCAAATAAAGATATAAAAATAAAAAAATTAAACCAACCAGCAAGGAAAATATAAATAAAATATTAACTTATATAAACACAGCAAAGTATATTGGTGTATGCTATAGTAAAGTTACAAAATGGAACCAGTTCAATGGCATCAAAGATTTTTTAACTTTATATCTTAACATTTTAAAAAATTTTTTAGTTTTCTATCTAGATGAATTTACCTAATTATTTAATCCATAAGAGATATTAAAATAATTATTAGTTATTAATATTTAATTCAGTTTATTGTAATTATATAAATCAGAATTGTAAACAAGGAGTTCATTTGTCTTTTCAGTTTATTGTGTATCACTTTGTATCACTTTTTGTATAAAAATAACTGCTGACTTATGTAAGTTACTTTTCAGTAAAAAAAAATGAATTAATCTGGAACAAAAATCTACTTACAGAAGATAAAGATAGCAAATACAAGAAAATTTGCAAAAAGAAAGCTAATTTTACATAAAGAAACTCAAAATAACTAACATTAAAATTTCAATAAAACATTTTAAGTTCTTTGCAAACTTAATATAATTAACAAAAAAGAAAAAAAATTCTATTTTCAACATATTACTTATATTAATATTACACTAATATATAAAAAGGTTATAAATAAAACTGACCTGAACCATTCATTACAAGATTAGCATGAGTGTCTCTGTCTCCATTTATAGGCATTACAGGTAATAAATGAACAGGTGTAGGGTGATTAACAAACTCATTAATTTCAGTATTCCCTGTCTTTTCTTTGGAAAATGATTGAGTAGATTCTATATGCTTTACTTCACTGGACACACATTGTTGTTCAGTTTCAGAGTAAATATTATTTGCAATTTCTCTGGAATTTCCAAATGGATTTTGTAAGGCTTGTTTTAGCATTCCAGTTTTGTGTCCATTCTGACCTGCAGATATGACCACACTAACAGCATTAGAAGGCATGTTACATTCATCATTTATATCTGATTTTATCATTGACTCTCGATGATAGTGATCAACAGGCACAGAAGAAGAATGTACAAATAAAGGCTGGGTAGTGGGCAACTGTGATGTAGGAGGAGGAGAAAGAATGGAATCTGAAGGATTATCAGCTAAATGAAGTACTGATCCTCTAATTTCTCTTTGTGAAAGTTGTTCTTGCTCTAGAGTATATGACTGAGTTACTGGAATTTCAGTTCTTATAACTGCACGTTTATACAGATCAGAAGGATGCTCTTGGATGTGCGTATTAATTTTAGATTGATTTTGAGGTAATGGAGACCAATGTTGCATTGATGTCTGTGATTGTACTGGCAACTGATTTACTGATGGAGAAATATTTGAAAAAGCAACTGTTGGTAAAGGACTTTGATGCTGAGATTTCACAATTGGTGAAATTGGAATAGGAGTATGGCTAGGAGATACAGCAGGTGTAGTTGATCTGGAATTTCCAAGGGATACTAACATATTAGCTGCCTCAGTCTCATCAACATCAAACTGTCCTTGAACTCTGTGATCTCTGTCAATTGAACCTGCAGGACTTGTCTTATCTTCCTGTGATATTTCATCCCATTCAATTTCTTTTCCTCCAACAGAATCTTTAATTGTTCCTTTTCGACGGCCAGGAAATATCAAAGATGGTGACCTCATATTGTTCTTTCCTTTCGAAGCTAAATGTCTTGAACAGTATCCACGACGCTGTGATTCTTTTGTGCAACCATCTTTAGAACACAACCTTCTCCACTGTTTACCATTAAATTTTTTTCTAATTCCATTTGGAGTTGAAACAATATCTCCCTTTTTATATTTTAAAGCTGTTAATGCTGGAGAAGGAAGTGATGAAACATGTTCAAAAGAACCAACATTGGGAGGACTAATATCTTCTTTTCTTAAACTGCTTGATGATCGATTATTAGAAACAGGTATAGCTAAATGTAAATTTGGTGAATGACCAATATCAAATCTAATATTTTCTTTTCTAAGGTCATCATCTGAAGATTCATCTGCAAAGTGAGGACTTGCACTATTTGTAAATTGTTGTTTATTTGCAAGTTTTAACAAATTGTCTGCATTTGTTTTCATGTTGTTATTTTTATTTATTAATACAGAATTATCAACTACAAACATTTCAGAACTAGATATATTTGTAGTTACTTTTTGTGGTAAAAGTTGTTGAACAGTTTGTATATCTGTTGGCACAGGAGGTTCTGGTTGAAACTGATGTGTTACAATTGCTGGAGATAATTGATTTTGCCAATGAACTTGTGGTATTGGGGGTAATTGTGATGGCTGGTCATCAGATAAGTTTAGTTCTTCCCACCATGGAGGTAATAATAATCTTAGATTTGCTCTTGAGACCCATAAAGTTTCACCCTTATTGGCATATTTTGAAGGAACTTCAAGTTTCACATTATATTGCACAGGTTTGGCACTTAGTACCATTACAACACCTTCTACAAATATATTTTCTTCTGAATTATCTCTGACACATACACGTGCTCCAACTGTTACTTGGCCTGGAGAAGGACTATGGTCACTTACAATGTCATATTTTCTCTGTCCTAAAACATCGTTAATTACAATTGTACCTTGATTTGCATCGAATAAAACTTCAACATCAAAGTCAGATCTAATTTCTTTAATAACTCCTGGCAAATAAAAACCATCTCGTTTAGCAAGAATTCTATGACCTTTCCATTCTTTCAAATCTATTTCAGTTCCAGTAATTAAGTTCCTTTTGCTTAAATGATCAGAAATGAGATTGCTCTCTGAAATATCTTTAACTGGTTGTTGATCACAGCTTGTTTGAAACTGTTCTACTTCTGCTGGACTAAACTTTCGTTTCTTTGGAACTTTTCTGGCAGCTTTTCGAAGGCTCTCTGAAGAATCTTTTTCATTTGGGGAAACTACCGTTTTACTATTATTGTTTTTAATTATCATGGATGATTGTTCTTCTTTATTAGATGGTGGAGTCAATATATCATCTTTTTTATTCATTGTAAAATCTCCAGATTTATTTTCTGAGACAGATTCACCTAAATCTGAAAGATTTTTTTTCATTCCACTTGTATCATCTTTATTAATTACTGAATGCTTAGTCATTTTAGAATCATCAAATTCTAATTCATTTGATGTGTAAGATTCAGTAATTTTCTTTCTCTTATTTCTTGATGGTCTGGTTTGTAAAACTGAATGTTTGTTTCCTGTAATATTTTTGGCATTATCAGATTTTCTATTTCGTGTATCATTCCTTTGATTCATTATTATTATACTTAATATTTTTCTAGATCACAATATCATAACTTCTCTTTCAAATTGCATAACATTCATATTTGCAATTTCCCTAAAAAATAAAAAAAACACTTAATATATTTTTTCAAATTTATTCCATAAATTAAAATTATATTACAGTAAAAAACTAAATATACTAATATAAGTAGCATTATATTATATCATAGAGCAGCTTAGTATTGTATCATAAGACTTTTGCTTGTAACCATACCAATAAAATACAAGTTGACATCATTAATTAAATACTATCTATTTATAGTATTGTATAAATAAATAAATACTATCTTCTAATTTTAATACAAGTTTAGAAATAGAAATTAAATATAAATTTTAAAATATAAAATCTCATAATTTAAATTTATGTAAGTTAATACAAGATTTATTTTGTAAAACTTTGAAGGTATACAGGTGTTAATAAAAGATGTATTAATTATCTATTGATTCATATATAATGGATTAATAGTCAGAAACAATGATCCAACAGTACCAACTGTCTACTGTATCCAACGATATCGTTAAATTTTGATGGTTAAAAGTCAAGGGGTGGCAAGATAGAAGAGGTGGTATAACATAGCTCAAGTGGTGACAGCACAAGATATGTACGTGATACCTTAATTGCATGGAATGGTACAAGGAGTGAGTTACTCTTTATAGAGCTTTTGAATTCCACCTATCCTTCCATAAAGTTTTCACTAGAGGTTGAATTTAGTTATTGTTCCATCTCATTTTTGGTTTGTTCTATCAATAGATTACAATTAGGCTTATTTGTCAACATATAATATAGATTTACTAGTCGGCCTTTACTTAAAAAACAGCCTGCAAAATAAATTCTGTAAGCTGTTTTTTTGACCAACCTCTTACAAAAAAAAATGCAACCATTTTCTGCTCTGGTCCATAGGATTGCTTACTACCTACCACACTGAAAGAAAATGGCAGACTTCTTAGATAATATAATGTCTAACTCATATTTCAGCTGGAATAAACAAGAAGTAGGATACTAATGGGTTCACCAGTATTAGGTAACCTAGCAGAAATAGTGGTAGAATGGATAGAAGCACCAGTGATAAGGAAATACAAAAGTAATATTAAAATAATCTGTAGATACATTGATGGTCTAAACATTATTTGTAACATTTATTTATTTAGTGCATGGCTACACATCTAATTAGTAAAAAGAACAGAAAGCAGAAAAAAGACCACAAATCATAAATGTAAATCTAAGTTAGAAATATAGCTTAGAATACTTTCAGTCACAATCAGGAAGTAACTCTGTTATCCTGGAAAAGATCTTATTGGACATTCTTCCAAGATATGATGTATAGTCTGTCTTTCAGCACCACAATCACACCATGGGAATGCGACTTTTTCCCACCTAAAATGACTGTCCCTACATAAACCATGTTTGGTCCAAATTCTATTTAACACACTCCAAAGATTTCTGGATAATTCAAATCCAGGAGGTTGCCTTGTGATACAAGGAAGTTGTCGACTGTCCACCAGAGAGATATCAGCCCAAAGTCTTTTCCAAGATTCAGTAAGGTTGAAATTATTGGAATGCAAGGATTTAGCTCTTAAGAGAGGGGGGGTGTCTTGATTTAAGTCGATTTATGCTGAAGTTATCAATATCCTGATGAATCGGAAGTTGTGGACTGGATAGTATTTTCCCATATTCCCTGAGCAGAGCGCGATCCCTTCGTAGTACAGATGGAGGAATATGGCTCAAAATAGGTAACCAATGAATAGGAGTAGATTTAAGAGTGCCTGTTATGATACGTAGGGTATTATTTAGTTGGACATCCAGTTTTTTAACATGAGTACTATTCATCCATACCAATGCACAGTATTCCGCTGCAGAGAAAACCAAGCCAAGAGCAGAGATCTGTAAGGTAGACAGCGAAGAGCCCCATGTAGTTCCACATAACCTTTGAAGAATGTTGTTTCTGGTATTAATCTTGGCAGCAAGATTCATCAGATGTGTTTTAAATGATAAAGTTCTATCCAAAGTGACACCAAGATATTTTGGGTTCTTATTATATTTCAGTAAATTATTTTCAAAATAAGTCTTTAATTCTTCATTTGCCAGTTTGTTATTAAGGTGAAAGCACGTAGCTTCAGTTTTTGTCTTACTCAATTGAAGTCTCCACTGGCAAAAATATTGTCCTAAGGTAGATAAGTCAGGATCTTCTCAGTAATTGCAAGGTCTTTATGTTTCATGGCAATCATCCAATCGTCTGCATAACCAAATTTCCTTGCCTTTGTTTGAGGCAAGTCAGCTATGTAAAGACTAAAAAGTAGTGGTGCCAGGACAGAACCCTGAGGTAGGCCATTATTTAGTTTTCTTATCCTACTTCTCAAATTTCCCATGATAAAAGGGTCAGTTATTTAACATCTCATCAATTATTTTAACTATTTTTAAGCAGGATATTACTCAGAGCAGTTTATAGATTAGGCCATGCTGCCAGACAGTATCATGTGCTGCAGTAAGATCAACGTATACCGCAGATGTTTTTAATTGCCTTTGGTATCCAGCTTCTACAAAAGTAGTGGAGGCTAGTTCCTGGTGTGTACAACTCCTATTCAGTCAAAACCAGCCTGCTCTACTGAGATGTTCTCAAAAACTGTATTGCTTAATCTGTTGTAAAGAAGTTTCTCTAAAAAATTATACATCACACTGAAGAATGAAATGGGTCGATAACTCTGAGGTCTATCATTAGGTTTTCCAGATTTCAAGATAGCTATGATTTTAGCTTGTTTCATTGCAAAAGGAATATTACCTTTCTGTAGGATGCCAGTAAAGAAGCAAGCCAACCATTGCTTAGTATACTTTCCGCTGTATAACAGGAATTCAGGATGGACACCATCATTTCCAGGGGCTTTCCAGCTTTTATTTGTTTAAGAGCAGCAGAGATTTCTTCAGTAACAAAGGGTAGTGAATATGCTGTATCATTTATACATTTAGCTTTGATGGGCATAAGCTCTTTTTTAATCTTAATTGTGAATTCTCGATCTCTAAGAGCTCTAGATATATTTAGTATGTGTTCTGCAATACTATTTGGAGTAATCAATATTTCTCTACCTGGTTTGACAGTTGCTCTTCCCAATCTTCTAAGCAGGGACCACACCTTCCTACTTGACTTTGTAAAATCCAAATTTTGTACAGTGTTTATCCATCTAAGGCACAGGCCTCATCTAAGCTATGAAGTAGTTCTTCTCCTATTTCAAGATTGCCAGATTCTAGGAACTTCCTATACAGTGATTCACTTTTTTCACTCCATCTGGAGATATAAATATTGTGGTGTCCTCTAGGTATACATTTTTTGGCTACACTAAACAGTGCTCCAACAAACCTTTTAAAATTGTTGGTTGTAGGGAGATCCACCCCAAACATTTGTCAAGATCTTCTGAGAATAAAGAATTTTAATAAGGCTAACTGGACTATCTTGTGCGTGGTATACTATTTACTGTAGGAACACTAAGTCCAATTCTGATAATTATTGGGTGGTACTGGCTATGCGGGAACTGATTTAAAATGGTGCGTGTAGCTGGTAACAGTTGTGTATTTTTATCTGAAGACACAAAGCACAAATCAGGGTTATATTCACGGCCCCAAGTGCTGGACCTAAAGGTGCAACGATCTTTAGCATCAAACAGAAAATAAAGATTATTTTCCTCCGCCCATTTAATTACCATGTCACCATTTGATCAGTGTTGCGGTATTTCCAGCATTTATGGTTGCTGTTGAAGTCTCCCGAGTAGACAGCAGGATGAGGTAATTGTGGTATGACGTGTTGTGACCAAATTGTAGCTGGAGGTTTATAGATATTGCTGATTGTAATTTGGCCAACCTGTATAGTGACCACATGAATGTTATTGTCAGTGGTTGCTTTGCAAAACAGGACATCCTCAATGTCACTACGGGCATATGTTGCAGTGCCGTATATTTTGTGGTAGGCTGAACCAATTAGTTCAAAACCAAGAATCACACCTCTTGTCTGGAGTTGGTATTCATTCTCAGTATGAGTCTCTTAAATTACAACTATGTCAATTTTGTTATCCTTTAGAATTCTATGTAAGTATTGGCATTTTGCTTGACTAATGCCTTCAATATTAATTTGACATATCTTAATTTGAGGACCAAGGTCTTTGGTACTAGGACCCTTATAAGGGTCTTTGTAATGAGGAGACATATGTAGTTTAATTGAAAAGTTCAGTTGAAAAGGTTGAAAAGATGTGTATTGTCCAAGAGATCCTACAGATTATTTGGATGCCAAAAGTTGCTAGCTCATTTAGTTCACAAGTAGATGTTATCCAGGGTGCACCACGAGGAGGCGAACTAGCTTTACACCCCTATTTGAAACAATGACTGCTCAACAGAGACTTCATAAAAGCAGCTGACGCCAATAAAGTGGGCATTAAAATAGACCAGAAAAGTTCATCGGAAGTAAACTTTTTAGATGTAATAGTTTTTATAGTAAAAAAGCAATATTGTACCAAAGTGTACAGAAAGCCAGGCAACATCAGTGCATATAGTCACTGGTATTCCAATGATTCCATTGCTCATAAACTGGCAGCATATAAAAATTCACATCTCGTATGTTAATGCACTCTCTCTCTTCAAGGCTGTCATATATTTCTAATGTCTCTAAAAATTTAGTTTCTTCTCTAGTAAAAAACTTTTTAATCAGTGTTGCTTGCTCCAATTTAGCTTCAATATCCAGCTCCAAGGCATATATGGATAGCACTGTTTGTTTTTTTCCCAATAACATATTTGTGTTCTTTAATCCTTCTTCTAAGAGATCTATTTGTGGCTCCAATGTTAATTAAATCCTTGTCAAATCTTTCATCTTTTACTGGTATGCTATAAACTCCAGGAGCTCTGATGCTATGTATGATATCCTTATCATTTTTCAGCATTTGATATATAGTACTGCCTCTTTTATATGCCAACTCTTTTCCTCCACTACATTATATTGATTTCAGCTTCTTGTCATATTCCACTACTATGTTTTTAGACTCTGCCTTGGGATGATATCATATCATATATATATAATTTTGTGCTAACTATTTAGCACAAAGTTATATATACAGTATGACATCACCCCAAGGCAGAAAACATAACCAAGCTGAGTCTTGGGTTCCTTCAGTCACACCATGAGTGTAACTCAAGGAACACAAATACAATGTAGAAAAAGGACATACTGTACAATTTTAGTGACTATGTCAAAGGTAAAAGGCTCTGATATAAAGTGGGATGAAGCAAACATCATTAAAAAGGTACATTCCCCAACCATCATTATGGATATGGAAAAAAATAGACATTTACAAAAGTAAGATCAAAGAGCAGTGCCTGAATGCAAGAGATGCAAATGCACTACCTTCAGCCTGAAAATGCATCATTGAAGAAAGATTTGGATATAAAAAACCTTGAATTATGTGTTCCCCTATAATCATATTTGGCTTATGTGTTATACTCTTATAGTTTTTAGTGTATATATTTTCTTTTTATTCACATATTCATTTATTTTATTAACCTTGTATATTTTTTTAAGTTTATTTTTATTTATTGTTAACCTTATATTTTTCATAATTTATTTATTTTATTTGTTTCAATTTGTATTTAGAATACTTCATTGATTAAAAATTTAAATGGGGTGTTCTATTCATGGAACATTTTCTAAAAACCATTTTAAGAAACCTGATGATGACCTATAGGAATAGGCTAAAAACATTAGTTATTAAAAATATTCTCTCAGCAAATGCATAAGTGTGGTCATAAATTTGTAATTTATTTCTGCTGAACACATCCAAATTGTAAAGCTGGAAAAGTAAAAATGAAGAAGTTAAAAAGTATTTCATAGTGTTGGGCAAAACTATAGCAGAGATGATAACACCATTAACAAAAAAATATAATGTCCAACTAGTAATTAAAAGATTACCCTCAATCATACAGATAATTAGAACAGACAAAGAAGCTGTGGCAAAAATTAAAAAGCTGGAAATTTATGCGATCAGATCAAGCAAAGGAAGTAATGAATTTTTCTTACATAAAATCCACTTATAGATCAGTGAATCTCAGGGTCAAAGAGCATTTTGAATCCATTACACAATACCCCACAAACAGCATGATTTTACTGCAATGAGTCCTAGAGAAAGTAGCAGAAATATGTAGAAAACAACAAAAAAGCCAGTACAATGCAGTACAGAACTTTATATCTGAGCGCTTACAGGGGTATGATTGGAATGTCAAGAATTCCAATGATCTAATTGATAGTTTACGTATATAATAAGGAATGCTTACTGGAACCAAGTATCAGAATTAAATATATTCACACCTTTAACGTGTCCAGCATAACGTTAAAGGTGTGAATATATTTAATTCTGATAGTTTACGACAAGTTAAGGCAACAGATGTTGCATGCATTACTGTCTTTGATTTTCTCCCCCTATACCCCTAAATTAAAATACAACCGTGCTTCTGTGCACTCAGGAATCTGTTACTAAGCCGCGAAGGGGCGGGTATGCATCGTAAGCATGTATTAGTGCTAACACACCTCTTATGCTATACTTCATTCTTTCACTTCAACAACTCTTACATATTTACAAAAACAGGGCATACCTATGGGCAGCCCCATCTCAGGGAACTTGTGCAAATTAGTTGTCTGACAATTGGAGCAAAAGGTCATACCTCTATTCCTACCCAACATCCTAGTTTATGAAAGGTATGTAGATGACATCTGCATTCTTTGGAAGACTGAGCCCAGCGTAAATGATTTCTTGGAATACATGAACAACAACCCGTATGGCCTTACTGTCAAACTGGAGCAGAAGAGTGACACAAATGCACATTTCCTAGACGTCAACTTTCACCTTGATGCAGACAGAGTGCAAACCAGCATACATTACAAACTTTGCTACGTACCAATATTTATTCCATCAAACTCTGCAGACCCTTTTTCTTACAAGATCTCTGCATTCCGTGCACTAACTAGAAGGGCGTGCATGCACCACACTAGATGGCAGGATACTGATAAAACGAATTGAAAACATAGCAGTAAAGCACAGGTATGGTCAAAGCATGATACATAATTTATTGCACAGATACGCCAACCTACTAACGACACGCCACACACACAGCACACAGGTAGACACCCATAATCATAGTAGCAACCAATCACACACAGTGGTGCAATACAGCCAACACCTAAGTTCAATTTATAAAGAAATTGCTAACCATAAAGGCACAAAGATCGCATATAAGAGATCTAACACAATATATGGGCTGTTACACAATGACAAAGACAGGACAGAGAAAAGTTGAGAACTGAGTGTCTATATAGTTCTTCACAGATTCCAGCGAGATCTAGTATACATCGGATCCACGAAGCGCTCACTAAGCAAAAGAATACAGGAACACAGATATGATATCGCCAACTAAAGGCATATCACCGTCCTAGCTGCCTATGCCACAGACTCCGAAATACAAGCCAACCTCCATAGGACCAAATTGGTAAAAATGTCAGATCATGTTCAACACTTTCGCAACCTTGAAACATTGAAAATATAGAAAGCCAGCCTGACCAGCAACTGTATTAATGCGAAAGATGCTGCCAATATTTCATATACATGGAGGTGGTGCTATGAGAAAAAGCGTAAACAACACTAGCATGTTGCTAATATTTCTACACTAGCAAATACATCGTATTATTTATTTGTTGGGATGTAACAATATTTTTATCACTTCAGTAGCGCGTACACCAAAAATTAGTTTCCAATTTTTAAATAATTTGGAATTTAAAATAATTTTAAACATGTTCGAATTCCAGTTTCGAATTTTAGACCAAGTTTTGGTCAAAAACGTTAGTTTTTATCTAAAGCTATTCATACTGGGATATAAAAAATGTTTTTAATGTGTTGATCTAATATACTAGTACCTTTCAACATTTCTAGAAGCCACCCAATGTTGCAGAATCAAAATTGCAAAAATATTTGCAATTTTGATTGTCCAGCCTCAGGTATTTTCACAAAAGTTTTGTAGCGGAAGTCAAACCTTTATAAATGTTCTGATAATGCCTGAAGTGAAAACATTTGCAGTTTCAATTTTGCAACATTGGGTAGCTTCTGGTATTTAACAGATATAGTGAAACAGTTTGATAAGTTCTCTAATTGTCTTTAAAAAAAGTGTAAATTTATAAAATATGATAAAACATGATATAATGTAAATAAGCAAACAAAATATTTTGAAATTACATTTAATTTGAAACACTAATTTGAAATTAATAGGGCCTATGAAAAATTTATTCACTAATTTGTCATTTTTATTTTAAATTGAATTATCTACAACTAATTTAAATTTTTTATTTGTCTTTAAATCTCTCTTTCCTCATCATATCAATAAAATCACATATTTAACAAACAAATGATATTGTAAAAATCATAAAACAAGAATGCAATTCAATCATAAATTATCCCTTATTTAAACTTAAATTTTTCAAATAAGTATTAAAAGTAAAACAAAAAAAAGGTATTAGTTGCATTTATATTGGCAACTGTCAACTAGAAACCTGCACTGTCCAGTAACCATTACTGACAGTTGTACAGCTGAAGGTCACCTTGAATTTCAGCTTAGTAGAAACTAAGTGAAAACAAAAATATTAAATTTGATTTTTAAGATAACTATAGTTGCAATTCCCATGAAATAAATAATCTCATAATTCAGAACTCTGATAATCATATAGTGCCTAGTTTAGTTAAAAAAGAATAAGAATCATTTAACAGATATGAATACTGTAAAAACATTTTGTAGCAATAATCTATTAAGCATTAGTCTCTTAAACTTTACAAAGTTCATATTAAAATTTGTGAAATCATCATTCCTCATTAACAAGGTCTCAAGTTGATATCCTATTTCTGATAAAATTTAATGAGTAGAAATTTTGCAAGTAAAATTTTTATAGTATTGTAGTATTGTATAGTATTTGTAATCTGAAAAGAAGCAATAACTTTTTGAAAAAGAACTATAGTAAAAATGTTATTTACAGCAAAAAAAAAATATTATGAATCAATATATATATATGGAAACTAATTTTTTTTTGTTTCTTAAACATAATAGAATATGTTCTAATTATTTAATTACATATTTTATATTTATTCAATTTTTTAAGTTTTCTGCCTTCTTATTACAAAGTATGATCACTTTTTCTATCTTAATGTTTAAAAATGTTATTAACAAACTATTAAAAAATTATAATAATAAAAAATAATTTTTAAATTATGTTTTATATTTATTATATTATAAAAATCATTTATGACTATTTATAGCATATAAAAGTAACAACTTTAGATCTATCATCTAAAATTGATTCACTGATGCAACTGAATTTCATTAGTAGTAGTGCATACAATTTATAGACAAAAAAAATCTGCATTAAATTTTACAGTATTTTTACAGCATACTATTTTTTTCTGCTGTTACATATTATCTAACTCTTAAACTTCTTAAATCCTTTCAGAAATGTTTATGAACTTTAACTATATATATTTTTAAACTGATCATGCATAGTGTCTATATCCTCAATCTCTTCTCTTGCATTTCTTATAATTATAAAACTAACACACCTTAATACTGAGAAACTTCAATTTAATCAGAAAAACAAACTTTCTTATAATGCAGCAAAAATATTGCATGATGTACCTGTAGATGAAAGTTCATCTACAGCTGCATCATTCAATTTCAGGTTTCGTTTCAATGCACCCACTTACTATCTATAACCTGTATAACATTACTAAAGGTAATGAATAGTAATGTGCTGAATCATTAAACAGTTAGTCAAATGTATCTTGAATTGCATTTATTTGTTGCACATAGAGACATTAAGAAGCTAGATAATATGTATTATATTAATTAATTTCAACTGAAATAAGTATAATTTTTTTGAGAAAGCTAAAAAGATATAAAAATTGTGACATAAATGTAAATAAGTAAATAAATAAATATAAATATAAATATATATATATATAATATATATATACATACATACATGTACACACACACATAAACACAAACAATATAATAAAATAAATGTAAAGAAAATTAAACATTCAGAATATTAAAAGATTATTACATAAAAGAACTATCATATTCCATCCTGTTATTCCATCTAATATACTAAGCTATATTATTTTCAAATCATATTGATTTTCTCTTAAACATAAATATACTTTCATATACTTTCTATTAACCACTATAAAGACTATAACAATAGAAATCTATAAAATTCAAAAGATAATAACATTCTTATTTGTAACGTAGTCAGTAAGATTTCACTTTTATTCAAAAGTTTGTTTTTAAAACACATTCAAGACTTAAATCAGTGATTCTTAACAGGGGGGCTGAGGCCCTGGGGGTCCATAAGAGGTTTGCCGGGGGCCGCCAAATTATGCAAAATTTCCTTCAGAATATAATAAAAAGAAAATTGATGTATAACCAAATATCGTATTGAAAAGTGAAATAAGAAAGATAAAGTTTTCCTATTTAATTTCTATTTCTTCCTACATACAACTTTGTTAGTACAAAAGAAATAAATGCAAATATGCCACTTACACCGCAGTATTTACTTCTTTTATTCCAAAGCAATTCTAAGAAACTATTAATGCTTGGAATTTTAAAAATAATTAAGAAAAATAGAAGGCTTAGTAGTTGGCTTTGAAAATTTGAATATTTTTGCAAAAGATATGCAAAATCTTTACAAGTTGTGGTTGTTTTAGTTTTAGTTTAGTTTTAGCATTGATTTATGGACATGTTTCTTATTTTACTTTTTGTTAAAAATTAATGAGTTTTCATGTTTAATTGTGAAGTTTGAATGTTATTTAAATAGATAATGAAATAATAAAGTTATGATTTACATTTATTAAATAAAAAAGTAAAGCAATAATAATAAATCAATTTATTATAGATAATTTAACAAATATAAATTATTATTAAAAAAATGGGGGTCACAAAAAAATTATGAAATATTTGGTGGGCCATGAGTATAAAAAGGTTAAGAACCACTGACTTTTTGAAAAATAACTATAGTAAAAATGTTATTTACAGCAAAAAAAAAATATTATGAATCAATATATATATGGAAACTAATTTTTTTTTGTTTCTTAAACATAATAGAATATGTTCTAATTATTTAATTACATATTTTATATTTATTCAATTTTTTAAGTTTTCCGCCTTCTTATTACAAAGTATGATCACTTTTTCTATCTTAATGTTTAAAAATGTTATTAACAAACTATTAAAAAATTATAATAATAAAAAATAATTATAACAATTAAGTTTTGCTCCAATCCTTTCAAAGTTTCTTTCGAATGCACTTCATTAAGATTTTTGACAGTACAGTAGAGCATCGATTATTTGACTTAATTGGAAACTGGGGTTGGTCGGACAACCGAAAAGTATGAAAAAATACATTATTAGTATAGTGTATTAGGCCTGGTTTAAATACTAGCCTTCTTTTTATGGTCGAGCCAGTGCTGCCAGCTAAAACATGCAAAAATTTAACAAAAATAATATTAAAGTAGCCAAGACATAACCAAATATTGTAGTGCCACATCACTAGCGGACATTTGAATTTGCCGACTAGAATGCGGTCGGTTAACCGATAAGTCGGTTAATTGGGGGTCGAATAATCGATGCTCTACTGTATTTTCTTCAATAACTGTTCTTTTCCACTTCTATCTTTAATGGCTTTTGCTGTTTGTTTTGTTTTTAATTAATTTTTTTACAAGACCAAAATCTTTTTATTGATCAGCATTCCAGCATGTTTGGTGGATTAATGTCTCTAAGTACAAAACTGACTCCATACTGTTCCAACCAACTTACTGTGGATTTTGCATAGTGTATGGTTGTCAAATCTGGCCACCATGATTTCTTAAAAAAAAGGAGACTTTTTTAAACATTCATTAATATAAATTTCAGCATTAATATTTCCTTTTGTCATAAATAACAAACCTTTCAATCCACACTGGCAAATTTCTTGCCATACCAAATATTTTGAGCCAAACTCTTCAATACCAATTGAGATTCTGGAAGAACAACTCTGCTCTATAATAGCAATTCTGAAAATGCTGAGACATCAACCTTCATATACGTTTCATCATCTAAAACCAAACAAGCATTCTTCTGCCAATTAATTAAAGAATAGAATTTTTGTGCTCTAGTTTTAATTACCTTCTTTTGTTTTTCAGTCACTTTAGGTATTTCCTGTTTCTTTATATAATCTCATATTTGCATGCTGCTTAACCCACTTCTAACTATTGTTTGATCAGTTTTGCATTTTTTGCAACATCTTTCACTGACATACTGTGATTTTTAGAAATGACTCTGATTATCTTCTGGTTGAGTTGTGAACTGCTACCATTTTCCACTGCAACCTTGCTTTCAAGAAATGGACAATGTCTTATGATACTGATTTAACAATTCCATCCACTGTATTTTGGAAAATTTGTAGCTCTTTTACTATGAAATATGTTGGTTTTTCTGGATTTTCGAGCCATCTATCAACAATTACTTTTCAATGGTCTATTTCATTCATTGTTTAAAGCACAGTTACTTTAATAAAACTGATAACAGATTTCTTATTCCAATTATTTGGAATTATTGCTATGGCAACAAACAAGAATTATAAATAATAAACAAAAAAGTTAACATCTTTTGAATTTTATGGATTTTAATTAAGACTCCCTGCTGAGAAGGGGTTAATCTAATTTTTAATTATTTAGATTATGTAAATTGGTCTAAAAGTGGGTACACATACCATCTTGTCATATGATTAATAATTAAAAATTGATAATGAATTTAATTAAATAATTGAGAAAATTCTGACAAAAAAAAAATCAGAAACAGGATTCAAACCTGCAACTTCTGCTTACTATATAAAAATATTACCAGTTATGCTATCTGAAACTCAGATCTTGGCATCAAGACACACATTAATTAGAACTTATATGACTATAAAGCTCAATTGTTGCCACTATATCCACGGCCTTCCATAATTCTCAGCTGACTTTTCACCTCATTCTACTATTGTTTATATACATACAAATCAAACAAATTAGTTAAAAAAAATCCTAAAATATTCTTCATAAAAACTTATGAAATTTATTATAAGTAAGCCTTATGATTTAAACACACATTCTTTAAACCTTTAACCCCAGAAATCCAGTTAGAACAGTACTTCTCATGATTCATTACAAAAATATTTTCAATTTTATTTAACTTCATGATTACCAGTTTTGTTGAAATAATTCAAAAACGAATTTCTTCTCTGAACTGATTTTAACAAAACAGTTTTTAGCATGCTCCACTATAGTCATGAAGTGCTTACATTAGGACTTTTGTCTGTCTGGCAACGTTGTTTGTCTGTCAGATTTCCACGTACATGCGTAATGACTTCACTTTCGTTACCTAAGTGTTATGTTCTGTTCAATCCATTTATTGCACATGTCCACATGCATGCACAACAACTACTTGGTTCCAAGAATTTATAAAATTTACTTTAAACAAACTTAATATTTGTTTTGCTTTTGTGGAGTGTGTGATCAGATCGGCTTGACCAAGCTTATTTATTTTTAAGAAATATTGATATATTTCTTAAAATTAATAATAGAGACATTAATTACTGGCATTAAGTTGACAAAAATTTTTCTAACAGTTACTTTTTTATTAATATTGATTAATGCATTTTTTATTTTATTTGAAAAATTATAACATGTATATTAAAGTTTCCAAACAAACTTCCAAATTATTATTTGGCTGTTATAAGGCTAGTAAATAATTATATATAAATTAATTTGGCTAGAAGTAGATGGTTATTCCACCATTTCATGGATAAATTTAATAATTAAAAATAAATTAATTTTAATTTTGAATTCAGAATATTCTGGAAGGAAAGAAATAGTCAAGTGGAACTTGAACCCACAACTCTTGCTTACCATGCAATTGCATTGCTAATTACTATCTGGACCCATTCCAATCTTCCAAAGCTATTAATTAAGGTTGATAAGTCCCAAACTCAGTTGCAGATGGTTTATATAAATGTAAATTATATAATGGTTTATCTTTTGATTTGTATGTTTGAATGTTGCATTAATTAAATAAAACAAAAAATTGATGTAGTTCATATGTAATCAGTGTTGTACCCAGTGGTGATATTCAGCGGGTTCGCACAGATTCGGCCGAACCCATTGGTAAAATTTTCAGTTTCCCGAACCTTGTTAAACACGTAACATTTCTCAGTGGTTTTGTTTCTTTTAAAAATATATTAAAATATACATATTATACTCTGTAACACTACTAAACTAAAGCCTTTATACCCCGTTTGCACTGAGCATTTCAATATAGATTGTGAGCAAGGTCGGGGATTATGCCTTGGTGCGATCTCTCTCGACCATTTCAATCTCGACCGAAATGAGGTTTAATCGCGATCGATTCAAAAGAGTTCTTGAAACTAGATCCAGTCATAAGAGAGATCCCACAATCTCACACGTGAAAGATAATACAAGATGGCTGTGGAACACATGTCGGGCTATGGACAGCGAAATAAAAAGGATATTGTATTTCGAGAGATGATGACATCTGTCTATTATCAGCAGTGCCATTCGGAGTGAAAAATTTCTCTGCCTAAAAAAAATAAAAAAAAAAAGTCGACAGCACTAATATACTATTGTTACCTGGTCTTCGCCCAGGGCCCCTTACGTTCCAAATACGCCACTGATTATTAGATATATCGCAAGAAAAGGTATTGTATTTATTTCTAGCCAAAACTTCTGTTTTGTTTGTCGGTGACTGTTAGGGAAAAATTTTCTGCTAGCAAAACCTTTGCTAAATATTTCGAATATCACCACTGGTTGTACCTAATAAAAGTCAAATCAGTTTTATGTTATAATTTCAAACATTGACTAGATAGCATACACTCTAGTACATGCTAGATAATTAAAAAATCATTAATGGTATACAGAATACTGACTATTACAAATATTGAAAGGCAAATTATGGATGTATTATAGATATTAATAATTGAATCTTTTTAGTAATAAATTGCAATTTGCTATAATT
Organism: Centruroides vittatus; assembly: GCF_030686945.1. Taxonomy (NCBI): domain Eukaryota; kingdom Metazoa; phylum Arthropoda; class Arachnida; order Scorpiones; family Buthidae; genus Centruroides; species Centruroides vittatus. The sequence continues at coordinate 4,977,721 of NW_027122385.1, forward strand.
ATTGAAATGAAAGCAACAAATTATTTTTATTAGGGAAACTAAATTAATATAAAATTAAAAAGAAGCACATAACAAACCTTAACATCCAGCAAATTGACAGAATGAAACTAAAATATATTCTAAGTATATTTTCTTTTATTTACCTCTGTGATCAAAAAGTATCAGGAATGGTTCAATAAATGTAAGATTTGAATTTATTCATCAAAATTTATTTCATTCCCTTCAAAGTAATCCCCTCCCATTGCAAGGCACTTATACCAATGTTTTTTCCAATCCCAGAAACATGCTTTAAAGTTGTTTTCATGACTTGCAGTGAATTTTGTTTTACGGCATCGACTGACTCAAAATGGTGACAACAAAGAAGAAATTTTAATTGAGGAAACAGGAAAAAAAATCACACAGAGCCATATAAAGTAAATATAGAGCTTGTGGAACCATACATATTGAATTTTTGGCCAACAATTCATAAACAACAAGAGCATTGTGACCATGCATCTACAAGTTTTCTTGTCACAAAACAGGTCATCTTTCTAGAAATTGCTTCATATAAATGATGCAAAATGCTCGAATAATATTCTTTATTGACAGTTTAGCTAGTCTGAAGGAATTCATGATTCCTTCAGACTAGCTAAACTGTCAACAAAGAAACAGTCAACACAACCTTGATTTTTTGACTGACTTTGATGCAATCTTTTTGGTCTTGCTTCATTTATCAAGTGCCTTTCACTTGATTGTTGAGCTGTTTCAGTGTAAAAAGCATAGATCCATGTTTCATCACCTGTAATGATGTGTTTTAAGAACGATTCACCTTGAGAAAGCATTTGCATTTGCCACTTGAACATATTGTTGTTTTTGGAAAAAATTCAACTTATGGCATGGCTTATGGCATGTTGCTTTTCAAGTTAAACAACTTGAAAAGCAACATGCCATAAGCCCAAATGATCTTTTAATATTGCTTGACAAGATCCAAATGATACTGGAACATGTTCAATAATGTCCCTAATTGTTAACTGACGATCACAAAGCACCAAATATTCAACTTGAATAACATGTTGTTCATCAGTTAAAATGGATGATCTACCAGAACACAGTTCATCTTCAATGTATTCTCTGCCTTCCTTGAACATCTTGTACCATTCAAAAACTCTTGTTTTTGATAGACTATCATCACCAAAAGTTTTTTTCAACATTTCCAACATTTATGTAGCAATAATTCCAAAACATGCTAAAACAAAATTTAATGCACGTTCTTTGCTCAATTACTCTTAACATTTCAAAAAATCATCAACACAAAAATTCTTTACACACAAAATAAACATTTACTTGCAAATGAAAACCAACATGATATACGAATTCTGCTAGATATCAATAAAAGTCGTACGAAACAACAAAAGAAACAATCCATGTAGTTTAAATGAACCTTTCCCAATACTTTTTGATCACAGTAGTATTCTGATGATGAAGTCTAGACCAAGAATGGCAACTTCATGCCATGTAGTGAGCAAAATTATCATTAAAGACATTTGTGGGTACCAAAGTTTTAGACTTGTAACCAGTGCTGCCGTTTCTAGGGTAATTTCAGCCTCTGAGAGTAATGTTTAGGGTAGTCTTATATTTAGGGTAAATCTAGGGTGAAACTGCTTTGTGATCTGATGCTATTACCCATCATGCCACAAGTTTCTCCTGAAAAAGTTTTAGCCTAAAACCATTCTGTTTTCCTCTATAACTGGAAAGGTTTAGGATAGGACAACAGAAGCTAAACAAAAAGATTGGTGCTAGGCACACGGGTGTACACTGTATATTAAACCAGAGTAGGATTTCGCTTTTCTCAATCTTTATGCCACTGGCACTCTCCATATCAGATGTAAATTAATACCTCTGATAAAGCTTAAAAATCCTAAGACATTTTGGTTATTAAGATTTTTAAAAACAATAAATTAAGAATTGTTCTGATTATTATTTCACAGTAATAGTACAGGGATCGGCATCATAGAATTGTTCATTTTATTTTTTTTATCCGAGCATGAGCCTGATGATGGTTGAGCTTTAGCTCGAGCTTGGAGTTTTCTCAATTTAGGGTAATCTAGGGTAAAACGAAGATGCCGTCAAGGTAGTTTCTCCAGAAGCAGGTGGCAGCACTGCTTGTAACGATGATGTTTAAAGAAATGAAATGAAATAAATATGCTTTAATTACAGGGCGATTTACATGAGACTTTAACCAAAAAAAGTACTATGATTTTGAAAGGGAAAAACATTTCAAGTTGAATTTTAAATATAAAAGTGTTTTACCTCTTCACAATTATATAAATATCACAGTAGATATTGAAAATGTCTGCCACTGGCATCCAAACAGAGATCAATTTGTCCCTGCATATTGTCAAATGTAAGCTTCAGCATGTTGGTATTTATTGCTTCAATTTCCTGGGTGATGATGTTTTCCAGTTACTGAATAGTATTAGGTTTTGGTATCTTTCAGATGATCCCATAACAAGCAAGCAGATAGACTTAAATTTGGAGACTTCGGCAGTCACAAATATTTGTAGATTACCCGATTGCTGAACAAATCTCAGGGCCATACTGACATTAAAAGTGTGACAAGGCACACCATTCTGTTGAAAGAAGCCATTCTACAGTTCAATATCATCAACTGCATGAAGATATTGAGATACACTTCTGTGTTGACAATCTGTTTAAAAAAAATGGAACTGATTATCTTGTTCCAAGAAATGACACACAATATGCCAACCTTTACAGGATGCATTGTTCTCATGAGTAACGTGAGGATTCTTACTTGTCCATATATCTATGTATTCTATGGGTTCACATAGCATGAAAGGTGAAACCAAGCTTAGTCCATGAACCATGTAATGTCTAATATGCCTGATTTTGACTGACAAATTCCTTAAGCCAACAGCAATAATGCATTCATTTCAGCATGTCAACTGGTGACAGTTCATGAACAACAGTAACATGATATGACTTCAGTTTATCCATTCTTGAAGCCCTCTGGCAAGTGGAATATACGTCCTGTTTCTTGCTATAGTCTGCATAATGATTTCTTTGGAGACTGTAACAAGTTGTATTTCACATACTGTACACTGTTTTCTGACATTGCAGATTACTCTTCTAAATATGTATCAACAAGGCTCCTGTCAGCTGAAGTTTCTTTGCAAGATTTGAAATAGCAGATTTCATAGGTGGTTCCCAACAAGAAAATTTTTTCTTAAACTCTTATGTGACACTCCTTAAAACAGCCAGAAATCTAATAACTTTGAACAATAAGCAAGCACTTAGCAATTATGATACTATCGTACTCAACACTAGCCAATGGTCAAAAATAACGGTATGAAATTGTTTCTACCAGATGCCAGCATTGTGGCACCATCTGTCATATGAGCCAAATGGCACAGATATGGATGCACATATCAGAACATAAAGCACTTTGTAATTGAATTTCAGCTTGAAATGTCTTCCCTTTCAAAATTATAGCACTTTTTTTAGGTAAAGTCCCATGTGAATCACCCTGTAGAATAAATGTAAAGAAGCTGATTGAAAAAAAAAAGGTTATAAACCAAAAGGATGACAGAAAAAAAAAAAAATAATAAAAATGATAAACCAAAATCATATGATTTGTTAAATGCCAGATGATTTTTCATGACATGCCACTTTGGGCACATGTGCCAAAGGTATGCCACTCCTGATCTAGACCAGTATTCCACAACCTTTTTCTACCTGTGGCACACCTATGACTCGATATGACTCAACACGGTACACCAAAATGTTATTTCCCTCAAAAATGTATGATATGATACTATTGATAGAATTTCGTAATGTCATAAACCTATTATTATTATTATTATGTTGGGTTTTGTAAGTTATACTCGGTTGACACAACTGGCTGTGTACTATGCCAGACCAGAGTCAAGGCACAGTAACCAAAACAAGACAAAAAATTAAATGTGTCAGTGTGTGTCTGTATTCAGGAATTTCCTAACAATATGACATGTATTCAATATAGTGGCCTTCTGTAGTGTGATGTATGTGTTTCTATTCAATTTTAATGTTCCCAGGCTTTTGTGTAGTGTGTGTTACATGACACCTGTAGAGGAGAGAACAACAGGTACAATAAGCACCCTATCCATCCTCCACAGATGCCTTATTTCCTGGGCGAGTTCTGTGTACTTGCTAATTTTTTCAGTGCATGCATTTTGTATATTGTGAGTGTTTGGAATGGATGCGTCTATAATGTATGTGATTTTATTGTGTTTGTCAATGAGTGTGATGTCTGATCTGTTGTGGTAAATTGTTTTATCTGTGATTATGGCTCTGTTGTAGTACATTTTGTGCATGTTGTTTTCCAATACTGTCTGTTGAATGTATTTGTACTATGGTTTGTGGATGTTTAATAATTTGTGTTTCTTTGCAAGCTCTTGACATATTATATTTGCTACTTGATTATGTCTGTGTAAATAATCTGTCTGTGCCAAGAGCTTGCAACCAAAAGTGATGTGTGTATGGTTTCTGGCACAATGTGACATTTTTTGCATGTGCCATTTGTGATTGTAGTATCTTTGAGTATAGTTTTCTGTACTTTTTAGTATTTATGACCTGATCCTGTATGGCAATCATGAATCCTTCAGTCTCCCCAAAGAGGTATCCCTGAGCTAACCAGCTGTTTGATGCAGTTTTGTCAACAAAATCCTGGGCCAAGTCATAGGGATATCTGCCATGGAGTGCCTTTCACACCCATGATTGCTTAATGGTGTTTATGCTATCTAATATGTTGTAAATGTAAATTTAATAGTGTATTATTTGAGTCTGCTAGAGTTACTGCATTATGTAACTGTGATGTTTCTTGTTTTTTGTAGAAAAACTCTCGCAGTGTCTGTATTTGTATGTAGTGGAGGTTAACTACGGTATGTCGATCAGGCCACATTCGCCATCTTTATGTGGATCTTCAGGGTTAATCTTTCTATGGCGGATTTAGGATGATGTTTATGCTTAGTAAGTGTTTTTCTTGTTTTCATTTGGAGTTGCTCAAGATCTGTGTGAGTCCAATGTATAACTCCAAAAGAATAAGTGAATACTGGGCGAATACTGGGATGTGTTTATTGCTTTAACATCATCTTATTTCATCAGTGCTGCGGCAGAGATGAAATACAAGCATAAGAAACACAGCAACTGTGATAAAAATATATAAATAAAACTTGAAATTAATAGAATATGTGAAAGTTCACATCACACCTTTCACTTTGTGTCACTATCTGTGTGGCACACCGGTTGCGGAACAATGATCTAGACTGTCAAAAACTTATTTTTGATTAAAATTGCTGTATCTTAAAAAAAATTAAAACATTAAAAATATATTTAAATAATCTATTTTGATAATGTGTATTAAAACTAAACAATATTATATATTAAGCATAGGGTAAAAGTCTTGACAAAAGTAGCACTATTAACGTAACATAAGACTCAATGTCCGATACCATTTTACATGCAAAATAACAATAATAAAACATAAGTAAACTAAGGATAAGACCGCTTTCTCGACATTTAAAATACTTTTAATATCAATATTCAAGCACCTTCAAGCAAACAGTGGTCATGTACAAGAATTAATCTATCCATTACACGTTTAAATAAACTACAAATAGCATTTAAAAAGTTTTTGAAATCTTGATATAGAGTATAAAAGTTAAACTATGTTATTCTCAGCTTTAAATACTTATGCAACAAAAAAGGAAAGCATCCAAGTCAATAAATAATCTGAGCTTACCAAAATTTAATAATTAAATTACCTGATGTAAAATCTGAAATATATAATCTATTTACACACACAAAAAAAAACTTTATATATTAAAAATAAAAATTAAATATCAGTGAATTAGGTGAATGAAATTACATTTTATTCACTCATAAATCTATGCATTTATCATATAAACAATAATCACGCACGACGCAATTTAAGACAAGAAGCGTGCATCGTTTCCAGACAATTTATAAGCAACTATTTATTTATACCAACAGCAACTAGGATTTAAAAATAAATAAATAAAAAATGTAACTTAAAAGACCATTCATCGTCGTTGCACATATAATTAACGTTAAGAGAACGTTTAGGTTACCTGATCGCCGGAATACATGATTGTATGTAGTTTCTAAGAAGGAAAATATATAAATATTTCGCTATCACGAACGAGTTTCATGAAGAACGAAGAGACAAGAATGCAAACCAAACATCAGATTTTCGATGCACGATCGGTACGTATTTTAGTTTCCTAACTTCGTTAACGAACCGATAAAGTCGAATATATAAAAATAACTTCATTCCCGTCTCGCTAGATAGCGAGAAAACTAAATCAAATTCCATGCAAGCCAAAGTGATTACTATTCTTTCATCGGTGACGACTTTACTATTTCTTCTTTAACAACTCGTCTGAACTCTGCGACTATTACCGTAAAGAGGAGCGTTGCCATTGGACCGCCACCGTCACGTGACCCTAGTCTCGTCTCCTATTGACTGCTCTCCGGGTGTTTTTATTGACATTAGTCACCTGGATAGTATATAAAAATAACCCGAATCGAAAATAATCGTTTCTGATCAAATCCGATCGTCTCCTGTTTGATTTATTTGATTACGTCGAAAATTACAACGTTCGGTTTAGTTTGTTGTTGAAACGGATCGGAAATATTTTGTGATGATGGTGCAAATGTCAATGCAACTAGAAACGTGACGTCAATGGGGGCAGCCAATTGGATGCTTAATCGCTCGGTGTCGTAGAATGTGCTTCCACGCCTTCGATCGTCCATTCACAGAGACGTTTCCATTATCGGTATTATGAAAAAAACAAAAAAACCACGGCAGAGTCTAAATTTAACATGTCGTAATTAAAGAGAATGGTTCTATTTGTTTAAATCAATAGTAAATGAGTCTGGTTGGGCCATTATCTTTTATACACAGCGTGCATATTAAGTAAAAAAGTCATAAATAACAAGTTGTATAAGTTACAAGCAATGCACTCAATACAAAAATCTCAAGTGACAAATATAAAATATGGAAATTAAGATTTTAATAATTTATGAATGGAATAAACTAGCCTATATTGAACTTTAAACATTTGAACTACTTTCCATTTCAAGCCTTGTTATAAATTATAATTATTTCAAAATATCCAGTGAAAATAAGATATAATTGAGAATTTCACAGAAAATTACCATTCTGTTTTTAATTTATTAAATTTTAACTGGCTTAAATAGGCGTATTTACTCTATGAAAGAAATTCTTTTAGAATTTAAATTAATAAATAAAAAAGAAACGTTTGCACTATCCAATTAAAACTGAAAAAAATCAACTTTTATTTGATATATTTAAACCCAGTTAAGTTATTTCGTATCTTGATTGATGCTGAGTTTATCTTTGGCATCTATCAAAATGTAACATAATTTAACTAGATACAAAAATAAGAAAATTCATTCAAATTTCTGACCGTATATCAGAAATTTTTTCCATTTACTTCACTCTCATTCAAAAAATAAATTAATGCTTTTAGAATATGAATGAAATGTAGCAAATAATAAACTAAAATATCAATTTAGAATAGCATTTTTTTTTAATTTAAAAAAAAATGTATAGGCCTATATAATATAATTCAATATTTCAAACATGTAATTTGTAAAATATTACTAGAAAAATTTGCAGACAAACTTGAAGTATTAATAGAATATATATATATATATATATATATATATATATATATATTGCGACTCATAATTCTTACATAATTGTACATTATATAAGAATTTAGAATAACTTTAGCTTAGAAATTCACTATTTTAAAGTGAATTTTTATGTTTCTATCAATAAATTTTATGTTTATGATGTATTCTTTTTTCATGGCTATATTGAGTTGAGATAAAAATATATTTATTATATAAACAAAAAAAAATACTGTTATTATATGATTATCCTCAAATTTTTGATATCTTTTATAAACTGTATATATATAAATGAAACTAGAGTAAACGTGCAACAGCCCAGCCGATGGTGTAATATTGTGTAATGGGGTACAGGAAGATCGAAAACGTTGACTCCGTTTAATAGTCGAAGAAAAATAGTCATGACATTAACAAGAAATCAAAACTTTGATCGTTATTCTTAGAAATTTCTATCAAATTATGTCACAAATCCATAAAATCTCATTAAAGAATTCATTCTTTACAAAGTATAAAATTTAAAATATTTTAAAATTACGTTTAATTCAATATACACTGGATTAATTTTTACAAATTTCATATAGAATTATCATTATTAAAGGATATCTAAATATAGGCATGTATAAGCGCGCACTCTCTATTAGTTAATAATTATAGGAGTAAATTACATTACATATTTTCTCTGAAATTTTAAAAGGTAAAATAGCATAAAGTGCGTAATAGTTTCCTACTTTATTTTTAATATTTTATTCTTTGTAATTTCCTGCTTACAGTACGGAATAATCAACATTGATCTTACACCTTACAATAACTGGCGAACAAAAGTGACTCATGAAAAACTACTGCACTCCACTCATATCTACCAATCAACAAGGATATTTTCTACTTAATCGATTTTTATATAAAAGCTTTGAATATCTTTTCACTAAAGTTGGCCTTTGGTTTCTTTATTTTTATTACAAAGATAGATTTAAGTAAAAACCAATTTTATTTTTAACTAATTTAAAGTATTAATGAAGGGATTTAATCACCTGAAAATCATTTAAATTAATTTAAAAAAATATAAAAACATCGCTTTAGAATCTTTATCTAGGCACTGGATTTTGATTGTAATTAAAATAAAGTAAAAATTTTCAACAGAAAAATAAATTCAAACTACTGTATATAGAAAAAAAAAAAAATATATATATATATATATATATTCTGTAAAAATATTTAAAATATATATATATATAACTTATACAGAAACTCATAAAAGCCTACAGTTTATAGACTTTTATATATTTTTATATATAATATAGAAAAATCTATAGTCTATATAGATCTATACTTTTTATAAATATGCCTATATTAAAAATAAAAAATAATCTAATTTAAAAAAATAACAACATAAATTGCAATAAAACTTTGTTTTTAAATATAGCTTTATTATTATTATTAAATATTTAAATTTAAATATTTTCTAAGTAAGATTTTTAATCTCTTATCATTATTTATATTAATCGTTTTTAAGAAATATAGTTTTTATATAGTGTATATGCTGAAAAATATTTTAAAAAAGTTTATATTTAGTATAAAAAATTAAATTACTTATTTTTAAATGATAAAAAGTGTTTTAATATTATACATAAATTCTACTTAAATTGAAAAGTGCTTACATGAATTATTTATTAAAATATATATTTATATATTTAAAGATTTTATAGAAAGTTTTTAACGTTTAAATCAATAAATTAATGACAAATTAAGTTGATATTTAGGAGTATTAACCTAGCAAAGGCTTTATTAATCAGAATTATTAAAAAGTAAATGACATATAATTGATGTCAATTGTCCTATCTTTTTACATTGGTAACATATGTGGTGTGTTAAAAAGGAAGAAGTCAGTTGTATATCATCCAACTACTTGAAGATATTTTTGCATAATATTGCAAAAGCATCCTCAATCAATTTGTTACGAATGTCTGTATACAATTTACGTGCACATTTTGTTATGTATTTATATTCCCCCCCCCAAAAAAAGAAAGAAAAAACAAAGTTATTATGACATATATGTACTGTTTAGTACATTAATACCATTTTCATAATTCTATAAATTTATTAACAACTTTTTTAATAATAATTAATTTATACATATTTAGTATTTTAAATATTGTCTGATTTAATTAAATAATTTATAACGTTTTAAAGTCATTCTTACTTTTAATGTATATTGATATCAAGTTTTTATATGTATGTAAATACATTATTTGTATATATAATTTATTAGTAACTTTTTTAGAAGAGTTGCTATAGCCTATATCAAAAATTATTCCTTTTATAATTAATTCAAACGTACTTTTTAATTTTATTTTACATCTTACTTCAAATCATCTTTTTGAACTTTATTAAGTGTATAAAACCCGGTCCAGTCGAGTCGGTACACGACCCAAGGGTCATATCTTCGTTTACACTCGAGTGGCAACGAGAGGGACTTCCTTTCTTACGTCACACTAACACCTAAAAATTGATCGGTAAATTTTTTAGATAGGAACCGTAGACTTTTCGGAACCGAATCCATTAAATACGAAATCAAAATTTTGGCATGGAAATCAAATTGTCAATTTCGATCACAAAGTAACACAGCTTAGCGCAAAATTTGAAAAACATACGCCATTTTCTTAATATTTATTTAAGAATTTTTTTGAGAAATTTGCTGATATTGCGACAAAATATCTACTAGATGACTTGTAGTGGGCTGAACAGTAGGCTACGCCCGGGTTCAATATCCAACGGGTGCTGACTTTGTACAAGTGTATTAATCAGTTCTTTTTTTAAGAGAGTATATACACAAAGTTGATTTAGTCGTATCATTGCACGCATGCAACGAAAATATATAAATTGATTTTTTAAATAATTATGCATAGTCGCAATCAGTTTTGGACTTTAAAAATTGCTTTATACTTTTTTTTAAATAAATGTTTACTACGAATTGAAAGTAGGCTACAAATCTCGCTTGAGTAATAATACTTATTGTTTCGCTATAAATATCAGTCTAGTATATTAATACATTTGTACAAAAATAGTTACTTGAGGATGTTAATGACCAAATCTTGATAATCGATTTGATTTATTTTGAATTTTATAAACATTATTTTATCATTAGAGTAAAAAATTACATAAAATAACTCCTTGCTGAAAGTATGAATTACTTAATAAGAAACAAAGAAATTTCAATTATTTAATTTTTAAAAAAATGTAGTTTTTATATAAAGCAGATACTAGCTCAGCCAATAATTAATCTAATACACAAAAAATAACACCTTTTACTTAAAGCTGAGTAGTTTTTATAATAATAAAATTTTAAAAATCAGCCATATTTTTTATATTTCGTATATAAAAAAATAAATTAACAAAATTTTGTCTATGAGTTTGCTTTTTAAAATAAAATTTATTGCCTATAAACTAGTAAACTGGAACAAATAAACTATATATATATTTTGTTTTTTCTTTTTTTTTGTAAATTTTAAAGTATTATTTAGATATATATATAGGCCTATATATATATATATATATATATATATATATATATATATTTTAAATAGTGAATCTCGACTTTATAATTTCCTTTAACGACTTTAAATGAATGATAATTAAAATTTTCTAAAAAGCCATAGTGATATTTAATAAAATTTTATTTCAAAATTTCACATCCACCAATCAAAATCTGATGCGAGATTGTTAAAAGTTTTATAAACATTTATATATATATATATATACACATTACTTCTAAATATTACAAAATTTAATGTTTAATGTTTTGATTACATGTTAAATACCTTTTTTTTTTAAAAAATCACACTTAAGCAATATACGTCGTCATTAATCTATGGAATTTTTGGTTTCGTCGTTATCGATGAAAAATAAAATTGCATAATATACGTCAGAGATAACATTAAATCAAATTTATATATACAGTATATATATAATTTTTAAAAAAACATTCGTTTTTTCTTTGAATAGGTACACAATTAATGAAGAAGCCACAGAAAAAATTCCTATCATAAGATTGAACTTCAAAATATACTAAACTTTCAGATAAAACTACTAAAAACACATGTACACTGCTTAGTGTTTTTGGGGAGTTAGAAAATTGTTTAACAACATTAATAAACAATTACAGTTATGACAATTTTACATTTATAAATTAATTAATATCGAATAACTTCTAAGCTAGTTACACATCATTTTAGTAGTTAAAAACATGAATCACGTTTATTAATATATATATTTTTATCTTCATTCATGATCATTCGTCAATATTTAACAATGTGATTGCGCGTCCAAGCGTGTTTTAAATAGAGGCCTATAGGGTTGACTATTCTTAGATTTTATCCTCTTTTTTCTCCAAAAAAAATATATTAATTTGCAAGAAAAAAAAAATATTACATGAAAAAAAATGCAAACTTCTAAACTGTCATTCTTATTATACGTAAGTATATATATATTGATTTTTCTATTAATTCTTAACGCTCAAAGTTACAAAACAGTATAATTAGATGATGCAATGACGAAGCTAATACATATAATAAAGTGCAAAAATTAATATAGATGCAGAAAAGAAGCGCTATCAATAAAAATCTTATTATCTAAAGTTGCATCATTTTCAGATTTTTTAGATACAACATTAGAAATTTACTTGAAAAAAAAATTATGTACAAAATATGCATCGGTGTATACACTAAATTATATGAGTTATACAAGTATTTGCGATCCGTAATGCATATGCAATTAATACGAACGTAGTAAATTGTTCACCAAACATCAGGTACAATCACATCATTTGCAACAAAGCAGGGTAAGCAAACCGTGAAAGGCAGGAATGTCGCCTACAGCGAGTACTAACTTGTTTACTACTGACATTCACGATGTCAACGATACAAAAACGTACATTACTAAAGACTATATATAACAATACAAACTTACCAATATAAAATTAATTATTCCTTTTGTTTAGTATTACTAAGAGAATAAAAATCATGAATGAGAAAACATCACTATTATGTGACAATTGACACAGCAGGTGTAGTCGAACAGTACGAAATCCAGATCGTAGCCAGCTGGTCTGGTAACTGGTATGTGTTGCGCTGTTGCACCAAAAAGCGATGACGCACCGCGTTACTCATCCAACTACAAACGTATTCTGCCAATGAGAGCTTTACGTTATCACTGGGAATCGGAAAATAGTACTACGATTTCTATCTATGACGCAAGTTATTGTTCTCCATGCAAATTCTATACTATTATATCCATTTCGTGTTTGTTTCCCAGTTACTCGACTAGTAAACTTGTTAATCTTTTTTCTCCCCTTTATTTAAATGTCTGTTGTATTCTATATTCCTTTCTACAATCGATTGTTAAATGGCTGGCTGTGAATCGAGACAGGGAACGCCTCTTCTTTCATCTCACTTACTAGACACCCCGAAGTACGTAAAAGTAATTCTGGCTCTGTGCTAAGATTTCGTCATCGACAAACTATGTTACTTCAATTATCAAATACTAAAATGTTCGACATTTTATCTCTCCGTTTCTATTGTTATGTTTGTGTTGATTACACTATAAATCTTTCTTTTTCGTCATTTAAATTCATAATTAACTGTTTAATGTTTAAAATCTTAAAAAATAAACTTGTATATTTTTGGTCTGGACATTTTTTTTTCTGGGTATAAAGGCTACAAACTAGCGTAATACGCTAATTTATTGTTATTTATAGAATGTGTTACATAGAATTTTAAATCTTGGAATTATTTCTTTCTTCCATTAAATTGTTTTAGTAAAAAAGTTCAATTTTAGTTGCAAAATCATATTATTTATTTGGGAATCTTTTTCTCTATAATAATAATTTTGTATATGGATATATACAATAGATTTCTATATTATATATCAGTTATATACTAGAATGACTAGAATGGTATTACAGATAATTCTCAAATATCATGACTCATAAAAACATTGAGATAAATTATTAGAATAATTAAGTTATTTTTTGGATAGTTTTAAATTAAATTCTGGCTGACTCAGCAATTTTTATTTTATAGAAATACAGTATATAAATACTAAAAATTAAGAAAAAGCCTTTTTAGGATAGTTCTATGTTATAAATATATTTCATGATTATATTTTACTATTTTAGTAATATTATATAAAGCTTGCATCATTCATTTTTTTAGAGATGATCTAATTTTTAAAAAAAAGGTTTCTTTATAGCTTTTTTCTTGTTAAATTAACTAGTTTATAATTATTTAAAAGTAATTTTCAAGGTGTTACATTAGAAATAATGTTACAGAATTAGGGATATAAAATAATGTAACTGTTAAAATTTAATTACTTGAAAAAAATAAGATTAATTAATTAATTTGTTTAATAAAGTTATTTATTAGCCAATAGGTGGCTGATTGATTAATATTATCAACCCTATGAATAATTCTTAAAGTGAAAAAGTTTTCAACAGGAAATACTTTATCAGATTTTTCATTAGAATTTATTTCCATTTCATGTAATATTGCATTAGTAACTTACTTTTTTATTATTATAAAATGTTATATAAATTTATAGTGCTTTTATAGCTTTTTTAAAATAAAAAAAAGCCTAAAACGCAATAGGAAAAAACAATTTAGTTATTAATTAATCCAAATTTTATTTCCTATTTTTATTTCTGATTATTTCCTATTTTTGGAAGTATATTTTCCTATTTCTAATGTTAAAAAAAATGTTCAGAAACTCTTAAGATACAAAAAGTTAATGATATAAAAAACAACAATTGAATTAAACTAATTATTTCTATAAAAATTCCCTTTTACCTTTTCCCATAAACTACTATCAGTTTTTGATTTGGATTATGGAACAGTAATAGTTATGTATAATGTTCCTTAACAACTATTGCACAAAACTTTTTAACCTTTCTCTGTATAAAAAATAGAGAATTTCAATGATTTATTGTTTAAATAATTGAATTCATTTATTAAGAATATAACAAAACAGAAAACATCAATGCTATTATTATATTTTCTAAATTTATGAAATATGAGATTATGACAAATTATTATAAACTATAGACTACTATATCATTATACATTTTACAGTCAGCATTTTTAATCAAAATTATATTTATTATGCATAAATAATAATAAGATTGTATTATGAAGAACAATATCCAAAGAAAGGATTTAACTGAAGGTTTCAGTTAATTAAACTAGTTAATTTAATTGGTTCTGGTTAATTCAACAGTAAAAAAACATAAAAGTCTTTCAATAACTGAAATGAAACTGAAAAAGAGAATATGACTATATATTAAATATTGTTGGTGTAAAATAATTTAAGAAATAATTCAATTATTCTTCTAGTATCATAAGTTTTGTTTATAATATTACAAGATATACTATTTGGTCTACTTGGTGGTGGATTATTTTATAAGCAAACTAAGCTCTTGCATTATATCTCTAAACTTAAGCTTAGACATATTATGCAAGAGTTTAGTTTACTTATAATACAATTATTTCTAATTGGAATTCTTTAAGGAATCCCTATTATAAATAATTGTGTATTAAATAGAATATAAAACTTAAAATTAGTTTATGCTTATAATCATCAGCTATGTTAATTTGCTACTAATGGTTTAACATTTCACATCATTGTTGTTATAGAATGGGTTCAGCATTATTATGAATAATATTGTATGTTCAATAGGATGAATTGAGACTTAAGCAAGATATCTTTATTATTATATTATTTTCCAAACAAAAAATACTCCTCAAAATTCATAGAAAATAATTTATATTTTAGTAATTAACATATTGATTAATTGTTAATTTTAATAAAATGCAAGATTATGTACCTAATACTGAAATAATAGTTAAATCCAATAATAAATTAACAGAACTTATCATTTTAATCAAAATAAATTTGAAATTTGTATTATACAGTCAACTCCATTTAACAGAGCACCAGATTAGGGAATAATTTGCTTACAAAAGCACTCTCCTATGTTCCCAGTTTTGTCCTGTTCTATATTAGCAGAACTCTAGTAAACAGGACTGATTAGTAGCATAGTCCATTTAAATGAGCATTGTGTTGACAGCATTTTTGAGCAGCAGTCTGCATAAGGAAGTGCTATTTTGAGGAAGATTTATAAGGGTCTATCTTTAACCCTAAGCTACATGGACACTGCTGATGTCCATGTACCTTAAGATTAGCTACCAAATTTCAGAGGTTGACTTTAAGATGTTATGTACTGTTAACTGATGTAAGATGTTATTGTATTTGTTTTTATACTGTATTCTACATTCCATTAGAGAGCATTCAGAAATTTTGAAGCAAGGATGTTCACATCTTTTTAGCTAGACTTTTCAGGGAAGAAGTGACAGTAATGTTACTGGTAAATATGCTGTGTTTACTGATTAAAATTCAAAATCAAAGCTGGAAGAGATAACTTGTAAAATCAAAACCATTCACACTTTTCCAGCAAAAGGGTTTAAGGAACAAACTTTTTCAATTTATTTTAAAAACCTATCTCAAGTTTCAAACCACAAATTTCCAATTTTGGACTTTTTCTATCAATCACACCAGCATCAATTTGCATATATATGCAGATTGATGCTAGTGTGTGTTGAATAAAGGAGTCTATCCCAGCCTCATTTTCCAACAGGATTTGGCTCCTGAAGATGGTCTCAATATTTCAATACCTTCAATTGAATAACATACCTGTTTTGGATTGATCTGTCAATTTTTCACTGATGCTAATTTTATTGAACATTGTGGAATGTAGCTAAAAAATAACTAGCAAAGTACTGAGTCATTTATATATGAAGCCAGCCTAAGTTACAACTAAAACAAGTTTGGTCTAGCATCACTTCTGAAATATGCAAACAATTCATTGATATCAAAGCATGCCAAAGATTAATGCCAGAGGTGGTCTAAGTATTGACAAATCACACTACTTTCAGCTACACTGTATGTATTGAATGAAATATATTCTTCATACCTATAATTAATTTAATTACAAAATAAACAAAACTTTTTATTTTTATTCATAAATGTCATTCTTATTACATTTTTTATTCTCAATTTTTCTTAATTTATATTAATTATTTTTATCATTCTTTTATCTGCTTTTAAAATTGTTATATTTTTAATATCTTTCATTTATATTTACATTTGAATTTTAATATAGTATTTGTAAACTTACTTGTGTTCTTTTGGTCAAACAAGTTTTATAATAGTATTTTTAAAACATTCTATTTTACTTAAAGAAGACCTCAATGTGATGTGGAAAGTACTTGTTTTTATTATTGCTAGAGTGATTATTCTATTATTAGTAAAGAGCTAATTTTACTATCATTAAAGAATTTTAACACCAAAAAAAGTTTTGTTTATTTCATATAACTTATGTATTTAAACTACATGTAATGTTTACTTTTAATTTAATTGATTCTATTATTTTGAAACATTACTTTCAGTATTCAGGTAATTTAAAATTTGAAATCTTTGTAAAATAGTAAGTCTGATGATGATTTTGCCACACAACATTGCAGGGCCTCTCCTGCAATGCTGTGTGGCAAAAGGAAAAGATATTCGGTATGATAGGTAAAGGTAAGACAGTGATAGGAACTAAATCACAACCAGAAAACATTGTCCATAATAATTGCAGTGAAAGTCAATAAACTGACTGATAGCAACTGTCATAAGTACACTGTGACAAAAACAAAAGAAATTATTAAGAAAGCAAAACATCACACAAACGTATATAACAGGAGACACTCATCAGGCACATGAAGGTGTTATACATTATAAATCTAGGTGTACATTTATGTGCCTCATAAAATACTTGATCTGTTTTAAATTGTGATGTTAAAAGTATAAAGCTATCACCATTCTCTTTACAGCATTTATAGCAATAGCTTTATAAGATATCATATGCAGAGATAACATTAAATCTTGTTTATTAAAGGTATTTAATAAAAGCATTGCACAATATTAATGTTAATAAATAATTTTTTGGC
This sequence comes from Centruroides vittatus, assembly GCF_030686945.1. Classification (NCBI taxonomy): domain Eukaryota; kingdom Metazoa; phylum Arthropoda; class Arachnida; order Scorpiones; family Buthidae; genus Centruroides; species Centruroides vittatus. The sequence continues at coordinate 4,995,471 of NW_027122385.1, forward strand.
TTCTTATGCTATCAGTGTCTTTCTACCAATGTCCCAATTATACCTGCTTCTAAAGGTTGGCAAGTATGAATTAGAGAGCATTCAGAAATTTTGGAGCAAGGTGTTCACATTTTGTTTTCAGTTAGCCTCTTACTGTATTTCTAGGAAAAAGTAAAAAGCTAGTTCAATAAAATGATAAAATTGATTGTATAGCATATTTCTGCATATATATATATGAGTATGTTCTTATAGTATATCTGAGTATTAGAACATGCTTTTGTTAATGGGGCAAAATAGCACTATATTCTGTAATGTACCTAAAAAACTCATTATTTTAAAAAACTTTTATAGTATCATTGTAAACAAACTACAATGATAGACAAATGCCACAGTACAAATCATTGTTTTCCTGCATTTTCCATTTTTTTTTTAATATTAAAATAGTATATAGCCTGTGTTCATCTGGAAGGAATAAGCTTTCCAATAGCAAAAGAATTTTAAAATTCAGTTCAGTAAATTCCAAGATTACATCTAGCAAACAAACAAACATTCTCGTTTTATATATTAGTATAGATGTATTTACATTTAATTTACATTGAAATAGCAGTGCAGTGCTCTTATAAACTCAAAACAAACTAGCACACACAAGGAAATGCTCTTATAAGCAAAGCAGGACAGGTATTTCAAAAATGCAAAAGTAAGATATTTTAATAAAAATATTGCACATATAACCAATATCCAGGAAGAAGAAAGCAAATATTTTTGTCCATGTTTAACAGGCATCATCAGGCTAACTCCTTGAGTTTGTATTTATTAATGTATATTCAGTTTTGAGTAGATAAACAGGTTATTTTCACATAAAGGGCATACTCTTATTTGCACAAAAATATGGTAAGAATGGAAATTAATATGTAAGTACAGTACAGTAAAATTATGCAATCATGAATTTTAATGTTTCCAAATTTTATAAATTATAAGAGCTCCTAAGACATAAAGGGGAGGAAAGATTCAAATACCATGAACAATTCCAAGGGATCTTATTACTTCAGACAATATTGAACTTTTAATAATTGGCAAATATATTACAGTATTTACACTTCAAACTTCATAAAGATCTCTGCATAAATTCTAAAATTACAGCATTTTAAACATAATAAAAGTTGAACAAAAGTATGAAATCATAAAAAATATTAAACAAAAGTATGGAATAATTATTATTTTGTAAGGCCATCTTTTGCCCTAATTACAGCCTTATGGCATTGTAGAAATGTTTTTTACACAGTTCTGGATCAACCTGTGATCATGATCCTTTGACTGTCTTTAATTCTTTATATTGCTGTAGCTCTTTTTTTAGAAATCATTTTCTTCAGACTATTCCAAACATTTTCAATGGAAGATATGTCTGGACTGTTGGCAGGCCATTCTAAATGCTCTATGTTATGTTCTTGAAACCATTGCTTAATTTGTCTAGCCCAGTGATTCCCAAACTTTTTTGAGTGACTGCTCTTTGGTTCCATAAAGTTATATCCAATTCCCCCTAACCCATTTTCCCTTGTATATAAGAATATTTCCAAGCCTTTCTAGGCTTGAAAATATTCTTAGAAAAACTTTTCTATGAAACTTGCACTTTGTGTTCTTATCATATATTCTCCTTATCTGGAAACCATTAAATGCAACATTTCTCCTTAGGAAAGGGAAAGGTTTTCAGTGATCTCAACCCTGCCTATGGCCACCATTTACTATCCTGCATCAGCACCCCTTGCCACCCACTTGCTTCTTTTTGCCCCCCTAGATTTACTCACCACTCACAGAATGGCAGTAGCACCCACTTTGGAACCACTGGTCCAGCCCTATGGAATGATGCATTGTCATCCTGATAGATGAAATCCTCATCACCAAAGTGATCATCTCATGTTTTAATAACCAAAGATTCTAAGATAACTCCAAGTAACCATCATCATTCAATGCATTATCAAGGACTGCCATTTCACCAACTCCTTTACAGGTTATACATTCCCACATTATTACACTTTTAGGAAATTTTGCTGATGAATTTAAGCAGTCAGGATGGAATTTTTCATCTGATTTCAATTTTTCATTCTGTATATACATACAGAAAATCAGATGAAAAATCTGTGCCAATACATATTTTTGATTCATCTGTGAACATAACTCATTGCCAGTCATTAACACTACAGTCTTTATGAGTTTTGGCACATTTCAAATGATTTTTCTTTTACTTTTTTGTCATATAGGGCTTTGTTTTGACTTTTCTTGAGTGGTAATCTTTTTTAGCTAGCCTCCTCCTTACTGTAATGTCTGACACATTAGTATTTCTCTCTCCCCATTTTGAATTAATCCTGCTTGTTTCAGTTTTCCTTAATAATTTTAGTTATAGTCATCTCTCTTGGTTGTAGATCTGTCTTTCAATCTATTGCCGATTTTTCACAGTTTCAAATGTTTTAAACTTTGAAATTATTTTCAAAACTTCCTTGAGAGCATTGTAATATTTTTGCTATTATCCTTTGTAGTTTTCCTTCTTGATGCATTGAAATTATTAACTGTTTCTTATCTTTACTTAACTCACTACTGGGTGCCAACATTCATTTCATTATCATGTTCACTTCAATTTCATACTTCATTATATTGATGTCATAATACTCTAATATATCTATTTTATTTGCCAATAATTAAAAGTTCAATAATACTTTTGTGTGTTTGATTATCTAAGAATCAAAATAATAGATGATAATTCCCAATGGAAAATTATGTCATTTAAACTTTTTAAGACTTCATTTAATTGCAGTCTGAGAGGTCAAATTGCTTTTATTCTGTTCTCCCATCTTGTATTACTTACAGATTTCAGTGTACAATTCTTGTAAAATGTTAAAAAAATTAATTGTTTTAAATGTTAGTTTGGAGCATCATTTACAAGTAAATTTAATGAATGAGATGCACAAGATACAAAAAAAGCTCTAGAATTTATATTCCTAATTTTGTTTTGCAAGCCAGTGTGCTGATCACACATATTTGACCTGTTATCATACCCTTGCCCATGCATATCTTGAATATCTAATTCATAATCTGTTAAGAGTTCCTGTAAAATATAATTGCATAAACCTTCTCCTGTAGTGTCTAATACTGGATAACACCCAAGAAATAATTCTCAAACTGCAACTTCAGAAGTATCAACATTTACAATTCTTACTATAAATGATATTTGTTCAGTGTGACTGGCATCTGGTGTGCAGTTGAGAATTATCAAAAAATATTTTGCTTTCTTTATAAATTCCTTAATTTTTGATTTTATGCCACTTGCTAAAATAGATATGATTTCATTTTGAAAAGCATGGCCTAAGTAATGAGTCATATGACTTTTAGCAGGTTGAGATTGTATTGTTATTGACATGCTGAGAGATAATGGGATCAAATTTCACTAACATTTCTATAGCTTTTAAAAAATTTCCATCATTTGTTTCATATAATTTATCATTTTTACCTCTGAAAGCTAAACACTTCCCTGATAAAAGCTGGACAATTGCAATGATTCTTTCAATAATAGCTCTCCATCATCTTTTTTCAGAATCAAAGTATCGTTGATGATCTTTGTCAATTGTACAGTTGTTGTCAAGGTATTTTTAATTTGTACCACTTTTACAATTTTGCATATGTTCTATACTCATTTCATGCTGCAATAAATGAGTGGCTAAATGTCACCAATCTGAAAACCCGACTATCTGTTAGTTTGTTTTCCTTTATAGCAAACAACTAGCAACAAAAACAAAACACATTAATGGATTTTGTAGAATAGATTAATGAAGTTCTTTGAATGTTTTCATTGTTAGGTATAAGTCTCATATATTTTGACACAGAAAATGATCTGCTATTGTTATTTTCAGGAAATTTCATATTTTCAAGCAGTAAAGGTCTCTTCTGAACTATGAGTTCTAATAACAGACTATTAATAATTAATGGCCAGTTAAAAGGATCCCCTATATCTACATCACATTCGGTCATCAATTCGGCACAAATATTATTTTCTAAATTATATTTGCCACAGCTTGATTCAGGCACTGATGTTTCTTGACACAATTTCAAATGAATTTCAGACATGTCATTTGATTTTTCATCTTCCATTTCATCATTATTATCTGAAATGAATTCCAAAGTGGCTGTTGATGCTGTTGGGTCAACATCATGAACATTATGAATTTCAACATGGATCCTTTTAGTTTTCTGTTTTCCTTTTCCTGTTCATTCTCCCACTTGTGATAAAATGCACCAGACTGAACTTCCAATGCACAATGAAAATCCTTATTTCAATTCAAAAATTTTTTCCTGAAAGGTGTTAGATGACCAGCACAACTCCATTGCTAATGGAAAAGTATGATGTATAGAAGCAAGACATTACAGTACTAATTTCAGGTGGAGAGCAAATATTTTAAATTTAAAAAATTAAAAATATGATTAAAAATTGTAACTGGCATTGTGATGATGTCACAATAAATAATTGCTCATTTCATTGAAAAATTTTTTTTTTCATTCAACACTCATTTTTGTCTGGCAACTCTTGAGATTACTTATGCATTATCCTAGAAATGCATTTGCAAGATTATTTGGTTATTTTTTCACTCAAAACTTTATAAAGATGATTCAGTAGTTAAATTTCCCCAGATATTTTGTTGATATGAAACACAAGATGGATGAAATCTTTCATATTCCAAACTCAGTTCTCTAAGCACAACCATCTTCTGTGTAGATTCTAATCTTTTATCTATTGTTTCAATAAACACAAATAAAAAACCTCAATCAACTTAGAACCTTTTTTTTTCCAGTACTGTTTACTGATAAACCAATGTTTAAAGACAAATGTTTTGGATCTAGGCAAGATCTTCCTCAGTTTATATAAAATGGAATGCATTTTATTTATTTAGTACAATTGGAAACATCAGAAGACGATTGTATTCCAATCCCAGATAACAAGAAATAAAAGTTTCCCAATAAAATAATAACAAATTAAAAAAGACATACTAAAAATTAAAAACATAGCAAAACAAAAGTTACATTATGTATAATACAAAATATATTTACACTTATTTTTAAAAAAATTAAAATCACGATATAGGTATGGTTCCACAAGGCAGCGTTTTTGAATGTTAACAAATTAAAAAAAAAAATGAAACTTTCAAATACAAAAAAACAAAAAATAGTGTAGTATCAATGTACCTATAGGAAAAGTACAAGGAAAAGTATAAAAATAAACATTAAAATATTAAAAATTGATGTATCCAGTATATTATTATGATGATGAGATCCCTTTATGTGCTTCCATCATCATTATTCTCATGTATGTATAGTACATACATTTTCCAAGCACATGACAAGCATTGATACAGTGGCCTTTGTTTTCCAATTTAAAATGTTCTATGGCCTCCAGAGTTTTTATGTACTCAGAATGCCTAATGTTTTCATTATAGTTGCCTTGTCGAGTAGGGTGTGCACATCATTATTAGAAATGTAAAGATGCACAAGTGGCCAAGGTGGTGGTGTTTTTCTTTTTATTAATATCATATTTGTGTTCTGCTATTCTAACTAAAATCAAAACATTAGGCAACCTGAGTACATAAAAACCCTGAAGGCTATAGAAATTTTTAAATTAGAAAACAAAGGCCACCATATCAATTTTAAAGAGGATCAATGCATCATGCTTGGAAAACACTATGTACTCTAAGTTGATGGAGGTTTTTTATTGGTATTACTTTCCAGTCTCATTTGGTGTGAAGTTATTTCTCCAAAGATTTAAATTGTTACTAGAGTTGAAAAAATGCTCAATTTTTAATTGAAATATGATGTTAATAAGATGGTGGAAAGTTACATACAGTATTATTTTTTATTTTTTGCCAAATTTATAAGAAAGCCAGCTTTTAATTTTTCTTATCAAATGAAACAGCTGCTTGTTTTATAGTACTAAACTATAAATCAAGTATCTGTTGTTTTGTATTTGCTTCCATTATTCCATATAAAACCTACTTATACAGAGTGATTTGTGATAATGGTAGCAAACTTTGTCATATCATTTACAAATATAGGTAAACAACTTTGGTCCCATTAACAATTTCTGAAAATGCACTGTTGGTCTAGAAAAGTTTTATTCTCAGATGGAATACAGCAAATGATCCTAAATATATCAATTACAACAGCCATTCAAACAGATATTCCCCCCGATCTCATTGCAAATATTGTGGTGCTGTAATAAGTGCAGTAAGAATAATTCTTAAAGCACTTATTGAGTTGGGAGACTCAACATTTGCAATAGGGTTTGACAATTATTGTCAGATCCTTTTGCAAATGATGAGTCTCTCAACTCTGGTCAAGGTTACAATAATTCTTGTTTTGCCAGCTCTTCTGCTATGCTGATAGGGATTTTGTACATTTTGAGGTGATCCCACAGGAAAAAATCTAATGAAGTGAGTCTGCACTGGTTCACTTCTGCCCACCCAACACTGGGAAAAACCATGTCCACGCAGCAGCACACTCTGCAAGAAAAATGAGTTGATGCTTTATCACTGTTTCATCCAGTGGTCAACTGCTTGTGATTGATTTTTTATGCTGTTTACTTTTAAACTCGTGAAGCGGCAGTAGGAACTGGCAGAGAATGAGGAACAGAAAAGCATTAGTATGATAAATGCCATCCCTTGTCTCCCTGTATGGCTATATCCCTAACTATATTATTATTTTGTAGCAAAATATCCAAACAAATTTATTATAAAGTTCAATAAAAATTCATTCTTATGTGAATATTTTTTTATTAACTATTTATAATAAGTTTTAAAAAAAATATATTTGGAAGTAAATTAATTGTTAATGTTTTTACTTGATCTTCTCTAAGTTTCTTCAAACATTTACATGTAAATTCCATATTATAACAAAGAAAATATCAATATTATGACAAATAAAATTATCTTTTATTTATAATTTACAAGATACATAAATGAAAATTGTATAATCTATAAGAATTTTACAAAACAATTAAGAAAATGCAAATACTTTGCTTAATTGTGTTTAGCAAGGAATTAATTACTTTGCTTGAAAACAATCCACACAAATCTTCACTGCTGTGTTTTTGACACAGGACGTCTAAACAACAAAATGTGGGGCTCTGAAAAGATAAAGTTTATTTGAAAATTACCAACATTCAATTTACATAAATACTTTTCACCTTAAATAAATAATTTTCAATAAAACTAAATCAAAGGATAATATAATTGAAGAAAAATTCATTTTCTGAATTTTATTCTATAATTAAAGATGGGGAAGCTGTCATATTAGTATAATTTTTGAAGAAAAGATAAGGAAAGAAAATGAAGATAAAAATATTACATTATTATCAATTTTTTTCCATAAGATGCTAAAAATATATTTAATTAAATATGAAATACTTTCAATAATTTTAACTTTCAGTATAAAATGAAATCAAAAATGAATCTTTATAAACTCTCTCATCACCAATGACTCCACCTAGAATAAGCAAGTATTGACACTCAATTTGAATTTACAGAATCTAAAACAATTGACAAACAATCATGAAACCTGATAAATTTGTAACCAAGCCAAACAACCACCAAATTACATCGAGCTACATGTATCTGGTGGTTGTTTAGCTCAAACAATTGAATCTTTGCAAATTAGTTTGTTTTAGTAAAAATTTATAAAAAAAAAAAAAAACTCAATTCAGGGACTTCTAAGTACATTTTGGTAAGATTAATGTATAATATATAAGAACTTCCCAATTGAAGAATACAAAACACCAAAATGCATTTTGTGAAATTTACTATCATGATGTACAGTACATAAAATATGTTATGCGTTAATTAAAAAATTTTTTTTTTACTGAAAATGAACTAGTTTTCAAGACTAATTCAAACTGAGTAAGATTTATAACACTCCTCTTCCATTTATTGATAAATTAAAAGTTCAAAAATCAGAAAATTTAATAAAACATTTTCAAGACTACATTTTATACAGAATACAATAAAACTAAACACCTACTCAAAAACCTTTAAATAGTGCAGCCAAACTTTAATATTTCGAACGTTTTCAGTCTTGTTCAAAGACCTTTCTCAAGAAAAGAACAGTGTAAAATTAAAACGTAATACGAACATAAACCAAACAAGCTTTAGAACGTTTTAAAAAATTAATCCGTTGCAAATCACGTGCATAGTCTTAAAACATAGCTAAAGTTAAAAAATATGCGCGTACAAATACATAAAGTACTTGTAAGACAAAAAAAACAAAATAAAAATAAACATAAAATACTGGTAAGACATCGGGATCGGGATAACATCCACCGTTATACTACGGGTTCCGAAGTATACAGTAAAACAAGAGAGGGCATATATTAAAGTAAGCTTGATCGCCAAGCTGCAGAAACTTTAGTGGAGTCCCTGAAGTTGACAGAGCGACCTTTGTGGGCTGCTTTACATATCTGCCATGCTTCTGCGTAGCAGCGGTGTTTATGTCTCGAACTACTTGTAAAAGCCGTGTTTGGTCCCATTCTGCTTTGACCTGTTGTGGGTCGGCTAACACGTAGGTGGCCAGCGCTGTGCATGGTTGTTCCTTATTAATGTTTATTTGATGTTCCGCTATCCTATCCTTGATGGATCTTCCCGTGGCTCCAATAAACACCAGGCTATTTTGTTGTCATGTGTCGGTAATGGGGATTTCATAAACCCCAGGAAGTGCGTTTCTGTCAGCCTCGTCCTTATCAGATCTTAAGAGCTGGTAGATGGTAGGGTTCCTTTTAAATATGATTCGTTTGTTCATGACCTGTCCAATACGTCTGAAGCTGTTACACAGTGATGCCTGGTATTCCAATGCTATAAACTCCTCATTAATGGGTAGAATACTTTTCGTGTGGGATATCTTTGGTGTCTTGTTTTGTCGGATAATTGCGTTAATATTGACTCTGTAGTTCTTGGCCAATTTATATATATAATTCAGCTCATCTCTTCTGTCCGTGGTGGTGTTACAATGCAAAAAAGCTCTTCTTATGAGCGTACAGAAGGCAGCAATTTTATATGCCGGGGGGGTTGTGGGAGATCCACAGAATAAATATAGGGTTGTAGGTGGGTTTCCTATACACCTTAGTGCAGAAGTCTCCTTGGGGGTCAATTTGTATGGAAATGTCCAAGAAATGTATCGTCTTATTATTTTCTTGTTCGAGCTCTATTTTGAGGCTGAATCTGTTATAAACGATAACATGTCCTTGATAAAATGTTGTATATTTGGTTTAACTTTCCATAGGATGGCTACGTCGTCCACATATCTAGTGTACGTTAACATTTACTTTTCATATTTAGGCAACACTGCCTTTTCAAGCGTTGTTAGTAGCATTTCACATAATGAACCGGCAAGCGGGCTGCCCATGGCTACTCCTTTCTGCTGCATGTAAGTGATGCCTTTGAAGTTAAATGTCGATGAAAAAATAGTGAGGTGCGCTAACTCTAAGATATGTTTTCTATTCTTCTCTGGGGATTTGATCTTGCTAAAAAGGAAATCCCTTAGATGACAGAAGCACGGTTCTAGTTTCACGGATGGTTACAGTGCTGAATTATATATATAAATTGGTTTGAAGTCTAACACTCATATATTTGACTTCATGGGAGTTTATATTAGCCAATCTGTTTATAAGCTCTACTGGTTGCTTGATGTTGTAAATGTTCTTGGCAGCGTATAGCTGGATGAATCTGTGTACCCATCTTTCTAGTAATATTATAGGAGCACTTCCTTTATCGACGACTGGTCTTATGGCTTTATCATTTTTGTGGGTTTTAGCAAATCCAAAGAGCCTTGGTGTAGATGGAGATTGGACTATTTTTTCGTGAGGCCTAGTTCTGTGGCCAGCGGTATGGTCACGAACTTTTTAATTCTTGATTGTAGTTTCTGCGCAGAGTTGGGGTGCACAATCGTACAGCATGTATCTTTAATATACTTTGATAAGAGGTTGTCATAAGTGCTTCTCTTCATGATGACGAGGTCCTTGGATTTATCCGCCCTTGTGAGCACTAGACTGTTATCTTTTAGCCACTTCCAAGTTTTTCTAATATACGACCAGATCATGTCTCTGTCTCTTTTCCAGTTATCCTGCTTAATTTTGATTGCAGTCTCCCATCTAAACATTTCTTTCTTCGTCTCACTGAGGCTCTCTAATGCTTGCTCAATGCTGCTGCTTGATCATATTTAAAAGGAACCCTACCATCTACCAGCTCTTAAGATCTGATAAGGACGAGGCTGACAGAAACGCACTTCCTGGAGTTTATGAAATCCCCATTACCGACACACGACAACAAAATAGCCTGGTGTTTATTGGAGCCACAGGAAGATCCATCAAGGATAGGATAGCAGAACATCAAATAAACATTAATAAGGAACAACTATGCACAGCGCTGGCCACCTACGTGTTAGCCGACCCACAACAGGTCAAAGCAGAATGGGACCAAACACGGCTTTTACAAGTAGTTCGAGACATTAAGCACTGCTGCTACGCAGAAGCATGGCAGATATGTAAAGCAGCCCACAAAGGTCGCTCTGTCAACTTCAGGGACTTCACTAAAGTTTCTGCAGCTTGGCGATCAAGCTTACTTTAATATATGCCCTCTCTTGTTTTACTGTATACTTCGGAACCCGTAGTATAACTGTGGATGTTATCTCAATCCCGATGTCTTACCAGTATTTTATGTTTATTTTTATTTTTATTTTGTTTTTCCAGTACTTTATGTATTTGTACGCGCATATTTTTTAACTTTAGCTATGTTTTAAGACTACGCACGTGATTTGCAACGGACTAATTTTTAAAAACATTCTAAAGCTTGTTCGGTTTGTGTTCGTACTACGTTTTAATTTTACACTGTTCTTTTCTTGAGAAAGGTCTTTGAACAAGACTGAAAACGTTCAAAATATTAAAGGTTGGCTGCACTATTTAAAGGTTTTTGAGTAGGTGTTTAGTTATATTATGCAGTCCCAGAAGAAATACAATAAAACAAAACATTTTTCAAGAAATAAAAAACAATATATCAGAAATTAAAAGATTTGAATATAAATAGCATATATCATTGTTCATATTCAAATTCATTAATGAGGAACAAGAATGGTAAAGCTGACAATGGAATGATAACCGTATGCTAGCAGAAGTGAAAAACCAATCAGTAGCTAGAGAAATAAAATTGTTAGCTAAAGTAGAATGATGGAGAAAAGCAAATCAAAGAAAGGAACAGATATTACTAATGAAGACTTTCACTTAAAAATGGACCAAGAATAGTTAAAAAAATTTATAATTATCATTTTGTTCATGCGTTTTCATTTTAATATTTTTTTAAATTTAAAAATACATTTCAGCCATTTAATTTAATAGCAAAAATTTTAATATCTTATTTGAAAAAATATTTGCACTTGTTCATCATTTAAAAAAATCTTTGAATGTATGAAATATACATTTTGTTTTATGAAAACTGTATAAATTGTCTAGAAAATGGATCTAGTGTGAGTTATGTTGTTTCATCTATAAGGAAAGACTAAGGGTTGTTGTTAAGGCAGTCAAGAAAGTTTTCCAGTGGTGAGTTGCCTTTCCAGATGATACTGTGTTGTAGAAGATTGGTTAGTTGGCCATAGTAATATGTCACATCAAAGACGTATGCCCTGGTGGTAATACCAATGGTGGCATGATACTGCCCATGCATATGCCATTTTACCAGAAACCTATGTAAAGTTTAACCAGACTGGATTAGTCTAACAGTAAATTAAAAGTTGTTGTTGTAGCAATATAATTCACTTAAAATATAACAGTTCAACAAAAAAGACATTTATTTTGACAAAGATACCTCATACAAACAAAACTAACCAACATAATACAAAAACTAATTAAAATAACAAAGAATAACTATCAGAAAACTTAATGCTAGAACAGGTAAGAAATCTTTTTTTTTTTTTTTTTTTTACTTGGGATTTAAACATTTTTTAGGATATAAATCTCCATCATCAGAATTCACAAACAAAAGAAAAAATGGAACATTAACATCAATAATGCTTTTTCTGCATTTAAAAGTTTGAACATTTGTTCAAGTGTTCAGAATAGTTCAAAAAAATAAACTAGTAAATGAATCAGAACAAGTATCACATCTCAAAAGGTTATAGTTAATACAAAAATAAACATAACCATAAAATTGAGGAACACAACATATTATCAACTTAGTTATTTTTCACAAAATCAACTATCCAATTTTATTTGTTCTTTTCATTTTTAATTTCCACTTTTATCCAAATATTTATTCTACTGTTCAGTAGATACTCAAGATAGCTAATTCAGAATTTGGCTTCGAATTATGATCATAATAAGAGAGAATAACCCCCATGACAACAACAAAATGAAACAACACAATCAGTTTGTGGTAGTGTATAGCGTGTAATGGTAGATTATGATGCAAAGCTCCGATTGATTTATGAAGAAATAGTTAAGTATTTAAACACCAACATTCAGTTATCATTGAAATGCTAGTGTATAAATTATTATGCAATGTGAAGGTTAGTATGCATCCTTTGAGAACACCAGGAAACATTAACATCAATAATGCTTTTTCTGCATTTAAAAGTTTGAACATTTGTTCAAGTGTTCAGAATAGTTCAAAAAAATAAACTAGTAAATGAATCAGAACAAGTATCACATCTCAAAAGGTTATAGTTAATACAAAAATAAACATAACCATAAAATTGAGGAACACAACATATTATCAACTTAGGATAGGTATATCAAATCCCAATCACAAGAGCACCTTAAAAAGATTGGCTATGAGCATAGGAGCACACTACAAACAAAACTTCAAAATCGTAAACACATAGTAGTTGACTACAACCCAAAATTGAGTAAAACTTACAAGATCATAACAAAACAATTAAATACCTGTTTATGCCTATAAATACAACCTAACTGTATACAAACTACTCAACAACAATAAGGATAAGATTGAAGATAGCAAAATTCCTAGGGTATATTCCATACCACTGTATGACAACAGATTCAATAGAAATCTAACATATTTAGGCTCAACAATAGATCTTGGATGCAGACTCAAAAGAGCACCACTACAATATTAGTAAAAACAAATAAAGTACAGCTCTAGCATAATATGCAAGTAAGTAAGGGGTGTCTCCACAATGGACAGAAGCAAACCTTTTAAAATGCACAATTGATAACCATAAACTAAGAACCATAGGTGTGTTTGAAATATTTGCCGGAACACTTAAAGGAAGCTGCATTAACAGTAAAAAATCTATATCCATATCCAAAGCATGGCAATCTATATTAGTTAATCCCTTAAAAAATTAGTGGCAATCAGTAATACATGCAATAGCAGCAATTTACATCTTCCAAATAATTTAATTTTTTTAGTTTTTCATTTATATTATTTATTAGAGGCATTTTCATATTTTTATTTGTAATTATTCATTTAATTTGTTAAAATTATAGTAATCTTTATATAAATACAGTATATTTTAATTCAAAGACAATTACTTTAAAGAAAAATGATGTTATTCTAAACATCGACTAGCTATAGACATTTGATATAGAATCTGTTTAACCAGACGCAAGCCACTGAAGGTTGCCAAAAACGTTAGTTTTTAATCAGTGAATGCTGGAAAGTGAGAGGAAGAGGTGAATTTTAATAATTAGAAAATAGTTCCAACTTTAGAATTAACAAGTTACAATATTTTAATTACTATTAGTAATTATATTTATAAAACTAAAACATTTTATTCTTTATTTCTATTTTACCTGGTGTATGGACCATATAATGTTCCCAACCAGGAGATTGTTGAACTCCTAAATTTCTCCATTCTGTTTCTGTCATAAGATGTGTTTTGGGAACTAATGATGCAATTTCTGGTGGAAGAATAACATGTCTGAAAAAAATAAGATAAATTATGTATTGATTAACTTCTTGAAGTTTAAGTTATTAAAATTAAGCAATCAAATTCTCAAATTTTGTCATTATTTACATTAATATTTTCAAATTAAACAATTACAAATCTCGCTCATAAAATCATCTGTCATAATGTGTCAATGATCAAAACAAACATAAAATGGGGTCTATTAACTTAACCCTTTTAAAATCATGACATTTCACTGTTCATTGTGTGAAAATTGTCACTGCAAACTTTACTCACTCAAGGTCATTCAACTTACATTATTCAAAAATTTGTGAAAAATCCAACTATTACCATACACATATAAAAAAAATACACATATATACTTTACTTCTAGTTGTTTAAGGTAGTAAAGTTTCTTTTTGCTAGGGTAAAAAATTTCTTTCAAAAAAAAAAGTAAATAAATAATGTTAGAAATGAGTTTGAATGTTATTTATAATTTACAACAATTCGATCACAGATAAAATTTTTCAATTATATAATTCATTTCTGTGAGTAACCCTGCACAAACAGCTATTTTGTTCTGTACATTTTGATCAAAACAAATTAAAACAGTTTTTTGACACAAAGAAATTTCCTGTTTCAAAAAATTATATACACTTAAAAAATAAAATGCCATCTGGTAGTAAATATGTAAAACACAGTGTACAGAATAACTTACAGTAGTGTAGTGCCATCTATGAATGGAATGTTTTACAAGAATCATACATTTTTAGATTGACAATAGATCATCAAGTAATTGTTGTCATTAATTACCTGCTTGATGATATAGTGACAAATGATTGCAAAAGAGTTAACTAAAAGTCAGAGAGAGCCAAAATGGAAAAGCATTGTAAATTACATAATTCAAACCATATGTAGATTAAAAATCTCATCCTCAATTACTTGAAACTATTCAAATTTTTAACAAAATGATATTTTATTCATTAATTATTAATTACATTCAAACTTTTTTTTAATAAACATATAACTTTAAAACAATGGCTTTGATAATAAATGAATATTTGAATTTAAAAAAAATTGACCTGGTATGAGACCTGTATTGTTTGATGTTCTTTATGAAATGAAATGCTTACAAGTTGCTGAAAGCCAAAATTTTTAATGTTTCCGTTATATCTTTCTTTGTCCAAGGAACAAATTAGGTAACATTAATAAAAACAAGATTAATTATTTGTTCACACTATTTTATTTAATTTATCCATTTAATATATGCTAATATACTATGCAAAAAGCATTTACTCTGTCCTATTTAATAGTAACTAAATAATAAAAATTTAGAGTTAAGTTTAAATATCTCAAAATTACATTCAATTGTAGAATATTACAGGAAAATACTACTCTGAAATTAAAACTATGACGAAGGTAATAAAAAACCATCTCATTTATGGTTTTCAATGTAATGATCAGTTTAAACCAGTGTTTTGCATGCAATTTTACTGACAGCATTTTGTTTTTAGGCAGAAGTGTGATACAATCTAGTTATATTTTAGTTCTAATTATTCAATAATATTAAATGAAGCTTAGTTTACTTTGTTTTTATATTGTATTTTATTATTTTTGAAATTTTTCTCACAACCTAAATAAATTTTCTTGCAATCCATAATTTATTCACTATTAATTTAAACAATCATAACACTTGGAGGAAAATGGAATAAGCTGGATTAAAAGGCTGAGGGAAGTTACACCAGATGGCTCTGTTGCTGACTTCACACTGAAAGTACTACATGTACAGTACAATTATGGAATTATCATCATATTGTTCATAATTTAATAATTAAAACACATGAAGAATTAAGAAGAGTAGATGAGAAAATTTTCTTCTAGAAAATAGATTATGTTAAACAAAAACTATTTTCTCTTAGAGAGGAATTAAGAGAAGAAGAGAAAAGAAAAGCATTAAAAAAAAAATAAAAAATCAGCTTGATCAACTGAGAAAAAAAGAAAGTTATCAAATCTTGAAGAGGAAGATCAAACAATGTGTAAAAATGAAAAAATGAAATGAAGTGATTTTTGGACATGCTTTGCAGAGAATAAATCAAATTTATTCTCTGCAAAGCATGAGATTATTATTAGACAAATTTCAATAAAATTTATAAACAATTCTCACCTGTATTCATAAGCATCATCATAATATTTTTCAGAATACTGAATCTGTTTTTCAGGCATTTATAATACAACTTTTTCTGTTAAAATAAAAAATTATTAATATATTTATATTAAAAATTCTATGTATATAAAGATTTTTAAGCTATTTTCAAATTCAAGTTTAATTTGGCTTTTAGAAATTTTATTGGAATATTTAAATAAAACTTACTCTACACCTTAAATTACTCCAGTAAGAATTGTTTAATGCACAAAAATGTTTTTGATCCAATTTATAGATCTTCATCAGTTGTAGTATATATAATGGTAATCAAATACAAAATCTTTGTTTGATTAGCATTGTAATGATTCATTGGAAAAATGAGTCTCTTTGTTTGTCATAACATTGCAAATGATCACACATTGAAAAATGAATCAATTTTAGAACATCTGAGAAGGCATGAGGCATCCACCAAAAACCAATTTTTTATTTTCCTAATACTTCAATGAGAATATGATATCATGTATAAAAACTCAGATTAGTCTTGTGTAATTTCAATATAAGTGTTAATTTTTAATCTTTCTCCAGACGTTGAAAAACTGTAGCTACAGACATCATTTACCTCAGTAACAAGACATCCACTGCATTGTTTGTCAGCACTCTGACTCCTGTAAACAGTTTAAACTATTTTGCCACTAAATGATAAGAAAGAGCATTTGTATCTTCAGCTTTTATAAATTGCTCATAACAATAATGTGCTGTTATTCCATGCTTAGCAGCAATTTTCACATAATATCTTTGTTCCAGACTCATCATACAACTGAACAGGCTGAGGGAGGTTACACACCAGAGGGCTCTGTTGCTGACTTCACACTGGAAGTACTACATGTACAATTATAGAATTATCATCATATTGTTCATAATTTAATAAGGATTAAAAAAAGCATTATATATTCCAGATGCATCTTGTAGTATTTGAGATTAAAAAAAAAAGTTGTCATTATCAATCAACAATCTTATATTTCATGAATTGATTTGATCTGATGGTTGTATGAAAATTGTTTTGCATGAATAATTTTATAGTTAATTTTTTTTTTATTTATGTTTTACCATTCACAAAATGCAACATCCAGTCTGGCATAAGTCTTAAGCCTGATTTATGCAAAACAATCAGCTGACATTTGTTGTGCAAAACTTTCACTCTTGACTAAAATGCTCCATTCTGCCTCATTTAAGCAATGGCAATTCCATATAGCAACATGTCTGTAAATGTATGATCATGTTGTAGAGAATGAAAGAAACTGAATTTTCATGGCTGCAGACGCAGGATCAAACAACTGAAAGCGTCATAACACTTGTTCCTATACTGATAAAAGCTTCTGAAATCCATTGGCATAAAAAATTTCCCCCTTTGCAGAGCCACCAAAACAAATTCAAGTGACAATGACAATGAAAAAACTGGTAAGGATTCTTACTCAATTTTCTCAGCATTTGAATAGGAGGTTAAAGATTAGGAAGTTCAATAATTTTAAAATATACTTCAATATAAACTTTAAATAACTACAAAAGCTTAAGAGGAGTAATTTTGTTAATTCTGAGAATTTTTTTATTTAAAAAAAAATATTTAAGTTTAAAAAACTAAGGCATACTATCACAAAATTAAAATTGTGTGGCACCATCTGTTAGGAGATTTTATTACTAATTATTATATTATTAATTATCAGAAAAAGGCAAAAGTCTTAATTTTGAGGTTAGAGATGAGTTTCTAAAAAATTTTTGTCTGACCTAATGGTTGAAAATCTAAGGTGAGTCATGTGTCATATCTCAGTTATGACATCTGACTCATGCTCTTGACCTTTAACCATTAAAATTTAATAGTATCAATGCCCCATATATAGAAATAACTCTGAAAAGTTTCAATATTTTTAGTTCATCCAATTGTGATAATGCAAAATATATGTACACAGAGAGAACTTTGTAAGTGTATTTTTTAAATTTTTGGGCTCCTTAAGTGTAACAACTTTGGTCAAGCCTAGCTGATAGCATGCTCCACAAAAGCAAATCAAATATTGATTTTTTTAAAAATAAATTTTATAAATTCTTGAAATCAAGTAGTTGTTCAGAAGAATATGTCACTAAATATACAGTAAGGGATGTGATTTACGATTCCAGAGGAACCATTCAGTTTTTACTATAGCTTACAGTGACTGTAAATGAAAATGTTCAGTTCCCTTTTGTGCATGCACATGGACATACGTGTACACATCTGACAGACAAACAAAACGCATAAGTACTTCACCAGTGCTTATGTTAGGACTTAATATAGTGGAGTGTGCTAAAAGAAAAAAAAAACTGGAGATGTCAAAATTTGACCAATCACCATACTTTTCCTATGTTGTATTCTATAACAAACATAGATTAAGTACTGTACATTGATACTTAGCAAAATATATAATAATTTGTTTGATATCTAACAATATATCTTGCCTGTGCATTTGTATGCAAAGTACTTTTGGGAATACTATAGATTACCACCTATGGAATTTTGGGTCTTTGAGTATATATCTGAACTCAGGAGACCGAGACGAGTTCAACGATACCCTACTTTTGGACCGGAGACGAAAAATAATAAAGTTATCATACTTTTTTCCAGCGATCGCGTGATGATAGGGAGTCGTGTCGCTCTCTCCGCTAAGTCAGCTTCGCTATTGCGATCGGGAGTCGAGTCGCTTGCTGTTAAAATTGCCTTTAATAGACGTTTCCCCCCTTTTTTTACTTTGTTCAAGAACTACCATGAATCAATAACTAGTGACGTCTAGCACATGGCAGCCTGCCGGCGGCTCCCCTCCGGGAGGTCAGTCGAGATCACGAACAGTGGGAATGGCTGCCATGTTCGCTGCCATAAGTAACATTAACCAAAATGGCGATCGCACGATGATCGGAAGTTTTGTCGGTCTCTCCACTCTCGTATCGCGTGTTTAACCATACTGGAGATGACCATAGTCCGACGTCACGGTTTGCAGACTTTACTGCAAGATGGCAGTACTAGCAACTATGGTGCCGTCTTCATGAGAGCATTAAAAAAGTATGGTAACTTAAAAAGTATGATAATTTTTTTATTTTTTGTCTCCGGTTCAAAAATAGGGTACCGTTGAACTCGTCCCGGTCCCGAGTTCAAATATATAATCAAAGTCCTGAAATTCCATAGGTGGTAATCTATAGTACACCCGTACTTTTTGGTGGAAAATGTATTTATACAGTAATCATATTCAAATTAAAATTTTTCTTAACTGATTAATCTTTTCTTTTCTTTCGAAGACACAATGTAGTGACGTAAACTTAAACACTGGGCGAATTTTTCATCCTTTTTATTCGGTTGGAACGCTTTTTTATTACATAACGCGTTTCGGGCCGATGCCCCTCTTCAGCCAACTAAACATTAAAAAGTGAGAGATGACTATATACAAATATTTAAAATAAGTATCGTGACAGTATACATAATTAGTTTTTAGAGGTTGTTACCTTCTAAATCCTGGTAAGAGCTTGTATACCGTTAAAAGCTGGTCCGTACCTCATTCGGTAGTTTAGACGGATGTAATAGTCCAAGGGTACGAATCTTGATAAAAATTCCATAAAAAAGTTCCATAAAAAAGGAAGGTTTAGTATCAGTCTGTAGAAGTATACGGGGTTATTCTTTCACAAATCATATTCGTGAAACCATACCTGAGATTCGTCTTCCGGTGTGTTGTCTAACACTGAGCTCGTACTCCTCCACCTCAACTGCGGAGCACGATCTGTTTTTAATTTGCATATGTCAAAATAAGAGTGAAAGAACATATAGCCGATTTAAAGTACAACAGACTAAACTCAGTATTCCATGACCATTGTGTGTTAAATAACTGTAAAATTGATGATACTAAAACAAGCATTTTACATAGAGAAAAGAAGACATACAACAGAAAATTCAAAGAAAGTGTAGAAATCATTAAAAATAAAAATAAGACCTGCATAAATACTAATCTAAGCATAAAAATCAATGAAAACTGGATTAAATTACTATAAAATATACTATAAAATAAAAAACTGTTTTACGATCTGTTACGTCATTTGCATAGCGACAAATATTAAAAATACTAAAAGCTGGAAAAAATAGCAATGGCCACGTGCTATGTTCTAAAAAAATCACCGCTAAACCCCCCGAATAATTTTATCGGAAAAGAAACCTATTAAAAAAAAAGGAACATTCCCCTGCTAATGCTCGACCAGACATATGCAAATTAAAAACAGATCGTGCTCCGCAGTTGAGGTGGAGGAGTACGAGCTCAGTGTTAGACAACACACCGGAAGACGAATCTCAGGTATGGTTTCACGAATATGATTTGTGAAAGAATAACCCCGTATACTTCTACAGACTGATACTAAACCTTCCTTTTTTATGGAACTTTTTATGGAATTTTTATCAAGATTCGTACCCTTGGACTATTACATCCGTCTAAACTACCGAATGAGGTACGGACCAGCTTTTAACGGTATACAAGCTCTTACCAGGATTTAGAAGGTAACAACCTCTAAAAACTAATTATGTATACTGTCACGATACTTATTTTAAATATTTGTATATAGTCATCTCTCACTTTTTAATGTTTAGTTGGCTGAAGAGGGGCATCGGCCCGAAACGCGTTATGTAATAAAAAAGCGTTCCAACCGAATAAAAAGGATGAAAAATTCGCCCAGTGTTTAAGTTTACGTCACTACATTGTGTCTTCGAAAGAAAAGAAAAGAAACGAAAATACAAAACACGGTTTCCTCAAGATAGATATTAACTGATTAAATTTAATGAATATTATATGTGATTAACCTTTAAATTTATAATATCTTTTGAATTGCAATTGACTTGTATTGAAGAAAAATTACATCCAATGCTATGACAAAGCTTGAAACTTTATGATTTTCATTCTCCTCCCGTCACTTTTGACAGATTGCATTTGGTACAATACATAATTATCTTTTGTCTTAAAAGTTTAGATCAATAAAAAAATATTTACCGTTATTAAACGTTTACATTATGAAATATTTGCTTACATTCTACGAGAAACGAAGTATTTAGAATATCAGAAATCCTTCATTTATTAACACTGTGTTTAAAACAATACTCGGTCGTAATTTAACCTTTACATTAATCTATCAATAATTCAACTCTTACCGCACTTCTCAAGCCACCTGGCGATAATTTTTTAATTCTTAAAATTTTTACAAACGTCTAACAACCACCCCTGGCGGCCGTCATCCGAAACTATCTATCGGTAAATAAACTATGGATAAATCAAGTCTTAGGAAGTAATAATTTTTGACTAATAATTTTGAAAGTTACGTTTGATTTTTAAATATTAAATAATTAAAAGTTGAATCAAATAAGACGGTGGATTGAACTGAAATATTGGGTGTACTATAGATTACCACCTATGGAATTTCAGGACTTTGATTATATATTTGAACTCAGGGGACCGAGACGAGTTCAACGGTACCCTATTTTTGAACCGGAGACGAAAAATAAAAAAAAAATTATCATACTTTTTAAGTTACTATACATTTTTAATGCTCTCATGAAGACGGCACCATCAAGGTCTGTGTAAGAAGGTCAGGACACGCTCCCGTGATTCTATGCGGCAGCGGCCATGTTGGGGCATATCAATAGAGATCACCACACATGGTTCCTGCGTAAGTCGACTATTATTACGTATATACATACTCAAAACGTTAAACAATGGGTTATTCTGCGGCACCTAATTGTAAAAGTAAGTCTACCGACCTTCGATTGTTTAGATTTCCTGCAGATAAGCAGAGGAAAGCGAAATGGATGCAGAACTGCAGACGGGATAAGTGGCAGCCAACTGAACATTCTGAACTATATGAGGATAGCGTATATTATGTATTTTTCTATAGGTACTGTCTTTGAGATGTATACGTAAGCTCACATTAAATTATTTGTTGTTCAGCTTCATTTCGAAAGAATTTCAGTTTGAACTGTTAATCTCAACTTTTCTGTCAGTGAGATTACATATTTTTGCCAGAGATATGAACAGTACTTTGAATGTAAAAAAACTGTATGGAAGCAAAAGCTCATTTATGCGTACTTCTGCTGACTTCCGAAAATGGTGTTTTATTATATTTGTATCTTGTGTGTTTACAGAGAAAGAAGTTATATCTCAGATAAGCTCTGTTAAAAATATCATCAAATTGTGTTTAATATTATTCTTTTTGATTAGATTTTATGGAATTAGGAAAATAAGACGTTTAAGCCTTTGTAAAGTAAAAAATGTTCATTAATTAAACGTTAGTCCAGTATTTATTTTTTAATGCATTAATATTGTATTGGTAAATGCTTTAAAATAAAATTTTGGATAACTTATGTTATTGTATTACTTTACCAAGTGCTTATATATGTAATTACATCAGTTTTAGCACCTACTTAATTAGTTTCATTCACGACAGCAAATGATGTGGATGATTGTTTCTTTTAAACTATTTGATCGAAAAGTTGCATAAAATTGGGGTTGCATAATCATTCGAAATTATTATTATAATTTTGACTGGAAATCACTGGATTTATGCAATTTTAGTTTAATTAATGTCGTATAAAACTGACTGCTCGTACAAATTTGCTTAAAACATGAGACTCAAAATACCCCAAAATGGCGGCTCAAGAAGTAGGTCACGCGTGTCCTGACCTTGTACAGACCTTGGGCACCATAGTTGCTATTACTGCCATCTTGCGGTAAAGTCTGCAAACCGTGACGTCGGACTACGGTCATCTCCAGTATGGTTAAACACGCGATACGAGAGCGGAGAGACCGACACGACTTTCGATCATCGCGCGATCGCCATTTCGGTTAATGTTACTTAAGGCAGCGAACATGGCGGCCGTTCCCACTGTTCGAGCTCCCGACTGATCTCCCGGAGGGGTGCCGCCGGCAGGCCGCCATGTGCTAAACGTCACTAGTTATTGATTCACGGTAGTTCTTGAACAAAGTAAAAAAAAGGGGAAACGGCTACTAAAGACAATTTTAACGGCAAGCGACGCGACTCCCGATCGCGATAGCAAAGCCGACTTAGCGGAGAGAGCGACGCGACTCCCGATCGCGATAGTGAAGCTGACTTAGCGGAGAGAGCGACGCGACTCCCTATCATCGCGCGATCGCTGGAAAAAAGTATGATAATTTTATTATATTTCATCTCCGGTCCAAAAGTAGGGTATCGTTGAACTCGTGTCGGTCTCCTGAGTTCAGATATATACTCAAAGACCCGAAATTCCATAGGTGGTAATCTATAGTATCCCCGAAATATTTATTTAGATACATTCAGAAAAAAATGAGACATGCCGACGTCCGAGAATTATATTGTCGATCTCCACTTTCTCGGGAAAACGAGCTTTCTTTATTTTTTAAAACTCTTTCCGTCCTGTGAGCACTAAGAGGGCCTCTTTTTAGCGAGCCTATTATGGGTTCGGCCAGGCCCACAATGGGACGGCCGGGTGGTGAGGAACGGGGCCCAACATATCGGATTCGAACCCGGGTCCCCCAGAGCGGTAGGCTGCCACCATGACCGACCGGACGTCAAAAATTTCAATTTTTTACGCCTGGTGGAAATTATGGGCCTTCCGGGCTTGCTAAAAGAGGCCCTCTTAATGCCCATAGGGCGGGAAAAAGTTAAAAAAATAAAGAAGTCGAGGACTTGCCGCACACTTTAAAATTAATATATCTTTTCTACTTTGTGACAAGATCGAGAGTGCTTTAATTCATCTGGCAACGTTTAAACAGCCATAACAAGATGGCGTACGCTTTGAGGTAAAGTATTTCAATTTGTTTTTATTTTTCTAGTGCTGTTCAAAATATTAATTAATTTGTTGTAAGAAATAAATATAAAATAGAAAAAAACGCATATTCAATAATATATTTGCCTCAAAATGCATGTTTCAGTCAAATTTAGTTGATGTAAACTAATTTTATCCTTAACCAGAGTAAATTATTATAATGAAGATACTAATTGAATTTCATGGTGATAATTTATAATTTTTCTGGGAGTGATACGGAGTCTCATAGCACACTTTTTTCAGTTTTTCTTATGTTTAAAGTTTTGTTTAAAAAATCAGAAAACATTCCTACCTTACTAACTTTTCAGCTTGGATGATATGCAATTGACACTTTTTTACTGCACAAATAATTTTTAAGAAAAAAAATGCTGAGGTCTGAGAGACCCTGTGCGAGTAAGTAATCATGTACAGTGACCATTGCAGGAAAAACTGTGGCATTGGCACTTGTGACAGCTAGGGTTGCCAACATTTGCCAACTACTCGCCTGGAGGATTGCCCCCAAAATAAACAGTCACAATATTTTATTTATTCAACAATTATATTATCATATATGAGTACATTATATATATTTATATATAGTATTACACAGTTAACAATCCAACATTATTTTATATAGTAAGTATAATTGTAATGCTTCTTATTTCTTAAAATTATATTTTTTTCTGATTTTGCTACTTGCAATAATTTTTTTTGGTCATGTTGAAATAAATAAGAATGAAAAGCTTCACAGCTCATGTCGAAATTAATTCGAATGCTAACTCTGCATTAACGAGCTCCACTCGCATTCTATTTCTATCATTTCTCCAAGCAGATTGCAGATTCCATTATAGAAAAAATTCTTTCCACAAATGCATTGCTTACAGGTATGCTTAGAACTTTGCCAACAATTTGTTTGATTTCAGTCACATCAAGGGTTTTAAAAATGGACACCCATATTTTTTCTGTTGATAACTCCTTATTTCAAAGTTTTTCTAAATTGTTATTTTGAATTAAAATTATTTTGTCATATAGAATATCTTCATTATAGTAATAAATATTAAAACTTTATCACAAAAAAGGATATTTTAAAAAATTACTTCTACAGACAATTTCAATTTTTACTTAGAAATAAATAAATTTATTTTTTATAAAGGAGACAAACAAAAATTTATTTGAAAAACACATATTTGTTTTATTTGGGTCTCTAATTAATAAAAAATGACAAAACACCATCTTAAAGTGCATTTTTATTCAAATAATATATTTATAAATAATTTGTAGCCAAAAACACAGCCAAGTCAAATTTCTGTAGCCCAAAAAGTAGCCAAAGCGCCAAATGATATTTTTTATGCCAAACTGATAAAAGGATAGCCAAATTTTGCACCAATTTTGCCAAACTGATGAAAGGATAGCCAAAGTAGCCAAATCTGGCAGCTCTGCCTATGGTAGCGAAATATGGCAACCCTTCCAGTAATCTCGATGACATGAGTGTATAGTAATGAAATGTAGATGGCGCTTATCGTAATGATGATTTTGTATGCAAATTTTCAACAAAAGTTTTCGATCTGG
Source organism: Centruroides vittatus (assembly GCF_030686945.1). Lineage (NCBI taxonomy): Eukaryota > Metazoa > Arthropoda > Arachnida > Scorpiones > Buthidae > Centruroides > Centruroides vittatus. The sequence goes on from NW_027122385.1 coordinate 5,020,928, forward strand.
AAATATGAGGAATAATGTGAATGTTACAGAATAATCAACAAACCAATTTTAAATTTTAATATTAAAGAATAATAAGTAAAACATTGATATTCCTTGTGAAATTACTAGTGAAACTGGATAAATGTCACCAAAACTGGAGTCTCCAGGCAAAAATGACACAGTGCCATCTCCAGGTGAAAATGACAGCAAGTGGCTCCTGCAAGCATGGCTTCATTTGCAGTTATTAATCTTTTGGTAAAAGTCCATACTTGTAATTTGAAACATTATGAAAAAAGGGGTGTACAATAAGATGACTACATAAGTATGGAAACCAAAAAATCCAAAATGCACTTTGGACTATTTTCCAATAGAAAATAGTCCTTCATCAGTTGGTAGTAATAACTAAAGGTTTTACTATACTTAAAAATTATACAAAGTGAAAAAATAAAATGAAAATTAGACTTAAAACTATGCCTAAAGCTATACAATATAAAGATGAGAATGTCACCATGCTGTATGAGCAGTAAGCATTATCAATGTAGACAGGAGAGTAATAATTCTTCATAATGTTGAACGATAGCATGACATACAGGGTGCTGATACAGAAACAGTTATGAGTTAGCCCAATTATTGATATTTGAGCATAGGCCCTCATCTATTAAAGGATGAAATAGATAAAATTAACACTGACATCTGGTTGCATCACATGTTGTCACCACTTGTGCACCAAATGTGGAAGGTAACACACCTCCTTTGTATCTGCTCCCTACATCTTGTAGTGATGTCTGAACCTGCAACTCTGTCGTCTTACCATTTTTGGTATGTGTATAACCTAAACTGTCCGTATAGCATTAGTTCATAATTGTAAACCAATAATTGGGCTAACTCATAACTGTTTTTGTATCAGCACCCTGTGTCATGCTACCATTCAACTTTATGAAAAATTATTACTCTCCTTTCTACATTGATAATGCTTACTGCTCATACAATCATGGCGACGTTTTCATCTTTATATTGTATAGCTTTAGGCATAGTTTTAAGTTTAATTTTCAGTTTATTTTTTTCATTTTGTATAATTTTTAAGTATAGTAAAACCTTTAGTTATTACCAAGTGATGAGGGACTCTTTTTCTATTGGAAAATAGTCCGAAATGCATTTTGGGTTTTTTGGTCCATACTTATGTAGTCATCTTATTGTATACCTTTTTTTTGTTTTATTAAATGTTTTTACTTTGATTCCTGAGCATTTATGCCCATTATCATTGGTGTGATAAGCCCTTACTATTATCTGTCTCATGGTTATAGATATTTTAATTAATTTAAAATAAAAATAATTAATTTGGATATATTTACACCTTTGACGTGTCCAGCATAACGTTCAATTCTATAAAAACATTTTCGATTCCTTTAAGAGATCTTCTTCAGTTAATGTTTACAAAGAAATGAACAAAAAATTCAAATTTAAAAAAGAACGAATATTTCAAAACTGGTCGTGCATCTAACGGTAAAAAACATAAATCCATTCTTAATAATTTAAAATTTAAACATCCAAAATAATCCTAGCACACGTATATAAATTACCCAAAGGTAAAACACAATATGCGCTTTGTGTATTTCCATTTTTATTTAATTTTGTTTAACAAAATTAAATAAAAATTAATGTAATTTAACAAAATTAAATATATTTAATTTTGTTACTTAGGTCCAGTAAGCATTTCTTATTATATATTAATTTGGATAATGCAAACTGTAAATTGTTGAATTTTTGCAGATTTCATTACGGTATTAGCAACATGTCAAGACAAATGTATTTTTTGATAAAATTTCCATCATGTGGTCACTTGCCAAAGTGTTGTGACCCACACATTATTTCTTTCATTATTTCATTTCTCATATAGGAAACATTCTTGGTTAAACATTCAGCAAATTATTTTAATATTTTCTGTAATATTTCAGTGATATTGATTTTTGATAACACTAACATTTTCAACCTAATCATTAGGTTGAAAATGTTAGTGTTTTGTTTAATAAACATTTCTCAGCAACAGAAGGTGTATTGATAGTTCATTAAGTATTTAAAAAGCTGAGTTTGATACTTGGTTATTGGTTTTTGAATTAAGATAATTGATTTTTGATATTTGTAATACAGGTACTCCTCACTTTATGACCTATCTGCTTAACGACCACTCGCACTTACGACCAATTGAGTTTCGACCTGCAATTAGGGGAATCCCCTTTCTCAGCTTGAGTGTCGGTCAGTGGCGAATGGTGACATGCGCACTAAGTGTACTATAATAGGCTTGTGCGTACTATAATAAGCTAATAGCGTACTATAATAGTCTTTTTATGAATAAATTTGAAGTTTGTTGCATAATTTGGATAATTTTACAACGATCCTATATTCCCAGCACAAGCTCCTCGCTTATCGACCAATTCGCTTAATGACGTAGTCGTCGGAACGAAACTCGGTCGTAAAGTGAGGAGTATCTGTACTATATAAAAATAATTTTAATTGAATTAAAATAACCAATTCTGACAAAATTCACTTTTATATGTTAAAAAAAAAACATGCATCTGGAAACTGGAAAATAAAATTATTTTTATTTGAAGCATTAAACTTGGTTCAGATGAGTGAATTTCTGCAGAAGAGTGGCCATGCATTGTATTTTCTGTGGATGGAAAATGGAAGAATTTGTTTTGAATTAGCCAGTCACTATGGATGCTCCTACTGTTCAGTAGTAGTATTCCAAAATATATGGCCTTTTCTTATCCTTCACAATAAATATCAACATCTTTCTTTTCTATATTCAAATCACTGATATCAGATTGAGACTCTTTCTAGAACCATACTTTCTAAATTCAACACTATGCAGACAATGTGTTGACTATGCATTTTCTGCACAACTGCCACTTCTGTTTGTATGAATTATTTGGAACAATTTAATAGCTCACAGCCATTTGTGGCCACCATACAGCATCTGTTCTGCTGTCTGTAATGTAGCTGACAAATTATGACATTCCGCAACTACAGATTTTTCATTAAGTATGAATTATTACAGCTATAAAGCATCATAAATTTGAAAAAAGTTCTAAACATTTTAAATTTATTTTAAATTAGAATATATTAAATGTTTAAACTTGAAAATTCTGATGTGTCTTGCATAATATTTTTAAAATTTAGATTGCCGATGTGTGGAGGCTTATGGAAGAATGCTATATACATGCCAAAATCTATGCAAATGTAAGTATGACAGTTAATTTTTATACTAAAGTTTTATCCAAGCTATATATATAATATATATCTATGTATTTATTAAAAATATTAATTTAGTTGTATTGATTTAATATATAGTGATAAGCATAATGAAATAATAGAAAAAAAATAGAAAAATCTTGCTAATGTCTGTCTTATCTTGTCATTAAAATATCAAAGACATATTAGTATTCATATTATATTATATATATATATATATATTACTCATTAAAACTTTTATATATCATTTTTATTACCTTTAGTTGAAAATGAAGAATCAGTAAGACCTCATGTGGCCACTGCTGACATTCGGCTGTTGTAAAACTGCATAAGTTTTAATATAAGTCAAACTCGGTCGTGTGGCCACTGGCCATTTCACTGAAGTGGCCAAGATAGGAATGTCCTGAGATAAATTATATCAGTGCTGAAAGTAGTATATAAAAGTGTCAAGGTGTGTTTGTCCTAAAGTAATATTTGTCTCTATTTATGTTGTCAATGGACTAGGGGGAAAAAAGTATCATTTAAAGCACTTTTAATAGAATTGAGCTATGTTGCTTTGGAACAGTTTGCCAAGTTTCTCTTAAAAATGACATTCAAATAATTTACACTGGACAAATTAAATTTATCTGCAGAATTTAGTAAGAACAAAAACAATTATATATTTGTTCAATAATTTTATACAAAGTCTGATTGTATTTTGTAAAACTGTAATTGTAAATCAGTTATGATCAGTTTGTCATTGATACATAACTTGCAACACACAACAAAAGAAAAATATCAATCTGATGTAACAGCCAGTTTAATTACCAACACTTTTTCTGACAGCAGATAAACTAAACTGGCTAGTTCATCCTTATTATTATTAATACTGTATACAGTAGAATACACTTATTATGATCATTTTGGGAACTCACTCTACACTGATGGCAATAACTGAGTGAAAATATTAAGTAGGATTAAGTAAATGAAATTACAATTAGTGGAAATTTGATTTTGTTCAGTCTGACATTAAAATAAGTAAAAAATATATAACTTGAAAAATGTCATCAATTTAAAATTGTAAAAACCTATGATTACCCATTATCAATCACAAATTGAGGTTAATAGTGCTGACAGCTTAAAAATATCTATTTAATTGGAGGTAATGATAATTATAACTGAAACTTTCAGTGCAATAAGAAATAAAGTGTAAGCTTTCATAAATGTATTTTAACTTATGTATTTTGTGATACTAATTCTGTTAACACAAAATGATTGATAACAAATTCATGATTGCAATGAGTGAATCTTACCATAAATTACCAGATGTAAAAAGATAAGAGTTTCTTTATAGAAGTCAGCTTTTAAAATATTTTTGAATGTTCCTTGTTCCTTATGGGTTCAAAATACAAATGAAAGTACTGGATTCTGCATGTTTCTGATTGATATGTTACAGATTCTGAAGCCATAAAATTGCTTCAAAACATTTTAAAAAGATAGAAATATCTTTTTAATACTTGATTTTTACAATTAAGCTGTTATTCAATTTGATCTTAAAATAATACATAAAGTTTAATGCTTGCATAAAATTATTATTTCAAATAGTTAATTTTTTTTTCCTATTTGAGATTTTAAGTCTATAAAAATGGTTACAATATAGAATACAATCTTACAGCATGCAAAATATCCTTGAAACAATCATATTTATGGAATAAAATAAAATTTTTAGAATAATTAAAGTATTTAACAACAAGGAATTTTATATATTTCAAAATAGAAGAAAGACTAGATGCAATATTTAGTTAAACCATAGAGTAACATAATTTCTTCAGCAGAATATTTGTATTTTGACAATATAATTTCAACATCACATTTTACACTATCATCAAACTACAATGATCATACTGTGAGGATCAAAAAATATCAATTGGCATTATATTTTGTCTTGCTCTCAAACTCTGACTCTTGCTTAAACTTAACATCCTTTCAAATGGTATCTTCCATCATTGTCAAAAATTTTTCTCAAGATGATAACAATGTATCATCATCATGAAAAATCCAGAACTAATCATCTAAATTCAGACTGGTCTTTAAATCAAAAAACTTTACTTAAATTAGTCTATTTTTGTGAAATTCAATCCATATTAAAGGATGGCTTGGAAACTGTCTATTGATATACAGAATGGACATTAGAAGAGTAAATTGTTGTCATAGTCTTCTTAGTCCTTAATGATGGGGTACCGTGCAGAAGTAGCAGTCTGTAACATGATTACTTGGTTCCCTCCATACTATTGGGACTGAAAATGGAATGGCACATCCCTTTCCATGCAGTCATGATCATAGATTTATTGAACATATATTGCAACAAAAATGCAGAGCCCAGCATTTGTCCTCATCTCTGACTTTACAAGCAAAATATAAGAAGTAGGCTTTTCATATGATTACTGTCATACAACGTTTGCTGGAAGTAAATATAACTTTGCCACAAATGTAACAGAACTGATTCACACTGTTCGTGGATTTATGTGGCATATTTCTAAAATAGTGAATGTAAAATAACAGAAATGGAGGTTTTCTTAATACACAACATGAACACAAAGAAACACAAAAATAATTCAGTAATTGAATCTTAATGTAATCTGACAGGCTTTTCAATTGTGCATTGAAGAATTTGCACTTGTTTTCAAATTAAGCTAACTTATATAAAATTTGACTTGTGTAAAGTTTCACAGTATGCAAACTTTACACAAGTTGTGGAGTGGTTGCACTTTTATTTGCTATGATTTTCTTGGGACACGGTTTTTCTGCTATTTTGGATATACAATCGAGTATATCCCAATTGGTCTTTTACCTGTTTCCAGGAGATAATTTGAGGCCAACTTGGGCTATGGGAAAGGTCAACACAAATTTCCGATCCCAACCTGAGATGATGTCATTACTTATTTTAATTCAATACACAAAAAAACCTTTTTTATATCCAGTACAAACAGATTTAGACAAAACAAACATTTTTGACTATAAACTTGGTCTTTGTCTGGCTATTGACCAGTATAATTTGAATCTGTTCATACTGGGATATAAAAAAGGTTTTTTTATTTGTTGATTTATCTTTCCCAGGGATTGTGCGAGAAGTTGTTTTATTTTAATTCCTTACTTAATTGGAAACTCAACTGAAGATTCTTATAGTTTATATTGCTTTAAAATATTTTAAATATTTTCTTCAGTTCTGTCTTATTAGAATACAAAAAGAATGATTTAAGTTTATAAAATTTAAATTCATTCTAAAGCAGTCATTGAAATTATTTACGATGAATTTTATTATTAGTGATTTAGTTATAAAATCTACTTATGTTCTTGAAATAGAACTTGAAAAAATCATATAAGAAACTAAGTCTGATTCATATTACTAATCAAATAATCAACTGAAACTCTTCAAGCCTGGAATATATTATACAAAATAGTAACAAATTGAACCTTTAAAGAAATTCCAGGATAATTAATTGCAAATTCGATAATCAATTGCAACCTCTAACGTTTTCAATCTACTTAGGAGATCTTCCTCAGGATGTGTTAAATTGGAATGTGGAAGACATTTACAGATTTAAATATTTTGAGAGCTTCCAGTGTCCTTATTTGGTTGTCATGTTTAGATCGTCTTATGATGGAAGCTTGGTCTAGATCAGTGATTCTCAAAGTAGGGGTCACTTGGGGTCGTGAAAAATATTTGGGGGGGTCACAGAAAAATTGATGACAGATCAATTTTTTTTAAATATTTTATAAATTTACTATGGATTCATGTTTAGAAATAGTAGAAATAAAAAAAATGTATAAAATAATTTTTACTTAAATAAATTGCACACATAAATAATAAAAATAATATGAATATTTTAATACGAGACTGAATATAACATTCAAAAATTTGTGTGTTATTCGGGAATCTCCCAAGCTTCCACTCCCCACCTAAACTATGATAGAACAACGTTCGGAACCAAGTTTAGTAAGCAAACATTGAATTCTTTTTGACTTAGTGTGAAAACAGAGTATCCACTACTTGCTGAATTAGCAATGGTAGTTCTCTTACTATTTGCAATTACTTATTTATGTGAAATGGCATTTTCGGTAATGACCAACATCAAAACAAATCAGTGCTCTTGTCTTAGCAACATAGAAATTGCTATGAGACCTGTACTGACTGATATTAAACTCAGGTTTAATTTATTGTGCCAAAATAAGCAGCCTCACCCATCACATTAGATTTAAAATATGTTTAACTTAACTAATTCATTTTACTAATGTCGAAACATGTACATAGAATATTTTGTTCAAATATGTACTAAAGATAAGTTATTAATTTTTAATAATACTAAAAATAAATCTGCTATTAAAATTATGAGTGTTTCAATGCAATTAAACAAAAAAAAATTAACTCCTTCTAAATTTAAATTAATCCCTCCTCTGGGATGTTTTTCTATACATATGCATTTTTCAGGGGTTCTTTGAAATTTTTAAGTGCAAAATGGGGGTCGCGGACCAAAAAGTTTGAGAAACATTGGTCTAGATGGACTTGAATGTTGTCTGCAGCATACCTGGCTAGGGCGGTGTTGTATTTTCCTTTATTGATATCATACTTGTGTTCAGCCAGCCTTACTTTGAGGGATTGTGTGGTGGCACCGATGTACTCAAGATCACACTGGAATCTATTGTCTCTCAGCGTAATCTTATAAATGCCAGGGACCCTAAGCATGTCAATGTTGTCCTTTTCATTTCTAAGGATGTTATAAATAATGTGAACATTCCTATAAGCCAATCTATCACCTCTGTAACAGGCAATCTCTTTATATAAGCTTTTTATGTTGCGGTTATAATCTAGAACTATGTGGCGTGCGTTGTGAGTGTTCCCACTTAGTGATACAATGTTATTGGGAGTAGGAGCACCCATGTTGGAAAAGGTGTTCGCTAATTTACGAATGAGGTGTTTTTTGTAACCATGCCTTTTAGTTATGTCCTCGAGATGTTTAAGCTCTTTTAACGTGTCCTCATAGTATGTGCAGTGGGTAAAAGCACATTTGGTTAAGGCACAAAAGGCAGCTATTTTGTAGATATATGGGTCATGTGAGTGTGCTGGTATAAACAATGGAAGGTGAGATGGTTTATGACAGTGTTTCTCAAACTTTTTGGACCGCGACCCCCCTTCTGCACTTAAAAATTTCAAAGGACCCCCGAAAAATAAGTATGTGTCAAAAAACATCCTGGAGGGAGGGGGTTAGGCTCGTATTTAAATATTTATATTATTTTTATTATTTATATGTGCAATTTATTTAAGTAAAAATTATTTTATATATTTTTTATTTCTATTATTTCTAAACATGAATCCATAGTAAATTTATAAAATATTTAAAAAAAATTGATCTGGCATCAATTTTTCAGCGCCCCCCCAAATATTTTTCACGACCCCCTGGGGGTCGCGACCCCCACTTTGAGAATCACTGGTTTATGATAAATATTGGTATGGATAACACTGTTTATAATACTGATATTGAGATCTAAATAGTCTGTCCTTGAATTGCTGGCTTGGTCTAATTGTATGGAAAGTCCATAAGGGTTGTTATTCATATGTTCTATGAAACTTTCTATATTTGGTTTTTCTTTCCACAATATAAAAATATTGTTGACATACCTTTCTGTATGCATAGTTGAATAAAAATTATTTTGGAGAAATTTAAAATATTATTTTAAACTTTTAAGAGAATTAGTTGAAAAGTTCTCGTTTATACGTTTTTAAATAATTTTTAAAAATGTTCCAATTTCCACTGGACTCTTGTGACTGAATCTTGTGGATGGAGGTCTGGGTAGATAAATTGGCAACACAACTGTATGGTAAATGAAAGTTTTGGATTCAAGTCCTGCTTTGGGTTGATCTTTTCTTCTAGAAGATTCTAAATTATCTATTTAATTTTAATTATTAAATTTAGTACAAGGTGGTGACTTAATTGCAGACCTTTAGTCCAAACTCATGTAGTATCTATATACTTATTTAGCCAAAATGTAGCTCAATAATAAATCCAACTTGATTATTTGATTGAAAATTAAGAAAAAGATATTTTTACTTCATTTTATTGCTATTATTCAATTGGATATGATTCTTGTACATCTAAAAAAAAAATATTGGTATGCAAATATTGAAATGTTGTTATTAATAACTCTGCTTTTTGCCTTTACATTTAATTTTATTTAACATATTCTTTTTTCATAAACAAAACAAAGTTTTTTTTAATATAAAAATGAATATGTTGAATTGTATTGGAATATCTTTGCAGTTTGGCTTAAACAAAATATAAAAGATTTATTTTGATCTTATTTTATCCTTTTTTTTCTTTTCATTTCTATTTTTGAAGATTTTTTTTGGTCTTTAAGTCTTTTAATAATAAATTTTATCAATTTAGCAATATATAAATAAAAAATCCAGCAACAAGTTGCATAACTTTCCCAGCAATAAAGTTAAAATTGTGTAATGTCTTATCTCATAAAATTTTATTAAAAACTTTTTATATTATTAATTGTTATAAAATGGTAAAAAGCTTAATTTTGAGAGTAGATATGAGTTTTATAAAAAAAAAAAAAATTGTAAATGCTAATAACAAGTAAAATCTTCATTAAATCCAATCCCACTTGAGATATGATATACAACCCCCTTTATTTCCTTGTTCCCTCAACCTTTAATCAAAATTTAATAGCATCAATCTTCCTAATATCCAAATCTCCTTGCAAAATTTCAGAAATTTTTGACAAAAAGCACACGAGTAATTAAGCTTCAAAAAGGGTGAACAAAATTATGTACTCCATACTAACAGCCATACATACAGAAAAACCTCTCTAACATTTTTTTACATTTTTTGCCATTTCAAGGTTTCCCTTGAGTCCAAAAATGTAAAAATCTTGGGGGTCACTTTTTGACCAATCATCATAATTTCCCTCTGTTATACATAATACCTGGGAAAGTAAAAATTAAACTTTTTTGAGAATACTTTTGTCTTTCTTCTACTTACAGATTTTTCAATGTTAATAGAATATGGGTTTGAATAAAAAGTTAAAATTTTTTATTAAAAATTCAGTTCAAAGAAATTTGTAATTGTTTTGGTTGTAATAAAAACAATAAAATTTAGAAGGTTTTAACCAGAAATTGAAATATTATAAATTTTTAAAATTTAAACACACACACATTTTTTTAAATTTGAAATATAAAAATAAATTTTTAATTATTTGTTTTTTTATATAGGATGAGAAAAATTAAAATTTCTAATGTGTTATTTGTATTGCTACATTATATATATAAATTAATTTTTTATTTTAAACATAAATCAATGTGTCTATAATAGCTGCAGAGCTATAGTTTTTCCTAAATTTTCTGTAATAATATCATAAATGTGGTTGTGTAAAAAGATAAAAGATGAGCATCAACATTGTGCCACTAATCTATATATATATATATATATATATATATATATGTATTTATCCATCATGTTGTAAGTCTATTTAATTGTAAAATAGATTTATTTAGTAATGGCTTCAGATTTACTTTCATTTATTAACCATCTATATTATCATTTCTTTTTAGCTTTTGATTAAAAAAATTTTAATAATGATTTAAGCATCTACACAAATAAGTTCATTCTATTCATATATTAATATGAATAGAATGAAGTTCTTGTATTAAATGTATTATAGATAAAATTATTAAATTTAATATTAACAATTTGCTTAACAATAGCCCTTAAATACTAAAAGACAGATTTCTTTCAGACTTTTAGGTATTTGGTTATTATGGTTTTTGATCAGTTTTTATATATTTTAGAATAGATTAATAGGCAGATTCAGTTTTTGTCTTTAGAAAATAATGGATTTAAAACAATTAATTCTTAGAAGTATTTTTATAAGTTTGTTTAATGAACGGTAATTAAAATTTGTGTTCAATAATTTTATGTACATTCATTTTTATTTACATTGTATTACACATTAATTTTTATTTAAATTTTGCATAAATTGTGTACATATCAAATATTTTATATACTAACATTTTGTAATATTGTTCTGAGTTTTTCTAGAGTTTTATTTTGTATTGCTTGTTACAATAATCTAGTTTCATTGTACTTGAAAAAAATCTTTGAAGTAAACATAGCTTTATCTACAGTTCAGTAAATAGATCAAAGAAAATGAATATGGGTCATGAAAATGTTACGAAGAATTTAAGAAAATAAATTTCAGAAATTTTATTACTAAGTTATGGATGAATTTTATGTAAATAAAACATTTTATCTATACTTTTTTAAAATATCAATAATAATTTTTAAATTATATATTAATTTACATTTGGGTAAAAATTAAAGTCATAGTTCATTTATTTTTGTTTATTTGATTGTATTACAAATAGATATTTGGTAAAAACTTTTAAAATTTAAAGAAAGAATAAATTGAAAATATATTTTTAGATGATTTTTACTGATTGTGTTATTGGATGATGTAATGCTTTCTTTAGTTAAGAAAAAATTACTGTCAAAAAAACAAACTGCATATGCAAACCTTGCATAAACAGTTCATTTTCTTTAGTTATTTTTTAGTATGAGTTATTGCAATTATTATTTTTAATTTTCTTATAGATTACAACCTATGGCTACAGCAACCTCAAAGTTGAAACCAAATGAAAATTTCTGGGAAAAAAATTCAAGATTAAATCGGCCACTTTCGCCTCATCTTAGTATTTATAGGTAAATTTTTTTTCATGTACATCGTTCTAGTATGAAATTAAATAGCTAGTTTCTTTAATCTAAAATTAAGAATTCAATACCAACTACATACATTTTATACTTCTTTGATATACAGTTAACCCTTGATTTAACAGATCTTGGAAACAGCAAACCAAAAGATTAGCTAAATAAATTACTCACAAAACCTTTTTAACCGCAGCCATTTTTATTACTCTTCAAACGTTTTGTGAGTAGTTTATTTAATTATATAACACAGTCAACGAAGAGTTCAAAAGATTAGCAAAAGTCAAATCTTGTGTTAAGATTTACACAATGGTTAGTTTTGTCTTGGTTAAATTAAATTAGATTAGGATTTTTAACATTTTTTTCATATTCATTTTTATGTTTTAAATCATGTAATTTTATCATAGTATACTAATTTATTAGTTTTTTTATGATTTTTGGATTTATATTATTTTGATACTATTCAGAAAGTATAGCCAATTGATAGATATTGACACTGTCTTCACTATTAGTTTAATGAATCCCATATTGATAGTATTTCTAAATAATACATAAATATACATTTAGCAGTATATCAAAAAATTATAAATTTATCCTAAAACTTTATTAAATTTCTATAATTTATACAATTTTGAATTTATAATTAACAGAGATGTATCAATAATTAGTATTGGTATCAGTATCAGTTTTCTTTGTGTCAGTAGAAAGTGATTTTTTTTTAATGTAATATCATATAAATTATAAAGTAAAGGTAAATATTATTAAAAAATGTTTATATGAGGGTTTTTTTAATGTTAATTTATATTTATAATTAAAAAAATTTTTTATTAAAATTTATTCTGTCCTACTCAATTGGATATGATCCTTGAAGTAGTAATGCTAGCTAATGGAAACAGGAATACACTTCACAAGGCATCAATACCAAAATAAATCTTTACTTATTGATGTTAATAAACTTAGAATTACAATCAATAAATAATATCCTTTTGCTGAAAAAAGAGTTTTATCAGCAAAAGTATTGGAAACTAACAGATGAGCCTGGCGTTGCTTGGGCAAAAAATAACAGCAAAGATTAAGATTATTAGATTATTTCATACTTCTAACCTTTCTACTGTATTATAATATTTCATTTATTATACAAAGGTTATCTTATGTAAGAATTTATCACACTGAGTGCCTAATCCAACACATTTAAGAAAATTGTTTAAACTGTGTACAGTAGAGGAATAAAGAATTTTTAAAATGTGTGCGATTGGTCATTTGGTGTGATAAACCCTTACATAAGATAACCTTTATAGTTATATAGCTGATCTTACTCATTTTCACTGGGTTTGCACCCAGTTAGGTCCTCCCTCTTCTGAGGTTAATTATAGAATTTTTATATGGGTCTAAAAATATGTTTAATTTTCTGCAAAAACACAAAAAACTGCATCTAAAATAGTACAGTAGAAGCTCAGTTCTTCAGAGTCAGAGAGAGAACCATTTCCCTCTCCCTTGTGGGGAGAATTTAAAAAAAAAATCCCTTCTTAGTGTACATGTACATTCTCACAACATACCCTAACTGTGTACCAAATTTCAACTTTCAACTCCTAACCATTTGGGCTTGGCACTTATTATTATCATTATCATCAACCCATCTTGATTATAAGATATGTAATGTCCTATTATTAATAACAGAACATAATTACTTTTTTAACAACCAAGTCTATATTCAGAAACAAGGCTTACCTATAGGTTTCCTACTTTCAGCAATTTTAGTAGAGTTAATTATGAGAAATATTGAATTTAATATTTTCTCAGCCTCTCTCATAACCTGTGTTCCTATACATCAGATATATAAAGATTTTTTATCATGACACTGACAAATTATTATAGTTTATACAGCTTTTGTTATTGGTAGACTGTTCTATTAGTTTTACTATAAAAAGTGAAAAAGACATGATTAAATTTCTGTATATAATTTATAGAACTTCCACAGGCATTACCTATGGCAGGGGTGGCCAATTTTTTATCTTAAAATATGTCATGATTGACTTGTTGTCATAGGCGTAGTCTAAGTGGAGAGGGAAAGGTGTGAAATACGTACAATGTTTATACACTGTGTTTCAGTACAAGGTGCACTCCCATGGGCTATGGGTAAATAAGCAAAATATATGTTTAAAACTATTTTTATTTTTTAAATCACTTATTAAGTTTTCAGGACATAGGCTCATAATGAAAACAAATTTCCAGACCCAACTTTTGATATTTGCAGCTACGAGTTCATTCCGTACAGGTAGTACCTAAAAAATTTGATTTTTTGACTCTTTTACAAGATAGATTTTTAGTAACTTAAAATATAATTTAATTTTTTTATCAATTGCAATGTATAAGTTGTGGTAATATTTGTTTGTAAATATGAAAAAGTTAAAAAAATGCACAGTATAGCTGATAATTTGATTATAAGATTTCACTTTCGTGATTTTTTTTGGGCTAGGAAAATTTATCATTTTTAGACTTATTTTTTGCTAATCTGTCAATAGCTAGCAGGAGTGCACCTTGTACTGAAACATTCTGTGTATCTACCTACGTAAAAATTAACATAATTATTTAATGGGCCAATAAACTCGCATCCAGGGAAATTAAAACAACATGAGTAATTATTAACAATATTTATTAATTCAAATTAGCTACAGATAAAGACAGATTTATTTTATTACCTTAATATTAATGGAAGGACTGAGTTTGCATGTCTCCAAGCAAGGAATCATAATTAGGTGTATATCCTGACAAAGATGGTAATAATGAGTCTTCAGTATGGTAATCAGTCAGGACAGAATGTTGTTTAGTCTTTGTTAACTTTAAGTATGAAAATGCTGATTCACACAGGTATGTAGATCCAAAATAAGAATAAATATATTTGCTACATTTGGTGATACTGGGATATTTTTCTCGGTTGACATATGACAGTACCAAATATTCAAGTTAAATGGCTATGTTTTTCTATGAGTCAAGTAATAACTGCATGCATACCGTTGCATTTGCGTGTTGCGTTCGGTTACAAGTGTAACACATTAAGTCAAGACATTGTGAACAATTGACCAAAATGACTTTGCGATTGACTTGTTGGCCACCCCTGAGCTATGGCATGCAACATAAATTTATTTTATGCCCTCACATAACACCTGCCACATCTTTCCAACCACCAGGGTATATTAACAATGTCATTGCTGCACTTATCTGTAAGTCTGATTTGTTTCCATTGTTACAATATTTAATACACAAGAAATTACAAATTATTGCAAGAGCAGCCCACAAAGTGGAATATATGCCTGCAAAATTTAAGCATATGAATATCCAGGTATGCATGTTGCTTTTCTCACATACAGCATTAATTACAAAGAAAGAGGAGCTTACATTTATAACCCCATCCATTCTATACCTAGAGCCCATCTCATTATGAATTGCCAGAAATTTTATAAAATGTGAGCCTAATCTCCCAAGTAACCGCATGCAGACTCCTATACAATGATAGAGATGTATGATCCACACTAGAAAAATTGAGTGTTTATTTTTCATTATGACAGCTAAATAGTAACACAAATCTTTACATTAAGGAAAATTACAAATCTGATTAACTGAATACCAGAACAAATATCTGTAACAAGCACTCTACAGAATTTTCTAGGTGTGTGGTGGAACAAAATTATGTACCTGTATGGAATGAGTCTTTGCTTCATTTAGTGTGTTGACAGAAAAATTTCTTTCATCTAGGAGGCTTTATTCATTGAAAAACTGGGACCCAGTAATAAAGCCACATTGAAACTCCAAGAATTTGGGTATCACTCTTCAAAAGTTTGGACTTATAACTTGTCACCATGATGTTACTTATTGACTGTAATACTAAGTTTATTAACATTAATAAGTAAAGATTTATTTTGGTGGTGGTATTGCCTTGTAAAGTGTATTCCTGTTTTTTTCAATACATTTGCTACTGTTTTTTTTTAGTGCTAATGTCTTTCCATGAGTGTACTATTCTCATGCCTAAGTTCATCTTAAATGTAACTTTGCAGTTTTCAAACATTTTGTATGTATATTCTGTTTTCAAACAGTTAATTATAATAAAATTTAAATATAAATGTTATGTTCTCTTCTTCACCCAAAGATTACATTTATAAAATTTTGAAAATGTTTGCAATGATGTTATACCTAATAAAATTGTTTAAAACTGACAGATAATGGTTATCTTATTATTAATTGGAGCATAATTCATAGAAAAATAAGTACAGGCTATCATTTTAAAGAAAGATTTTTTTTTAATTTTTGAAAGATTTGAATTGAAATATTTCTTGGTATTATCAATTAATAAGCTTTAATAACATTTGTATAAGCTTATAAATTATATTTTCTTAGATAATATGAAAATTAAAAAAATTTGTTATATTAATATGACTTGAAATTTAATTCAGGTACTGAAAATTATTGTATTGCTAACATAATATTATCAGATTTACATTTAAATAATGAAATTTTGATAATTCAGAAGCATAATAAAGATGCTTCAGTCAATATGCATATTTAATGTTTAAAACTTTTTACCTAAATTCTTATTAATGATATAAATAGCAATATATTAATTTATTATTTAAAAACATAAGTATTTTTATGCCAAAAAATTCTTTATTTTTCAGTTTTCAAATAACAACAGTGTTATCAGTCACTCATAGAGGAACAGGCATTGGTTTGAGTACAGGTAAATTTTATTTTTTCATTTTTATTATCTGATATTAATTTTAGATTTTAGTAACAACAACAGAAATATAGACTTATTAATTAGATTGTATTATATTATTTGTTTTATTTTAATAAATATACAGTTTTTTAAATAATTTGAATTAATGTTTTTATACCTGTATTTGGTATTAATTTCTTCAGTGAAAATTTATGAATATTTCATTTGAATGAATACTTAGAATAAAATTAAAATTATAGTGATTTATATCTTTGTAATGGTTAATGCATATGTACTGTACAAACTAAATTAAACTAAATAAACACTGAAAGATTAAAGAAATCAAATTTTTACGTAGATTAGTGTTTCCCAAAGTTTTGATATCCATGTATTCTTTCTTAAATTTTTCTAACTACCAAGTACTGCCTAGTCAAAAAGAAAAACACTTTTTCAAACTACTCAAATACGGCACTTCTTTATTCAACTGAACACTTGAGCATTGTTATAAAAATACAGTAGAGTCCCATACAACACGGGGGATTCATTATTCATTATAGGAAATTGCATTATTGAAACCTGCATTATTACACAATTTATTAAAGTTTAAACCTTAGCCTATAAGTTGAAAAAAAAACGTATACCTCTGATTGACAAAATTTGAGAGTTGTTGCTTGCTTTATTTGTGCATTGTATGGGACTCTACTGTATTTTTTATGGACTGAATTGAAGAAAATTTTATATTTTGAATGTAACAAGAATCTGTATATGTAAAATGAAAACAAACCATTTTATATTGTTATATTGTGTACAAAATATAAAATTATAACAGTATAAAATGATTTATTTTTTCTTTCTACATGATTTGCTACAAACATTGCATTTGAACAATGTTTGCTGTTTTCTTATTTTGAAATTAATTCATTATATATTTAAATTAGTAATCATTTGATTCTGATAAAATCATCTAGGTGCCAAAAATGTTAAATGGTTTAATAAACTGATTTAATTTTCTTCATAAATAGTTATTTAATATTAAATCATAAAGTTATGTATTGAAAATAATATATGCACTCTTTTAGTATGCAATGAAAACTGAAATTAAAAATTTTAAATTATTGATGAAAGCTATTCATAATATGGTGTTACAAATATTTATAAAAATATATTAAATATGTTTTTTATGAATATTTGTAACACCATATTATGAATTGGTTGCTGAGAAAGTTACTGATATTCTGTAAATTTTAAATTAAATTTGCATTTAAATTCTGTAAAAGTATTGCTTGCTTTTATATTTTTATTCTGATTATTCCAAAGCATTGTAGACCAATAAAATACATTTTTCTGACTCCCTATATTGTATTGAAATGTAACTTTTTGATTTGCTCAATAATATTTACAGTACTCTCTGTAACAGACATTTGATTGTTATAAATTATTTTATAAAACAATAATAGTAATGATTGAATACTCAACATATGAATAAATTGACACTATATATTTCATAAAGAAATAACACAGAATGGGTTTTAGTAAGTAGTAAAGATTGGTAGATGTGTAGATACAGAAAGTGCCTATTTTGAACAGTAAATCAACCTCTGTAAATAACTCTACTATTATGAAATAACAGTTATATTAAAAGTTCCATTTATTTTTGATCTCCATGTTTAGCACAATTATCATTTAAAATCAGTGTACTAATATTTAAAAAGTTTTTAATAAAAATTTCAATTTTGTCTTATTTCAGCTTTGTATGGATTTGCAGTTGGGACTCTCCTACTGCCTTCTAATTACCCACATTACATTGAATGGTTAAGCTCATTACACATCAGTCCATTAATTTCTGTAGTTAAATTTGGGTTGGCATGGTCTTTTTTCTTTCATTTTTTTAATGGAATAAGACATTTAGTAAGTAATATTAATAATTAATCATTTTAAAATTGTTTTTTATTGCATTCATTTTATTGATAATGTTATTTCAGGCATGGGATGCAGGCTATGGATTTGAATTGAGTAACTTATACAAGTCTGGTTATGCTGTTTTAGGATTATCAACCATTCTGTCTCTTCTTGTTTTATTTGCTTAGTTTAAAATATGTAGATTTTAAAATTAGAAACTAAAGTGTTAAACAAAATGTAATCTACAAAGACATATTTATGATATATTGGACTTTGTGTAATTTGGAGACTATTGTAAATTTAAATAAGAATGCTGTTTTTTAACAATTTAAACAAGAATTTAGATGGATTTCATTTGAATTTAAATAATTTTGTAAAAGTTAAGTACTCTAATATTAAATAAACTAAGCATAACACATGTTAAAAATTTAAATTATTATTAAATAAACAATAAAATATTATTATTTTATTGACATTATTGGAAGTTATGTTTCATATATCATAAAGTAATATGTGAAAAAGAAAGATGAAATTCATCTTTTTATCTTACTTTTTCTTTTCATTTACTTCATATTTATAATAATGATACATCAAAACTTTATAATTCAAATTAAATTAAAACTACAGTAGAGCATCAATTATCTAAATACTAATCAACCAAAACATTGGTTAACTGAAAATGTTTCAGTTGGCAAATTCAGATTTCCACTAGTGCTGTGGCGCTGCACTAGCAGAAATTTATATTTAGTACTAATATATTACACTATTTTATTAGGGTGTAAAATAAAAATTATTTTTTATACTTTCAAGATGGATTCATGTAATTAAAACATAGGTTTTTTTTAATTAAAAATAAATAGAACAGAAACAAAAATCAAAACGATAAGCATATCAGAATACTTTTAAGTATTATTTACAATTCCCACATTACTAGACAACAATTATTGATTACAATCAGTAAATATTGATTGCCTCATACATTATTTTTAATAAAATTCAGTTAATTAAATCTTTTTAACAGTGTAAATTCAATAAAGAAGAAAATGGTTTTAGGGCATTTATTAATGCCTTATATTTTAACTTTAATTAGTTAGATTATATTTGGCTAATGTATATGTTTATTATTCTTTGTAATTTTTGATGTTGCCTAGCAATGACAGATTGTAAATAACATCTAACATTATTTTAATATAAATCATATTTTAATTCTCTTTTTATCTAATTTTTTGATGCAAAAATCTTGTTTTGATTATATTAAACCAGATTGATGTATAAAAATGATGTTTGTTTACATCTAAATTAAATAATGTAATATTTGAATAAGTGATTCAAGTATATGCTTTAGCATCTAGATTGGATGGTTGTTTAAATCAATTGTTTGTTTTCGTTCAATTATGGAACACAATTGGAGCAAGAAAAAAATTTTTTGGAACATATATGTAGAACATTCAGTTTAATTTAACTCTAGTTACAAGTTAAGGGTTGAAACTGAACTTTATTGAAATATTTATTACATCTAAGAACATAAATTACATGGTATGTTAATCCAAAAAAACCTTTATTAGAATAGATGATTTCTTGTAAAGAGAGAATAAAATTTAATAACACTATTTTATTAATATAGTCAAATCTCACTATGGCCTACTAAAATAACATTATCCTTTGATTAGGTTTCCATTACTGGTTTTGTAGACTGTTAATTTTTTAAACATTATCCTTGAAAACAGATCATTCCTGTAAATATTAAGTAGAGAATCTTTTTGTATCTATGAATTACTATACATATAATTTTTTATTGCAAGTGACACTTATTGTTAAATTATGTGATTTTTAAACTGAAACTTGTGTGTAGGTCACATTATTATGTATAGGTATCCCTCATATAAAATGGTTTCAAAATTAGGGATATTCTCCATAAAACACAACTTTTGGTTTCACTCTAACGTGATTTTGGAAATCCAGCATACAAAATTTCACAATTTTTAAATGTAAGCTTCATTATTTGATATTTTTTTTATTCAAGTAAGCATTCATGTTGTTTCAAATTTGTCCATGAATTTTAGAATATTGAAATTTTTAAATTATTTTGTGTTTTTCATCAGTTTTCATTAAAGACAATTTTTTTTCTTTCTTGTCCTAGCTTTCCTATCAAACAGGTGTCATTGTCATTGCTTTCAGATTTTAATACACACACACACACAGCTTGTTGTCACTTTTAGAGGGAATAAATGGTGACACTAAATTAAGGTTTGACTATGTAATTATTTGTAAAATAGATCCATATTTAATAGAAATAGTGGAAAATACTTAGGTTTATGCATTGAAATTGAAGATTGATAATATCTATACAAAATTGTTTACTACAGAGATGAAATTGTTCACTTTATAATTGCAGAGAGACTAATCGGAATATAAATTCACCAACTTTGCATGTAAACTATATATCTAAAGTTGTACACTTCTACATTTATTCTTAAATAGTTCTTAGACATGTTCAGTGCCTATTTCAAGAATTATTATTAAAAATTATTTCAGTTACATGATTTTTCTTTTAGGCATTAAATATATCTAAGAACATATTTTGATATAAAAAGTCATCAATTATAAACACCTCTAAGGTTTTAAATTTAGCATAATCCAAACCTCAAATTAATGTAAATTAGATATACTCCTTGCAAGTTATACTTTAAGACACTAAACCTAGTTGTGAATAAACAGCCAACTCATCGTGTCACCAAGTCTGACTCATAGCATCATCAAGCTCTTTGCACTATTTACTCGTGAATCGACTTTTAGAATAATATATAGATCAAAGTCAAGATTGTTTTGGAATTTTATTTTTTAGGAAATGATTCAAAGACAATCTTGTGGTAACAGTTTGTTTAAAAGTCTTATAGAAAGTTAGAAGGGAATCTGATTTGCTTGAGGTAAACTGAGTTAAAGGTATTGACCAAACATAAAGTTAGAAAATTAGTGATTTATTAATCTAAATTGTAAAATACTGAATGTAACAATAAAATAATGTAAATCCTAATACGAAAAAGAAAGAAATTTTGATTTAGACAAGCTTAATGAATTTTAATAATTACTATTAGAGGAGGAAAACAGTAAAATAACAAGCAGAAAGCTTAAATTTTGGCTGATGAACCATAAACCTTGTAACATAATGTTAATTTAAATGAATAATGTTGAGAACGTTACATGTAAAAACTCAACATTATTCATTTAAACATAGAATCCAAGAAATGTCAGAAATTTAATGAATTTTTTTATCAGGATCTAAGTGGTCGCAGTTAGCCAGAAGGTGATATTCTCGTGTGTGTGTGTTACAGTGAAAGCACATGGTCAGTGAATGTGCTAGCAAATTTACATCTTTAATAAAGTAATCACTGAATCTGTACTTAAAGCATTTAAAAGATCTCAATTTTTGCTTGTCCTGAAAAATTGACGGTTGAAAATGAAGTTTCTCAGACAAAACTGTTATTTTATGGACAATTGCATCTGCCCAATCTTGCTGTACAAGACAAGGTTTTTTCAAATGTTCTTCCACTTTGAAATGTCAGACTATGAAATATAAATGCAAGAAGAATTTAAGCATTTCTAAATGTCATAACTCTGACTTTCTGCAATAAATAAAAACATTAATTAAAAGGGTTTTTGTTGTATTTTAAATTTACTTTTCATAATCTCAGCCAGTAAAGGTAAACAAACACACTAAAGACAGTAGTGAATGTGGATTTATTATTTTACAATAAACAATTTGTTTCACATTTACTAATTACTTTAGTGAAGGTTTACATTCAGTAGTAATAGATCACATTTGCTGTAATGTAAATATATAAATGTGTGTTTATATGTATGCCATTATTATTTGATACATCAATGCATTTGACAGCCTCAAGTTTCCTTGTTTTACTCAAACCAGTTTACCATAAGATTGCCAGTAGGATGATGAATAAGGAATAAAACCCATTTGAACTATTCATGAAAAATGTAGATTCCATTCTAACCAAATTCTTGAGTTTTTTCTCAAGAATTTAGTTAGAATGGAATCTGCATTTTTCATGAATAGTTCAATAGCTTATGTGATCCATCCTATGATATATGATCTAGATTTAAATTTTATAGTCATTGGGCAAATTAGTAAAATTTTAGGGATTGCTCATAAAAGGTCATTTAAAAAGGATGTAAAGTTTGATGATGATAATTTCATTTTTTATATGTAGTTATGTTTTATTTAAACAGTGCAACTGAACACTGAAAAATATATTTATTTTGCAATGCTCAATATGTCCAAAGCTAAATCTATCCAATTATCTTTTAATATTATTTTCTACAACAATTTAACTGAAGAATTGATAAATTGTAAATTTTTAATCAATTACATTGATGTAAAGATTTATCAGTAAACATTTAGAGACAATTTGTGTTTTATTTTTGCAACTTTTAAGGTTATTTAATTTAATATTTTAGGGCAGGGGTGGCAAACCTATGGCACGCGTGCCCAAAGTGGCAAGTAAGAGAAATCATCTGGCATGTAATGTCTCATATGATTTCTGTTTTATCAATCATCCTTTTTTTCAATCAGATTTTTAACATTTATTCGAATTAAAGGGTATTCATTTAATTTCTTTAAATATTATTATTAGAAGTCTAAGACTTTGGCACGCATTAATATCTTTAAAGCTAAGTATGCTTACAATATGGCACACAGACTCAAAAAGGTTTGCCATCCCTGTTTTAGGGTATTTAATTTCAAATAATAATAATGATGAAAATCATTTCAAACACACATACAAATGAAAGAATAAATTACTAATTATTGTGAAATATAACTTTATAAAATACATTGAGTATACAAATACATATAAAACATTACAATACACTTTCACATTTGACGATTAGAAATTATCTTAATTCGCCAGCGAAAAATGAAAGAAAAAAAAATATGATGAGAAAAAGAAAAATTGAGTCATTAATATACAATACATTTGATTTTTTTTCCTCTTTAAATAAATGTAAATTATATTTATATATGTATATATCTATATATTATTCAAATTTGATGAAATGTGTTTTGATCATCAAGAAATGCAAGTCTGGCAGTGGATAGGAGTCATTATACAGGGTGCTGGAAGTTATTTTCTACTTAAAAAGTCCAAAAATATTTTTAATTTAGAATCATTTAAACGATTTTTATTTAATTGCCATACACAGCAGTTGCATGTTGCTCGAAGCAATACATAACTGTTGTGTATGGAAATTTTTGTTAGCCATTTTAAAAGCATTATATAAACAATTTTTTATATTATAAAACACAAAGATGCTGGAAGTAGTTTATAACAGGCATTGCAAATTTGCAAACTATCGTTGAAATTTATGTTATAAGAGATAGGAATTACACGTTGTGAATCATGTAAATAAATTCGGGACCCTCTACACCTCATTATATATAGATATAAAGCATAAAGATTCGGCTATACTGAATTATTTTTTTCTCTATATAGATCTAAATCATTGTTTTACATTCTATACAAGTGTGATTTGTGTAGCATAAAATTTAATATCTAAGCATAAACAATGCTATAAACTTTAATTTAAAAAAATATTTGAAACCATTTCTAGACTTTTTAACCGACTTTTCTTATATAACTTCACATCTATTTAAAGCAAAAAAACAATTTTCAGCACCCCAATTGTTTTTTTAGTACCCTGTATATTTAAAACGTTTTAAGCACCCAAAAAATTAATTACTGTTATGCAAAATATAAATCTAGATGGCAAATTTGTTGCATTTTATGTACTTGAATTAAACAATTTTCTACTTAGAAGTGGATATTTGCGGTCGTTCCCTTTGTCAAGGTCTCGACCCGCTATCTTTTTAACATCGCAGCAGCTGTTAAAAACACGATATCTTTAGAAAATGTTTACTCTGACTGACGATTCGGTTGCTAAGAGCTAAAGATGATCCACTTTTATACATTTTTCGTTTCCGCATTTTGTTGCAAGAATACGCAACAGATTATTTACAGAATTTTGTAAAATGACATTGCAATAAAAAGCAATTGATTCCAACTTAAGTCTGGATTAGTTTAGAAGCAGTGGACTAATGTGAAAATAAATACAATAAATCTTAAATTCTTGAGCTAAATATTTTAAGGATATCCTTTTCCTTTTAACGGATTAATTCCTACGTACGATTCTAGATCTAATTTCTTGTAGCAAGGGTCCTGTAAGAAACGTTTTCTTCTAAAGGTACAATGGTTCATATCACAGTAATTTTGGTCCGTATTGATATTCCTCTCGAAGAGAATCCTTGCTAAATAATCCATTTTTTTTAGATTGGCGATTTCTCGCTTCCATCCGAGTTTTGCTTCGTATTTTCTTGCAGTCATCTACTCTTCAGTATCTTTGGATATACTCGCCATTTAATGATTCTTATGGTGTTTTATGCAAGATCACAATGAATCCATTTCGGATGTTACTATGACTTCTGGAGGAACCGATTCAGTTCGACTTTTTCTACTTTTTTCCCATCGCGAAATTTTTGGAAGTGGAAAACACATTAATCCAGAAATGGAAATCAGAGTTCCAGCAATGAAGAATGACGCATCGTAACTTCCAGTTAAATCGAAGAAAAAACCTTAAATAAGTGATAAATTTTAAATAAAAATACTTAATTAACGATAAAAATTCTTAAAAAGTGAATTACCTGCAACGGGTGATCCAATAATTGTTGCAATTCCTTGAAAGAGTAGCAGCAATCCAAACGCATTGGTTAATTTCTCTAGTCCAAGAAGGTCCACTGCAATGATGGATCTCAATGCAGCGAAACAAGCTAAAGAATTTAAAAAATATGTTTTAAAAGTCATAAATAAATATTTTATAATTTAATTATCGTTCATAAATTGTTTAAATGGTATTATATTATTGATTTTACCTTGAACTCAAACGATAATCTCTTACTAATGATAATTAACTAAACATTTCCAGTTTAATTTTGATTTATTTGGCACATTTATTATTATTTTAGCTGAAATTTTTAAAGATACTTTGATATTTAAATTAATGATTCATCGATATTTAATTGGAACTTTAGATTCATAAAGAAAATACATATTGTAATTATCGTTTCTCACAATGTTTTTGTTTTATTTCGAGCAAAATATAAAATAATTTTAATAAAAGTTAATGTTTTGAATGTTTTTAAGCCAAATTTTTAGATTATTTACCACGTAAAATCTCTCTGAGACTTGTTTATTATAAATTGCCTAATTTGAAAAGCAATTTATAATAAAAAGTAAGACTAGAATTATAGGCGATTCACGTAAAAAAAGTAGGACTAAAATCAGCCAGTTCATATATATATATATATATATATATATATATAAAAGCAAGAATAGAATGAAATTTTAGTTTTCGAAATTGATTTTATTATCGAGAGCAATATTTTATTTACTTCTATCTTTCTCTCGTTTGACCTAACAATGAAATTTGAACCGTGACAAAATACGTAATTTATTGCTTCGATATGCTAAAACGTGATCTACTAAATGGACTTTAATTAGGATTTAGAACACGTTCACAGATCAAGTCAAAAAAACAAACTGATTCGTGCTTATCGAACGGGTCAAAATGCAATTCTTTTTATATTTTGTTTTAAATAAAAATAAATGTTGATATAAGAAAATAATTTTAAATAAAATTCGCCTAATATTTACTTGTAGATTAAACTAATCTGGAGATTAGTAATATCGTTAATCTCGGATTAACACATTTTATACGTTGAGATTAGAATTAATCGGGTGTTTATTAATCGTCTAAATTTGACAAGTTAACTGTTTAAGACTTGTAGTACAGTGATTGTGGTGATTCGATGAAATGTAATGTTACGAAAGACTAACATTACATTTCATCATCATCATTCCACTGTTCCGGCTTTTCCCAGATCAGCCGAATCAATTTTTCCATTTTTTTTTTTCTCAATGTCCTAAACTAGACATCCTCCCGCCCTGTTCCAATTTTTTAAACACCTCCTTTCAACTGTTTTCTCCATCACCACCCTAGATCATCCCATGATCTCTTGCTCTTTAGTATCTTTCTAGAAAGCGTGTTCATTCTTTTCATCCAGATTCTTTTCAAATATAATCACATTCCAAAATCTCATCATCATTTTATTTTAATATGATTGATTAAAAATTATTAGAAAATACTTTTCTGTAAAGAAACAAATTCGTCAATAGTCAAACGATACTTTACCTCTACAGTAAGTAATCTTTTGCATAGTGGTCTCGACTTTATTACGTATATCTTTACTATCTTTTCTCACTTTTGTTTCTCTGTCTGAACATTAACTAACACAAATTTTTGCATAATTATTCAAAATAATTCTAGTTTTATTCGTGAATATTTTACAGTTAAGAACGAATATTTGCTTTATCTAGATTATATGTCCCATGAAATTACAATATAATTTTTAACAGGAATAAGAGGATGTTCTAAGAAGATAAACTGGAATTTTGCTCCTTTTTATATTTAATTTTAAATTAAAGATATATTTTCCTTTTTGTTAACTTTAGATCTTTTAGATCCTTTTCCTTAGGAAGAACAGTATTAGATGGCTCTATGATGATTATGATGAGGAAACATTGTTATTTGCCAAATTTGAAATAATTATATCTTGGCTATATATTAATTGTGCCAAAATTTGACGATATAGTAATTATTGCTCTATATTTGATTTTAAAAAAGTTTTAACGACCTAAAAAACGACCTAATCTGGACCTCTCTTAACAAGTTAAGAGAGGTCCAGAAAGCCAATTTTTTGGTTAAGAGACATAGTTACGTAGACATCATAGTTAAGAGAGCCATCGCATTCATATATGTTCAATTTCATAAATAGAGAATACGTTTTCTGAATAGTTTTAACTATAATTCTACACACAAATGCCCAAAAAGCAAGAGGAAAGCTACGATACAGTCGTTAAAGCGAGGGCGTTAAATCGAGCATCGTAACTACCGTACACTAATGTAGACTAATTACAGTACGAATATTTTTTGATTTACTTCGATAATTAAATGCTACATTAAATAAATTTATAATAATAAATAATTGTAAGCATTAAATTTATTCAAGTAAACTGAATAAAATTAATTTTATATATTAAGAGTATAATATAAATTCAGTAAAAAATCCTCGGACTTCTTATCTGGAGTATAAAGAGGTCAAAGTTTCGTGACGTAATTTCCTCTGTTTTAAGAATTTTTTAAAAACTTAATCCGAAAAGACCTTTTAAACATTTATTTTGAATAAATGAAGATGATTACTGTTTTAAAATGCAGAAATGATATAGAAGGGCCATTTTAATTCACAAAAACACGCAATTTCTATATCCAACAAACTATATCCATTAACAAAGATGTTAACGAATAAATTTGAAAATGTAGCTATTTTTATAGAGACATTTTTTCTTAATTTTCATTCAATTACTGAATTCAACTATTTATATTTAATTTTAAAGATATATTTTCTTTTTGTTAACATTAGATCTTTTAGATCCTTTTCCTTAGGAAGAACAGTATTAGCTGAACATATTTCTATTTATAAAAGGTTTTTGAGCGATAAATCAATGTTAAACAATAAAAATGATGCCACGAACTTTGACCTGCTTTCTCACAGTTTATTATTGTATTTATTTATTTTAATTATTATTATTTTGTTTATAATCTGTTTTCCTTCCTTTTGGATCTTTATTTATGCATCATTCCACGTCTAAATGTTTTATTATTATTATTTTTTTAATTGAAAGATTGGTCGAAAAAAATAAATGGAAAATTAACCATTAAAATTTTATAAAAGATCTTTGATCCAGTGCCCTTAACTCTTTTGAATGAATTTTTTTAATTGATTATTTTTGAGAATATTTAGAGTGAATTTCATACGTAGATTAATAGATTCATTTCATTAACATGCTTTAAATGAAATATTCAAAGTGGCCCAAAATGTATCTAACAAGTTTAATGCCTTACTACAATGAAACAAGGTATACAAATCTTACGCAAATATCATAAAAATCAAAAGTTGGAGTCGTAATGCATTCAATATGTTTGATGTGGACTTCAATGCGGATCATCTTCAATCTTATCTAAACTTTATTTGATATTAGCTTTGAAGAATAGGGAAGATTTCACACTCGACAGATAATTCGAGCTCCTCCACGGTTTTTTAGTTGATTTAGTACACTCGATCTTCGAGATACCGTCATTCAGTTGAAGAAAAATGTGCAGATCAGTCGACCTTTCTTTGATGCTTTCCGTGACAATTGAAGTTGAGAACAAACACTGAACACATTTAAGTGACTTCAAATGCTAATTTAAATAATTTATACCCTGTAAGAATCATTAAACTCGATAACGTTACCCTGTATAATATATATATATATATAAAGGGTGAGGAGGATAATTATTAATTTGAGAATGCGAATTAGGCAATTATTTGTACATTTTTATATGCAAAATTATACTAAGAACAATCAATATACTTGATCCGTTTCTTAGCTATTGAAATCTCTTCCAAAAACTTATTAAACGATAATTACGAATATTTTTATTTAAAGAATGATTAGTAATGTAAAAAATACACATTTAAGAGGACGCAAATAAAGTGTTGCTCACGCGTGTATGACTTGTGTAATGAGTATCCTTTATGACTCATCATATAGATTCAGTAGTTTCGAAATAAAAAATATTCACTGTTTAGATGAACTATTTTAAAAATTTTGTTGTTGGAAACGTTTTGGAGCTTCTCTAATTAGTGACGGGCGGAAACAATCCGTGAATTGACCTACATTTCGGTAAAACGTGTACAATGATACCCAATTTCTCTGTTGACAAACATAGAGATTCCATTTTTAACTAATGATAATTAAGCATTATCATTATTATGTTTTATGTTGATTACCTATAGTTTCAGCCTTTAATTTTAATCAAATTTCGATGTTAATAATGATGTTACTAATAGAATGTAAAATATGATCTATTTGGGGGTTGAAAATTGTTTAATTTCTTTATCTTTCAGTCTTTTAGATGAACTGCTTTATTAATATTAGTGATAAAATTTATAATGTGTCACAAATACAAAAGTAAATTTTACTTAAATATAAAATTTTTTAAATAAGAAATATTATTTTATATTTTTAATGTTATATTTTATAGTTAGAATGTGACCTAAGAGGATTTCTTGTATAGATTAAATTTTATTGGAAACAGAAATAACTTTTAAATTGTAAGGAGTTATAACAAAAATGTTAAAGATTAAAAGGTGTTTTTAGGTCTTTTGTTAAATATATATAAATTAAGCTTTATTTTTTTAAAATAAAGATTAATTTATACATATACATATATTTAGCTTAAGAGGAGTAATAATCAAAACAAATAGGAAATGAGAGATGATGCCACTTGGTGATGTGTGCCAAGAAGACAGAAGTTGAAAGTATATGAGATTATACAATATATTATTAGAAAAATACATAGAAAAACAAAAAATTATTCATTGAATTAACTGAAAAAGATAAAAAAGATACTATACATGTTTCTAATAGTAATATGTAGTAAGGGTTTGTCACTTTGTGGGATATCAGTGCCCCACAAAGTTTACCAACCCTTGCTACGTTGACTATAACATATAGTACTGCTCTTGCTACCTGTTACAAATATGTCATTTTTGAAATAAAATTCTCTGTTTCAACAATGAAGCTCCTTATTTTTCAAACAAACTAAATTTATATATTTAAAGTTGAAGTTAATTTCAAAGCATTTTCAATATAATTATGATTTTCATGCAAAAGATGCATTAGTTTATTCAATATTTTATGACCTAATGATGGAAATTAATAATTATTTTATTTTACCATATTATAATTTATTCATAAATCTTTACATAAAAAATATAACTGTGTTTTTTATATTATCAAATGAAATAAATTGTGTCATAATTTTAAAAACACTTACGTTTTTGATTATTTTAAGATATGAAATTACATCCGGATGCATTTATCAAGAAAATGTGTCATTAGTTGTTAAGAGGGGTGGTCTGTTGCTAAATAGGTGTAAGGAAGTGCAGCAACCATCAAAGTCTAGTAAAAGTTAATGCCAGATAGATTAAGAGAAATAAACTCTGATAGTGCATTAACATTAATAGTGCATTTGTTATTATTATTAAAGAAGAAAAAAAGATCAAGAATTATATGAAATAATTTATAGAAGCATAAGATTATAGATTTAGAAAACTGAAAGTATGATTTGCTTCTATATTTCTAAATCTATGCAATCTTATATTGTAATAAATGAATTGATCATTTATACAGTATAAAAGTATAAGGTGCATGGATTTAGAAGTACAGAGTATTTAAGTATATAATATTTCTAAGATTCTAACCTTTTTTACAGTAGCCAACCTTTTTTACAGATGTGTGTGTAAATGGGCACAAATTTTTTGGCAGACAACTGTCCTACCACCCCCTACATCCAGTTTAAATTTGTAACTAAAGATAAACTAAATAACATTAAAAGTAAACAAGGATAATAAAAACATTAAAATCATTAAAATATGTTGTTAGGTGGGAGTAAAAACAAATATTAAATAAGCTACTAGGGTTAGTTTGAGTGACAAAATACTAAACACATTTTTTATTGAAAGGAGAACAAAAACCTTGAAATTCTAATTAAAAAAACAAAGAATCTGAATTTAAAATTCTGTCAATGTGGTTTCTGAATTTGCTTTTCAGTTAACAGTTTCTCAATATTAGGATTGACTTTTGAGGTTGATAACAAGGGGTCATTCCAAATGCAGCTGTGGGTGGTGAACTGTCCTGCAGGCCTTGGGTTGGCTACCTCTGTTCTAAATCTATAGATATAATGTTTTTATTATTTTCTAACAATCACTGAATCAAGTTGAATGATTTACCATAATAACTGAATTCAGTTATCATAGTAAGTCATTCAAAATGATTCATAAATGTTAACATTTATGAATCAGCTGTTTCCCATAATAGAATTACAGGAAGAGCACTTGTACTTATTTATAAGTACACTTGTACTTATTTATAAGTACACTTGTACTTATTTAACATACTTATTTCCTGATGATTAGTATTTTATAATCTCTTAAAACTTTCTTATAAATAAAATTATTGTAATAAATATTTTTATTCTATTTTAAAATCTCTTAAAGATTTTTAAAATAAAAATATTTATTACAATAATTTTATTTATAAGAAAGTTTTAAGAGATTATAAAATACTAATCATCAGGAAATAAGTATGTTTTACATAATTATTACTCCAAAGTTATCAAGCCATATTGCTCTAAATATGTCACTGCAAATATTCCATTCCAAATACTACTACAAAGTATTTAGTGCAATGATTATTGTATTCAATAGTAATTATAATTATTATTATGTTAGTATTGAATATAATAATAATACAATAGTTTATCTACAATAACTATTGAAAAGTTATTATAAATATAGAATATTTAGTTCTGCTCAAAATCAATATTTAATTGACAAATTTAAATAGAGAGGAGTTACTTTTTGTGTCTTCCAATGACTTAAAAAATTAAATTAATATCTTTGAAATTTGAATTAAGATCTAATGGATGAAAATACATTTCCATAAGATACAAAATATGCATACAAAGGATAATGCACTTGCATCTTTAAAAAGGAAGATCATTGACTCCCACGTGCAAACAACTAAATGCATGTATAAATTAATAAGCTTTCATTTTAAAAAAAAAAAAGAGAGGGAGAAAAGGTGTTAGTAAATTTTAAAATAGTGTAATATGTATCATTATTGTTACATATGTCAATATTATTATCTTTCTACATTTTTTTAAATAATCTGTTAATTTCCATCTTTTTCTTTAATGAAAAAATAACATTATCATCACCACCTTATTCAAAACAGTTGATATTAAGTAAATATCACACTCAAAATGTAATGCCAAGATTAAGGTGTATCCTGAAGTCTTTAAACAGTTTCTGGAATTCATGAAAATTAAAATCATGTTCAATAATTCATACAGTTTATTGAACACGTTCAGAGTATAGTTATTAAAACTTCAAATTAAATAAGTAAAAAATAATTTTTGAATTAAATAGTTATCATCATGTGCTGAGAATAATAACAAGCAGTTATCATCAGCAGTTATGACAGCTATTTAACTGTTTAATTTGATTTTACTCCTTTCACATCATGTGCAAAGATGTGAAAGAAAGACATTTAAAGTAATCATACAATTGATACAGTAATTTTTGTTTTACTTTTGTTTTATATATCCAAGTATTAATATTAAAATTTAATAAAATATAGTACTGTATGTAATTTGTCAAATTATTAAAAAAAAATTTTAATTATTTATAAATTATTTTAAAATGGAATATAAATTGTATAATTTTATATTTAAATCATAAAATTTTAACGTTGTAATTTGAATATATGTTAATATTGAATAGTATTGTGATTATAATGACTGTCTGGTATACATGATATGTGATATTCATAGTATATTTATGCAGTAGACTTCTTTCAGTAAAATAATGAAAAATAGATAGATAAAGGAGCAACTTACCTATAGAAAATCCAAATATTGCACAGTAGAGAATCAACAAGTAATAGTTATTGATGAAAGGACTAATTGCAGTTGCAACACCACCAAGAACCAATGCACAATTGTTAATAAATAGCGCATTTATGTGCGGTCTATCAGACATCCATCCACTAAAAACACGTCCAACGGTATTAGTTATACCAATTGTAGAAAGGAGAATAGTTGCATCTTCGTCTGATATTCCTATCAACACGGCACGATCTATGATGTAGATGAAAGGTACGAAAAAGCCTGCCAAGGTCAGAAAACCAGAAACTGCGAGTAAAATAAACGTTGGACTGGTGAGCAACGATAGATCCAGCATCTGTCGAAAGGTATCTGTCATGGCGGAGGAACAGTGATACCATAATTCGTTGTTCGAACTTTCAACTTCCTTTGGGATTTTCGTAACACTGGCGTGATAGTGTTTCATGTCTGGCTGCGAACGAAATTCCGGTAATCGAAGTAAACTGGCGCTGAAGAGGATATCTTGTCTGTAGAAAGGTCGCAACATTTCTGGCTGGCATGATCCCTTTCTTAAAAATTTAGACGGTGATCTTCTCTCCCATCTCGAAGAAGCCCTTCTCGCTACTTCACTGTAAGGATTAGAGGGAAGACAGGGAAGCATATCGCTGCTAACGACTTCGCTATAAGAAGGGGGTGGACTATTATTGCTTTCCGCATGAGAAATAGTAGAATCGGTATTACTTCCTCCACTAGTCTGATCGGTATATGTTTTGTTTTTCACAGAATGCGAATTGGAACCGTTTGAATTCTTCCACTGAGAACCGAATTGAGAACCGTTTTGGCCTATGAGCAATCCATTGCTGACGGATTCGTCTGAATCCCATTTATTCAACATATCTCTAGCTTCTTTGATCCTTAGCAAAAGTGGTTTAGCGGGTTCGGGTGGTAACGGCTCGGGTTTTCTCTTGGGTTCCAGAGGTCTAAAAAACGATCCGAAAACCATGCAATTAAGAATTACGGCACTCAAAACCAGCAAACAACCTTGCCATCCGTACTCATTGACCATAATCTGAACTACGGGTGCCAATGTGAAAGCGCCAACTCCCGATCCACAGACAGCAATACCCGTTGCCAATGCTCTTTTTTGATCGAAATAAAAACCAACGGTTACTATTGCTGGCAAAAATATGAAGCCAAATCCTATTCCTGTAAATAAAATAAAATAAAAAATAAGTCAAATATGCAATGGACATATAAATATATGAGAGCTAATGTTTGACTATTAGTACTATATTAAAAAATTGGTGCAACCGTTAACTTATATATTTTTATTACCAAATTTTAAAATATAAAGGTTATGATTAAGGAAAAAGCATTAAATAAAATACTAACCTCCTAGCAATCCCATAGAGACTATGAGAAAATTAACGCTGGTTGCAAAGTAAGATAAAGCAAAAGCCACAGCTGCAACGATACTTCCGGCAATGGTTACGGGCCGACAACCATACGTATTCGCCAGGGCACTGACAATTGGACCTATAATGATGATAATCCAGGATTAATAAAATCTAAAAGTGAATGTTGCAACTCCAAGTCTTAATAAAATAGATAAGCTGAATGCTTATTCACATTGTAGTGGCATTCATGATTCAAAATTATTTCATTTGCTTTAGTGTGAATGCATCCTTCTTTTATGTTTAATTTACGTTTTTTTTATTTTTTAATGAAGTATATAAGTGAAAATCACTCGAAGCGAGAGGCCTTTTAATCTCTCAGAGGGAGATCTTCAATCCTTTTCATACAATTCAGTATTAAAGAGCAATTCATTGCAGCTGAAAGTTGTGTTTTAGAGAGAAATACAAATGAAAATTGTTTAGTAATTAAAAATTACATAAAATTCCATAATTACAATTTAAAATTTACGCAGAAAATATTCACTTTCTTCAGTTCTAATTTTAAAGTTTCCGTGTTAGATTAAATTTTGTCAGCAAGAATGTTGTAATTCGCAATTCGTTTAAATTAAAAACATTTTTCAGACGATAAATTTGTGTAAATTATGGAATTATAATATATAATTAGATAATATAAAGCAAATATTATGTATTATACATAAGTACATAACGTTCCATTGTATAAACGTTATGTGGCAATTGGATGCGCCTCACATCTGCTTCCCTGCTAATATTTTGTGCTCTGCAGAAAAGCTTGCATTTTTTTATTCTCTAAAAAACTTAAATGTATAGTTATTTAAAAATAATTTAAAATATTTTAAAGTAAAATGCAGAACGGACTATAATTTTCTACTTTTATAAATAATTGCCAAGTTTGTTTTCTCCTATACAAAAATAAATAAAACTTTAATAATAAAAAGACTCATTTATATTTAATAAATTAATTGATATATTACAGATAAAAATATGCAAATTTAAACGTATCAAAAATTAAAAGCATAAGATTCGATATATCAATGAATTCATTATAAGATGCCATTTAGAGGAGGACTTTTTTGATAGGCATGATTCTGTTTAATGCATTCTTTGTAAATCATGAAAAATCTAATTTTTGTATTGATATTCAGTATTTCGAAAATTTTATTCCCTGTATATAGAGAGCAATTCCTGCAAGAATCCACTGAAACAATTTGGGGATAATCTAAGCAACTGTCAATAGGACTTTTAATTGTTAAAACGTAATTTTTTATAAATATTTATTAATAGAATATATTTTTAAATATTTAAATAAATAAAAGTTAACGATCTAGCTTAATTTTTGTATAAAATGATGACAAAAATTTTAAATTTACATATTATTTATTCGTTGATAACAGAACTTGAGAAAATATTTCCGTGCAAGCTTATGGCATTATAGAATAAATATATTAAAATTACATTTAAAATGAAGCGCAACGAAGCTATAAATTGAGTTTAAAAATTATCTCATCTGAGTACTATAAACGTTGTTATGTAATTCGAGATTGATGTACAGTACTCTAGATGAGAAGACTGATGTTTCGTAAAGTTCACGTTTGTGGAAACTGGCAATAGCGAGGTTGAGGCCGAAGTTTTAAACGCGAAAACGTATACGTCGGACGTTCGGCGCCGCTTTCCTGTAAGCCTAGAAGTTTGACAATGGAGTTTGGAAAGTCAGTGGAATCATGCTCGACATTCCAAACGCCATTGTCAAACTTCTAGGCTTACAGGAAAGCGGCGCCGAACGCCCGCTCCTCAACCTCGCTAATCTCTTCACTTAAAAATACTTTTGATAAGTGTTGGTGGCTTTGGCTTCCGCTTTAGAAAAGATGTCGGTGAAGAAATGTTTATTTTCGTTTGGACGTCTTGTAGTTACTAGTGATTGTGCAACTACCAATTAGCAATTCAATGCAAATATGTAATTTAAGGGAAAAGTTTGTTCTTTCATGATAAGTTTACGAGTGTTGAGAGCTTCGAAATAGGATTTATGGAATTAGAAATATGAATGATAAGAAACTTTGGCATTGGCGACATGTCTTTAAAAAACAAATTAAACTGTATGTTTTAATTTTTAAATATTTTATCACTCAAAAATCAGTTGAATTATTCAGCGATTGCTGTAATTTTATACGGATGTAATCTTGGAGTAATGAAATACATCTAAACATACGTATCGTAGCGTCAACGTAAAATGGTGACGTATTACTAACGGGAAAGCTCCGCCTATACTAAATCGACCAATTAAGGAACAGAAAACTATTACTGTGGCAAAAGTTAATTGGGGGGAAAAATAAACGCGGACAACGGCAGTTTCCATACTTTGTTAGCGTGTCGCGTTATTTCAAGTTGCCAGCGTTTTACTAAAGTTAAGTGGCCAACTATTTACAAAGCACTAAATTTGATTTAAGTTACTTAAAATGGCGCTCATCATCTGTTTTATCGATAAAAGAGTTTTAGTACCTACAGAGCACCATGTACTTATATACGGCTGAAAAAGCAGATAACGCTAAGTCTATATGGAAGGTGGAGGATGATATAGCAGCGACAATATCGCCACCAATGAGAAGGCACTCGTAAACTCCGTTGGGATAGGCTAAGTTCAGATCAGTGACTGATCCAGAAGCGAGGGTTAACTCAATAATTAAAAATATTTGAATAAGGATCTTTATTAAAATATTCCAGACGATTATATTACGAATGGTCAGATAAACCATATTTTACATCGTAAATGTTTTTAAAATAATGTTTTGAATTTTGAAGAAATAAATTTTTATGTTTGTGTGTCAGTGGGAGCGCTTAAAAGTCTCTGTAGCGTTCAAGTATAGATAGTCTTATTATTTATGGTTCTTTATCACTGTATTTTAAATGGTTTAATGTGTTGTGCTCAGTTTTTTACTGCTTTGTAATATTACAAAAGTTACACTTTTTATTACATTGTCACTGTAATGCCTTTTCTTGTGAGTTATGCTTTTGCCTGTAAGCAGCACTTACGATTGTGACAGCGACATTCAGAAGCGAAAAACAATGAATTTTGTATATTGTAGTGGATATGCAATATTGTGCCCAATAAATGCATGTATTAATTACGATTTTATGGTCAGCGTTTTACTTCTTAAATCAGCGTTTTTCTCCAAACCTTACATTATTTTACTTTCCTGAAGATTGGCATCTCTGCAGATAGCCTATATGTTCTAGTGCCTGGCGTATATTAATGAAACAATCAATCGATCATTATAAATTTTCTATTTTATAATTCTTCCTTTCTCTCCTTTCATATGCATCCTATTTAATTTCTAATTTTTCATGTAATTGCTGAGAATTTAATTCTTAAAGAATGGTGAAGATCCTGCTTATTGCAAACGTTTGATTTTATATAAAAAATGGTAATTATTGAATGTAATATGCAGAAATATTTAAAAATTCAATATGAAATGCTTTAATTGTACAATGTCAAAGAAATTTTAATAATTTCTTCTAGTTTCAAGAGGCTTTGAAGAAAAAATATATATATATACCTATTTTTATTTTCTTTATATTCCATTTAAAAATTTACTTTTAGGCCTATATATATATAGGCCTAAAAGTGGACTTTTGATATCGAAATTCTTATTTTTTTTTCATTTGAAACATATTTTTATGTGATTGATTGATTGGTCAACGCGAAGCACCATTAGTTACGCTTTATGACTGGTCAAAATTATGCCCATTATTGATCAGATCCACAATAAGTCTGATATGGATGAGAGATGGAGAACACGCTTAAATACTTCATACTTCAAAATTTTCGTTATTCTAATTCTTTATATTTGAATAAATATAAAACGAATGTTTATATTCAATTTTCTTTAAAATTTGCACATAAAATACGTCAGAACGTGACGAAATATTTTCTTTCATGACACAATTTAACTAAATATTTGATATTAATTCTACACTGTAATACGTTTCAGGATTTCTTCCAAGAAACGATAAAGAAATGTTAGAATATATTTAAATAAATATATTCTTTCAGTTAACGAGTATTTTTTCATGAAAAACATATCTATTTTAAAAATTAATTTTTTCAACCGATTAAATACATTAAAATACATAAAATTTGCATTTTTGTAAATTTTCATTTTTTTTTATTTTGAAGTATTTAACATAAACTTTTAACATTTTTAAATATAAAATATGATAAGTATGAAGTTTTAAAAATTAATTATTAATTAAAACTCCAATTAAAAAAATACATATATATATATATATAT
This sequence comes from Centruroides vittatus, assembly GCF_030686945.1. Classification (NCBI taxonomy): domain Eukaryota; kingdom Metazoa; phylum Arthropoda; class Arachnida; order Scorpiones; family Buthidae; genus Centruroides; species Centruroides vittatus. Next base: position 5,059,851 of record NW_027122385.1, read on the forward strand.
AAAGGAATGTTCATAAGAAACTTAAGGAAATTTATCATTGGCTAATGATGCTATTATAAAAAAATATTTACTGTTTTGTAAGGTTTAAAGTATCCATTTTAAGGCTATCGAAATTAACATTTACGTAGAACTTTCGTCATTTATATACATTAAAAAGATGGTCAACATCAGAAAAATGACGTCGATTTAATAATCAAAGATTATTCTACTTATCTAAAAAGATAAATATTTAATTTTCAAAGGCTAAACTGTCCTAATTTCGATTTTGTTTCGCAAAATTTATTATTCTTTATGGCAAATCAATTGCAACTTGAAGTATTGACTCAATTGCATTTGATATTATAACTCAATATGCTAATTTTTTTAATCAAAAAATTTTTCTGACAAGTGAGTAGATAAGAGCTGTTAAGGTCGTAAAATTATGAAATGTGATATGAGATTTTTAAGATTTTTTGGCATAAAATGATTAACCTTTTCCGTCTAATTTTAGAATCAAGAATCGTACTTTGATTCAGAGATTTTAATAATTGATCTCATGTTATTTATGTTTTTAATGTTATTAAAATAAACATAATCCTTTATCTTGTATATTAATTTGTCTGAAGATGTGCAATTTAATTTCGAAATTTAAAAGAATTAAAAATTTCTATATAAAAATCTCAAGACGTGGTATTAAAAAAAAATTAGAATTTTAGAGAATTATAATATTTAAATACCAAAACTGTATGACATTTTATTGTAATATATTACATATCAAATTGATAAATATATATTATAATGTTTAATTTGTGCTTTAATTGCTAGTTTTATGGATTAAATTATCTCGAAATAAACCGCTAAAGAGATATGCATAATCGTGTCAATAATTAGAGAGATTATAGAAATTACATATTAATATTGCACGTACACGTGTGTTAAAGAATTTTTTTTTTCTTTCGGATAAATTAAAGTTTACATAAAAACATTAAAATTTACTTTCTTTCTAAAAATTATTTCAATATCTGATAGGATGTAAGATTAAAAATCTACATAAAATATTAGTTTTTGAAATTTACAATAGGATCAATTGCAACTTGTGGCATTAATTCCATTGCATATTTCCTCTGCTACTTGAGACATTTTATGGAATAAATTGTCATTTGAGTCATTTACTGCAATGAAAATTGGACTCTATTGCACAGAATTCATTGCTACTTGAAGCATTGACCTCCATTTTAAAGACTCAATTGCCATTTAAGATAATACCTCGTTGCATCAATCTATGCAATGATGCAATTGAAACATTTTTAATATATTTATTAAAATTTGAAAAATATTAAAACTAATATGTAGTTATAATAATTTCCTATCATATTTTTGAATTATTATACATTAAGAAACTAATCTTATATTGCTAGATATTAAAAGTATTTATTTATATATTATGCATTTTTTCTATCTAGTTCTATATATTTTAAATAAAACTATAAAACGCAAGCAATTTGCCGATTAAAATGTTTTTTTTTTTACTATAATCTGACGTGAATATCTTAATGATTTGTTAAATTACCTTTAACAAACTTCTAAAAAAAATTTGATAAAGTAACATTTTTTAAAAATTAATTAATTTTCTTTATAAATTAAACGGAAAAAATAGCTTAAAAACACTAAAGTGAATTATTAATAAATAAAAAAATATCCATTTTCTAAAGTAGTAAATGGTAAATTATCGTTCGATTGGTTTACAGAAGAATACGATTACAAAAATTATTATCATAATACAAATAATATAGAATATAATCGTTATCTGGAATGAGAATTATGCCCGATATCTCGGTTATTTGTAAAATTATCAAAAATGTTATCTGTCACCATTCTATAAACAGAAAGAACTAAGATAAACTTCTCATACTATACAATTCTACGTTATATATATATGAATTTACTTAAAATGTCATTTTTAATGATGAAATTAGTTGTGTTATGTGTAAATATATTTGTTCTTTAATTATTACTTAAATTTTAAAAAAATAAAATTTTGCATTTTCTACTCCATCTTTAGTTTAAGTTTGTCTTTCCTACTCTATCAAAACTTTCATTTTGCATGCTCTTAGTGATAAATTAAGCATCTACACAGCATAATAATTAGATTCGTTTAGTAAATTGGATCACATAAATCCTATAACATTAAAATAAATAATTAAGTCAAGCAGGCTAAGTCTATTAAGAAATCCTTGACCCTCGACCTTAGATTTTCACTGCAATCTATAACTAAATTTTATACAGATGATTTCAAGTAGAATCTGGTGTAATTTTCCCTACAGGAAGCGGAAGTTATTCTAAAACCAAGTAATAATCTATCCTAATTCCCTTTTATAAGTGGTCGAGATATACATATACAGATAGAGATTGTATATATTATAAGTGTAATGTCAGGATCATGTGCACTTATCATTATCTATAACAATTATCAAAACAAAATAAGACATTTTAAAGTTGAAATTATCAGAATAAATATCATTTTTCGATGAATCAATATATATTTATATTCGAATATAATTTATTTTCTAAGAATTATTTTGATAAATTAAGTGAAAAAGATTAAGATTTAATATCGTGTAAATGGTTCATATCTTACTAATACCCTATAAAATGAGATCCTTGTCTAAAACACAAATTATGAATAACACTTTGGCATACTTTCAGAAATTGTTGACTTTCTTATAAAAAATACGTTATTGACTCTTAAGCCACAATGAGATTATTCTTTAAGAAATCAGGATGATCTCAATGAAGCTATTTGCATAGAACCTAATTAAATAATGATTCTACTGGAATATCAAGTAGAAGAACGCATTAATCACGTTTCTACTAATTACAAATATGTATATGTAATTATAATAAAGAATATCTGAATAATATTTAATGAGTTTTATCATCTGAAATGATCTATAATGTATTTTCTCATCTGTTATCCAACCAATCTTTATCTATTCATCTTGGATCAACAATGAAACCACTCTAATATATTATCCATTTGATAAGGTTAATACAATAATAAACAATAAAATCATTAAGAATGTTTATTATTTTTTATAATTATAACTTTATAATAACTTATTTTAAGTTAATAAAACAAAGAGCAGAATTACCTGCCATGAGGTAACATCCAGCTTGCAAGGATCCTATCCACGCAATTTTCGCTTTGCTTTCATTGAAAACGGGAGTAAATTCTTTCAGAAATATTCCAAATGAGAAAATGACGCCATCGACGATAGCGTTACACATAAAAGATGCCATGACAACTATCCAACCCCATCCTCCATCGGGTGGTTCTACCACTGGTTCGGCCTCTTCGCTCTCCTTTTTCTGTTCTTCCATCTGCTGATCGTTGGTCATTGAAGAAGTGCAATTCGATAATAATTCACTTAATCACTTTATTGCTGTTTTAACAAAATATATATACACAATCAGTTTTCTGCTTCCCATTCATACTAATTAATAAATTCTTATCGCGATTTAAAATTCTCTTACTGTAAATATTTACGAGATCGTATTTTGTGATTAATTTTAATTGAGGATATGTTTTCCCTCTCTAATCTCCGAGTGTTATGTAACTGCATTCTAAAAGAATATATGTTACAAGTCTTTAAATATAATTACAGTAGAGAGTCGTTAATCCGAACCCCGGTAATCCGAATCGCCGGTTATCTGAACGATTTTCAGTCGGACTGTGTCGTACTGAATCGAACATTTTTGATACTAGATTTACTTCTAAAGTATAATTTTCATGTTTTTATATTCTTCGATATATTTATTTTGTTTGTACGAAATAAAGAAATCATTTTTAACGATACAATAGCCTCGATTATTATTATAAAAATTTTCGTTAGGCTTAAAATCGACGAAAATTCAACACGAAGCGACACGCAACGGAGAAAAATTTGAACATCGGACAGATTAATACTGTATATTTTTTCGTACATAATCGGTTATCCGAACAAATGACCCCAGTCCCCAATTGATTCGGATTAACGACTCTCTACTGTAATTCTTAAAATAAATCAACACACTAAAAACCTTTTCTATATCCCAGTACGAATAGCTTTAGATAAAAACTAACGTTTTCGACCAAAACTTGGTCTTCGTCAGGCTATTGACCGTATAAAATTTGAAACTGGAATTCGAACAACGTGTTTAAAATTATTTTAAATTCCAAATTATTTAAAAATTGGAAACTAATTTTCACCGTACATGCTACAGAAGTGATAAAAATATTGTTACATCCCACAAATAAATAATACGATGTATTTGCTGCTGTAGAAACGTTAGCAACATGCTAGTGTTGTTTACGCTTTTTCTCATAGCACCACTTCCATGCATACGAAATATTGGCGGTATCTTTCGCCAATATCACTTCCTAAGCCTTTTAAATTTCCGGTACTCCATACGAAAATTAACAACTAATTAACTAACGTTTTCGATCGCCTCCGCGATCTTCGTCAGGTTTTATCGACGGTTTTGAAATAGAATGCAAAAAGAATTATTTCAAAATTCAAACGATCGAACCTCTCCCGCGTGCAATAATTGCGAATGATCTAACATGCAATTAATCTTATCTTTCGCATAAATCTTTCGGTATCTTTCGCATTAATACAGTTGCCGGCTTTGTATATTTCCAACGCTTCAATGTTGCAAAGGTGTTGAACCTGATCTGACATTTTTACCAATTTGGCCCTATGGAAGTCGGCTTGTATTAATATTTCTGGGTGTGTGGCATAGGCAGCTAGGACGGTGATATGGTTGGCGACATCATATCCGTGTTCCTGTATTCTTTTGCTTAGTGAGCGCTTCGTGGAACGTGGAACCTGTAACCTGTTTAAGTATGTATCATTAACGGGTTCACAGTCAGTGTTCACGATGTAGTGCTGCATTACTAAGAAGATCCAGCGAATCCGTCTCCTAAGAAGATCCAGGAAATGGTTGGCAAATGAACACCGTGCACAAAGCGGATAAAAGCAGATCTCGTCTTACTGAAGGAAGATACTTACAAATCACTAATGCAGCAGTACATCATGGACACTGACTGTGAACCCGTCAATGATACATACTTAAACAGGTACTGTACAGGCTCGAGTGAAACGATTCACACAAACTCCCTTGGTCAGGGAGTGGAAGTTGAACAGAGTAGTGGTTGCCCGCCGGAACTCCTAGGCTATTTGCTTTCGCAAAGACACATAAACCGATACTTTCCCTGAGACTAATTCTGGATAAATCCAGATCTCCTACGAAGTTGCTTGACAATGCGGTACACAACTTTATATCTGAGCGCTTACCAGGGGTATGATTGGAATGTCAAGAATTTCAATGATCTAATTGATAGTTTACGACAAGTTAAGGCAACAGATGTTGCATGCATTACTGTCTTTGTCTCTCTACACCCCTAGATTAAAATACAACCCGTGATTCTGTGCACTCAGGAATCTGTTACTAAGCCGCAAAGGGGCAGGTATGCATCGTAAGCATGTATTAGAGCTAACACACCTCTTATGCTATACTTCATTCTTCCGCTTCAACAACTCTACGTATTTACAAAAACGGGGCGTACCTATGTGTAGCTCCATCTCAGGGGACTTGTGCGACAATTGGAGCAAAAGGTCATACCTCTATTCCTACCCAACATCCTAGTTTATGAAAGGTATGTAGATGACATCTGCATTCTTTGGAAGACTGAGCCCAGCGTAAATGATTTCTTGGAATACATGAACAACAACCCGTATGGCCTTACTGTCAAACTGGAGCAGAAGAGTGACACAAATGCACATTTCCTAGACGTCAACTTTCGCCTTGATGCAGACAGAGTGCAAACCAGCATACATTACAAACTTTGCTACGTACCAATATTTATTCCATCAAACTCTGCGGACCCTTTTTCTTACAAGATCTCTGCATTCCGTGCACTAACTAGAAGGGCGTGCATGCACCACACTAGATGGCAGGATACTGATAAAACGAATTGAAAACATAGCGGTAAAGCACAGGTATGGTCAAAGCATGATACATAATTTATTGCACAGATACGCCAACCTACTAACGACACGCCACACACACAGCACACAGGTAGACACCCATAATCATAGTTGCAACCAATCACGCACAGTGGTGCAATACAGCCAACACCTAAGTTCAATTTATAAAGAAATTGCTAACCGTAAAGGCACAAAGAGCGCATATAAGAGATCTAACACAATATATGGGCTATGCAATGATAAAGACAGGATAGAGGAAAGTCGAGCACCGGGTGTCTATATGGTTCTTCAGAGATTCCAGCGAGATCTAGTATACATCGGATTCACGAAGCGCTCACTAAGCAAAAGAATACAGGAACACGGATATGATATCGCCAACTAAAGGCATATCACCGTCCTAGCTGCCTATGCTACAGATCCTGAAATAAAAGCCGACCTCCATAGGGCCAAATTGGTAAAAATGTCAGATCAGGTTCAACATCTTCGCAACCTTGAAGCGTTAGAAATATACAAAACCGGCAACTGTATTAATGCGAAAGATGCCGCCAATATTTTGTATGCATGGAGCTGGTGCTATGAGAAAAAGCGTAAACAACACTAGCTTGTTGCTAACGTTTCTACAGCAGCAAATAAATCGTATTATTTATTTGTTGGGATGTAACAATATTTTTATCACTTCTGTAGCATGTACGGTAAAAATTAATTTCCAATTTTTAAATAATTTGGAATTTAAAATAATTTTAAACACGTTGTTCGAATTCCAGTTTCAAATTTTATACTGGTCAATAGCCTGACGAAGACCAAGTTTTGGTCGAAAACGTTAGTTTTTATCTAAAGCTATTCGTACTGGGATATAGAAAAGGTTTTTAGTCTGTTGATTTATCCTTCGCAGGGATTGTGCGAGAAGTTGGTTTTAAAATAAATCAATAAATCATTTTCTAGAATCTTGGAATAATTGCAGTTCAACCAATGCGTTTTGAGCATAATAAACCTGTACTTTTACTTAGGCCTCAGACACGCACGTTTGTCAAGAGTCTTGCTTTAAAACCTGGATTTTAGACTGGTTAGGAACCTATAATATCAAGAAATCGTACAATTACTTTGTACCTATCACAGAATACTTGATATTGTACAAAGTACCTATCACATAATATATAAACTTAAATCATATAGTAGGTGCCTCACGAAACTTTGCTAGTCAAGAGGTCGCATAACTTAAACACCACTACTGCAAAAGATCAATAGTACTTTTATTCGAAGCATAATCTAACGTTAAAATAGTCTTTAAACATAATTAATTTTATAAATTAATTAAATAATTACAATTTATAATTAATGAAAATTCAGAAAATTCGTTAGCTTTTTGGAGAAATCGCTCTCCTGTGAGAAGCTCGAGATAACAACGATATTCTAAACTTAATTATATATTAATTAAACGATAAACGATTAAGGATTAATTATATAGTAACTTAAGATATATATATATATATATTTTAAGAAAATAAAACTAATAAAAAAGCGTTATACCGAGATCGAGATAACATTTCCAAACTTTGGAGCACTATAGCATCTAAATTATGTTTAAGTATGCATTAACAGAGACGTATTAAATAGCTTAACACAAACATAAATACATATTTTAACATAATTAGATTCTTATCGGTATATATAAATTATATTATAATTAATTTAACCAAATAACCTCGAATTTTTTATTAATTTTTTATGTTTTAATTAAATACTTTCATAAGAGAATTCTTATGCAAAGAATTGTAAGTAATTAAATTTTGAATGTTTTTCGTGACTGAAGATATTGAATCTTAATGATGATTGATATCAAATAATTTAAATTTTAATCTCTATATATGTACCCTAAACTTTATTTTTTATGACAAATTTCGCCTAATTGATGTATTATTAAGTAAATGGATTAGTTTGTTGGCAATCAAGAAAATCAATTAAGATCTGTTGCAATGCGATAATTTCTGAGAATTTAAATGTTTTCGTGCAAATACTTCGAAGACCATATGCAGAATATTGCAAAAACTCCAGTACAAGTTAGTAATAGGTAGCTTAATGACTTGAAAGAGTAACATAAAAGTTTTTGGAACATGTTTTGTGACATTATTCCAGGTATATCGAACCAATTTATGTTATCGAGTCGAAAAATATATGTCAAAAACAGCAATTAACATCTTTACCTGTTCAAATATATTCTAGAAAACAATTTTTTATACAAATATCCGCACCATTCTATTAGTTAAATCCCCCAGTTTTACATGTTGACACCATATTTAACGTTCTCCGCGATTTAAATATTTACCTTTGACTATATTTTTGATAAATAATTGTAAGAAGTAATGTTTCATAATTGAATAATCGTACTACAAATTATGAATATGCAAATATATTGCAAGTGTTAAATACTGATTTATAACGTGGATTAGTTAAGATAAGGGTTGGTCCATTGATTTACGTGTACAGTTTCAGGGGAGGAAGGGTCGTGTAAAGTACTGCACACCATTGTACACGATGGGGAAGGGGTCGAGGCATTGTCTACGTGAACGTTTTTGTAGTGATATCGGACCTTCTCGTCCTCCCTCACTTGCGGTTTGGTCGGAAAGGGTGCAATCCACCTACACGCGGTAATAAAGGGTTGTAAAAGAGGATAATAAATGTAGACAAAGAACCATAAAAAGGAAGGGAGAAAAAAGGCGGGAAGAGGGACGGTGAGAGGAGTTCGGGACACAAGAACAAGAGAGAGAGGAAGGACGAAGTGGTGGTCCCTGAGTGTAGATTAAAGTTATTTTATGTGGATTATCTGACTGTTTTGATTTTGTGAGACGAACCGACGGGGTGGAATCCGCTGTTTCAGAACGGGTTCCCTACAGTTTTTAAGTGATATTAGTGGCATACGCATTTGTCCTTGTAAATCTACTTACTAGCCATGTGAATAAATTATCAGAAAATATTTTCAGAACTTTCTAAAATCATTTCTTCAATGCCGTGGTGATCCATGAACACGTAATTAAACGGGATCGGGTCTGAAAGAAGTACATTATTGTACATAGCTGGGAGAGAGGGGATCAAAAGTGGCTCAAAAACTGTACACGTAATTAATTAAAAAAAAACTATATATATATAATAATAATAATAATAATAATAATAGTCTTTATTCATAATAAAGGAGCCCTTGTTACAGGGGGAATTGATTAAGTACAAAGAATTGTAAGTAATGTACAAAATATTAGGTTAATTATAAAGATGAAATTTATCTTATAAAATAATTATTTCACAACAGAATTATTATATTTGAATGAATCATTTTGTAGCATAACTAATGGAATTTTAATGTTTTGGAATATCAAATAAACATCAATAAAAAGACGTGATATTGTTATTCTCTATTAGTGAAGTCTATAAAATAGACTTCACTAATAGAGAATAACAACAATATCACGTGATAACATTCGCAGAAAAACCATAAAATTTAAATAACAATGAAACTGGCTAATTTGAGTCATAGTAAATTACACACTATCAAATTATTTTAGGCAAAAATGTTTTAAAAAGTCAAAGTTCATTACAAAAAAACATCCTTCATCGAAATCACGTAAGTTAAATTGAAAATGCAGTGCTTTGAATTATTCGAGTATATTTTGTGAACAGTTTCATCTATCGAAACATAATTTTATACGATTGTACCGTACGTTTCATAGTAATATCATAAAGCAGAAAAATGAAATTTCTATTGTCCTGCTTAAAAATTACACAAGTTAGACGCATCTAAAACACGAAAACATTTTACCTTCCAGCGTATTTTCAATGGAATTAAATGAAGAATCACCGGTATCATTTGTCAATACAGTAGACCTTCGTTATAGCGCTGCTCACTATATCGCGCACTCAGTTATAGCGCGGGCGATGTTCGCGACGCGATAAGCTCAAACACGTTTATACAGGTCTGTGCGGCGTTAGTGAGTAGCGCATTTTATTGTTACTGCGTATTGAGTAATTGTGTATGTATTGAGTTTCTGCATGTATTTTGAATAGTGTTTAATTATTGTATGCATGATGAGTTAAAGAAAAGCTTACAGTGTGAAAGAAAAGTTTGACATTATTGCTAAAGTAAAGAGGTGAACCTCGTTACACCGCGCCGCTCGGTATAACGCAGTTCACCTTATAACGCGGGTGTTGTTTCCCGCCCGACATGCGCGTTATATCGGGGGTCCACTGTATAGAAAAAAAATTAAAATAACAGGATGGCCGTCAGTTAATCGTGTTTTGTTTAGTGTATTCCTGGCGCATTTATAAATATGAATTTGTTAAAGAGTTGTAATTTGGCTTTTGGGTCAACTGGTGTATATAATATTCTATTTTAATGTTAAAAATATAACAAGTGAAAGACTTTCTATATGAAGCACTTTCTATTTTTTGACAGAAGAGCATGGACATTCTTTAGATATACGTAGTAAATGGAGTGAGACGAAAGGATTTTCTAGTTCCTAATTAGATCGTGTAATTAGAATTTGATGCTAGAAATAACCAATTATTTATGACATTTCTATTTTTTTTCTATCGTATTAATTACCTATGGCAAATGATATATTGAATATTATAAAGATAAACAATGAAAATTCATCTGCCAGATGTTCCTACTTCTAACTACAGATTGAGATTGAATTTCTTCGAATTCTCGTGATTTTTTTTAATTAGAGAACCGGTCTGATTAACCACAAAAAATCTCGAAGATTTCTACCGGATTCATCACTCATCCGACTTCAACTGTCCACTCGTTCGTGACTAATCAAAAATTAAATTATTTATATTATTAATATTTGAGTTAATTAAATTCAATTAAAATCAAATCAAATAAACGTAAAGAAAGTTTTAAAGTTTAAAGAGATTTTCACATAATGTTCGACCTTAAAAAGTAAAAACAAGCCAGAATGCTCAAAATTATTTCTTAAAAATAGGTGTGATCAGTAGTGCAAATATTTTAAAAAGCAATTTATTTCCATTTTAAACATAAAAAAGTTATTAAAACTTGCCATTCATATAAAAAAGAATCTTTTCATCAGGAAATCAAATCCAGATTCTACAGCTGATATACTCTATTACAGTGTTTTTCAACCATTTTCTCATCGCGGACCGGTAAAATTATGGATAATTTTACATGGACCAAGTAATTATATGCGATTACGAATTACCGGTATGCTTAAAAGCTTTATATAAATAATAGTAATTTAGAGTTGTTACGTACTGTACAGTAACTCTGGATTACTATTTAAATAACAACTGCGCCAGGATTAATACGGTCAAATATTTTTCTGCTGACCGGCAGTTCAAAAACACTGCTCTATTAGACAAAGATGTATTTATACAAGCTAAAACTTAAGGCCTCATGCTACGAGAATAAAATTTAGGGCTTCGCACTTTTAAATTCATTAGTACTTAGTGGAGAAGGAAAACATCTTATATATTATATCTGAAGGTCATAAGAAGTTTAAAGTCCGTCCCTGTTATAGACTTATTGAATTTAAAATATTAATTATAAGTAAAAGCTTTAATTTATATTAAATTATTTACTCAATAATAAATTTGAAAAGATTCTTTTATCGTTATTTATAAGGAATTTTAAATTTCTTTCCAAAGAAACGTGAGTTTGGTACATTTAAATACTTGCTTCTTGTCCTTAATAATTAAAGGTATTTTACCAAGAAATTGTGATTCACTTCCCTCCGTATAATAAGTTTTAGTTCACGAAGTGGACAAAGACATAATATACGTGAGTTTTAGCTTTGCATTTTCTTAGAATTTAAACATTGGTTTAATGTCAATTTAGTTTATTATTAGTAATTTCGAGTATAAAATATATTATAGAAGTAATTGTTTCGAAGAGCTGTCGAATAATTTATAATATTCTTTATATATGAGAAGAGTAATGATTTTATTATTCTGGTAATGTTTCGTTTTAATGTGCAATAACACGTGTTACAGACACATTGTTATGTTATTGCTCAATATATAGGCAACGGAAGTATCGTGTGAGATTTATAAAAAGGGTTATAAACAAATAATAAGACGGATTTAACACTTTCGATGACATACAAGTATGATGACTTTGAATTGTATGTAACCTTACCACTTCACGTGGTTTTCTTAACCAATTAGAAATATTCAAACTTAAATACGTTTAAATTCTAGTAATGACGGTCGATGATTTTATGCTCGTTTACGTTTTAAACAGTTTGAGAAGAAAGAATTTTAACATGAATAAATTTATAGGTTCAACAATTTAAAAACTTGCGGGGAATTAGTTTTAAAAAGGTGTTATTTTATTCAAAATAAAGTTACGTAAAAACATTACGTCATCGGTTTTAAAATGTAACATTAACACCAGCTGGTAACTTGGCAAAGGGATGTGTTTAGTTTGTCACCTCACACGCGCTTATTTTATCATTATTTTTTAAATTTAATTTCGAATATTTTTCTAAATTAATTGTATTAAATTATCAAAGATACCTTTAATAAATTTAAATAATTTCAAGTAGGCTGTAGTTCGAACATTTTTCGACCCTCCAAAATATGGAAATCGAGCGAATTTTTCTGAAATAAATTTATTTTTTAAAATAAATATGTAAAATATATTGAAAAAATCTACTGCTTACGTATAACCTGCACAATTTATGCAGTTTGTTCAAATTGTGCAGGTAAGAACACTGTGTATATGTAAGAAATTGTTAATTTAAATTAATTTTACGTATAGAGATAATTACGCTGTATTCAGAAGGTTCAAGATCTTTAGTTAAAAAATAAAAAAATGGGCACAGACAATGAATTATAATTACTGAATTTTTAAGCTTGTAGATACTAGAATACTTAAATAGAAATGTTCAAATCGTTGTTTCTTGGAGAGAGGGGGAAAGAATTTGGTGTCATTCATTCGAAGATGGAATTTGATGATAACGAAGAGGAAATGCGGTCATCTTAAATACAATACTTTAAACGAGAACTCGGTCGAGCAATATATGACAAATTTTCTCTCAAATATTAAGAAATTAATCAAATTCTAAGAAATTCAATTTGAATAATTGCGTTTCTAACAAAAGAAAACCCATATATCGAGTATATAACTCTTCTCAGAAAGAGTGTCGAAAGGGAGTAATATATCACTTTTACCTTCTATATTATATAATAATCAAGTTTTTAGAAACGAAAATAGTCTTTTTAGAATTTAACTCAAAAACCACATGTTAAACTAATGGTCAGTTTTTATCATTAATTCTTAAAATGTCTATAACTAGTCCTTGAACGATTCTTAGAAAGTACATAATTAATCAGATTCCTTAAGTATCAGAATATTAAATGAATAAAGAAAACATACTTACAGGGAGGAGATTATATATATAGATATTTTTTTTAGAAATTTGTAATATAAGTTGATCAGTGTCTACACAATTATAAAAGTCATAGTAACTGAGGATGTGACGACGTTAAGAGGATGCAACAACGTTCTTGTTGGTTGTCTTCCAAAGGCCTCATTTGTTATGTTTATAATAGTTCCAGTTAGTTCATGTTGAGTAACCGTTTCTGTTAATTGTAGTAAAGTTTTTTTTTTTTTTAAAGATATCAAGATGGTCCTATTTCTTAATAGATAAAGATTTTAAAATATAATCAAAATTAGTACATAATCGATCAAAGTATCGATCTGTAAATACAATTTTGAAGTTCTCCTCTCGTTGAATACAAACAGATAAATAGTTTTACTAATTTAAGCATAGCTTTAAAAAGGTTACAAACATTAATTATCGATAAAATATAATTACAAGATGATAGATTTATGCGTATTTTTATCATTTTAATATCATTTAAGTTACGCAAAATTATTATAAGTGAGCAATTTATGATGTTCTAATGAGTAATTTATGGCATCAGTTAGGGTATTTAAATTATGTTTTTGAGGTTTGTAACTGTTAAAATTATGTTTTAGGTTTTAAGAAGACTTTATAAGTCTTCTAAAAACATTTGTTTAATTTAATTAAACTAAATATTTCGGCGATCTTTTCGATATTTTTTGGGTAAACAATAAAATTCCACTTCTCCCTCTCTATCAATTTCTCTTGAGAATTTGTCTTTCGGAACTCTAAGAATGTCTTGATAAAGCCATTTTTATCAATAAAAGATATCTACGGTCATATTTATTTATTAATACATTTATTTGACAGAAATCTTTGCAAGTTTGCAATTATTTTCAACAACTATTTGTCATATGTATGTTTATAAAACAAGTAATTTATGGCTATAATTATGTCATTACTCTATCAAAAGTACAGCAACTTATGTATAAAAAATATAATATTAATAATAAATAACTTAATATTAAATATATCTATTTAAAATCTTCTTCAAATCATGTTTATTTCATAAAAGAAAATATAAATTTCTGTACTTCACAGGAATTTTCTCGCTTCTATTTCTTATTTTTGTTAATTTATTAAAATTATTATGTTTATAGCCTAACAGTTTCATTTAGTTCATGTTGAGTAATCATGTCTGTTATCTGTAGTAAAATTTAAAAGCGCAAAACTTTAAAATTTATTCTCGTAGAGTGAAAGTCTAAGCTGTATCGCTTTTAGCTTACAAGTTCCAATGCTTAGTGAAGACCAAGACTGTATCAAGACCTAAGCTATTCATATACTAAGCTATAATCTTATTTGGCTTACATATAAATCTTGCTTGAAGGGAGTGAATGAGTTATAAGTACAATTTATATATTATTAAATATATTTCGCCATATCTTTAGATTTCTGGAAACTTTTTTGTGATTTTTTATAAGTCAAAAAACATCTAGAGCGGTATTTGACGTCACTTAAGCACCGATTACCTTACAAACACACCGGTATTATAAATCAGTACGATAGTTCAAGCTTATTAAGAAACAGGTTCATTGACTTTTCTCGGAAAAAATTCGACGTCGTTGATTCTTAATTATCAAACCGCTGTGATTTCTTAGATTTAAGCTATTAAAATATCGTTATCAATTTACAATTTGTTAAAGGGCATTTCCATTTTTTTTCAACGACTGTTTTTTCAGCATTTTTAGATCGATGCTTAACAGTAATAGCACATGAAGAGTGTATAAAAAATTAAGCTGTATATTATGCTATATATTTGTAAATTTATTGGTTTATTTGTTTAATTTATAATTATAGCGATTTTTAATACGTAAAAAAAGAAAGTAACAGACTTTCGCAACTGCTGATTCTACTCGAACTTGCTATAGATACTGTATATAAAAATAGAATTCAATTACAATCAAGGATCTGCGGGTGAATTAACTAAACGACAAGAATAAACGCGATGACTTTCAAAATTGAAAATCGAACGTAAACAAGAAAATATGCGAATTAAAACTTAATATATTCAGTGTTAGTGTTGTACATGTGGCTGAATATAGTACCGTTTTTTGAAGACCGTTTATATGGTCGAATGTGGCGTGTTGATGAATATCATTTATACAATAATAAAAGCACGTAAATATGCATTTAGACGAATATTCATTTCCTTATTTACTACAAAACTTATGCTTTTAATGATTATAAAGCTAGGCTTGTAGGCAGTAACATATACTCAGAATATAAATTCGAGTGATTTTTACGAATCGTTGACCCAAAATTACATTAACGTGGAAGAAATTAAATTTTTTTTATGTTTGAGAAATAATAATCGTGTGAAGAAACGAAATGTTATCATTGATATAAATCGATAAATTATTAATAATTTTCAAAAGAGTGATATAAATTTTCTTTTAAAAAATGGCTGAATAAGTTATCTTAGCGTAAACGATTTTGCACAAAAAACATTTTTAATTTTGAAAAATGACGTAATTTATAGGTTGCAATGAGGTTTTACATATGAAGAACTCGCGAATCCTTTGAAGACATCAATTGCGAACGTCTCTCATCGTAATGGCGATTGCTATTAATGAACATATAACCCAATGCAATATCATTGAACAGCTGTCCCAAATGATCGTGTTTATTCTTTCTATCATTCAAAGTAATTTGAAGTCATTAGGATATGTTGAAACCTCAAAACAATGATAAGAAAAAAAGAAAATCTAGAGTAATAGTTGTCACTCGACGAGAGTTCAAGGTCTGATTATTAATGGAATGGGTGTCCAGCAACACAGATCTATCTCGTTTTTTAATACCAAGGACGAGATGTTTTCATATTTATGTATTCAAACTACTACCTTTACACGTTCCTCTATATTTATATACAGTAAAAGCGTTCATAGAAATCAGTAGTAAGCAATAAATAATCGTTAAAAATACCATGTAGAGGTACTTCACAATGGACTATATGGCATGTTTATTAGAAATTGTTCATGGATTTTAAGTCTTGTTGTTTACTCACGATTATAAAAACAACTCGAACAACAATGCCAATTCATTGTTATATATTTAACACAGCTTCGAGTAAGAAAAAAATAAATGACAATTTCAATAGCAAACAAACAAAATCATTTCCTGGTAAAAGTTAGAAAACAATTTAAATAGAGTCAAAGATTGTTTTGAAAGGATATAGGATATATAACAACACACAATAAAAATTAAAATGGCTTGTAAATAAAAGACTTAAAGGATCAATGTAGTGAATCGAGAGTCTAATTGATTGCCATGTTTATGATTCGATACTAATATTATTGTCTATTTAAGGATCTCAATGCCGACAACATCCCTTCGATGCCATAGAAACACGAGATCAAAACAGACCTTGGCAACTCTACATAAAAATGGCACGTTTAGTTTTTAGAAAAATAACACACTGACGAAATCTTTCCAATATATCTTTGCATATATTAATATTATTAAAATAAATTAATTCATATTTTATCAATTCAATTATTATTTTTTAATTATTTGAATAATAAATTTAAAATTTGTTGCATTAAAATATAGTATGACCTAAAGGTCAGTTAATCACCGTAAAAACTAAATTCCTGTCTTATTGAAATATTTTATTACTTACAAAATGTTCAAGATGAGGTATTTCTTGTTTAATAGACAAATCGACAAAGGTGTAACAAAATAAAAATAGCTTTTATCCTTTGATAGATTGTTCGAGCGAATCACAGGATTAACTGGCTTTTGGACAATCAAAGGATGATTAGAAATTAAATTTATTTAATTTTTTAAAAATATTACTAATATAAAAATTTCCTCGAACAATAAAACTAATATAAAATAATTTATTTATTTTGTAAGACGAAACAAAGGGAAGCTGTTGACTTTTGAACCTTCTCCAATTACTAAATGACATGTGAAGATTCTATCATACATAATGATTAAAGAATTAAAGAAGATATTTAAGTAAATTCTTTTAATATAAATACAAAATAAAATTTTAAAAAATTAATTATATTTTCTATAATTTGAACGCATTAAATTCTTCCCAAATCTAATCGTTTTTGTGTTAATTTAATCATTTCTTTTAAGTGACACATGATTGATGTTTTATATATTAAACAATTAATTTTACTTAAGTAATGATTATTTTATGAAATTTTGAAATAATAATTTCGTGCCTGAAAGCGGTAATTGTTCAATAGAATTATTTACTCCTCTTAAAATTAATACTGTTAGATCTGATTTCATAGTTGATGCACTTTAAATTAATAAAACTGCTTAAAAATGATATGTTGGGTTGAGAAAGTGCTCCAAAATTTGTTAAATTTTAGAGCATTTTCACAGATAAAAGGTGTGAGTTTTCGATGGAATTTCTTTAATTCAAGTCGTTATTCATTAAATCTTAAATTACTAATAGGCTACAAGTTATCCAAAATATATAAAAACTCAATTAACTGGGTTAAATGACGTTTGGGCCACCTTGTATTCTATATGTGACTTGGAAGAATAAGGACCAATGTCAGAGATATTCGCCTTTGACATTGGTCCTTATCCTTCAAGCCGCAGACATAAATGTAAATTTTGTTTTACTTAAATATTTATATTTTTATTTATTATTTAAAAACAAAATGAATCAGTAATAAACATCGAGGATATCGCAAAGAATCATTTTGCAAATACGGTATTATTAATTTTTTTTCCGAGAAGAATTACAAAGAAATAGCCTTTGGAATGACTTGTGTACATTCAAAGTACGAAAGTGTTACTTCTCGCCAATTGATAATTACTTGGAATCTGGTTGGATATTTATTATCTTTTATTATAAATCTAAGCCCCCTTTCTATCTACTTTATTCTAATATAGCTATATATAGAAAGCGCTGATACAAACATTTTAATTTATTTCATATCTTATAAACTAAATTAAAAACAAATACAAAAAATAATATTTTTTATGAGAATAAAATGCAATTATTTTTGCATTTAAGAACTTAAAAAATGCAAAAATATTATCCGAAAAAATGCAGATGTTTAAAGATGCTGAAGATAAAAGATGCTAATGAACTAAAATTATTGCAGCAAAAATTGATATTATTATTATTTCTTTGGTAAAAATTAATATTTTTAAACAGAATTTAATAATGTATAATATACAAAATTAAATATTTCTTTGGGATTTTTATTAATATAAGTGATTAGATTTGTGTTAATTTAATTATTTATTAAGCTTAATAAAATTTTCAAATTTTTTAAATTAAAATTGCTTTAAAAATTTATAAATATTACTTTGAATTGTTTATGAATCGATATTTTATGATAGTTATACCAGTATTTGGCTCAAATAATAATGTTTTGTGGGCTTGAACCTTATTAAATAACCTCATTAGATTGAATTTGATATTAAGAATTAATATAATTGTGTTTAAGATTTGTTTAAAAAATTTTTTAACGTTATCAGCGTATAATTTTTTTATAAAATAATTATTATTATAATAATTTTTCATATTCTGAAGATAAATATCTGAAGAATTTATTACATTTTCATATAATATAATCAAAGTGTGACGAAAATACAAATGATAAAGTTCATAAAGACGAATCTCTCGTTAATGGTATCAAAGCTTTGGCAGATAATTTTATAGATTCACAATTAAAAATAAATTTTAGATAAACGGAGATGAAAATTAGTCACTTAAAAATAGTCATTTAGAAGAAATGAATAAATTACCTTAAAAAATTCGAATTTATCCATTCGACGTGAAGAATTTGGAGGAAGATGATGACGTTTTGACTTCGTCAAGATGAAGAAAAAGAGGATCAAAAAGCGAAAAATCCATGGAGTGGCAAAGAAAATGGCATTCTATTCAATAGAATGTTTGCTTTTGTTCTTCCCACTTCCTCGATATAACGTTTTATCTTATATTTATTCGTTTCTAAACTTAGTTTTTACTTTAACGACTTTGACCAGATTCAAAGATAAAAAGTTTATACTGATTTCGTCAATCGATGTATATCACCTGTATTGATGACTTGTATATTATTTGCCATCTAAATATCGTAAATATAATAACAACAATATAAAACAAAATGAAATTTGATCCCTTGTCCAATTTAATTTGTAACGATAATCAAGGTTGGAGAATTATGATATCGTCTTTCCTCAATACTTCTCCCTTCTCTTTTTAAGAAAAGAATTTTTTTTTTGTAAGAAACTATCATTTATTTTTGTAAATAAAATATTTCCATATTCCTCTGTTTTTTACCCTACATCATCTATATACTACACAATACTGTCTATTTCATACAATATATAGATAATAAATGTATATTTCCGACATTATTATATTCTTATATTCTATACCTTACACCATATAAATATACTGCAGAAAATATAGGACTAGCGTATTATTTTAATATATCTATATTTCTTATACTTATAATGTAATAAAGTATATAGGAAAGAATATTATCACTCTCTTTCCTATATTCTTCCTATACAGCAATTACAGATCTTGTAAGAATGTCACGACTCAAGTTTTTAAAAATAGCAATATTTTTCTAGTTTACAGTATAAAAAATATTTATAGAATTTAATTTAAAAAATACTAATTAAAATTATTAATATTTATATAATTATTTACTTAATTTGAATTTAATTTGCATAACCCCCAAAGTTGAGTCGTGCCGTAGAATTAAGCATTCTTCAATATTAAGAATGGTTAATTCTGCTTGATGTATTTAGGAGATATAATAGGGAGGAAATGATACGATTTAAAGTATTTTTAATATATGTGATCTGAAAATAACTTCATTGCTGCACGACCAGATGATCTAAAAATAAATTCGTCCCAAATTGATTATTACGTGACGTTTGCCACATTATCCACCCTACAAAAAAGTGGTAAATTCGGGTTTACAACTGAATTTAAATGATCGTTTCTTTAAAAAATAAAATGGTTTAACTGTAAGAAAAGTAAAATAATAATACTTAATATATCTATTTTTAAAATAATTAATTTCCTTTCGTTCTAAATTTCTTAAATGATATAATTTATTGCAGTTATTACAAATTGGTAGTAACTACGTTATTGTATCGTAACGTAGATTTATATAAAGATTTAAAGATTAATTTTATCGTTCGATTATCAGATAAAATTATGTTAAAGTAAATAAAAATTAGAGAAGTTTCCTGTTATTTACATAAAATTGAATTATATATATCAATTGAAATCTTTATTTAAATATATGAAATCATTCCAATCTGCTGGCTGAATTAGGCAATATAATATGTTAATGTTAATTTTAATAATTGGAATTAAGAATTTGAGAAACTAAAGATGAAGACCTGAACAACAGTCAAAATTGGAGGCCTTTCAGTTTTACGTCCATAGAAAATAATCTATTGTAGGGTCTAGTTGAAAGTACCATTTGATAACGGCATAAAAGTAGAATTATGCGGTACAAAACATCACGAGGGATTTAAAAACTTTCCAAATCACAATAATTCACACTTAAATCGTTTAGAAACGTAAATATTAATGTAGATGAAATCAATTTACTACACTTTATTATCAGTTAAGTAACGAAAATTGGTATTTAACAATTCAGAAAATTACAGTTAATTTAGGAGAATTAAAAATAATTCATATTTAAAAATCTAGCATCTTCGTCTATATTAATTTATAACAAACTTTATAAATATATTTTTTTATAATTTGTAGTAATATAAGCAAATAATAATAAATTTGGAACGTTACCGTCCATGTTATAATTTTACTGATGAAATGTCTTCTCGAGAGCATATTTTATCATTAAAAATTCAATTAAGAAATTATTTCACCAAATAATGTAATTTCGATAATTTTCAAGACTTAAATAATGGTATGTTACTAATAAATATAATGACAAATATTTATTAGCAACATAAACCATTATTTAATCCTTGAAAATTACAGAAATTACATTATTTGATGAAATAATTTTTAGGAAAATTGTTTATTCTACAATAAGTGAATTGCACGATTGCAGATCTGAAATAATATCGCAATTATAAATAAACGTAACCACCCCGGAGTAATTTACGTTCCTTTGAATAAACTCCTTCTTACTCTAGACAAATAATTGTCTAGGTTACTGGAATCATTCCTACTTTTGATATTTTAAGCAGTATTCATGAGACTAAAGGATAATGGATGAGTCAAAATTGGTGTTACAAATAAAAATCCAACCTTTACACTTAAACAAACGATGACATTGTTTGGCAAAAGAAAGTCGGTTAGTTGCGGTTACTATGACTAAAACTAACAAAACAATATGTAAATTACTTGGAAATGTGTTATTCTGAAACTTAATACTTGCAAGTTGTTCCAAAAAGTTCGAATTTCCGAACTCTACACTCACTCATGCAGCGAGAATTTAAAGGGTAGGGCCCTGAACATAGAGGACCCAGAATTTATTCTTTACGTAAAGTATATGATTAAAAAAAGTGAATTCGTGACTACTCCAAGCCTTTTCACCTATCTCAGGTTCTGATCTTATCAACTTTAAGAATCTCAAATAAATGGATTCGAGTTCTTAAACTGAGGATATCCAAGGCCTTACTCTATTCCCCAACTTATGAAACTCAAACAGTAATAATTATACAGTATATTAAATTCCATTTATAAATATTTTTCGAAAGGTCTCCAAATTAGTTGGCGATTAGGACCACAAGAAACATTAATTAATCACTGTATTCGCGTTATACACTAACAAAAATTAATGTATTTGCATAATCGATTTAAATTTAAATAAGTCAAATTACATGACATATAACGAGATAAAATTTCGATTAATTTTTTAGATATTTTGATTTAAAAATATAGAAATTTAACTTATTAAATGCCTAAACTATGCCACCTGTAATACCAAGAAGAGCACAGAAGGTACAGTTTAGGCATTATAAACTCAAGTGATGACGTTAAGCACGCTGTAATTATATATAGTATACATTAAATTATATTTTAAATATTTAAAACCTATTATATTTTCTTAGTTTACCATTACATATGTTTAGCATAAAGGTTATTTAATTACACATACATCAAAGAAGAAGAGTGAAGTGAATAACTGATTATACAAGTTATTATATAACACTTTAATTCATTACACGCCTTGTTTACGAATTTTAAGAATATATTGACTTATACAAAATAAAAGTTTAATTTACACATGAATTTTTATAATTAAATTGACAAGAAAATAAGGAAAAATAAATAAATTTAATTTAATTTATGTAATTCCTGTTGAATAAAATTAATAAAATCATTACTTTAACATAGAATATGGAAACAAATTGGTAAGTAATTATTTTTAAATTATTTTATTTTGAAAAATTTTATAGAAGTGATAAAGTTGAGGAAAATTACTTAGTTTAGAACTCCAAATACTTTCCTCAATTTCATCACCTAGAATATTATTAAAATAATAATAAAATATAGGAAAATAGTGAATAAATTATGCAAATTATCCTTATATTTATGTAAAACTAAAGTAAATAATATTATTAAAGTGACTTTGGTGAGATTGCAAGAGAAACAAATCAGGAGAAAATATTTTACATTTCTAAAATACTCTTTCCATAAATTAATTATTAAAATAATGATAAAATATAGATAAATAATTAATAGAGATTATGCAAATTATCCTTCTATTTACACAAAATTAAAGTGAAAGAGAATTAATTTTATATAATTGAAGTGACTTACTTTGATGTGATTGTAAGAGAAGCAAATCAACTTCTGTCTAACAGCATTGAAAAGGAAGAAAACATAAAAGATCTAGCAATTATTTTGTGCTTTTTTTGCGCAAAGAAAGGTTAACGAAATGACGTCAAATTAAAGTAAACTTATCAAGCAATTGAGTGTAATTATATATTTTTTAAAAAAGCAGACAGATGCAACAATATCTCGGAATTTTATTAATTAAAATCTTCATTTTAATTATCATTACTTCGAAATTTAAAAAAAAAAAAAAGAAAAAGAAATGAACAATCAGCTGTCTGTTCGTAAATTTATTTTATAATTATGTAATATAATATTTATAATTTAAGCAATCTTCTCACTTCACCCTTTAATATACACTATAATAGTTATAACACATACCAAAGGGGTGGGGATGTATTATATATTTATAGCATAAACTCGTTCTTTATATCTGTGTAAATATTTTTATATAAATAATAACAAAAAAACTAACAATTTTTGACCTATTAATTAAAATTGTAACGTTCAAAAATAAATTATTTACGCACTCATACTTACAATTTCTTGATTAGGTTACTGGTTACAACCTATATATATAAGTTACGAACAATATAATAATGTATTATCTGTTGTTTAAAGATTTATATTAACATATGCCAAAGATTTTGATTGGATAAAATTCAATTTTGACTGTTTTATCGCTGGAATATTTAAAGAGATAACGAAGAACGACACGTTGTTATATAGTGAAAGACTTTAATCACGTGTAAATAGTAGAAAAATGGCGCAAGCGTGTTGAATGTAAACGTTGAACATCTCAAGGCTAACGAGTTATAGTATTACTCCTAGACCTGTTTAGTGAATTCGTAAACAACCATATACATCATCACTACACGTATGCTACGTGTGGCATACGACGACTTTCTTTATAACTAATGTATGTAAATATGCCCTCGTCAGCTGTTACGAACGTCTCGTGTGTCTTCATTAACATTGGACCAGTGGCCTGGAAATTTTTTAATTTAAAAAAATAAAATATAGGTCGTCCCGAAATGTTTACACTCTTTTAAGTTTACATAATATTTTACAAAGATGGATGCTTCTCTTCTAAAATCTGTAGAAAAGATTATTTAAAAAATTCATTTTATGCAGACGAATGGTGTGTGTTTGACTGTCTGTTTGTGTAATTTCTTGGAAACTAAACAAAAATTTTGTATCCACGTTTGTCTATTCGTAATATACTTTTTTTAACTAAAACTGTTTTGTTTTTTTATCGTAGGATGGGCGATAAACGGAGCTGTAGTCTACACATGTAAAGGCCTCTTACGTAATATAGTCTAGTTGTTAAAGTGTCGCCCTAAGTTATAAAATATATGAGGCCTTTCTTCGTTATCAAATAATAAATATTAAAAAAACCTGAAGCCCTAAACTTTAATGTAGCCTCATAACGTGAGGCTACAATAGAATCTTGCATGGTTAGATTATGTATAAATTCTGGTCTTAGGTTTAGTGTATAAGTTTTAAAACTTATTTGAAATTTTAATTACAATATTTTGCATATTTTAAAATGTAATTTATGTAAATTCTTATTTTAAGAGTTATGTAATTAAAGAAATGTTTCAAAAATGCGTAATTTCGTAAAGAATGTTTCAAAAAAATTGTTAACAAATCTCTAATTTCAAAGTTATTTCTTTCTAAATAAATGAGTTTTTTAAACAAAAATTTAGATATTTTAATATTCAAAATTGTGTGTTTTTTAAATTGTATGTTAAGATAAATTATTCTTGAATCATTACTGAAATTTTCATTTTATAATGCATTCACAGGAATAAACTTTATTTTGCATGTTTTGAAGATTTGAAGATATAGTAATGATAGCTTTTGTATTCATTTGCTCAGTCTTTTTGATTGTTTGTCGATATTTTTATAAAATATCTGAAAAACTTATTCGTTAAAAGATTAATATTTGTGTTCGCTTTGTCTCCGTTCGTTCGTACGTATGTTCTTTTGACTGTAGAACTTGGTTGATCCGTTTGTCTATTCGAAAGATTTTTTAGAAAGTAAAGAGAAGGCTTTAGATCGAAAAGAATGTAGGAATCATTCACTTCCTCTTACATAAAATTAAAAATATACATATTTCTTCACATGTTGCCATGCAATTCCACTTTTTATGTTTACAAATTTATTCATGTAATCAGACTCTATCTTGCATAAATAATATTTTCAATTTACAATATTACTGTTTTTATATAAGACTTACAATTCAATTTGGAAACAACTCGTAAATCACGCAAGAGAAACCAGAGATTTCCGGGTACACAAATCACTATACTCAGAAAAATCATTAATTCTAACCAGAAAAAAAAAGAGACTTTAATACTAATTTGCAGATTTTATAGCTCTATTTTATATATTGATAGAAACCATTATATATGGCTCTGTTTTACGTATAAAGGTCTTTATATATGGTTTATTTTATTTGTACAGAAACTCACTGTATATACCTCTATTTACGTTCAAAATTCTATATATAGCTCTATTTTATATATCGAAATTCCTATTTTTCTGTCTAAAAATGCTGAAATGAATAAAAAAAACTGAAATTTGTGATAAAATTTTTAATTGTTATTCTATTTTAATGACTTTTTTACGTGTTACTTAATATATTATAAATCAAAATATAGTTTACAATGTGGCACGTCACATATACAGTATATAAAATTATATGTTTACGAAAATCACAAATAAACACGATTAGTTTATAATAGTATCAATTTCTCGATAGTACACTTGTATTATATTTATATATTTGCATCACGATTTTTTTTTTTTTTTTTTTGGTTGGTATAGTGGTCTAATTTCGGAAATGGCACGTAAACAACTTATTTGTAAACTGTGATAAAATTTTGACACTCTACAGAGATAGGAAAAAATTCGATGAATTTTTGATATAAGAAACTTTTTATGTTAAGCTTTATTGGTTGTGGGGTATTTTTAAAGATTGCTTAAACATACTTATTGGTTTATAGTTGCATTATCTGCAAACTAGTCAACGTTGCCTCAAAATACATCTTTAATCGAGACAATGCTTTTCTTATACCGTATCACGCAGAGTGTTTTTCCTTCAGAAATTTACGAAGGAAATCGATTTTTCCAATATTTTGTTCACGCTTTTTTTATTGGCTATCGACAGATCGATAACCAATAACAAAGCGTGTCTTACCGAAAACAGTCGCTTGTTTAAAAATGAAGTATGAAATAGATACGAAACTAGTCATTTCGAGTCAAAGTCATTACTAACGAAACAAAAATCATAGCTACCTTTCTCGTTCGTCTTATATTATGAAATTCTTTGACTTATTCCTATGGCTTTGCGCAAAAAACATATTCGAACATTGATTTTGAATGTTCAGTTAACGCGGGACACTAGCACATTAAGGTTATATTTCATCCATTATAGGGAGACCAGACAGTAATGGGAGTGTCTAATCGCGAGTCAAGAAGGTAGCAGCATAAACGTGTTGATGGTGCACGTGATGAAAAAGTGAATGGTCTCACTGAACGATTCATGCCACGTGACAGTCCAACATATTTCTATCGAATAACTCGATGGCCGATGGCCAAGGCGGTAAAGACATCCGCCTACTGCTCTGGGAACCCGGGATCGTATCCGGGCGAGCAAACCTAGGAATTTCTCATGGGCAGTCTGTCCCTACTATGTTGGACTTCGTAGCTCCCCAGCTGTCGTCCCCATTGTAAGCCTGGGCGAATCCACGAAAGTGTATGATTAAAAAGGCTTGTCAGTGTCCGAAGGACGAAAAGTAGAATATACATATAAACATAAAATACAACGTTCGCATGTATATTCTATTAAGTTTGGATCTACTTTCGCATCTGACTCATTTACCTTCCAATTGAGAATAAATTGAGACCTAACGACTAAGTATCAATAATTGAGACCTTAATTCAGAAATAGAACAAATTGATATTCTCACAGGTAATAACTGTTTTAATGAAATACGCGTAGTATATCGCTTCGTATACTTAAACTATCAATAATATAAATTCATCCCAACTTCATATATTTTTTTCTTGCGGTATCCGTATTTCTTTATCATTGTAGAGTAGCTACCTTTCTCGTTCGTCTTATATTATGAAATTATATAAGACGGTAATTGTGTGCAACGCACTTTTCGTACTTTTAGTAATACACGTAAAAAGTCTTATGGCGCTGCTCAGCACTATATTTCACATTATCCGTAAGGTCGTTGTGACGTCCCGGTTGAAAACCACTGCTATAACTACCTTACCGAAAATAATCTTTAGCAAAAAAGTAGAATAAGTATTTATAGGAAAAGTAGATAAAGATATAAAGGTTTGGAATTGATAGTTTTCTATAAAAAGGTGCCTAGGTATTGATGGTGAGAAAGTAAAGATTAGAAACTCTCAAAGAAGTTCCTAGTGGCTTATCTTCTTTAAAGCTTCAGGTCCTGCTCACGGTCACCTTAGCTATGTTTGAACGTACATCTGAATGGGCACTAAGCCGAGTTTGGTTGGTCGGAAAAACATACTTTGCGCCTCCTTTTTTCAAAAATGCTGTAGATCAGAGATGGTTATACTCCCGTACCCGAAAACTTCTCTAGCTATGTTGCTCCCAACTGTAGGCTATATCTTGTATACCTTACAGACATGGAGGCACATGTAGTCCAGTCATTTTTCCGGTAAAGTGAAGATCTAATAATCTCTCCTTTCCTAATGGTACCCTTGTATAGTAATGGTAGGCATACGGGAAAATACGCATATATTTTCCCGTATGCCTATCATTTTTCAAGTACATAGGCTGAGGTAATGTATTAGATCTTTAGTGGTGGCTCCATGGAGGGAACAAAATATGCTTTTCCGATCAGCCCAACAGCTCAGTTGCTCATTCAGATGCACATTCCTACATAGGTATGATTCCTAACTGTGAGCTAGATCTAAAGCTTTCAAAAAAGTAAAATGGCATTATTTTGAGAGCTTCTAGTCCACATCTTTTTCATCATCAACTCTAAGGTACTTTTTTGATCGAAACTACTAGTTCAAAACTTTTACATCTTTACATCTTATTTGTCTCTTTTTGCTTGAGAGCATTTTTTAATAAGCTAATCATATTCCTGATAAAGTGTAAATTCTAACTTAATGTCCTATAAGTATGTGATTTTCAAAATTGCTGAATTTTTTACTTTAATCAGATAAAGTTACTTTAAAACTAATGATGCTAGCACAGAATTTTGCGGTTTCTTGAATGAACCTAAGGGAAATTACTCGTATATGTGCTCAACAGTGAGTTATTCACGATATGCATTTTTCCAAATACTGCGTTTACATTATAGCCCAGGGCCGGATTATCGAATAGGCAAAGTAGACAAATGTCTAGGGCCCGGAATTCGGAGGGGCCCGGCTTCAGTGCAGAAGATTTCTCTGTTTCAAAACGAGTTAAAAATTATTTAAGAAATTAGATAGGACAGAAAAGGCTGTATCTAACAATTCCTACTAAACTCCGCTCGACTAGTCATTATCTGAAAAAAAAAAGGTCAACAGCCACCCGTGCGTCAGAAGTAATGTGCGCCACGAGAGCCCATTGTTTAGGAGCAACTTATTTAAATGGGGCCCCAATTTAAATTTTGTCTAGGGCCCGCTAGAGGCTTAATCCGGCGCTGTTATAGCCTACGACTAAAGAACTAAAACCAATACCTAGAAACAAAGTGCCATCTAGAGAAGATTCCCGGCATTATTCCCACAGAGTTTCATCATTATTACACCGATTGTTTTTCCTCTACCTTAGAGTCTAAGTAGTGCTCATTAGGATCCCTAGGCCCGGATCTAGAGGCATAAGAGTTTGGGGCGGAAAAATTCAAAATAACAAAAATAATAATAACAATAAAATGAAAAAATTATTTAAAATTCTGTTATGAAGAATTGTAAATGATTCTTTTATATATATATATATATATATATATATATATATATAATAGTGTGTGTGTGTGTGTGTTAAGCCGTTCGTTCGTTCGTTCGTCGCTCGCTTACTTGATGGCTTGCCTCTACCGAGCCTTATGATATATATATATATATATATATGTATGTATTGACAAATAGATTCTTAAGTACGGCTTTGTTGATGTATTGGATTAATTTATCAATGTAAATAAATGTGTATTGAAAATTTTCTTGAATTGAGTAAATCAACGAAAAGAGTCAACAAGAGCATCTTTTGAATAGAAACTGCTGTATCATCATATTATTAGCCACCAATCTTTCACTGTCGCTTTCTTGAATATATTTAAATTTTAACATTAAAATAAATCTTAAAATGTTCAACTGAAAACACTCAGTTTTTTTCATATTAAATAACCTATATTGCTACCAAGTAAAATTTTTTAAACCCCCTAAAACGATAGCCAAAACTCCTGAAAAAATGATGAAAAATCGAATTCAAAATCAGCTAAGCTTATTTAGCAGAAGTCATATTATTGCTTTCATAATTTTTTTTAATTTTAAAAAATTTTATGAAAGAAATAATATGAGTTCTGTTACGTAAGCACTTACGTTAACGGATATTGTGTAGCGTACTGTGGACTAGAAAAAGCTTACGTAATCATTAATCGGGTTTCTATTAAGTGTACTGTACACTAAAGTATCGGCTATTTGCCCGGACGTCAAAATTTGTGACGCTAAAGATAGTTGAGGCTGACAAAAGTCCACTGTATTAAGATTTCGTGGGAATTGAGTAAAAATAATCTTTTCAAAATATCAATACATTCATACAAGGGAAGTATCTCAAGTGTAAATGTCCGATTCCTTACAGATTTTTTTCGTAAGATTACCAAAAACACTTCCTTCTAATACCATGAAAAGGTGAAACAGTGTTTTGTGCATGGAAGCTTCGTTCGTAAGTTGCATGCAGGGCCAGCGCAAGGGTATCTGAGGTCCAGCACCTAGGCAAAGAAAATTTATGCGCACATGTACAGTACGTTATATACCATATATATGCATATATATATAATGTATAAGGTATATGTGTGCATAAGGGTATAAGCAGAAGCATATACACCATGTTTGGGTGTAATCAGTAAATAATTGTTTATGAACATTAAAACTTTTTTAATGAACTCTAATGATCTATCTGCCTTTTCTTGTTTTATTCAATAGACAGAACCTGGTAATGGTAAAATCGGCCTGAAGTTACATATATTTGCAGATACATGACTAAATTTTATTTGGATTGCATATAGAGGTATGTGCTCTTTAAAAGTGATTAAAGCAAACATACTTGTTGCAATGACTAGACCGTTATATTTGCCGAACTACATAGATACAGTAAGCGTCAAAATTTACCCAAAGAACACAGGGGACTATTTTAAAAAACTGGAAAATGTTGCAAAGCAAATTTAGTACAAAAAAACTTTATATTTATTTGCATACTTATATGTTTACGTATATAATATAATTATCTGAAGAACGTAATTATTTTATTAATAATAGTAACATACAAAGAACATATACATTGGGAGGAGACAAAAATCTATAATCATATTTGTGGAAAAAGTACAGTTTAATAATTTAAAACCTTCAAAACCTTCCTAATGCGATCAGGCACAGAATTAATAATAATTCTGCAATCGTGCAATGTTATTTTTTTCCACTCATCCTGTACACGTTCCCATAATTGGTGGATGCTTTCAGGCGGAGCTGCATAGTCAGGCGATTAAGGCGGCCATTCAAGCAGGCTAATATTTTGATCCCAAAGCCATGACGTTGCCCTCCTGGCTGTACGTTTTGGATCATTATCTTGTCTAGTATATCTTAGTGTAAATAACGTTATCCATTCTATTAGCTATAGAACATAGCATTCCAGGCCCAAAATAGGTAATACAGCGCCAAACCATAAGACCACTACCACCAAATTTCAATATTGTTTGTACTTCTCGGCTCAGTTATAGACTTCATCGATGTAGTCCATACCCATTTTTGCCTATCTGAACCAAACCTATTAATTTTAGATTCATCTGACCACACAACCCTCTTCCAATCTTCTAAGGTCCAGTCTTTATAGCATTTGGCAAAATTAAAACGTTTCTGTTTATGTAATTTGGTAAGTTTAGGCTTCTGGGCTTTCAAATTGTTACGTTTTAGTAAATAACTGTAATGTTTATTCAAAGACTGCAGTCGATCCTTGTTAACTACAGTAGAATTTCGTTTTAACGGATCGCTCGGGCCTCCAAAAATTATCCGTTGTTCCGAAAATCCGTTATCGCGAACAACGGATTTCTGGCACTTCCGGGAAAATATCAGTTATTCGAAAAAACTTGTTTTTTAAACTCCCTACATAAAAAAACACCTGTTCTCGAAATTATTCAGTCTTTTGAGATGTCCATCCTTTATTTTATATAAACATGTATATTACAAGATCGTAACAAAGCTGACAGAAACTGCATACATTATAAGCCAAAAAGCAACAAAGTACAGTACGTATGATCAGTGGCGTAGCGTGGGTATCAGCTGCCCGGGGCGGAGGAAAATTTCGCCGCCCGCTTATTTAGGTATTTTTACAAGATATTATTATTTATTGTGAAATTTTGCCGCCCCCTATAAGTGCCGCCCGGGGCGGGCCGCCCCTGCCCCCCACTACGCTACGCCACTGCGTATGATCATGATACGTTAAAAGCTCGCCCGTCTTGATTTGCTTTGATAACGCGATGTTTCTGGGCTCTTTTTGGTGGCATCGTCAGTACGAAATGCTACTGTTATGCGAGCACGATTTAAAGGTGTGATATTCCCGAACACGTGTCTTCAACAAAGGCGTGCTGCACCTTTGTTGCACACACGTGCATATTTGGAAGTGTTAAGCAGAAAGTAGTTTTCCTCCACTAATAAACTCGCTAAGGAAGGCTTTAATGCGCGGCTGCCACGTTAGAAGTGAGAACCGTAACGATTATGCGCTTAGTTTGCACAGCGTGCAATGTATTTTTAATGTATTAATAATTGGATGTATGTGTTTTAATTCAGTATCCACATACATCCAATTATTAATCAAAAGTTGAAAAAAATATGATGTTTACCGAAAATGGAGCTAGAAAAAATCTATTCCGAGCTACGGATCCGCAAAAAGAGATAAAATTAGATTGATTTGGCGGGACCTGAGAAAAAATCCGTTAAAACTAGATATTACGGTATTCACTTATTCAGTATCTTACATATTTTTGCTATAATCATTTTATCTTGAGCAGATATTGCCGTACGTATTCTAAATAGAGTTCAATAACGCAATTTAAAACATCTATAACTTCTAAACGAAACATCTTTGTACGAAATCTGCTTCATTTTTCATTTCGTAATAAGAATATGTTTTAGTAAAACTTTTATTAATTTTGTAAAAATATGTAAAAGAAACGAACAATTGTTCATTGTGACATCAATAAATAATTGCTCGTTTCGTCGGGCTGCAGTTTTTAATCATATTTTTCATTTATTTAATTTAAAATATACGCTCTCCACCTCAAATTAGTAGTGTCTTGTCCCTGTACATTATACTTTCCCTTTAACAATAGAGTTGTGTCGGTCATCTATCTAACTCTTTTCGGGAGCAAATTTTCAATTGAAATAATTGTGATTTTCGGTTTCCATCGGAAGTTCGTACATACAATAGTTAATCGGGGCCTCTTGCCTCCAAGGATTCCATATCTGGGGCCGTATTCTGGTCACTTATCTCTCGTCTCTTCTTTCAGAGACCGCAGGTCGTCAAAACGACAGACGAAATTCGTCTCGATTCCGGTCGTTCGTAGCGATCTTGTCTTTGTTGTTAGAAAAGCGTGCGTACTTATTTAGGGGGAAATTAGATGGTAATATTTCGAAAAATACTTCGAGATACGGATATGATTACCAGCATATTCAATAGTTCAGAAATTGTTGTGGGATCACTAATAAAAGATGGAGTTACTGCGTTCCCGAGTAGCCGCTTTAAAAAATCATTAGCGTTATCTATCTCAAAATATTCTTTTCTGAGATAGAGAACGTTGTATAAAGCGAGTAGCATCCAGTCGTTCTTATTGGGTGTAACGAAATCGAGGCAACAGACTAAAGACAATCCGTTCTTCTCTTGGAGACTAGACAATCTTCGAGAGAAAAAGTTGTCCAGAATCGCGTTTTGAGAGACGTAAACTAATTATTTGCCAATCAGAGACCGGCTTTTGACGTAGACACTGTCTCTCGGATACGAGAGACAGTGACGTAGACACTGTCTCTCTTCTGTCATCTACCTAACAACATTCTCAAGATTAAGGAAAGACAGACGGACGGACGACAGTGGAAATTTATAGGTCTACAATTTTTTCAAATTGCAGCCCTAATCAGGCACGTGAAAGTTTTCCTCTGATATGTTTTCCTTGGTTAATGTACATTTTGTAAAACTTGAAGCATATTTTTAATTTTAGATCTATATTTTTTATTTTTAAAAATAATTTACAAATTTTTCTTTAGTTTTTCCTTTCGTTTTTTAAAATCCTTAATCGTTAAATTGGACGTTTTCTCTTGGGATCATAACAAGAATGCTAAGTTGGCAACCCTTCAAATTTGACATTCGAAATGAACTTTTTTAGATGTTAAATAAAATATCAAAAACAAAAAAGGAAAGGAGTTTGGTCATTTATGTCAAAATATTACTCAAGAAAGTTATTTGATCTGAAATGTTATGTAATTATTCTCGTCATATTATAAATAAGATTAAGTTATCCTTAATTAGCCATTTAAAAATAGCAATTAAAATCTATAATTTTTTACCATTTTAAATATTTTTCTGTTGAAATTTTAAACAAATAATAATATAATTTAAAAAAAAATCTATTTTTGTTTTCTTCTCTGTGTTTAGAGGATTTTGTGGACCTTTTATTGGGGGGGAGGTTTAGTGATTTTATTGTTCTTTTTCAATTTAACTAACAAAAATAAAAAACTTAATTAAACATTTTAATTTTGAATTTTGAAAAATAATAATATTAATTGGGCTGCAATTTGAAAAAATTATAGACCTATAAATTTCCACTGTCGTCCGTCTGTCTATCTTTCCTTATTCTCGAGAACGGAGTTAGACCAGACACGGAATCATTAGAGGCAAGAAGCCCCGATCAACTGTATAAGAACTTCCGATATGAACTGGAAGTCACGTTATTTCAATTCAAAAATTTTCCCCCGAAAGATGTTAGATAGATGATCAGCCTGACTCTATTGTTAAAGGGAAAGTATGATGTACAGGAGCAAGGCACTACTAATTTGAGGCGAGAGCATATATTTTAAATTAAATAAATTATTCTCTTTATTATTTTTTCATTGTCATATGATTCACAAACCATTGGAAAATATTACGCAACTTTATTATAAACAAAATGTGCTAAGTTATATGTTTATCAAGATTTAACAAGTTAATGAGTGATTCTTTATCTATAATATTTAACATATACATAAGAATTGATTGTTACAATGGAATAAAATACAATATAATATTCATTTCTTAATAAGCGTAATAAATTATTTAAATTCCAATAAAATTTCTAAAAATCAAATCTAAGACTATAAATCTATGATAAAGCTTACCTTTCAGCATATTAATCGCATCCTATCCTAATATATAATTTATAATTTATAGAGCCATCAAGGATATCTGGTCAATGTTTTATACCTTTTAATGTGACACTTTTCGGTTTCTCACATTTCTTTATCTTTTATTTTGCACTTAAAATTACTAAACTGATTTTCTACATTTTGCAATTGAAATTTTATTACACAGACTCTGGTCTTTCCCATTATGAAGACTCTGGCTCTAGAACTGCAGTCCTAGCTTCTTCCTTCTTTTCGTCGGCTTTGCACAAGTATAGGTCGTCAACATAGTACCGTATATGCAGTAATCTTTAAGCGTTTTTATTAAAAATTTGAACATATTTGAATAAATTATACACATTTTATTGTTAATTTGTGATTTTTATATCGACATTAAACAGATATTTTAAAAAATTCTCTAAAAATTTTATCGTTCTTTGTACTTAGTTCAAACGGGTAGTCCATAAATTATGTAACGCCTATTTTTATACTATTTAACTGCCGTCCATTGTAATGCTCCTTAATGCTGTCGCAAATACCCACCCCTAAAATCATGTAACGCATTGGATTAATCCTCGCAGCTCAAAATAATGAATGCATTATCCTCGAGCACCTCCTTAATTGCATTAAGGAGTAATACACACAAGGGATAATGAACGTTATATTATTTTATTAATTATATGTGTAACATACAAAGCAGTGATAGGAGATTTACTGTCCGCTCTGCTACACTTCTTTTTCTTTCGTGTTTGTTAATCCCTGCATATTTATCAAACAACACCAGTCGATGTAAACTTTAGATTCTAAAGATCCCAATATTAATTACATGAGAAAAGTAAAAAAAGAAAGATATAAGTAACATAATTATGTAACATCTTTGTGTCATATGTGGACTTCATATTTAACTGGACAAATTATAACGAGTGTTTTCGATATCCGGAAGTCTTTGCTATACCACATTTTATTACTGTAGTCGATTACTGTTACTGTACAGTACATTGTTGTATACAGGTGCTCCCCTGCTTACGAAATTTAAATTTGACCATACGTCTAAAATTTAAATTTCGCGCGGATTCTGAAATTCTGTTTCCAATCGTAGGGTGGCGTTGAAGTAAGCTTTTGGCCAGTACTAAATAAATTTTTTTATAAATAATTAATGTGGGCTTATTTCTATTGCGCATCGTCATTTTTCGTTTTCGCGCGAATTCCGAGGGTTCCATTGCCACTCGTGAGGTGGCGTTGAAGTTGGCAAGTTGGAGTAACGGCGTTTTTCGCTATTTGCAATTCTTACGAACTTTTACGATTAGTGCTTCAAAATACGTCCAAAACGTAATAGTAAATTTAGCAATGGAAATAAATGCA
The DNA here is from genome assembly GCF_030686945.1 of Centruroides vittatus. Classification (NCBI taxonomy): domain Eukaryota; kingdom Metazoa; phylum Arthropoda; class Arachnida; order Scorpiones; family Buthidae; genus Centruroides; species Centruroides vittatus. Next base: position 5,096,003 of record NW_027122385.1, read on the forward strand.
AGAAGTGTCGCTCTTTTACAATGGAAATTAAACTAGACTGGACATTATAAAACTGAGTTATGTAAAAAAAAAGCCGTGTTTGAAACTCCTGCTACTAAACAGTAGCGAGAGAGTAAACGAGCGTAATGTATTCTGTTAAGTACTTTAAAGGATCAAACACTAACAATAAGTGGTTATTCTGGGTACAAATGTACTTTGTAGGTGAATTTTCGACTTACGAAAAAATCTCGGGAACCTAACCTGAGAGCACTTATACTGTACTATCCGAACAACTATCCTAAAATTTTTCCGAACGTAATAAATTCAGCAGTATAACGTATAAAGATCAGTAAAACTTCTGTATAGATTGTAATAAATTACTGTATGTATATCCATCTTCTCGTTTTCCATGTGTCCGAGAAACCCCCCCCCCGTTAACTCGGAACTTTCCTAAATTCAGACTTTTACCCTCTATAATTCGAATTAGCAGGTGTTTACTGTACGTACATAATTTGAATCGTATTCTTAATTAGTTTTCTCTTACGGATACTTTTAGATTTAAAAAAATCTTCCTAAAAGTGTGCAGTTTTCTTTTTTTGTTTTTTATTTGTTAAAACCATTTTTGATTTAAAAGAATATTTAAGGCAGATTTTTATAAAATAACTACAGAATTTTATGTGGAATATAGAATAAATTTTCTATTTATTCTATACTTTTATTTATATTTAAACTTTAATATTTGTTTTTTATGTTGAATAATAAAAAGTTGGAGCATGTTTTATACAATTTAGTACCATGTCTTTAACTATAAAGGTTTCAAAGTCCACGAAAATCAGTAGGAATATTTTGCAGGAATAAAAAAAGCAGCATTTGGTCATAATTATGAGTATTAACAATAGTTAATACTCATTAAGCTCATTAGTTAAAGTAAATGTAGAATATAGAATACCACTGGAATATAAAACTATTCTGGTGTAAAAAAATGCCTAGAATATTTTTGGTATAAAGGAATATCCTTAAATTTTAAATGTAATTGGGCCTACATCTTTAAAGTCTTGAATATGAAAGTTTAAAAACATTGCGAACGAGAACAAATTTATCTTACTCTGAATAAAAATTGATACTAGAATCAATACATGATGTATATAAATAATACAAATTATTATAAAATATTTAAAATGACTACAAACAATAACAATCCAAAAAATATTGTGAATAGGACAGAAAGGAATGAAACAATGAATCTAACGGCAGATACACAAGAATTAAGCACTGTTGTATTATACAAATAAAATTAATTAATGGATACACCTTACCGTTGATGTAAACAACAATTTTTCTTACTCTCTGTCAACTGATAATTCTCAAGTCAATTTATTCTTTGGAAAAACCCTTCAAATACAACACGGATCACTGAAGGATTTCTCTTATATTTCCGATTCGAAATTGGGACACTTCTAAACCAGAGGGGGCAGAGACGTGTTACTGGTCAAGTCGATTCATCTAGAAAATTTTAGTACCCAAGAGGAAAGTGCAAGATAAGATCGGGCTCAAAATAAAGATAAAAATATTAACAACAGATGCAAAGGCTTATAAGCAAATCTGTTTAACTCACTATAATTATGAAAATGACTTATTATATCGGAATCTTCGTTACAACGAGATTCCGATATACCAGAATCAAATCTTTTAAAATCGTGATATATTCTTCGAGCAACAAATCGCTTTCATAAATATTGGTTGGGGAAAAAAAAATCCATTATTTTGTTGCTAGATGGCTGTAGTGATATATATCTCGTAAAGTATTGATCAAACAAATTCAGACTTGTGCTCATTGGAAAAGTGACATTCCATACTAAAAAAAATTCTGTTACAGTTTTTTGATTGGTCAATTTAGTTGAGTTATAGGGTGTAAAAGATGGAAGTTACCAAAGAGAAAATTTGGTATGTTTTACAATTTTGCTTTGATAAAGGCGAAAATGCAAGCCAGGCGGCTGAAGTTGTGAATGATGTTTATGGTCCCGATACTGTCACAGTCAATTATGCACAATTTTGGTTTCGTCGATTCCATTTTGGTAATTTCAATGTTAAAGATGCACCTCGCATAGGTAGGCCTGTCATCAAAAATGTCAATAAAATCATGGAAATGATTGAAATGGGCCAGCATGTTAGCAGTCGTAGCATCGCCCAGGAGCTAAAGATTGACTACAAAACAGTTTTAAACTATCTGCTTAAAGCTGGATTCAAAAAGAAGCTTGATGTTTGGGTGCCACACGAATTGACGCAAAAAACATGATGGATCGAATTTCCATCTGCGAAGTCTTGGCCAAATGGAACGAAATCGACCCATTTCTTAAATGGATGGTGACTGGGGATGAGAAATGGGTCACATATGACAATATTGTGCGAAAACAAGTGTGGTCAAAGCACAGTGAAGCGGCTCAAACGGTGGCCAAACCAGGAATAATGGCCAGGAAGGTTTTGCTGTGCATTTGGTGGGACTGTAAAGGAATCATCTACTATGAGCTGCTTCCATATGGTCAAACATTAAATTCGGACCTCTACTGTCAACAATTAAACCATTGGAAGCTAGCGATTGACCAGAAGCGGCCAGAATTGGCCAACAGAAAAGGAGTTGTTTTTCATCAGGACAACGCCAGGCCACACACGTCTATAGTGACTCGCCAGAAACTCCGGGAGCTTGGTTGGGAAGTTTTGATGCATCCACCTTATAGTCCGGACCTGGCACCAAGCAATTACCATTTTTTTTTATCATTGCAAAACTTCCTTAGTGATAAAAAATTGGCATCAAGAGAAGATTGTGAAAATCGCTTAGTTCAGTTTTTTGCCGATAGGGACCAGGGCTTCTATGAGAGAGGCATTATGAAGTTACCTTTAAAATGGCAACAAATTATAAAACAAAACAGTGCATATTTGACCTAAATCGGACAATCCAAACCACGTTAAATAAAGTCTTGAAATAAACATAAAAATAATGGATTTCTTTTTCCCCAACCCGTAATAATAGCACTGTATTTGCATATATAACGGAATCTCGTTGTATATGTAACGAACTTGAGAGGATCTCCAAAAATGTTTGTTAAGCTGAAAGTTTTTGTAATGAAAAATACTGTATATGAAAATTTTATTAAATAAATTAAATAGCTAAATATGTATGAAGTCCACATATGAAACAAAGATGTTACATAATTATGTTACTCATATCTTTCTTGTTTTAATTATCTCGTGTAACTAAAGTAAGTTACTTTAGTTAGTTCTGAATTTGTCAATTTAATTCAGGCCTCCTAACTACATTCTTTCTATGCTTTGGCTTTCTATACCTAAAGAGACTGACCAGAAGGAGCCCGATGACTACTTTCCCGTTTATTCTTGTGACATCTTATATATATATATGCAAATACAGTGCTATTATATTTATGAAAGCCCTTGCATCTTAATTTACTTTAATTTAAGTGAAGAATAGGAATAAACAGAAACATTTAAAAAGGCATAAACGGCTTTTCTTCTACCAGTGTCTATACTAATTTGCGTCCTTGTTGACATTAGTACAGCTGCAGCTCGTTAGTTGCTTCCGGGCTCGCCCCTTTATCTTGAGTACAGTTATTTACCAGTTGGAAGACAAAAGGAAAATATTGTAATGAGATCGTTATGTTGATAAGAAAATTGCAAAAATTCTGTTATCGCAGGACTGACGTAAAAGGAATGTTATACTACGTTCGCATACAATCCACGACTCACTTCGATCTCGATTTACCTACAATCTGGATTGTGACTGTCGTTAGTCGAACGTTGTGCCGTTCGCACAGGCAGTCTGCTTGAGAACAACCCGGCTATTACACGTGATGATAAAACTGACATAACTACGCGGCAAGTCACGAACACACCAACAAACAAAATGGAAGTTTTGGTTAGAAATAAATACAGTACTTTTTTCTTGCCAGTTATCTAATAATAGACAGATGTCATTGTCTCTCCAATCTTTCTCCATCTTTTCTCCATCTTTTTTATTTCTCTGTCGATAGCCCGAAACGTGTTCCGCTGCCATCTTGTATTTTCTCGCGCGCGTGGGATTGTGGGATCTCTCTTATGACTGGATCTAGTTTCAAGGACTCTCTTGAGTCAATCGCGATTGAACTTCGTTTCAGTCGAGATTGAAACGGTCGAGGGAGGTCACACCAAGACATAGTCGCCGACCTTGGTGACAATCTAGATTGAAATGCTCGGTGCGTACGGAGTATTAGGCCGAGAAAGCGGATGTTATTTTCGGCCCTAGTAGCGTAGTTATTAGCATATTTAGTTTGAACCTGCGAAATTAAGGTGCGAATGGACTCTTGTCCTTTTTTTAAAAAATTTTCATTAATTTTAATATTTCTTATCTTTATTATTATTTTTATGCCCAATAAATATTTACGCAATATTTTAAAAATAGTTTATTTGTATAATATGAATAACGGAATATGAGAATTGAAGATAAATGTGGACTTTCATTTTAATATTGTTAATGCGTCCAGGTTGCTTTACCAAGAGTACCGTTTGTTTATTCCCAAAAATTTCGAGAGCAATCCGGTATGTTCTGTCACGTGATACCCATTCTCGGATCACTCGTTTCGAGCAAAATAACAAACACATTCTGACTCTCCGCTGATACGGCCAGTGACCGAGTGGTTAAGATGGCAGCCTACTGCTGTGAGGGTCCAGAAGTATAAAAACAACAGAAATTTTTCGGGGGTAGTCCGTCCGAATATGTTGGTCCCCACTCTGATCATTTAGCTGAGTCGATAATAGGTTTGCTAAAAAAAGGCCCTGTTAGCGGAAAGAATTTAAAAAAATAAAACCTTCTGAGGATCAAAGACGTCACATTCTAAAAATATTATAAAATTAAAAATTCAGTAATAACATTAATCTGATTTAACTAATTTTTAATAGTTAAATCAGACTACAAGTTCCAAATATATTCTTTTTTGTTTACTATATAACAACTTCGTCAGGAAGTTTTTTTATTTGAAGCGTGCAACTCCATAATATTGTAAATGTCAAAAAAGAAACTTTTCAGGAGAAGTAAAAAAAACGCTTTTTCTAATGAATGAATTCAATTCAATTTTACAATAAAATGGTATAGTTCTCTGGAATATCAAAATGATGTAAATAAGCCGTTATGGTATTGCACGCTTCATTTATAAATTTTTGATCACCAGAAGGCCAGAATCAATTGTCAGCTCTGCGGTCTGTATTCTCTACACCAGTATTTTGCAATTTTTTCTTATAGTGGACGGGTAAAATTATGGCTAATTTTGCACGGTTCAAGTAATTGGGTAATTTTAATTAAAAAAAAAAAAAACATACAGTAGATGAAGAGTATGATTTTCACCGCCGAGAAACGATTTAATTTGTGTATACGGGGTATATAGTAATTTCTGGAATGCTATCGTGCTAAATTCTAAAGAAAATTTAATTTTTTTCAAATAAACAAAATTTATATTTACGTAGTGAAATTTCTTTTATCCTCTACTTTACAGATTCATTTAGAACTTGCATTTTCGGTCAGGTTCAGGTGAAGTTTAAATTAGAACAATGAGAACATGAGTAACATGGGTTTTTTTAAGATAAAGTGCAAACTTATTTGAAGCAGACTGGAGGTGGGCAATCCAGTTTCGTTTCTAGAATTAGAATTGTTGGAACTGTTTCGACGGAATGTTTCTTGGAACTACCAAGAATATGTTTCACGGAATGGAATTAACGAATAGAAAACTATACTTTTGTATGTGAAAATGGAACAGCGAAAGTGAAACATTAAATTACATTATTCTCAAGAATGTAATAATAAATAAAATATTTTTGATCGTTTCAATTTATATGCGTCATAATTATACGTCTGTATAGCCTATGTAAAATAGAATATCTTCTGTTTATCCGTTTTCTATACACTTTAAACCGTTTGACCGATCTGTACCAAATTTTTCATACTGACTCTCTATGATCCTGCGAAAAATATAAGCTACCATAAATTCTGAATGCCCATTCTCCCGAGTTTATCTCTTTGACACTTTGTGATAGACATAGTAATGGTAGTCTAAAATAACCAAACTTTTAATATGGTTTTCATTTTAATGTTTGCGTCTTACTTTTTAATTGGCCAGCGTTGCATGTCAGCTAGCAATTAATCGAAACAAATAATTATGAACTGTGATAAAAACATAAATTTTCCAAATATCTGTAGCAATTGTTTGTAGCAAGTTTCGTGGAATTTGTTGTCACCCTGCACTCCCTTTCTCTAAGTATGTGAACCTCGATCAGGTGTCAGGCGGGTGACATAACTTATGACCTTTATGTAAACACTTGTCCACTTCCCCGCGCACTTTCTTTCCTGTTTTCGAATGGATTAGACGTAGAAATAAACTTTCTTTGTTAAATGTTAACTCTGATTTGACTGAATCATTTGCATTAGTCCAACCAATATACTTTTTAAATTTAAAATACTCAAAACTAATTTCATTATTTCTCAAACCTCGTGGAACATTCTCATTTAGTTCAGTTTCACAAAAAGCCGTATTCATAAAAGTGGAGTTGAGAACACGTTCGTAGTTCCGATTGGGACTGTTTCAACATTAGGCTTGGAAAGATTCGAGTCCAGAACAGTTCCATTTGAAATCGTTCCTAAACCACTCGCCTCTGGAACGATTCCGACTCGAAATGTCGAAACCGTTAATTGATGTCGAAAATTTTCTATTATGGATGATATAGAATTGGTTTCCTTACGATGTTTTTAAGCAAAGAATTAAATCAGGAACAAGAAAGAAAAGTAAAACCTAAACATTTGCTTTCGAGTAATATAAGAGTTTTCAATGTATTTAATAAATGTATCAATATAAAAAATAATAAGATTGTTATATAGAATCGCTATAACTTGCTGTAAACAAAACTTGCAATATTGATAATTCCAATGAAATATAGAGGACATTACATAAATTTTAAGTGGAGAATAGAAACCGTGCGTTTCACACTGACATTTAATCAAAACCAGGACTCTGTGCAAAATTCTTCTGCGGAGTCTTGTGCAAAGTAGATTCTTTTTTTGTTATCAGACAGTTAATTAAACATTTTGAAATAAGATTAATTTTTATTTATAAGATAAAATAAATATTGTTTTTTTTATTTATATACGAAATAAACAAATATTCATCCCCATTTCATTTATGTTGCATTTTCTTACATCTGTTTCACATATTTCAATTTACGCGGGGCCTAGGTAAGCGCTGGGTTCTGTGTCAGCTCACCTCGGGCCGATCCTGTATTAAATATTGTTTTAAGCTTGATCATATCTCGCGTTTTCCAGCCGCTCAGACGGCTGCAACCGCGACGACTGTTTCCGATAACTAGTAAATCCCCTCTGAAAACTTGTACAACTGCAACCGCGACTAGAAAAGTTTGTTCTACTAGTGCCGATTACAACCGCGCATCCAACCAGCAAATATCTTTTGTGCCATATCATATAGTTATCGTGGCAGAAAATGAGAATAACTGTACAGCTTTAGACTCGAGATTGATCGAGCTGATTTAGGCTCACGAATGCCTATGGAATTTTAATTTTTCATTTTACCGAAGAACACAAGCATGGCTTGAAATAAGCGAAAGTCTCGGCATTGATTGTAAGTATCATTTTTAGATTTCTGGATATAAAACGTTGAATGTTATTAGTTTAGTAACGACAACATTATTTTAAATATAGGTAAGAAAGTAAGTAAAAGTGTCATCATTCGCGTTGATGTTGGTTTATTACAAGGTCGTGTGTTTCCGAGTTTTAACTTCAGCAAACAACGTGACAACGACCAAGACGCTTAACACGCGCTCATTACAGTTGTAGTTGCCTGTGCAGCTGGAAATCGCTAGGTGTGACCACTGCTTTACGAGCAACGTTCACTCTAATTTAAGTAATGGTTCATTAATGATTATATACAGAAGAGCCAGATTTATTAGAATTGAATGATAATAAGTTTTCATCGTAAATAATTGAAGAAATGTCTTAAAAATTTTTTGTCCTAAGGTGATATTTTGTACTCAACTTTCTTATTCCATATTAGTACATTAAGAAAAAAACATGCTCTGCTTACAGTACATATTAATATCATAAGAAATATTCACTAGTTAATTATTATTCAAAACATCTTATTTATATTTAATAAATAATAATAATAATTTAATTATTATTGTGGAGATTTCAGCTGTATGAAATTTGTAATATAATAAATGATTACTTGCTTAGAAAACTATGGAAAATTATTTTCCTCTTCTAGTGGATGTTTTCCTTTAGCAGAACAACAGCCGTACAAGATTGCCTGGATATACTCAATAAGAAACATTCGACTGAAATTTAGTGCATATTTTATTATTATTATTGCTTTTATAACTTTATATTTTGATACAAATAATGCTATTTACTACATATACTGTCTTTTAGTGTGAACATGTTCCATTTTCTGAAGTAACAGTTTTAGTGAAATTGAAAAATACAGTATCAGGTTACTAATAGAGATTTCTTTTAGATATTTTATGTGGTTAGATGAAAACGAAAATCCAGTATATAAAGTTTTAATATTTAACACTATTCTAAAATATTTGCAGTACGCAACATTAAAATGGTTTTAATTAACCCTGTTTAAATTACAACAAAACATGGTTATCAGATCAGTATTAGTCTATAGACTGTTTGTGGTAAAGTTTTAGTTTTCTGACAAGTTGTGTAATAACATTATGTAACTTATTAAACAGAATAACAGATTTATTAAACAGGTAAAATGTTATAATGTGTTGTTTTTTGCACCGAAAACATTTTAAAATTTAAAATAAAATACAGTAATTGAAATTAAAACTTTCACTTATTTAAATTGATATTTCCTAATAATTGAGAGTAATATAACATAGTACAAATTGCATATTCTAATGTTCTTATGTTGTTTAATAATCATTTTATTATAAAATAAACAATAAATGGAGTTGATATTTCTATTTGTTGGTATTGTCTACTGTTTAATAAACTTTTATAAATATACTTATTTAATTATCTATAAAAATAATTAAATTTAGTTTACATGCGTAACTTTCCTCATTTAGGAACCTTCCTATCTCTCGCAAACACTTTTGAAAGTTTACATTACATAATATATAAAGTTTGTGAGAATGGTTTACTTTTCTCTTGATCTAATTTTAATCTATAAAAATGTTTACTCTGAGCTCTTATTTGCAGTTTTGTCTAATGCAAAAATGCATGTGAATGTAGAAAATTAAATATATTCTTATTTTAACAAATACATGTATCTCCAAATTTCTTCTCTAATTTAGCATTTCAAAACTAAATAAATTTGTCTTTATACTCTATCATACGAATCATTGACAGCTTTTTATTTTGAAACCTATTTAGTTAAAGCCTTTAATTATATGTCAGAGTAACCTCTAAATAAAAAGATACTCTATTTGAAATTATAAAAGGAATTTCGTGGCTTGAACTCGAAGGAACGTGCAGTTTACTGCACGTACTGTACATAGATGAAATCTATACCATGACCTTGGAACTGAGGATCCAATATGCTCATAGGGAACATTGGTGTACTGACTTTGTGTTTGTAGACCTTGCTAGTAACGATCTAAGAGACCAGGACAACGGTATGTTAGTGAATCCTGCATCACGTGTTTTGCCTCTCGTTGCAGGGCTCCCGAGAGCCATTTTCCAATAGGACAATGCTCGACCACACACAACAAAGGTATCACAGGACTGCCTCCACTACATTTTCACACTTCCTTGGCCTGCCCGGTTCCCTGATTTGTCACCGATCGAACAAATTATGCAAAGTTTGTATTGGCAGAAAATAAATATGAAAATATTTTAATATTGCACTGTGCTATATTATTATTGTGTAGCAGTAGACTCGTGAGCGAAGGTAGTATTAGTGTGTGCTCTTCAGTTTTTGGATTTGTCGGCGGGACTTTATGTGATAGGGTTTTGCAGGGGGTAACACTGCACTCGGCTCACCGTTCTGAGGAATTTGGTATGTTACTTGTTTAATTACGCTAATTAGGGGGCGAGGTAACTAAATTTTAATCCCGTAAATTCGGCTGAGCCTAGCGAGTGGGAAACAAATTTCCGGGGGCTTCAGTAGAGGGTTTTTTTCACGGGACGTAAATATAGTAGTACCTAAATTTGGGTGGGGTTAGGTAATGTTTTTGAGGAGTTATTCACGATTATAGTTCAATACATTAAGTTAAATGGGAAAATTTGAATTCTAACGGTTTTGTAACGGTTATACACGGGACCAATCGATTCCTAACGGTCTAAGGTCGTTGTTTTCGGTTGCAATTTTAAGCTTTTTGAATGTTGTAATAGTTTTACATTGTTGCAACTGTCATCAGTTTTTTTATATATATATTTTTTTTAAACTGTACCGGTTTCTTTGACATTTTAACGCGGTTTCGAATAGACTTACGCTTAATTTCACTCTAGTTCTTGGGTTTGTTATTCTAAATTTTTAGTTTTGCTTCTTAACGGGTTTTTGGGTAGATCCACAGTTTAATAGGGTGCAGTCTGGGGATATTTTACACTCACAGTACTTTTGCTTTAATCATAGTGTTTAACGTGGATTTGATTACTTTAAAGTTCTTTTGTTTTTGGGTTTTCACTACTAGAAGTTTTAAAGATACTTAGGCGGGTTAATATTTTACCGGGGCTTTTTGAGATCTAGGTTTGGGGTTCTTATTAATTTACCATGGGCTCTGGTGCTAATACCAATTCCGAGGACGGTGGTGGTGGAGTAATAGCAGGGGAACTCATGGAACCACTTGAGGAGAAAGTTGTTAATGAAACCTCAGTCCTTTTGGCAAAGGTCATGGGGCTCTGCCCAGCCTCTTTGAAGGCTGGCCCAAACACAAAAGTACGGCAGGAAATCCGCGACACTGTGTCAAAGCTCCACGGATGTGTTCATCAAATGTATGGGATTTTGAAGGAGCTGAAGGATCAGAGGAGCAAAGCTGAGACCACGACAATCACCCCAATGGTTAAAAGCTATGCAAATGCAGTTAGAACCCCGAAAATCCCTAGCACCACTACTAGGGACATCACAAGGGCTATCGAACAGAAGTACAACAAAGAAGGGTCAAGGGAAGAAGTAGCCCTCCTGTTATATCCAAAGGAGGCAGAGGGAGTAAATGCCACAGACATGACAGAGGTTACAGAAATGCTCATGGAAAAAATTCAACCTAGTAAGCTAGGCATCAGTGTGCGCTCAATCAGACCAGTCAATGGAGAAGGAATTTGCATAAAAGTTGCGTCACGCAAAGATGGGGATACTCTCAAAAAGGCAGTTGAAGCAATTCCCAAACTTGCTAATTTAGTTAAAACCAAGGTCTCAGATGGGAGGCGCCCGAGAGTCATTTTTTTTAAAACTCTTTCCGCCCTGCGGGCACTAAGAGGGCCTCTTTTAGTAGGCCCATTATAGGTTCGGCCAGGCCCACAATGGGGCGACCGGGTGGTGAGGGACGGGGCCCGACATATCCGAACGGACCACCCCGAAAAATTCCTGGGGATTTCTCGACCCGTTCGGATTCGATCCCGGGTCCCCCAGAGCAGTAGGCTGCCATCTTGACCGCTCGGCCATCCAACCGCTGCGCCCAAGAGTCATTATGATCAATGTTCCGAACTACATACAGGAAGAGACTATTACCAAAACTCTCTACGAGCAAAATATGATATGGCCGGGAACCAGCCTGCAGGAATTTCAGCAAAAATGCAGAATAAGTACAATTTTAAAAAAAGGAAATGTGAAGGAAGGCAGTAGGCATGTTATTTTAAGAGTAGCCCCAGAGATTAGGAGAATACTGATAACAAATAAACATGTGGCGTTTGCGTGGAATAACATAAGGGTGGATGATTTTGCCTATATTCAGAGATGTTTTAAATGCTGTGGCTATGGCCACTATGCAAAGTATTGTAGAAATGAACAACGGTGTAGCCACTGTGCACAGAACCATCGATTTGCCGAGTGTCAAAACAAGGATAGGCAACCGAGGTGCACAAACTGTCAAGATACCAACAAGAACATACAAGGTGGAAAGAGGCACTCTCCGGACCACAATGCATTCCAGACGAGGTGCCCAGTCCTGCAAAAAATTAAAACAGCAATCATCTTACAAACCAACTATGGGGACTAGGCATACCAGTGCACATAATACAGTCACAACTACTTGTCTCTTGGGCAGCCAACAACAGCAGAACCGAGACATAGCTTCAGACCACAAACTTAGCTTTCTCCAGGTAAATCTGCAGAAGTGTAAGGTAGCCACTACTCAACTAGTCAGTGAAATCCAGGAAAAGGCAATAGATATCATTACAATACAAGAGCCATACACAATTGGCAACAAACCAGCTTTACTAGGCACTTTTTTCACTTTGTAAAAGACTTTATTACAAATTGCCTCGGCACCGCAGTGCATTACCGAGGTGAGGTACAGAGAATATTTACATTTTAACATTTTTACTATATACAAAGCTTTACTAGGCAAGCCCAACGTTTACTACCATCAAGGAACAACTCAAACCCTGACAGCCATAGTGGTTGCCAATAAAAACATTGATGTCCAGTACCTGCCTAACTACAGCAGTCAATACATTGCACCATCCAAATCCAGACCAGAGACTTCTACTGTTATGTGATGTCCAGTACCTTCCTCCCTCTGAAGATATAGAGCCTCCTTTGGAATGTGTAACGGAAAGCATCAGGCAATTATCACAAGGCAATATTTTCATAGCAGGGGATTTTAATGCAAAATCCCCAATTTGGTTCGCTTCCAATGAAGACCCAAGGGGACAGATTGCCAGGGACTTTATGGAGGAGTTACAGCTATATTCTCTTAACACAAGCAGGCTCCCTACATTCTTTGCTCCTACAGGAAAAAGCTGGATTGAAAGCCTGGCCAACAGCTTCTCCTTGGCGATATCTACTCTTGCTTTACCGAGGACAAGATTACGGATAGTGACCATCACTACATAAGGATTGTAATATCACACACCCTTCTGCCAGGCAATGCCACTAGAAAACAATGCACAAACTGGAATCTTTTTGAGTTACTAATCCAGGAATTATGGAAGTCAGCTCCTTTTATCAACCTACAAACAAAGGAAGAGATAGACTCTATAATAGAGGAACTTTCGGTGATAGTACACCAGGCATACAACAGGGCAACCACCACAAAAGACCAAATAAACAAAGTCCCATGGTGGACCCTGCGCCTCCAGGATATGCGAAGAAAAGTCAGAAAAATGAAAAGGGACTTCCGCAAAACGATAGATCCCGCTCGCAGAGAGGCCCTTCGTCAGGGGTATGCCAACGCACAAAGAGAGTACAAAAGGTTCATTAATGACACCAGGTCTGCCTCATGGAAGGAGTACTGTGCCAATGCATGCAACAGGGACCCATGGAGTAAACCTTTCAAAGTAGTATACAATAAATACAAGCACACACACATACCGTGCTCTGTAAAAAAGGCTGATGGCAACTTCACAGGAACTATAACAGAGACATACGAATATCTTCTCTCAGAACTCTTTCCATGGGACCACGAGGACACTGACAGCCCCTGTCAAGCGAAGATTAGGAAGGAGTGCCCCCCACTTTGAACACTGATACAGACAAGGACTTTAGTCCCAGTGAAATAACCAAATTATTTCAGAAAATAAACTGGAGGACTTATGTTACCTCCTAAGCCATGGAGGCCTTGTCTTGTGTACACATGCAACTGTATTAATTTGTTTTGTTTTATTTTATTATGTTACCTCCAAAGCCATGGAAGCCTTGTCTTGTGTACACACGCAACTGTATTAATTTGTTTTGTTTTATTTTATTATGTTACTTCCTAAGCCATGGAGGGCTTTGTCTGTTTTCCCCCCAAGGGACTGTTCATGCGCGTTTTGTGTGTTGAGCACCAAGGCAAGTTAGCCGTTATGGGGCTCCTAATGCCTCAAGTTGTAGAGGCAGTCATTCTGTACACAACTATATGTTTGTAATTTGTATTCATTGATGTTATACAATTGGCTCTCGGGTGGCACATTGTAGTCTCATATTTCACACTTTCCTGTTATTCTTTTCTTTTCTTCATTTTTCTAACTTCTATAACTCTTCATATTTCCAAGGCTATACCAATTGGTGGAGGCCTTCTAATCCTTTGGTAAATGTAAATGTAAATGTGCTATATTATTAAAATAAATTATTCCGAAGACTTCCAAAGCGCTTTCAATATAGGTGCAACTTAATTTATTCAAAAATTCAAACCGAATTCTAAATACAGAGAACCTCCTAAAACATGGTTGATAGGCTTTGAATACACTGCGATATTTTGTCTCGGAGACGTTTTGTTGCTTGTCTAGGCACTTGCAACACTCGGCGTGACGACAAAAAAAAAAAAAAAAAATCACAATGCGCGTACTCACATAGGGCACGAGGAAGTGTCGTCGCCGAATTGTTACCATTTTCAGGAATTTTTGTCTCCGTTACTGCATGTCGCCGTAATGTGCGCACTCCCATATATTGCTATGTAATTCGGTCAAGCAACGAAACGTCGCAGAGGCAAATATCGCAGTGTCTACAGCCTTAGAGTTCTATAAAATCTTGTGTAGTGAAAACTGTTATACGGGACTAAATATTAGTAAGAGCAAGGAGTTACGTTTAATTAAACATTAACAAAAATCTGTGAAATTTGAAGAAATAGAGCGTGTTGCAATAGCAGTTCTAATTGTTCCCCCATATTTCTTTATGACATTGATTGTTGCTTCTTTTAAATTTAAACTTTTTGCTACATATGCTACGCTTTCTCCTTTTTAAATACGATTCTAAAGAAATAAAGTCTTTTAAGTATTGTTTTTTTGTTAACTTTTATTCGACATAATTTAGGACTGGAATTTAACTCGCAACGAAGAAATTCAAGTGATTGATAAAGTAGGGCGCCATAAGAAAAAATTATTAAGTTGAATGCACAAAATTCGATGCTGGATGTTCCTCACCCAGGCGTCTTGGAATAGTGCCGATAGACACAGGATCCTGTAATGATGGCACCACCTGTGTCTGGATGGCTGTGTTCGTACTTGTTAGCGGATCAGCAGTCCTATCAAGTTAGTGTCTGTCGAGGGCGTCCTAAGCCTGAAGGCGTGTGTGCAAGCTTTCTCTCTCGTCCACTGGTCCCAACATCTCCTTACGATATTGTTAGAACGACCTAGGTGGCGGGTTGTTCGGCGAGATGACCATCTGGCTTCTTCCAACCTGATAATCCTTCTCCTCTCAAACTCAGTTAGTTGTTCATATGGTCTTTGATTGCGACGTAAAGGCATCTCTAATGATACAGCGCCCCTTTGCAATATGGACAGGATGCATTTACGCGCTTTTATTATAGGCCAAGGAAGACGTGCTTTAACGCCATCTGTTGCCATTACGCAATGAGCCATCACGCTGTAACTCTAATCTTTTCCATATCTGATTGTGACTTATCTTCATGCCAAGTTTCGCAGCGATACGACAATTCCTTCTCGATGTGTAATTTTATGGCAATAAGTGTATTTACAGTCTATTGAGGCGTTAGACAACGCAACTCACTCTCCCCCAAATTATTTAATAGTCTGCAATAAGAAATTTTTGAAAACTTAAACTAAAGCCAGAAGCGGACTAAAATTAATAACAAAAATCTTTTCACATTTAAGATATGCATGTTATTCTTTTAATAGTAAGTACAGCTGAAGAACTTGATGAAATGGTTTATAAACTGAATAGAGAAAGCAAAAACAAAAAAAATTTTTATATTATATCAACTGTCAAACACTATTTTTTGGTTGCCTGCGCAGTTTATAGAAAATCAGTTCCATTTTCAAGAGTCAATTACTTTTAAGCCTACAGGGAAAAATAATAAACTATAGTTTACTTCCTGTGATGGCATATAGAATTGAAACTTAGTCTTTAGCTGAGAAAATTATTACCAAACTAAGAATGCACAGAAAAAAGAAGAAAGATGCACCTCGGAAATTACTCTAAAAGACAGCAAACATAATACTTGGCTAAGACGACAAACATTAAAAGATATTATAACTCATGCTAAATCTCAGAAATGAAGAAGGATAGGCGACATAATGAAAATAGATGATGTTCGATGAAGAGGGACCTTAACCAAATGGAAACCAATTGATAAAAAACCAAGAGGAAGAAAGACTAAAATCTAGATGGAAGTAATAAATCATAAATGTTGCTGATCCACAATGATCAACAAAAAGAAGTCAAAAACAAGAATGGAAATTGTTGGAAAAATTCTTCTTCCAGCGATGATACATGCTCGAATACCATAATGCCACAATGACATAAATGCCAAATAAATAATTTTCTAGTAAATGCAAATGAAGAAAATTTTTTCATATTTGAGAGATTTATTCCAAAACGTGCTAAATCCAATGTTAAGTTATTATTGTATTTTAAAATATTATCCATTTGCATGGCATCTCTCAATATTATAAGCTATTTCAATTTACTCGACTTTAACTGCTTTACTGAAA
Organism: Centruroides vittatus; assembly: GCF_030686945.1. Taxonomy (NCBI): domain Eukaryota; kingdom Metazoa; phylum Arthropoda; class Arachnida; order Scorpiones; family Buthidae; genus Centruroides; species Centruroides vittatus. Next base: position 5,112,573 of record NW_027122385.1, read on the forward strand.
AAATAATTCATGCCAAAGATGTTTGAACAAATTGGTATTTTGTGAGATTTTCAATTCATATTTACTTACATTGGTATCTTACATTTCGGATGTTTGAGTAGAATCACTTTTGCGGACGAAAAAAGATATTCTATTTGAAGTATATAGACAAAGCACGAAGGTTTGGATCACTTGTAACTATTAAATAAAATAGCAATAAAAAAATCGCATGATCATCACCAATATCAGAACTCTCTTCCACGCTTTCAAAGTTCTGAATCAACTGGATTATTCATACCGAAGAATCATTTAAATGCGAAGTTTCCAAACTAAAAGTTATTTTATTATCTTTGATATGAAAAAAAAAGAAAGGATGGTAAAAAGTTACTATAGTTAATGTTGCGACAGTAGCACGTCAGAAGTTCGACGAAAAATCAAGACTTTCTAACATACAGTAAGGCCGCGACTCCACTAGCCGTAAAAGGGCCGTAAAACCCCTCGCCGTAAAAGCTTTTAATCACGTGACCATGATATTTTACGCCTGAGCAGGTCGTAAAACCAACGTAAAAGCGAGTTGAGCAGTGTTCAACTTTCGAAGTGAATACGACCGTAAACCGGTACCATCCACCAATCAGAAGTCAGTGAAATCTAGGTCATCGTGACACGGTGCAAAAACGGCGGAAAAACGAGCTTTTGTGTACGTTCTCTCGTGGCTACTCTAGAAGATCTGGAAAGATTTATCGAAAACATCCGAAAGTATTCATGTATCTATGACAAGAGGTATCCCGATTATAATAATGGATGCCTAAAACACGCGATATGAACGGCCAAAGGAAAATCCTTCAATTTAGAGGAGTATATAATAAAAAAGCTAAGCTTATAAGTGCTGTATATTATCTTAATAATATAATAATAAAAGTCAATATATGAAAGTAAAGATATTACTTTTACTACATTTGTAATTATAGTACCGAAAAAACTTGTAGAATATAATTATTGTCTTTATATCGATATATCACGTATACACCGTAATACTGTCGCCGTAAAAAGCTTCGCTAGCCGGACCTCCACCGCAATCCGAGCGCAAACGCAAATAGGTCACGTGATTAAAAGCTTTTACGGCGAGGGGTTTTACGGCTGTTTTACCGCTAGTGGAGACGCGGCCTAATGCCCCAAGTTACGAAACACGCGACTTCTGTAAATTCGCAGCATAAAATGTAAATCTCAAAAATTGGAAAAGAATCTGAAGAGTAACATGTAATTTTACAAAGAATTTCAAACATTCATTCATTCTCTCTCTCTCTCTCTCTCCCTGTTTCTCTTCCTCTCTTTCTTTCGCACTGTACCGATTTATTACTTTATTGCTCCGCTAATCCTTTACTTTTCGGTCTAATTGTAAGCAGGTACGCAAGCGTACAGGGCACTCTTTCTTGTAAATCGTTTTTTTTATACAAAAAATAATTAATAATATATGTACAATACACATAAAATAATAAATACAGTATTGAGTTATTAATTACGCAGTTACACTTAAGCAATTTACAAATTCGAGTTACGTAAAGATCTACGGTGAGCATTACTTGCGTAACTCGGGGTATTACTGTATTTGTATTCAAACAAAAACATCTGGAATGTAAAAAAATTATGCCAAGCAATTTATAACTTAGACGACGGTCAAAATTTTTCTTAGTAGTTTTTCTTTGGAAAAGATAAGTTTGGCGCTGAAAGGCGAAATGTAAGGTAAATTCAGGAAAAATTCTTGTGGGTACCGACGCTTTCGATACGCCGTTTAGAAAAATCGTTTTAAAAAGTTTTAATTGGAATAAATTTGAGCTTTTGTAATTCTGAGTAACATTTTGAATAAAATTTATTTGTTTCCTCGCAATTTTATCTTTATAAGCATAAAAATTAAGCCGTTTAACTGAATTAGCTCTATGGAAAACACCCATAAATTTTGACCTATCGACCCGGAAGTTTTGCAAGCACCTCACTGAAAATAAGAAAGACTTAAGTTTAAAATTTGAGCTTTCTAGATTCAATAGTTTTTTTTCTACGAGCGTCTGCATGGATGAAGAAAAAGAAGAAAATAGAGCTTTTTTGGCGACTTTTGCATTTTTCAATTGCTTATATTTCGACAACCACTTTATGGAAAATCTTGAAATTTTGCACCCTAACCAAGAAAACGATTTTCCTTCGAACGATATATTCGGAATTACTTCAGGTATTTCGGAATTACTTACTCAAAATCGGAAACTCAAAATCGAACCCCGAAAATCGGAAACTGATTCCTGTATATATATATAGTCAGTCTGTTGTTTACTTGGCGGGGAATCACTGCCGTGATTCCTGATAAGATGGATTTAGCTAATCTAATAATCCAAATGTCGCGTTAAGAAATACATCAGCAAGCACCAATAAGTTGATCCAGACTGCACTTCACTAATTTCATACGTGTCACTTTTCTTGAAATAGGTCTAGCTGACATAATTTTTTAATTGTACACATTAAAAGGTGTTGTTTAAATATTATCTATCACGAATATGGCAGCTTTATTTTTATGGTAACTATGGCATAAAAATTATCTGTATATGTTTCTCGTCTTTCTGTAATATTTGTATGTTTAAATACAGAATATGCTTCGTAATATTTACAAGAAAGCGATTCGATATGAAATTTAACAAATATTCATAGAACAAGACTAAATACAGTACAGTACAAAAAACGAATGTTGTTAATAAATTTCTTTAATATGAATGGATCACCCGTAGACGTATTTATTATATAACTGATGCTTTTACATGAAAGCTAAACAATTCTTAGCAAAGTATTTTATTTTGGTTTAGATATTATTTTCTAACCACAGTAAAAAAAAAATAAAAAAAAAAAAAAAAAAAAAAAAATTTGAAACTTTTAAGAATGATGTAAAATAGTACAATAGTATACGAAAACAGTCTCGAACTCATCAGAAAAATACAAAGATAATAAAATAAACACTATCAACACCAACCAGTGTAGTGGTTACTTCTATGCCGTCACGTAGCAGCAACTGCTACACTACGTTTCCTTTGATTTATTGGTGTTATAAAATGATGGTAGTCACGATTATCCAGGCATGGATTGTTATTGTGAACTATGATTGCTTTAAGAAAGATTTTCGTCCAATTACAACATAATCTTCTTATCTTTATTTATTTTTGGCATGCAAAATAAGAGGAATGAATGTCTAGATAAAGATATTTTTTCTTTTAAAACATAAACACAAACTGCCATTATGAAAAAATGTTAAGATATTTTAAATCTATGCTTCCCCTAAAGAATGATGAAACTATAAAAACTTATAATGTTTCAAAGCTAAATGTGTATTGGAGTCTTGATATAGCAAACTTTGAAAGGAATGATCTAAATCATTTACTATTCACTACATCAAAACTTCACTATATCGAGTGACCACTAAATAAAGAGTCCACTGTAAATTTTAAAAAGAAGGAGAAGAAAGAAGAAAAGAATGAAGAAAGGGAAGGATAAGGATAAAAAAGATAAAGGAAAAAAAAGAAAGAAAGAATGTTAACGTTAAATTTCTAAAAAATTAATTACTAATTCTAGTCATTTGTATTATGTAAAGATCCATAAAATATTTATTCAACTTTAAATCTTTACTAAATTATTTGATAATAATTTATATCAATTAACAAATAAACGATTCTTATATTACGAAACAAAAACAAAAACATTTAATTCTTTAGATAGAAACCGCAAATATTGAAACATGTAATCCAATTGGTGTACGTGACGAAATTTTAATTACGTAGATTCATCAAAAAACAAGAAGAAGGGGGAAAACACATATTCTCTCTGGTGATTGCTACTATAAGTAACTAGAAAAATAAGCAAAACTTTTACTTCTTTCAACGTGTCCTACTTTCTCTTCGTTGATAAACAAGTTAAACAGGGAGTTTACGTACATTGGATAAAATTGAAGATAAGGAAAACCTCATTGGTGTTTATGAACAATTTTCTTCTTCTTTTTTCACTTAGAAAACAACAAGATCGTCTCTATTAATAGAAATTTATCGAGTGTATTGCTGGAAATAACTTGAGTGTCGATTAATCGTTCCATTATATTACGGGGTTATTCGGTCGAAATCTATCATGTCACTAGGTTGAAGTTTGAAGGAGAAACGTGTTTAATCTCATATTTTATCGTTTAAAAATAGTTTTTAAATTAAATTATAATATAATACTTATTAAATTTTATTTATTATTATCATAAATAATTGGTGCGCGTGTGATGAATGTAAGATGAAGCAAAACACGATTCTATCAATCCAAGAACATGTTATTAAACTAATGGAATATTGGATATCTCGTAGATTAATTAATATATTGATTATCGATTCGATAATTACATAAATACATGTAAGCCTATATTATAATATTGTAATAAATCTTAATTAGACCTATATAAATTGTAATATTGTTTCCTTTATAAATAACGGGACGAATTTTAATTATTTTATTGATTAAACAGTAACTAAAATTATTTTGTAAGATATGTTTTATAGAATTTAAAATTTTCTTAATTAAGATATTAAATAATATAGGGTTACTAAAGAAATGATTCAACTGACTCGTGAGTTCTGATCCACACAGAGTTTTGGACCTCGGATAACATGCAGCTATTTTAAGTAAAAACAGGTTTTAAATATTTCTTAAAATAATCTTAGATTCTATTTTGGTTAGTTAATTTTTGGGCCATCCTGTATAGATAAAAATTCGTTAAAAGGAATAATCTTTTCGGTTAATGTTACTTTAGGTGCCAAGATGGCGGCTCGTCCCTGATTCCAGCAAGGAAACAGTGTGACGCACATTCTAACCTAACCTAACCTATTCTAATAAATTACCATAATTATTAGCAACCAAATTATTACAATAGGTTAGGTTAGGTTAGAACGTGCGTCCCACTGTTTCCTTGCTGGAATCAGAGACGAGCCGCCATCTTGGCACCTAAAGTAACATTAACCATATTTTCTTATACGTTTTATCTAGACCTTTAGCAAATACCGGTAATATAATTAATTCACAATGAATTAATTAGTCTAGCTCAAAGTATTAAAGTTTTTCATCATTTTGCTTTAAAGAATATTTTAAATAATCCGCAATTGAGAAAATAGCCGAAAAAAAGTAAAATTGGTTTCTCAAAATAACTCAAAATCGAGTCGAAATATTATGTTAATTAATCACCGAAAAATCATTCTTTATTAAATACTCTTCATTCCACACGTCTCAATTAACCAATAACTCTCATATTTATAAAAAAAATTCATTCAAAAATATTTCTAAATTAAAAAGCTTTATATATATATATATAAAGGATAATAAAATAAAACTTTCACTTAGTCATTTGAACAATAAATCTTTATTATAACACTTAAAATGCTATTACAAAACGTAATAAATTTTAGTAAGTTCGATAATGATCAATAATGAAAAACGTCTTGAAAAATGTATAACCAAAGTCAACCCAATCCTAATTAATTATAAACCATAAACAATAATTGAATTTAACCATGATTCCTTTTAAACAATCCCTCATAAAATATACTCGAAAATTTTTATGAAAAAGAATAAAATCAATTCAACGTCTACACCATTCGGATAATATCGATTTCTTTAATTTTCTTAATATCATTCGAACGATGTAGACGTTGAATAGAATTGAACTGAATATTTGTTTGCAAAAATGTGATTCACTTCTTTCTTTTTAAATACCTTTTATTTATAGGTCTACAAATAAAAGGTCACTTAACGTCGTCGATAGATTCTTTCAAACTGCGACGTAAAGCGAAACGACATACGAGGTATAACGAAACAAATTTTACAATACCATATGCCAGTGGTTTCCAACCTGTGGGGCGCGCCCCCCTAGGGGGCCGCGAGACTGTTGCAAGGGGGGCATGCAGCTGTTTCCAAAATATCATTTTCGAATACAAACCAAAAAAGTCGAATAGGTGTCAAAAAATGAATCAGCAAAATAGGTATACGTAATCCACAATCCTCGCCGCGAATTTTTCGGGTACAAATGCTAAAACATCCATCCATACTCTTGCTGGAACGAAAACATCTCGCTTTCGCGTTTGGAGCCGAGCGCCGGCGGGGCGAGGAAACAAGACAATCACTCGGAACATCCCGGGTATTCTCGTGCTTACTCGCGCCAAACTTCAGTAAACAGAAGCATCTGTTTTTTTTTTTTTCTGTTGTCTATGAACAGAATTAGTTCGTTAGTAGTGCTTGCGATAACCACGTTGATATATAGAATGAAACACTTCGCTTTGGTAACTTCTAAATTAATATTGAGGTAAATTTCATAACTGTTATAATAGTACATTATTTTTAGTACATTTAAAATTATTATTTCTTATAATAAATAATTATTTTTTTATGTATATTTTTACATAATATTGTATATTATTTTGTAGCCCATTAAATAAATTATAATATCAGTTGAGTATTTATGAAAGATTGTTAGAAAAATTAAGGGAGCGCAACAATTTTTTTAAGGGGGGCGCAGGTACAAAAAGGTTGGAAACCACTGCCATATGCTAATCGATATAAATGAGATAAAATTTGGTTAATATTATTCTAACTAGAAATTTCCCCGTCAAGTATGACGAAATACTTTTTATGAGAAAGTAGAGATTGAAGAATGGAGATGAGTAGAGATTTAAGAAGAATTGTTAATATTAATACAAACGAAGTAGTTTATACTGTGTTGTAACATAAAGAGCAACAAAAAATCTCATCTGGATTGGACAAAATTGCAGGAGTTATAAGGAATTCGCACACATACACAGACCACAGCTTTTATATTAGTAATAATTGGATCGCGTTTGCACCCTCCAGCATTTATTTCTCACCTAGTAGAATCAATGTTACTGTTTATAAAAAAAATTAACTAAAACATTTGTAAATGATTATAAATGTACTTGTATCTTTCTCAACGATGTTATAACGAACGAAAAGACTTTGAGAACTTGCTGTATACACTCAAACTCAATCTAGCACTATCCTAAACAGCCTTACCCTCTTTGAGAGGATGATAACTGTTAACTGATCTTCCTCGTAAATGCTAAATAGAAAACTTTTTAGTTTCTGTGAATTATTATACGTACGATTTTGCATTGTAAATGCAAAAATGAAATTATCACCAAATTATGATTCTCAAACTCAAACTCGGATGAAGACTTCATTACTATATATAATTCTTATTATTTGAAGTACTTCTGTTTAACAGTACACTCGATTTAGTTTGTCAACTTCAGAGGGCGAGCACTGCATCGAAGATGGTATTACATCGAAGTTTACAGTTTTCTTTTGTGATCACTCACGAACATGATTCTTCATACCAAGTTAGAGCATTTTCTAATTATTTTAATTTCATGTTTTGTACATTTTATGTAATTATATATGCGTGTGCGCGTATATTGACTCTTTTCACCTTGTGGGCACTAAGAAAACCTTTTTCGGGCCCACAATGAAAACGGCCGAGTGGTGAGAAATGGGGCCCGACAAATCTGGGACAGACAACACCCGAAAAATTCTTTTTCGATTGCTATTTCGATCCCGAATCCCCCCAGAGAGATAGGCCGATGCCTTAACCTACTCTGCCATACGGTCGGAAAATTGCATATCAATATATAAATGTACAAAAGACAAACGATATCTGCAGGATATCATCCAAGGCTGTAATTATTAACAAGCTATACTATGTATAGAATTTTCGTACACTATATCCAGAGAATATATTTTCGGATCCATTTCGCCAAACCGTTACTTTTTTCTTAGAGAAAATTCTGGAAGAAATACGTCCGAATATGAATATTGAAAAGATTTTTTAAGCATTTTTCCCAAAACTTTATGATGACCTCAAAAACACTGATGCAAAAAACTCGACACACCTTAAAGTCGACGTGTAATAGTAATTAAATTCTGCTTGTAGAATGATATTTAAAAAATAAGTAATTTATTACAAGTTCCTTTATGAAAAAATTACAATTTTGATAAAATTTGTGTTAGTTTTGAATAATATTTATTTAGGGATTACTAGCATAATCTGAAAAATTGTAATATGTCACAATGCTAAGCATAAGACTTTTTAGATTGGAAAAAATTTAAGTTAATATACACAGTATGTATATTGTCATAAAATATATTTATTGATTAAATTGTTGATTATAAGCAAAAAATAAATTTTAAATGCAGCTCAAAGTATTTAACAAATCTGAATAGAGTAAAACTTCTGGTTGCAAACAACATTACAGCACAAAGATACGTCATTGAAGAAGAGTTTTATTACAAATGGTACAAATCAGAAAATGGCAAACGCAGTCTGGCAATTAATGAAAACTCAGTTTTCATTAAATGGCAGACTGTGTTGGCCATTGCAAAACTACATACTGACGTTCTTGATCGCTTAACGGCATCAAGAACGTCAGTACGCAGGAGGATTAACAAATATGACGTTCATACAGGAATACTAATGACACGTGTTTCGTTTACTCATTTGACGGGGAAGAGCTTGTCTGATTTGATGAAATTCATATTAAATGGATTTCTGTACTCTTTACGGATGTATACAGATAGGCAGAATCAAAACATCTAGAAAAGATTATTTGAGGAACGCTAGTCCTACAGACATCGTCCAATGCGTTGATTATGACGATTCAATATGATTTGTGCTTATAATTTTTTAAATGGTCTTTAAGTGCCATCTAACAATCATGTTAATCATCACGTGTATTAACGTTACATCTAAAACACAATCTCCGTCGCAGTATCAACGAATTTAGTCGTATTTCTTTGGACCGTCTCTTAATAAAATTTGTTATTTACTTAGTTTTGACTCTTTCCATGATATGTTACATGAATATTCGGGCGGAAGGACATCGATACATAGTAACGACATCGCGGCCAACTTTAGCCAGTCCAGCGTCATTATTTGTATAAAATGTTCTTAAGAGTTAAATTATTTTATTAATTTGCTATTTCCAAAATGAAAGTAACGGAATGCGAAGTTAAGTGTGTTGCAGGTTTTTGATAGCGGATCGGATTGTAGGCTGTGATGTCATAGATTCGTTTTTGCTAAAATGAATTTTTATAGTCATTTGAAATTTTTGGGCTTTTGCAAATCTTTCTGTAAAAAAGAACGGAAGGGATTGGTAGGAAAGTATACAAATAAAAAGAAAGTTAAATTTCCGGAAAAGTTGACAGAAAAGAAGATGAAATTCGACATCTCATCTATCATTGAGTTACTTAGATCATCTTTGTAAACGGAACTCGGTGAAGAATTATCACTATACGAAGAATTTTCCAATATTAAATATTGGAAAACTCTTCGTGCTTAGCGATGACTTTTTGATGTTCTGTTAATAAAATGCAAATCAGTTCGGGAGATTGAGCAGTTTATACGCCTTATATCTTATACTGTATCTGTTCTCAATGTAAAATTGTGTATTTTTTCAAACACTATTAGGTTTATGTGCGAAAATAAAATAAAATGAACTGTACACGAAAACAGTATCTACACGCTAAGAGTTCTAAATGCCAAGAAAATTTTCTCTTTTTTCGATTTACCGATGAATGACAGAAAGTCCGTGTATAATACACACCTTCTAACAACTCTACTTTTATTCTCATTGAAAAATGCAAAAGTTGGCGTATAGATGCAATAAACACAATAATCTAGATTTGTGATCAGCACACACCGTCACATTGTTCAGTTTGCAGTCAGTTTTTTTCGTTGATACCCGGCATTGCTTGGGCTTTTGAGAGATTAGGGAGGTTGAGTTGGAAGAGGGTGATATAAACAATGGTCTTAAAAACTAAAATATACATTTATTGACTTTGGTATTTACAATAACAAAATTGTAAAACAAAAAAATTGTTCGGGCTTAAGTCGACAGGGCAGTACGACCGCGATATGTTTGTCTCATAGACTTAACATTCTACCTTTGCCGCTTTGCCACGCCTGAACCACTGCACATTTCTCAAATGTCTCTTCGGCGACATCATCTACAGGATAACAGTTTTAATTTGAAACCTGAACCGTATTTTTAGTCGCAGCAATTTCCTCAAACTAAGTTGGACAAAGTGAAATCCTCTTTCAATTAATATATAGGTTTTTTTATTTTCAGAACGAGTTCAAAAAGGTTGTATCTCAGTTTTCAAATTAAAATCAAAAGTATTATTTAGATTTAGGAGAAAAAAAATAAAAAATACAGCCACAGTCGTAAAAATGACAAACATAATACTTATTTTTATTTTGATACACATACTTATAAAACAAATACAGAAAACAGAAGAATTCAGCATTTCAAAATCTGAAAACATTACCGTTAGAAAAATTAGAAAAAATTTTCCCCTGCATTTTCAGTCTAAATTCAACATATTTTCCATATTCATCTCAAACAATTTTCTCCCAAAACCTCTATATCTCAAAATTGGGGACTGAAGTGTCAATTACAATTTCAAAGCTCAGCGACTACATTTTGGTAGCATAAATTGCAATTGAGAAACATCTCTTGCAATATGTCAAAAATGTATTATTTTTACCTAATTCAGGTATGTGCTGTACTTGCTATTGTATTAATAAAATACAGTCAATCCTACCTATTGGACCTATTACTATTACCAATCAAACCTATTACTGTTTACTATATAGAAATGTTTATTTCTCGAAGTTTTCCTCGTTCCCGTGAGATTCGAGGTAGACAGGTTCAACTACAGTAATGGATTATAACAACCGACTCATGTACACTTTCAAAATGTCTGACCAAGATGCAAAATTTCATAAATCATTCCACATATTAATAATGAGTCATATCTTGAAATAATTCGTTAATTATTTTTTTCAACTAAGTGCAATTTTTCGTTAAGTAATGCTTACAATTATAACATCTTTGCATTGAACACGTGGATGGATGTACAGTATTTTGGAAAACGTGGATATAATTGAGAATAATTTTTTCGTGATTCTGACTCAGTGATACTTTATTACGAAGTACACAAATGATCCACTAATTGAAATTGCAAATTCAAGTTTCGAATCGGATTTAACGTAAAAGCAAGCTATAATATGAATAATCTTATTAGTCTTTATGAAAATTTGCAGCAGAATAAAATTAACAATTAATATGAAATTGTAAGTTATACCATTCTTTATTCTGTGTTAGAGATCAGCAAGCATCTAAACTTAATTTTTACCAACAGATTTTGCATGAACATTTTCGATTATGATAAATAAATATCACACTAATCGCGCAATAAATTTTGTTTTATTTAAAAATTGCAATTTTCAAATAACTAAAAATGTCTTTATTATAGTTTTTCAAGAAAATTTCTCAATTTAATTAATTTATAATTTGAAATTTAACCGGATATTTCGCAACTTGTGTTTAACATTTTTAAAACACCAAACGGAGTCTTAAAAGTCTTAGGCTAAATTTTATAAAATTTGAATTTTATTTTAATAAACGTGTTAAGATCAATAGAAAACTTTTCAAAATCGAATGAAATTATTGAAATTCTTACTTTTTTTTTAATATTCAAAATTAAACTCTCTCTCATCTTATTCCATTATATCTCAACTTTATTGAAAATTTCACATCCAATTCTATATTTTCTCAACAAATAATTATATAATTAATAATTATATATTCTATTTTCAGTTTCCATTGCATGTTAGACCCTTTAAAATTACTTGCACAAAATATAACATTTTAATAATATTTTTATTTATACTTCGATAAAGTAAAATCAATAAAATTCAAAAACATATTTTTAATTTGTCGAAATGATTGCAAATGTACAAAGATTTAACGCAAATATTTTATAATAACGACGTTGATGATTAATGACGCAAACATTAACTTCGACAGGCTTCGAAACCACATGCTTATAGGAGTTATAGCTTCGACGAATTTCCATAAAACGAATGACTCACTCTCTGACATAAAAAGTTATTACTTTAATTGCTCTCACTCCATTTGTTAAGGCAACATAGCTGTGTCTGATGTAATCTGTAATTTATCTGTAAATTGCAGGTATGCAAATTAAATTTCTTAACGTGTTTCTAAAAGATTCTCTTCACTAACTTGACGTTTTTATACTCATTGCATTGTTTTAAATTAAAATTAATATCTTTTGTCGAGTGCGCCTTTTCTGCGAGTTGCAACTCATTTTCCCCATTATAATTTAAATATTTTAATTAAAATCATACATTTATTGAAATGAAACAAGAGTAGGCCTTTAAAAGTCAAGAATGGTTTAACCGATACAGGCTAAATGCTTTAACCGCGATTATATTAGCATAAATTAAAATTTAAATTATTTTGTTGCCTGAAATTATTAATTCTATGATATAATAATGCAAAAGAAATTTGTATTCAGGTTAAGTAACGATTGAAATGTGTAATAATACATTTTGACACAATATCAGATTTATTACACAACTTCAAGAATAAATTCTCATAAGGAAAAACTTGATTTGAATTCTATAAACAGTGAAATATCATGAATTAAGATATTAATACTACAAAATCATGTGAAGAGTTTAAGTAATCAAATAATTAGTAGGTTATTTCCCTTCCCTTCTACATAATATTTTCAGACAGGCTAAATGCTTTAACTGCGATTTTACCGAATAAATGTTTAAAGTAATATGTTTCGTGCTGAATTATTTATAAGATTTAAAATAATCTTAAATGTTATTTAGAAATAAAATTCTAAATCTATGTAATAATAATAGTGTATAAATTTATGAAAATTGATTTAAATACTGTAATTTGTTATGCATAGACTTTATTACAAGAAAACCACCTGAAAGACCTAATACAGATCTTAATTTTACTGTTACTTTGATCGATTTGTACTCGCAAATTGTGCACCCACCGTATTTATTTCCAATAACTGCAGTACTGAAATTTCGTCAAAAATAAATAAAAGCAGTTTTACATAGATTCTATGAGAAAATTGCTTATTTTCGTGTCAAAAAGTCGATTTATTATTTGATTAAATTAATTTTTTGTGGATGGTGTAAATCGGTGATTCTCAACCTGTGTGCTACAAAATTTCAAAAAAAAACTAATTATTGGTACCTTTTTCATATAATTAGTATAATTTTTACATTCAAAACATTCAAATCGACATCTCGTTTCGTTTATAAGCGCACGGGACCGTAGGGAGCAATCGGGTCCTCTAGTCTTTCTAATATGACACAATCTGTTTATATTTCTTTTTTCACCTTTTATGCACTCGAAATTAAACATTTTTCTATACTTAAATTTTATTATACAGATTCCAGATCGCTCACCAGGGCTACATCTCCGTTTCCTTTCCTCTTGTCGGCCCTATAAACGCATCAGTACGACATTAATTAGCCAGAGCACCACCAGAAATTTGAATTGCTAACCTGTATCTAACTAAAAATGGTTGAGAACCACGGGTGTAAAACAAATCGACAAAATTAATAACTCATTACGATAAAAATTTTAAATTATTTAATACTACAAGTTTAGAATTAAGTAGATAAGAACATTTCGGAGTAAATACAGTAGTAGATTTATGATTTTGATTTTGTGCAGCATGTCTTTTTTATACACAACATTCGATCGCGGATGAGAAAAATCATACATAAGCATTCATACGCACGCTGGCCGAAAAGAAAAGAGGAAAAACAAATCCATTGGTGTGGATGAACTTCAATAAAACTATATAAACGTAATTCACAGTGAAACATTATTTGCCCTTATTAACACATTACGCACATATCGTGAATATATTGTATTGCACAATAGCCACGGAGTTACTCCGAGAATACTTTCATATGTTAGGATATTCGTATATGGAATGTATGTTAAAATGTATGTATACTGTGAATATCTATATACTGAATATAATATATATATTTATATTTATATATTCTCTTTTTCTACCTGTCTAATCCATTCTCGCAAATATGCGTTCAAACAAGGCACTCGATTAGACCAATGGATTGCATATTCGCTTTTACGCGCAGGAACTCGTACTGCGTCATATGAAAGTAATTTACGTGCAATTCTGATATCACAGATTACTTTTGAATGCCTCTTCTTTGGTCCTTTCTTCGATACAGTCTGCAACTGATTGTTCCATCTTCCTAATATTCCTCACATTGAAAACTCCATCTTTGTCTTTTTGCAAAAGAAAAAGTTCGTGTCATAAAAATTAATTTGTTAAAACATTCTTCGTCTCCTGAAAATTAAGTTCTAAAGTCTGAAATAAGAGTATTTTAACTGAGATTTAATTGCACCAGTCCGAATTTTCTGGTGTAGTTTTGTGCTACGTTATTGCCAGAAATGATTCTTTTCTTACTAGCTCTTAAAGACAGCAACTTATTTGGCTTCAAATTATCTGACTGGAACTTTTTGAAATCACACAAGATTATATTTGGAAGAACAATTAGTCCTACTTGACGAATACATTTGTTCCTCGTTCTGCTCTGTTTATAAAGTTACAAGGTAATTGTCATTAATCGCCAGTTGTAGTCAACCTGTGCAATTTTTGTGGTCGTCGACGACTATCACGATTAGAAACAAAACGGTCGGAAGAAAAACGGGATGCAAATTCTTCCAACTCGGATGTAATTTCAAACGACAGATTCCACTTGTGCGATTTCGACTGCTTCGGCTTCCTCTTCCGGTTCTTCGATAACGGTCGGCAAATTACAGGTAGGTTGTTCGGCTTCATTTTTGGCCAAACAAGGAATGGCAAACGTGATCAAGGAAGAAATTATCAGTAAAATACCAGAAACATAAAAAGAAATGTTGTAGTTTCCAGTCCAATCCGATATGGAACCTTGAAAAAGAAATATTTTGTAAAGATTCGTCATATAAATTTCAATAATAATGTTAATAAATGTTTCAACATACCAGCTAATGGAGGGCCAATCATACAGGAACCTCCGCGAAATAAACTGAGGAGTCCGAATG
Organism: Centruroides vittatus; assembly: GCF_030686945.1. Lineage (NCBI taxonomy): Eukaryota > Metazoa > Arthropoda > Arachnida > Scorpiones > Buthidae > Centruroides > Centruroides vittatus. Next base: position 5,127,575 of record NW_027122385.1, read on the forward strand.
CGTTTGTTAACTTGTCCAAACCTAACAGATTTACCAGGATGATGGATGTCAGACAGATATAAGCAGCTGAAAAATACGGTAACTTCGTTAATTTACTGTTTTTCCACTACAGAAAACACAGAAGAAACATTACTTACAAACAAAGAGGCCGAAGACGACGCAAATAAGAACAATGCTGACGTAATCTTGGCAAAAAGGCATAATGAAGATGCAAACTCCGGATAAGAACAGGCAAACGTTGTTCACAAACAAGGCGCTAACGTTTGGTCTATCGGAGAGCCAACCGAAGATGAGCCTGCCTATGGTGTTCGTGATTCCGATGACGGATAAGAGAAATGCCGCTTTGTCGGGAGATATTCCTTTTGTCGTTGCACTATCGGTGAGATAAATGAAGGGAGTCGGGAAACCGACCATTCCGATGACATTAGAGATGCAAATCAAAAGAAAAATTCGGTTCTTTAAGAGAGAGAAATCCAACATTTCGTCGATGGTATCAGTCATACTCTTAGGAAGCTTCAGGAAAGTAGGGCATAGATGAGGTCTAGGTTTTTCTACGTTTCCTTGGCCACCTTCTCGAGGTATCGATATTACACTGGCAACGTAAGATCTGATGTCTTTCTGAGAGTGAATATATTCCGGTAGATGAACGATGCTTCCACTATAAAATATATCTTTCCTATACAGAGGTCGAGTATAATCTTTCTTGTTACGTTTCAACGACGATCGACGATTACCGTCCAATGGCATTTGCTCTTCTTGTAACCTCTTCCACATTTCTTCGGCTAAATAGTTATTGTTCTGATGTCCAGGACAGAGGATACCACTCGACGAATATTTCATGGATATATTATGTTTCTTCAAGTCGTTATTAACAGTTATATTGCTGAGACTAAGTTTCATGGCACCGTTGATTGGTACAAGACCTTTGCGTTTGGCAATTTCTCTAATGGCTAAGCCACCGTTGGAAATTACGGGTGGGGGATAAGAAGTATCAGGGGTAGTGGGTTGTTGTTGTTCTGGTTTCTTTTCTTCCATTTCGTCTTCTTTGGAACTGGCAGGCGATTTATGAGCTTCTTCAATTGGAGATAAGGTAATAACAGGCGTGTCCGCCGGCGATTTGCCAAATTGGTCTAAATACAGCGTCGAATGAACACCCGGTTCCATATTCAGCAACAATTTAGGTTTCTTTTCTACAGTTCCATCGGCGTGTTGAATTAAAATGAACTGGCTGTCGCAGAGGGAGTCAAGACGTCTTCTTTCTTTCTCTTCGGCGATTCTTTGTAGCAATGGCTTCTGTTTGGGGACTGTCGCATTTAGAGGGCGCATCAGAGCACCAAACACCATGCAATTCAAGGTGAAACCAGCGAGGATTACCAGCGCTCCTTTCCATCCGTATATCTCTAGTAATTTCTGGCAGAGGGGAGCGAATATAAATGCTCCGACGCCGGATCCACAGACAGCAATTCCCGTGGCAAACGCCCTCTTCGTAGAGAAGTAGTATCCAACGCTGACAATGGCAGGCAGATAGATGAGGCCAAGCCCAACACCTGGACGTTGGAAGAAATATCAGTCATACCTGTTGAGAAGGAGCATTGATAAATGACCATCTAGAATGATACGAACTAAGGTGGTCGACAAGGCCCATTCTCTGTGTTCGTCATTCAACATCCATCTTTTAATAAAAAAACAAGATGGGAAACTATCTAATTTTGAACTTATACCTCATTAAAGTTATCTAATTAAAATTCCAATAATTAATGCTAAACTTGTCCTGTTTATTAAAGACAAAAGGAATGAACAAGGAAATGAGTAAATGCATAGTCATTGTTCGTTTCGACTCTTAAAATTAACTTTACATAAATCCTTTCATTCTCACGTAGTTGCTAGATTTCTCGATTCTAAAGAATTATTAGAGTATATTTCGAAGCTAATTCTAATAAATTATTCTACTTAATCAGCAATTAATTATATTCTTGTAAAATATTTTCATCTCAAAAATTATGACAATCTCTAATAAAGAATATTCTCAAATTAATCAAAATAAATTTTTATCTAGTAGCAAATTTTTGAAACTAAAGTGTATCTAGTAGCACTATTCCTATCTATTTGCAATTTTTGGTAAAATAAATTAGATCCTATCAAAAATTTTTATTTATTTAAATTTAATATGATCTTGCATACGTCGTTTTATATTTAAGAATTTTAAACTAGATTAAACATAAATAAAAAAATATCTTTATGCTTCAACAACTTGCATATAATTTAAGACAATCTCCCAAATTAAGCAAGCAAACCATACTTAGTTACAATAAAATTTGCATATGAAAATGTAAATTTTTAATAATTGATCATAGACAACTGACGATATCGATCTTCACAAACCTGTTTCAACAAAAGTTTCTTGCAAAGTCCTTGTTCTTTTTTTTTGCCTCCTTTCTGCCACTGTGAGGACTACTTCAATAGCGAGGTTGAGGCCGAAGTTTTAAACGCGAAAACGTGTACGTTGGACGTTCAGCGCCGCTTTCCTGTAAGCCTAGAAGTTTGACGATGGCGTTTGTAAAGTCAGTGGAATCATGCTCGACATTCCAAACGCCGTCGTCAAACCTCTAGGCTTAGAAAAAAGCGGCGCCGAACGTCCGACGTACTCGTTTTCGCGTTTAAAACTTCGATCTCAACCTCGCTAATTATCCCGTCTTATCGTGAAACACATTTGGAAATTTGTTCAGAAAAACGAATAATTCCAGAAATGCTTTCATTATTGGAAATTGCAGCTTGGTGCATTGCAAATAGTTGAAGGGACTGAATTGTCAGGAGTTATTTCAATTTAACGGTAAATCCTTTAATGCAATATTTGCAAATTTAAAACATTACATCTAAGCCAAAAAGAACAGTGGCTCTCATTCAGAATTCTCATATGGATCACAAAATTTCAAAAATAACTGAAAAATACTAATTATTAACGTTTTAATATTGGTTGTATATTTTTTATATTAAAAAAAATGCAGATCTTCAAAGCCATTGATACAAACAACAGCATCTTTAATTTGACACTAACTGGTTTTTATGCCAACAAAAGTTGTATGTATCACTAGTTCAAAAAGTTGAGAACAATTGAATTAAATCAATGTATAAGATCTCATATCATTCTTATATTACGACTAATTCGTTCACTCGAAGTGCTGATCATAGTATTTCCTTATTACGTTAGAGTTTAAATTAATAGGAAATTACTATTTTCCCATCATGGTCATCTACATTTACAAGACTTCTGAGATAGTTGCAATTTAAACAGCAAAATGCTTATACCTGATTGGTATCAGCATTGTTATTCATATTATTTGATGCGCTAAAGTATTTTTTAAGTATCACAACTGACAACTGAATTTTTAAATAGACTTTATGATTTCAAATAACAATGAAATAATTTCGAAGTAAGTTCACCATATGTGGAGATCAGATCATATGAAATCGCTTTGGATTTTCGATATCTTAATAAATTTTCCTGTATAATATAAACCCTAAATACCAATTCTTTTTAAACTGACGACAATTTTCATTTTTATATGATTTAGAATTAATTTATAGGAAGTAGAGTAGATTCCGCTTAATTGGGCCAACGATTAATATGGGCCGTTTATTTGGGTCAAAACGCAGAAACCAAACAAATTAATATATTTTATGGGCCAAATGATCTATTCCCGATGTGGTCCATTAAGCGGAATCTACTGTAATACTAACTTTTAAAACATTTTCGTGAGACGAAAGTTAAGAATTGGCTCATCCCTATATATTTTGTACTCTAAAAACTTGTACACACTATTTAGCAGTAACAAAGAAGTTTTCTGGCATAATTTACATATCAATAAAAAAAAATCCATCAAAATCGTTTTTGGTCCACATTATTTTTTAAAATGATTTAATAGAACAGTTTTCATAAGCCGTAAAAAAACTAAACTGAAGTTCCAAATATTTACGATCAAATTTGACTAAAGTTTTCGATTCGAAGTGTTAAAATTATGCCATCATCACTATGATAATGAAATAATTTCGGCAGAATAATCATAAGAATCTAACTGAAATTGCATTGAATACGTTCGAGTTATCAAATTCTATATTTATAAAGTAAAGCGTACAATATGGTCCAATAGCTTAGCTTACCTCCCATCATTCCGTAAGTAACCATCAAGACATCGACGTTCGGGGCCAACGTACTGAGCAGGAACGCAAAACACGCAATTATACTGCCGGCCATACAGACGGGACGACATCCGAAACGATTAGTCAAGGCACTCACTAAAGGTCCTGCAAAAATAGGATTTATTTAAAATCTGTTTAGATAATCGGAAATTTAAAAATATATATTGGAAAATGCTAAAAATGACCACAAAGTCCTCCAAGAAAAGCAGAACAACATATGCTCTTCTTGAAGGATTTTGTGAATTTTCTAAATTTATGAATCATTACTTTCGAATACCTTATTCATTTTTCCCCAATATGGACCACCCGCTTTGAAATCCATAAAGACCTTTTCAAATTTTCATTAAGATGATTGAATCTTAATAAAAGATTCGTTGCAACTAATTCGTGATGGCACACGTAGCCTAAAGGAGTTAACCTACTACCAAAGAGGATCCTTAACTTGTAGGCAATTCGAGTCGGAGTGTCTTTTCATCACTCAACCCATATTGGTCGACCGTATTGTGGGTCGAATTGGTTCGCAATGCGTGACGATGGCCAATAATAACAGCATATAACAGGCATGGGCAAATGCGGCTCTTTTTGAGTTACATGCGGCTCTTGCTGAAAGTGTTAATTTCTGTTATATATTATTATTTTTACAAATTTATTTTTATAATTTTGTGAAAATATGTTTATTTAAAAAAATTCAATATTTGTTTTATATTATATTTATATTATATAATAAAATCGCGCGCCTTACCATACTATCCGCCACGACAGTACAGAACTGCGGCTCCCATGCATTTTGCAAAACCTACATTTCGGCTCCCACTGAACTCTTGCTTGTCCACCCCTGGCATTAAACGTGCCGATATCGCGCGTTAATTAACCAATCAAAACAATTCTTACAAAAGCAATTTTAGAACCATTTTAAAAGTAAAATTTACGTTTTAATTACAGTTTTCTACAATTTCTCGCTCACGTAAATTATTAAAAGATAGATAATTTTTAAATGTTTACTTAGTATCTTTCGAAGTTTTATGGAGATCATGTGCACATTTAAAGATTCAAATCTTATTGCCTACTCTGGTCTAAATAGTTTATCATTTTTATATTTTTTATATTTATTTGAAATTTTTGAAAATAAATATTTGTATAATTTTCAATGGCAAAAAGATCAAATAAAGCATTATGGTAATCATAAAAACTGAGCACCACAATGCATATATATACTGCCATCTGTCGTCAATCACAGAAGTCTCGGGCTATCACGACTCATTCTAGTTTTACAAGTTAGCTATAATCTATCATTACTAATTAATATGTAATTCGTGAGATAAATTGTTTAAGTAATAAATTTAAATCAAAATCGCAAGTGTTTAAGGAATTGCTATTTACATTATAGATATTAAGTTTTAAAAATTAGTCAATCATCGAAAAAGAATAAAAACTATAATTTCATAATTTATGGCATAATTACTCATAATTTAAATTATTACAGTAAATAAAACTGTAAAAACAAAATAAATAGGCCTAAATGGAAAATTTTTCGTTATTAAAAATAAATTAGATAAAGTTTAAGAATTTTCTTTAATAATTGAGATTTTAAATTAAAAAAAATAAAAAACAAAACAAAAGAATTCCTCAAGAATAAAATTATTTTCAATATTTTTTGTTACTTTTTATTTTAAATCTGACTAAAACATAATTGTCAATCAATCATTTCAAAATGACAAATATAGTTACTTGATTCTTAAAAAACCATAACATAATCTCTTCCCCCGAAATCTCATAACACGAGTCATTGAACTCTTAATATATTCAAATTTACACAAACTATACAAATATTACTAAAATAAATGAGAAATATCGAGACAAATTAATTTAAAAAACTGATTAGAATATTTTAAATTTAGTTTAAAAATAAATTTTTAAATTAATATTTTAAGTATATTATACCTAACTATATTTAAAATATCGTTTTACAGTTTTTAAAAGCTTTATTCATATTTTTCCACGTACAAGCAGTGATAAAATCTTTGTAACGACATATAGCGATTATAAAATTGTTGTCGTAATAAGAAAACCTCCAGTGTGTTACGTGTAAGAAACACAAAATTATTGTAATGGATAATTATTCTCCATCGTACAGTACTTATTTGTTATTCACATAAATTAGCAATAGCACGAGACACTTCCGTTTGGAAACGAGCACAGAATTCGATGCTTCTCTCTCCGTTATGAGATCCGTACCTGTAGCTTTCATTAAATCGTTAGAGAGAGCACTCAATATAATATGACAGAATGGAAACATTAGATTTAGCTGATGGACGTCTTATAAGAGTTCTTTTCTCTTTTCCGAGGTCAGCATCAGCATCATTTGTGATTAAACCCACTACATCATTTTTGCAATAAGCATTTTACGTAATTATTTAGTGTCGTTTATTCATACTTCATCACGTTACAGTGATGAAGTATGAATAAATTCCACTTTCTGTAGTAGTTGTAGTTTTATAAAACTGATTTGAACAACAAATACCCGAATTTTACAACTGTGAATAAAAAATATTGCTATAAATTCGTATATAAAATTATTGCAAACCCGTAATTTAGAGTATGAAAGTTTTATTGTAAAGAACAATTCTATAATTACTACTTTGAAACCAGATATAAGTAATAATCAAAATAAAGAAGATACTCACCCACACTGAGGTAGAATCCAGAAAGAAGAGAACCAACCCAGGCAGTCTTTCCTTTGGGCGCATTAAAATATTTGACGAATTCCATAAAAAATATTCCAAAGGTGTAAGTGATGCCGTCCACTACCATGTTACTGAGAAAAGAAGCAATGACGATCATCCATCCCCATCCTCCGTCGGGTGGTTCGGGTATGTCCACCCATTCCCCCACTTCGGATGTGGCATCATCTAATTCGGCTACGTCCTCTTCCGTCTGAACTTCTGGTGGTAAAGCCTCCGCAGCAGCCGATAAGCTTTGTTGAATTGAATTGGACGGCGTAACTGGAAGCGTTTTATCTTCCGGTTCTTTGGTCATCTTATCTAAAACGGAAAGTCGAATCAACTTAATTTCCCTACTTTCTAAATTCATATTTTGCTAATTTACTATTTTATTATAAAAAGGGATACACGCTCAAGTCGATTTCTACATTACTCATCCGCCATTTTCAGGTTTCTGTACATAGAAATTGGTTTGAAATTGTGTAAATCCAAATTACACCTAGTAATTAACGGATGAATCAGAAAAATTATATTTATAAACGAATTTCTAAGCAGCACACCTTAAAAAACGATAAGAAGCACGAATTACTCCATAAAATACGTTTATTATATACCAAATATTGATATATGCTAATTCAGGATCCAAAAGAAACTGAAATCTTGGTTGATATCGTCGATTCTGATACAAATACCATAGTAACTCAGTACCAAAGCGTCAAGCAAGAGTATACTAGCAGGCCCGAGAGTGACAAATCAAATAAGTTATAAAAAAAAAGATTTCGAGTTATGCTGTGAAATTTCTTAATATATTCATACATTTATCCCAATTTTTATGTAAATTATATTTAAGTAACTAGAAGATACACACTAATTATTTAAAGGTCACCACAGAAACTTGTTGCAAGTCCTTCATTCGAATTAAATTCAATTAATTCGAATCCATTAAAAAAATTTAAATGGGAAAAGTCAATAAAAATCAGTCTTGACGTTTAGACTTTATCCATTGAATATTGAATTTGTAAATACTCGACACGGTTACTGCGACAACCCATTTAAATGCAATTAAATAACGTGTTATGTGATAACATTCTTTATTAGCTCTATCAATACCGACTCGTCACGATATAATTTTTTCAGTACGAAAAATTTATTACTTGTTTGATACACATAACAAATTTGAAAGTACAGGTGAGATCTTCCAACCCGTCGATCGAAGTATGCGCTTTACTATTACATAAATAATAAGCGTGATTTATTAATCTGTTCAAATTTCTTGGAACATCGCGTGCGCGAATTATCTAGAAATTTTGCAAGAATTCCTTTAAATACGGAAAGGCAAGAAAATTTGAGCTTTTCGACACTTATAACTAGGAAGAGAAGAACCTATTAGTACACGAAATACACACCGGATGGCGCATTTTCTCGATTATATTCGTACCGAGTAAGCCCTAGCAACAGCGAGGTTCTGTTGCCATGACAACTATTCGATGACCTTCTCTCTCTTGGTCGGAAGGGGAGAGAGACAGCGAGAGATCGGTCGACACGACTACATATTAATAACGTTAAAACAAAAAATAAGTAATGTTTTTGCATATAAAACAATCCGCCATTGTTCAAAGTTCCGCCTGATTATTTGAGCCATTTTTGTTCGAAATTACGCAGAAAAGCATTTAAAAATTCTGAAGAAAAACACAAATTTAAAGTAGTGAAGGAATGTTCAATCTCCGGTGACACACGCGTGAACTTAACAACGTTTATGATAGGAGGATTCGGTTTCCTAGACATCGAACCATTAGAAATCATCCTCGGGCAGCGTCGATATCTGAACTAATTCTTTGAGCCAGAATGTATTTTTTGATCGATAGTAAAAAATATCGTTGCGAGACAATTACACAAGTCGGTCAGAGCTCCTAAACCCCGCGGCTACTTCCTTTAATCTAATAATTAACTAGTAAACACAGAGTTTAAAGAGGGGGAAAGTCTCCGACAGCGCTAACTACCACAAGACATAAATCGGAGAAAGGGAATTGGCATTTTAAGTGATTTCCGATAGAGTGCTTAAGGTTTCAAAATGGCGCCGAAGATTGGTATTGACAATTCCCATCTTTTGTATGAATGGAATTTCATGCCTGATGAAACTTATGATTTAAAAAAAAAAAAAAAACAAGTTTAATAACCACTAAGACGACATGTTTTAATCAGATACCGATACGATCTTTCATAAAATCTTAATCTAACTAGAACATTAAACTGGCAATTCGCTGCAAGAGGATTTTTTCATCGCAAAAAGAACATTGAATAAATCATTTTGGAGATTTTTGAGTCTCTATCACTTTCCTCTATATAATTAGACGAAAGCTAACACAAATAGCAAAGCGTTATAATTGAAAACTAGTTTTATAAAACCCTCTAGTAGAATGTTTTACATATCATCTTCCACAGAATCGGTGTTTTAATATACATATCGAAAACAGATCTAATGCAGATATTACCAAATGTGCTATTATAAAATTGCTAGATTATATTAATTCGTAACAAATTGAAACTAGTTTAATTCACGTTCTTTCAGACGTATAAGAAGATTAACGTGTTTCGTTGGAAAAAATGCCATTTATATACACAATAAGCCAACTTTCTAGCGAGTGATGAGATGGTAGGCTTCACCACATTACTTTAAATAAAATTATAAGCAGAAAGAATAAATGCACTGAATGCGAACGAATGAATTGCATATATATCGATATATACAGGCATTTTTCTGGTTTCTTTAATGTACGAGGCCAATAGCAAACTATAGCGGATGCTAAAATATTTTGATAATTCTATTAAAAAAAACAATTTAATTATATTTAAGTATATAATTTGTTAAACTGTATAACTATTAAATTTCTGATTTAATTTTACAATGTTTAACATCATCATCAATAATAAAATAATAAAATATATATACATATTTTATTTTATTATTGATGATGTTAAACGTATATATATATGAGCAGCATTTAAATAGAGTATATTTAATCGAAAGAGTTTAGAAAAAGGTTTCTGAAAAACGTTAAATCGAGAAAATTCAACAACTTTTCCAGGAAGTTGCCAAGAGTTCTTAATTCCAATCAGATAGATTTTTTGGATAGTTCGTGCAATAGGTATAAAACACAAGCCAGACCTAGATTTTCAAAGAACCTATATCCCTTCCTTTCTTATGATTCATTCTATACATTAACCTCCAAGTTGACGTTCCCTTAACCTCAATTTTATTCATTACATACAGTTCTTAATTTTATTAATATAAAAAATGTGCAAGAATGTTTTGCAATTATTCAAATATCTTATCGTCTAAAAGGGGAGGAGTAAAGAAAAAAAACATTGCAATAAACAAAATTTATCGACATATAACATTTCACAGATCGAGAAAGTTTGAAAGTTTTCGTAAAGATGTTGACATAGTAGAAGAAAAATAGAACAAGACCCGCATTTTAATGGGTGTTAAATGAATCATTCATTCGACACCGTTCAAATTTTACTTTAAAAAGACGAATATCAGACCATATATTATATAATTGCTTTTTAATAATCGATTATTCTTTAGTTACAGCATATAAGCAGAGTAATGTTACGAAGTAATCGATTATCGTTGTAGCAACAGTAATAGATTACATCGTCGCAAATTAAACAACAAATTATGTAATGGATAATGACTTCGTGCAAAATAAACTTTCAGAAATCGGATTAAGACTACGTCCATTTAAGTTAATGTTTAAAAATATTAAACTAGAATTTCTGTAAAAATTAGAATCTCTTAGTCAATTATTGCAAAAATTACTGTTCAAGTTTTAAATGTAAAGAATTAATGGAAACGCCAATGTTATCGAAGGAATATCCTCGTTTCCTATATCGAGACGAGCGATTTAGATAATAAAGCACCGAACAATTGTTGCCCATGACAATGAAAGTGACATTTTCGCTTCCCGTAATCAAATAGAAACTACAATTTCCCACTTATTATCATTTTATGAATTAGAGAGAAAAAAAGTAAAACTTTAATAGATATGATCAAATCCAATTTGACGTTACCAATTTTCTTCTTCAGGATATCTGGCTTCTCAAACATCTTTGATTAACACTGTCCTGTGACATTGCATAATACGAAAGCTTGCCGAATCGTCAGAATGGAATGTAGAAAATTCGTAAAAGTAAATGAAGTTACAAATGAAGAAACTAATTCGATTTTTCATATGTCAAATTGTACCAGCGCTGGTTTTGAAGTGGCCGAAAAGGAGTTCGGATTTAGCACTTTCATAATGTAGGTCGAAGGCGTTGGGTCATACTGTCCTAAAGACTGCACCCAGATGAGATTCTTTCGTAAGTTTTTCGTAAAGCGCAACACTTGATATGCCTACAGTATCGATAAATGTAACGCTTAATTAAAATGTGCTAAAAATTTAAATTGAATCTATTCTGTTTCTGGAAAATAGGAGGTGGCCTAATTCAATTACATGAAAAATCTGAACGAAGAGCGAAGAGATTTCTAAATTTCGCGATTGTTCTAGACAAAATCAAAAGATAAACACGAAGATAAAATTTAATAAAGTCCAGAAATTCTAGCAGAATAATACAAATCTATGCGTTACAAAACGAACTGTTGTTATAAGCAAAAGCTACACAAAGATTAAAAATTAGGAAATTTTAGGACCAAAACTTCGCCACATCTTACGAGAGATAGTGTTTTCGTGTTTGAATTAAAACAATTCTTCGTCATTATTATAAAAAATAAATAAATAAAAATAATATCATAAGCATAATTTCTTACAACCTGCTCACCGCTTATCAATTACAGAATTAAATTCCACCGTCAACGTGCAAAGAGGAGGGTTGTCATTCGAAAGAGTAAACAATTACCTGATTCTTTACCAAGAAAATCCGAAGCGATTGACCGGATGCATTTTCAAAATATCGCTCTTCTGCATGTTACTATTTGCTATATTCTTTAAATGCTAACTGGCGAGGGAATGACGACAGCCCACGTGATCTCCGATTCTCCTTCGTAGTTGGAAGAAAGCCACCGGTGAATGATGTCATAATGTCGTGTTCGCCTTAGCAACAGCTGAGTTTCGATGCGCGAGACCTCCCTCCGTTCCGTTTTGCAACCGGCGGGGTCCTTTGTCTCCTATCAAATACTAAAAGTCGCGTAGTATTATCGGTAGGGAATTAAATACTGCTCGATGAGAGATTTTTACATCGACGTATTCGTTTACGTTAATGATTAATTACGATCGACCGCCATGACTGAAAACTCTCTTTCTTGATGAAGCTCCCCGTCGTTCAATGGCACTATTATAGAAACAAAACTTGCAACTAGAGATCATTCACGAGCAGAATCGATTCTGAATTTTTTGCATTAAATCAGATATATTTCGAGAATTATATTACACGAAAAAACACTAATAACTATTATCTAAAATCAATTTACTTCTTTATTCGTAATTCTACTATATATAACTTGTAGTAATCCGAAATTACTGAAAGAAATAAAACATTAAGTAAGTAAAAATTAAAGAGGGATGATATTCGATAAAAAATTTAATAAGGTAATTGCATAAAAGTCACCAGAATCACGGACAATGCGATCATAAATAAGGTTATGTTCGAACATTAACAATGAAAGATAATCTGCAGTTAATGCTAATTAAATTCCGTGGATTATGAAAAGTAATCCTCGATTAAAAAGATAAGGTACAAAACGTTTAATTATTCAAACATTAACACAAAATTGAGGAACTTTATGTATTTACTCTGTCAAGGTGGTGTTACTTCTATGGATTTTTTTCAACTACGAAAAATCTTACTCAGAAATGACAGTTTTTGCATAATTACAGCAGTAGAAGATTCGTGTAATTGGATTATATTTGAAAATTTTATATTGAAATAAAAATTTGCAAAAAATTTGAGAAACCTTCAATAAAAATGAATCGTAAACTCGTTGTGACATTTGCAAAATGCCATAATTTTCTTCAAATTTGGCCACTTTGCCAATAAGTAAAGCGTAAAATCATAAATTATTATCGCAAATTTCTTGATTTTTGGCACAGCTTAGAAAAAATTATCATAATCCGTAAACAAATAAATGCAGAATGGTTTCATTACGCGATTTTAAGCACACGAACAACTACGCAAACGACAAGTAACCAAGGTCGTGAAGATAAATTACTTAAAAATAATTAGCAAGTTTCCGGGCTGGAAGTTTATGTTTCTACAATTAAAAATCGCCTGAAACCGGGTGAAAGTTCACCTGCATGACCTCGACACGTGCCCTTCCGGCGCAGAACTATCCCACATTGACAAACTCAACCTTCGACGCAACGCGGGATCCAATATTTTACAAAGTGAAAGTAGGTCTGCGCGTTGAGCAAGCTGGTGTTCTCCAGTTGCTGCTGTTTATTTTCTATAGCAAATCCCACGACAATAAAATCTGTAATTAACACTCTAACCTTTTAGTTTTAAGAACTCCCAAGGAGGAATCAATCCCTGGAAGATTATGTAACCTACAATTAAAACTTTACTCTGTACCATTGCTTTTCACACACTAATCAAATGGTACTCCCCACAAAAGAGCGTACAAAATTCTCCACCAAAAAAGGAAATATGAAAAAATACAGAAAATTCTCCATATGCAATCAGAAAATAGGTCGAGACGAACTAATTTCGTAATTTACGGGGTCAAAATTAGACTTGTGCCCACTCTATAATTATTTAACTTTAATTTAAAGACAGACACGGTCTTGTAGTTTCTAACTTAGAAATTCGCTCCGATAAGTCGGTTACATAACTGAAGTGTAATTGCCAAAAAATAAAATTAAAAAAAAACAATTAACCTCTTTCCGAGTGGCACCCAACTAGAATAAAATGTACACGTAATTCTTCCAGTCTAACTTTCACTAGTTACGTGACTCGGGTCACACGTTCGTTAATATTCAATGGTACAGCTGGTACTCGTACGACGGGTGGGTACCAAATTTGGCCTGGGGCTTTCTTAAAACTATTTCTATTCGCGTTTGTTTATTTTTATCACCCGATGTAAGCAAAATTGTATGTTTTCGACGAATAAAAAGTGCCTTAGTTCGGACCCGAGCCGCTATAAAATGCGTCGAATCTCAAAAGAAGGTCAAGGACGAGAGGAATGATTCTCCGTTTCGATGACGTAATTAGCTTAGATGTAGCTAGCGTCCAATAGGATGTAACGTTACGGAGGTTTGCTAACGAAATCACCTTTAATAACGTAACAAGCGATAAATGACTATAAAAACAGTTTGGAATTAAGGATTTGTAAAAACAATCTCACTGTCAAAATAAACACGACATTATGCGGCAGTCCGCGCATTGATCCTTTATTATTTATAAATTCGTATCCCGCGGAATGTCTTGCAACAGCGAGGTATGAAGACGGACAATTCGATTCATTTAAAAAACTTTTAAATTCAGGACCAATCCAGTTTATTTTCTCTTGTAGTTTTTGATAAAATTTGTTATTCTTAATGAGTTTGCATACCGTTGACTAGATGCAATTTTTTTTTTTTTTTTTTGTGTGTGTGTGTGTGTGTGTGTGTGTGTGTGTGTGTGTGTTTGTTTTGTTTGTTTTGAGAGAATGGAAAGCGCCACCTGGATTTTGAGTCGAAGGCGAGTAATAAAAACAGATTATTAGTGCTTGCCGATATTTTAGTATCTTTTACAACAAAACTCAGAAGTGTAATTTTAAATTTTATCAGAATAATAGGATGGCAACAAGGATTTTTTCAGGTAATGCCGAAACAAACTACGAATTGAAACAGTAAGAACCGTAAATAGCACGGGCAACAAGAGCAATGGCTCAATAAGAGGCTGAGGATTAACGCGTAGAAAAACAAGAATTTTTAAAACACGTAGGGATACTTTTATCGTTTAGACAATCTTTTCCACTTAAAATATATTTACATTCGAATTTAACAGACTTACTGGCTATCGATTGTTCACTTTCTACGGGTCGAAACGGTTCGATACAAGAAATATCCGTTGTTACGACACGAATCGCTACTTGAAAAATATTTAAACGATAATTTTCGTGTCTAAATAAGTCACGATCTGATTTTTTTTCTTCTTTTTTTTTATAAAATTCTCATCAATCGAGTAACAAATTTCTAAGAATTTCATTGCCCCCATGGTCACACGAATCAAAACTGATAATATCTTTCCGTTTTGATTCTTAAGTCTAGAACGTATTGAAAATTGCGAAATACCCCGAATTACGACTCAAGAATGCCATTCGCGATCTACTGTTTGAGAAACAATAATAATTGCTTAGGAGCAATTTATCCTGCATACAATTACATCGGATGATTCATTGCCCAAACATCCGCACCTGGATTTTCGATTGTGGCGCGGATGCGCGACACATTCTACCGCCATTATTGAAGGGGAAAAACTTACCCGACTTGTATGCACCTGTGTTTTTAACCTGCAGGCACCGAGCAGTCTACCCGCCCCGACCGAGAACAACTAAAACCGGCGCGTGATGACTCACACTTTAATAAGGAAAAATTCTTTCCCCTTCACTTGTCAAAGACGAAATAACTCGTTTAATTATAGTCGTGATAATAAAACCCTTCCGAGAATTCCGTCCGGCATACGTAGAGCGTTCGTGACAGACGGACATATAAAAATTGTCACGAATCGTTACCGGATTTCGTTCGCGCATTTAGCGACTCCGACATCGACTCCATCATCGATTTCTTTTTGGTTCGTCGATGTGGCGCCCTTCGAGGTTCGTCTTCGCCACAAAAAGCTGTTACTAAGGACGTAACCAAACGTCTCGCCACTCTCTTACGTTTCGTTAAACTGGGTAACCCAAAACCTTCCAGCTTCTCGCCCTTAGATACAATTGAATATGATTTAGGCGTTCGCGATCTACTGGTTGGGAGACTATGAATAATCTACTAAAGAAGAAAGACTTGTCTTCTAAGAAAGGATTTCTTATTCTTAAAATTATACAAATATTCGTTTTCTGCGAACAGATTTTAGTACTGCTAACCTTTACAATAAAATTATCACATTTCGATCGAGCGCAATGCTGTTTTACTGTTTTTTCTATCTGTTACTAAGCAGCATTACAAAGGTTAAAATTACACATTCATTGGTTCGTGCGTCGTAAATGTGGCGTAATTCTTAATTCGAAAATGAACTCGAATTTTGTAATTGGAAATATTATTTCTCTTCATATGAATCTATCTATTGGGAAGAGAAACAAAAAATTCGATAATTTATAGAGGAACAAAATGCAATCGAGTTAAAAGCATTGCGAAACGGAGCGAACGGGAAATAGGAATTCCTGTTCTAAAACGTTATTTTTGCCCCCCAATACATTTATTTATGCTTTTCTCGATTAAAACAAGAAAAATATTTTTAAAATGGGGAAAACTTTTTAAAAAATTACAAAAGTTTTAATATTAAAAATGGCGGATTAATAATATCACATCGAGATTTAGGATGCGGGCGGAAGCCCCTGTAAAACCGTCTTTCTGACGAAACTTGGTTGCTATTCGCAAAAACGCCAAAAGACGAATCCATTAACGTGACCTTGAATCGAAAAACATGGCGGAAACAATCGGGAAAAACTTGAAAATCGATTATAAGATCCGAAGCGAAACCATTGTCAAGAACTATGGAATACAAAAAAGGAAAGAAAAAAGTATTTTTGGCAGGAGATCAAATGATGTTCCGAGAAATCCAGTCTAAAAATTCTGCCAAATAATAATTTAATTAAGATACGACAGTGTGTTTCGGGTTCGAATCCTGAAATGTATTTTTTCCGAGTTGTCTCTATCCGGAACTAGTCGCCATTATTATTATTATTAATATACGCGACCGAATTAACGAGTGGATCGGCGTTCCCATTTAGTAAAACACTTCCCTCCGGAATTAAGAAATTTTGTTCTGTTTTCGTCGTAGCAACTAAATGCCGACTACGAGGGTAACTCGAGAGCAACCCGACCGCATAAGGCACCGATCACGTGATCGGCCAAGGTCAACCCGTACGCAATGAACGACGTCATCGAGAGGAACTTAATTTCCGACTAACTTCACGTTGAGGAAATAAACAAAAATCAACACAACACGAGCATTTTAAAATCATATTAAAATTCCAGTAATTAATACTTATAATTTTACGACATTATTTAGAGTTCATTCCTAACATTTTCGCAACCTTACGGAAATCCGATACATTAGGAATGGTGTTAATGTATAATTATTACCGCGCGAGGCTCGTATGTGACAGTTAAATATACATGTAAAACACGCGCGAGAATTACGTCAGAAGCGTGTAAACGAATCAAAATTACTATTTTAAAAAATTCCTAATTCAGCTAAGTGTTTATCTGTAAAGAAAATCTAATGGGGAGGCAGAAGATACCAGCGGAAAATGTTTCGTAGAAAGAAGAAAATAAAATACTGATGGTTGCCAAATTCACTTGCCAACATTTAAACTCGTGATTTTGTCTTTTATAAATAAATTGTCAATGTGTAAATGTCACTTTTAAAACTACCTGCAATTACAAGTCAAACAATTCCTTTTGTTTTTACTTTTTACACGAATACTAAGGTCGGTATTTTTGTCATAATTCATTGCATAACACCCAATACAAATATAACCGATTTTTACTGTATTCACATTCATTTAATTTAATCATTTTTTTTCTAAATTTTATCGAATCAACATTTGCAAATGATTCATCATAAATAAAGATGAATGTCCTCCCCCATACTTATTTAGCCATTAAAATGTATATAAGTATTTACGTCTACGTAATACTTTAAACAGGCAATTTGAGTGTTAACAGGCAAAATCACTTATTAATTTCAAAAATAATTATATTAATTATTGTATATTTTAAAATCGATTTGTTACTTGGATAATTAAGAGGGGTGGCTGTTGTTTGAAGGCTCGAATTTACCTAACCATCGAGCAAATCTTCTCTGTAAAGCATCTACGTGTCACGGGTTAGTATTGCTTCTCATCTTATGTAAAGACCTGTCTTCGTGTTTCGAATAAGAAAATTCGTAAAAGAAATGATTAAACTTGTAGCTTATTTGCATTTAAAGGAGTGAGGTTCGACTACTACCAGAACTTTCCAGTTGATTATTTTGTTAAGAGTGATCAATATGTTTAATAGAGATTTAGAGAAAGATACGTGTGGTGTATGGAATTAAATACTATTTTATAGCATTGCGGATACGATTAAAAATACGCTTCAATCGATAGGTTAGAAGTGCATCGACCTTCTCTTCTTGGCAAAAATCCTAATAAATACGTCTTGTATCTACGTCGTTGGGGATTTTTCCTACTTATATTCGTGCGACGTGTCCGTTCCGGTTATAGCGGAACGAGCCGCTATACTACTAAATGGAAAATAATAAAAGAAACCATTGGATACTTACTGTTACTGATGTTGAGAGGCGCCATGTTTCCGACGAAACGACGACGATCGAACTGGCCAAACAATTAATGGAAAATGTTTTTTACTTCTGATAGCGCCATGGCCAAATTAAAATAACGAGACTCGTCCTCGGCCAGTGCCTTTCGAGGCGAACCGCTGGCGAACTTCTCCTCTCTCCGATTTCCACCATCAGCTGATCGACCACAGCCGAATTGTCACTAACGGATATTCGTACGTGCTGCCGTCTACCAATCAGAATCGAACGGTGACGTAATAGCACTAACGGCAAAATTCCGCCATTTTTTCTTTCTTTTTTCCTATCATTTCTTGATTAAAATTTAATAAATAATTCCTAAAAATTAGCGCGGGTTTAATTATTAATTATAGAATATGACTATTAATATATATATCCAAAGTTTGGCTTTTAAAAATATGGGGGCTAATCGCCATCTAGCGGAGACGATGCCAAACATATGAAGTTATTTATAGACACACGAGGTAGCAACTGGAAACAGGTGGATGAAGTGTGACGTGGCGCCAGCGATGTCGTCAGAGAGATTCCGGGAATTCGACAGCAAATTTTTCGAGAATTGAAACGAAATTGCTAAATTTTCACGTCTGACGTTTGATGGGCAACACATGGATTTTTTCCCAAACGTGACAATTCTTGTAAAACTCGAGTTTAACGCTAAAATAATAGAAATTCGATAAAGGATTTCGAAACAAAGGTTGAGTTAACCGATATCGAATTTTCAGTTAACATTTGCGTGAATCGAAGTGGGTCACCGTTCTTTTCGTCACTCGGGCAGGTGAATAGAAATAAAACTTTGGTCTATAGATTACCACTTGACTTAATCCATATTTTTGTTGCCAATGTGAATCGGATGGTAAAAAATATTTTAGTTTTAAATGCGATAAGAGTAATACTACATAACTGTTATCCAGTTTAGCTTATCCCTCTTCCTCTCTTTTTTTTATTAAGGGTACCAAAAAACTTATTAAAATGCGATTGTGTTCACTCCTTTTGCACCTTCAGAAACGTGACAAACTAATAAAAATGATATAACTAAAGTACAGATCTCCTCCCTTTGAATAAGTTACTGAAGCTAGATTTCCCCTTTATATAAAATGATAACAAGTTCACTCGTCCTTCCTTTTCTTAAAGTGCAAAAAGAGGGGAGACAAACTGAATATAAGTTATTAAAATTTGATTGCCACTATTTTTGTATCTTCGAAAGGGGACGATCGAACTACAGATCATCCCACTTTACGAGTTACTAAATCAGACGATCTATAGCCTACTTTACTTAATTCGATTGTCCCTTCTTGTTGAGAAAGAACAAAACAAGAAAAAAGAAATTTTTTAGTAACTTATATCAAGAGGAAGACCGATCTGTAAATAATAAACGTTTACCATGTTAAAAAAAATTAGTCAACAATTATGCGGTTTCAGCTTATTTTCAGGTTGACCTAGATGAAATTTAGTGAATTTATGTTAATCGAACCGCATATCCTGTAATTTGCAAACATATTTATCCGATTATGTTAATATACGTAAAATATGTTTTACTCTTTACATAATTTAGAAGTTTTCATTTATCATAAAATTTTATTTTATAAAAATGAAATTTAAATAATTTGTCTAGCGGAATTTTATTTTTAAAAAATTTATATGAAAAGAGGTCAGTTCGTTTATTATAAACACAGTACGGTAGAACTTCGCTTAACGATCACCTCGCATAACGAGCAAAACAAATTGTAAAAATTTGCCTCGCTTAGCGAGTGAGGTTTCACGTAACGAGTGATGAGGAGAGAGGAAGTCCCGAATTGTGTGCATGCGGCCTGCTCCATCAGTCTGTGTTTAGCACTCGTTCCGCTAGCATCTTAGTGTCGCTTGTGATCACATGTCTTTCCAAACTTGGTTCACGCATATTACTTATAAACATCAACAACCATAGCCCGTTATATAATAAACACCCCAAACGATATGCCAAATCCTTGGGTCATTAAATTTAATGACCGATTCCAAATTAAATTTTAAAAATATCTAAATTAAAAAATAACTGTTTATAATTATTAAATTTAATACGAGACGGAAACATAACTGCCCACCTCTAGTCTAATTAATTTCTAATATTTAATTATAGCCTTTACCTAACCCAAGAATTTGGCATATCGTTTAGTGTGTTTATCAGACATATTATCTGTGATTTTTTTTTGTTTCTGCAAATCGAATTCTCATTCCGCGCTAGAGGAAATGATGATGATGATTCACGCTCCTTAACAGTGTATATTGTACAATGTTTTTTGAATAAACGTTATACATAAAACATTTGAGCATTTTTTCGGTGTGGAACGCATTATCGTATTTTACAATAATTTCTATGGAAAAAATCGTTTCGCTTAACGAGCGTTTCGCATTACGAGTAAAACTCTGGAACGAATTATGCTCGTTAAGCGAAGTTCCACTGTATTTTACATCAAACATTGATTATTTTTAAAACGCGATCTGTACTGTTAATACTTAAATTGTTACATTTAATATGATGTATTGTTTAAAACTTTGTTAAGCAATCGCCAAGTCTTTTTATATAAAATTTGAAAAAATACTGAGAATTCAAATATTTTAGAGAATTGCATGTAAATATATAGGAAAATATCATAATTTGATGGTAAACTTGAAAATGAAACAATACTTAATATATTGCTGTAGACGGTGATGTTGAAACCAAGTTTCGAATTTATAGATGCAGTTTAAATTATAATTCTGAAATAAAATTCAGTTCTTTTGCGATTCTTTAGTTTGACGTTTCTAATTTCACGTACGATTCAGTGAATTGAAAATAAGACCATTCACATATTGTAGTGCAAGCTTTTCTTTATAATAATTATTCAAGAAAAAAAAGTGAACAATCCTGATCAGGATTGTTCAGTTTTTCGAGATACGTTGACAGGCCTCAGAAAGTAAGCTGATCAGGCTTATTTTTAAATAAAATTTGAATAAATTTTTCGCTAATGTTTGTTGTTCCTTAACATACAAGAAATACAATTGAATAAATGATTTGTAACAAATGTTTTCGAAATCCTCCATACATGGGAAGCTAGGACAAAAAAGGCTGTTGGCATAACCCGTTACAGCATATCTTAATAAATGAAGTTGATAGAGAAACAATTTAATTATCTGTATATTCGTAGTATAAAATTGTTTAAAATGTTTCGAGATGAATGCTCAACGTCAACCAATTCATTATAGACAGGAATAGAATTACACCTGACAGACTTTTCTCTTCAAGTAGGCTTAATGTAATTCGATCATTAAATTTTACATTAACTAACCTAGTGTGACTTTTCTTAATATCAAAGGGTGTATTAAACACACAATATTAACCATTAAGTTGAATATCTGCAAAACTGTTCAAGATTGAAATGATCTTGTGTAACTATTTCTGAATAGGTCTTTTCGCCATATGCACAATGCATGCATTAAATGAAATCTTTAATTCATTGATCTTTATTCGTATTTCCATTAATGGATATATCAGCACTAATTTGACAGAAAATTGCTGCAAGATTTAATGTCTAGACGAGATGTCTGCTGAGGATTGTGCTTGGAATTCTTATGGTACTGTACGTCCTATATATGAGAAGCTCCTGGAATATACAAATTCAAATACGTTCTAGTTTAACTGCAGGGCAATATCGTCGATTATTAATACGTTAATGCGTTGTTATTACAAAACACATGCTTGGAAAGAAATAGTCATTTTTCAAAAGTTGGAGGCGGAAAATTTAGTATGGGTCACTTTGAAATTTTGTTTTGTCTTTTTCCCCTCCATCGCCAGGAATGATAAAAAGAATTAAATAAATTAATTGTTCGATAATTTTTTTTTTTTTTTGATTTCCCGAATAACGAGAACAACATTCTATTAAAATAAATTTAAATTCCGACAGAGTATAAGAGCATAAAGAGCAATTTGTTTGCTCTAAACACAATTAGTATTAAAAGAATTACATTAGACTCGTAAATCGGCACCCCGGTAATCGGCACGATTTTCAGTCGGACTGTGTCGTGCTGAATCGAACGTTTTTGATACTAAATTTACTTCTAAAGTATAATTTTCATGTTTTTATATTCTTCAATATATTTATTTTCTTTGTACAAAATGCAGAAATAATTTTTAACGATACGATAGCCTCGATTATTATAAAAATTTTCGTTAGGCTTAAAATCGACGAAAAATTCAACAGGAAGCGACACGCAACGGAGAAAAATTCAACAGGAAGCGACACGCAACGGAGAAAAATTTGAACATCGGACAGGTTAATATATTTTTTCGTACATAAACCGTAATCGGAACAAATCCCTAATCTGAACAACCCGTCCCCAATTGATTCCGATTTTCGGTTCACTACTGTACTTAATTCTTTTGTGTTTAAGATTTTTATTGCCTTAACGAGTATTCTTAAAATTGAGTAAATCTTCTCTTATACAAAGAAATTGTTAAAAAAAAATCAATGCATAGCAAAATAAACTATTGTGAACGGAAATTGAGGAATTTAAATTATTCATAAACGACTTAAATGATTACAATTAAGGCATTTCTTCGTGTGATTTATTTAGAACAATGGTTCTCAATTCTTGAGATATGGCACATTCACAATTTTTGACGATGCACCAACGAGCCAGTGTTACATTAAAGATGCTCTCATGTTTAAACGAAAAGCGATGTTGAAGATCTGCATTTTCTTAACTATAATAAATACACAAATAATATATAACAACTAAAATTTCCATGGTATCCATGCGAGAAGTTCCCAGCACATTAGTCGAATACTACTGAGACTAGAGTTCTTAGCGTTTCCCTCATTTGTGATTGCCCCCCAATTTGAACTCCATGATTAAAATAACTATCCCAAAGATCATCGGTTACCTTCTTGCAATCGAAGATGTTTTCTTCAGATTAGAATATTAAAAATGACCGCCAAAATAAATTTCATAATTTGTTTCATTTACCATAGCTATTTTTCCGACTGGCGCTGTATCCCAACGTAGCATCGACGGAGAATGCCCCGTAGGCAGATGGCAATTTGACACCTCACGCTTTCGCATCCCCTATAAATTATTATCCAGAGTGCATTAGATCTTTATTGAAATTTTGTATCCTTAGATATTTACAAATTGAACATTTCAATTTTATAGATTCATCATTTAGATCAGCGATAAGCAACTTTTTCTAAATGCAGGCGCAGTCATGCATATTTTTACGAAGCTGTAAACTTTAACTCTGTTGAATACTAACATACTACATAACCGCCACTATATTTGATACTAATATATGCTAACGATATGCAAACTAGTAATATAGTTTATTCTCTTACTGACATGTTTAATTTAATCTGATATTCGCGACGAAAAACAATTAGGGTTGTATAATGGCACGAGGCAGAAAACAGGTAAATAAAATTACGTTGCCAAAGCCCTGGACCGCGGATTGTTCATGACTAATTTAGTTTATCAAAATTATTATTATTATTGTGTATAGATCACAAGTCAATATAATGAACTAATAGTTGAATTAACATGGTTTCATCCAGATTTCATTAAACCCTAACTAGTCATAGTGACAGCTGCAACAGATGTCAGATACATTAATAAATAGTCGCAATTTCGCGAAGTATGAGTCTGATTAGACACTATTCACATATTGATGTTTACTTAGAAAAAGCTTAATTTTATCAAACATTTTAATTTTTAAGTTTTATTCACAGTATTTGCAATGGAAATGACTGATTCACATTGATTTCGGATTAATCGTTAAATACATAATCATTTGCATAACACTTTGCTTATAATATAGTCCGAACTAAGTTTTTTAAATAGAAATCAATGGAAATTAAATACAAACTTTAAAAATATTAAAATATTTAAGTAAAAAATGGTATTGGAAATGTATCACAAATAATGATTGTAAAAAAAAAGTCGTGTGTGGTGAGTCACCAGCCAACAGCATGGGATACCATATCGAATTCTGTGCTCGAATCTTTCTTAAAAGATTTCTGACCGAAATTTAGAAATTCGTATACTTTATCAAATTTACGTTTTTATAGCAAAACAATCAATCAAAATGATCTTAGTATACCAACAGGGATGACGGATGATTAAGAAAAGGCTACCATCCTACAACTCAGAATCCAGGGCGGATTCTCGAATTTTCATAGATGGGTTTACCTGGACATGTCGGAACTACTACTAATACGCATGGCCGACTATTATGAGCCTTACCAAACCCATAAAAAAAATATTCAAAAGGAATTCTGATTGCACACAGGAAGGAAAAACTTAATTTTTTTTAAAACTATCCCATTAAAATATTCGCTGACAATAAAGAATTTAATTTTTATCCTTTCTTATGAACGCAATTTAGTTATCCTTATAAAGAAAATATTCCCACAAAAAGCTTAAAATTTTCAAATTTCAGAAATTAGCATTCTGAACAAATTATTATTATTAATATTTGAAAAATGTTAAAGAAAAACAATTGATTTAAAAAATTAATCGGAAAAGCAACGATTCTTAAACGTTTATTTAAAACAGGAAATTAAACATGATTATTTAAAAATTGTAATAATTTAGAATCCAAGCTGATACTTAAATTTCTTTCTGTTAAAGTGAATCATTTGTTTCTGCCCATAAAAACCCTCTAAATGTTTAAAGAATTTATTCAGAATATAATCTAAGAAATTATATAATTCTGAATTAATTTAAATAAAAATCTAAAATTAATCATTATTATTACATATTTTCCATTAAAATATTAAGTACAGTAAAATAATAAATCATTAAAATTCAGAAATTTTTTAAAAATGATAAAATTTAATGATTAAATTTTTTGATATTCAGTATGTGACAATTTTTCTTTGGTACAAAGTTTTATTTTTTATGAATTTTAATGCCACATACTTTAAAAACTTTTCACAGAATTAATGAGCTGATTTTTTAATACTGACATTTCATTTATTAATAAAAAATGAAATTTCAATTAAATACTATCAAATAACTTTCAAATGCTTTTAATATTTTCAACAGAAATGCATTTAACAACAACATATTTCAACTATGCTCATTCAAATTTAATATATATATAGATATATATTTATCACATATAATTTGGTGAGAAAAACCCATACTTCACTGCCATTTTTCATTAAAAAAAGTAAATAAATATTGAAATTATATTAATCTTTAAAAAAATTTTTTTAAATAAACTCTATAAAATGATGTTAAACTTTATTGTTTTAATAATAAAACTACTGCAAATTAAAATACGTTCTAGTATTTAATTTAGAAGATTAAAGACTTCTTAAATACTATAAAAATTTACTTTTTTTTAAATTGACATTATAATAAGAATTAAATCTTTACAAAGACTTTAATTTATGAAATTAAAGTAAAATTTATTCAATTTTAATCCTAATGTCCTAAAGCAAAGTCCTTTTTTTTTATCTATTAGAATATTTTAAAAAAAATTAATTTATAATTTTAAAGAAGTGTCAAATTATGATAATTTTGTGACAAAATATTTGAATGTTGCAAAATAGTCAATCATTATGGAATGTTTTTTTTCTTTTTTTTTGAAAATGTTATTTCATAAATACAGTATATTTAACAAATATATGAAGATTCTCTTCTATATTTATTCCATTATGTAGAAAAATAACTGCAGAAAACCAACTGCTTGAAAATGCATGGAATGAACAATGATATAAATTAAAATTTTTAATATTTAATAAACCTCATAATTCACTGTGATCATTTGACTTTTTAGATTCATCTGAAGATTTTGTTGGCTCTTCATTAGTACCTGTAAAATAGAGATGCATGAGAATGAATTAAATAATAAATTAGTTTAGAAATATCATCATATTTAGTAATGTATTTACAATAAACTTAAAAATTTGAAAAAAAATATGAATAAATATGATTTCAAGATGTCAAAAATATAAGATTAGGAGGAAATAAATGTATCTACAATTCTTATTGTGACAGTGTCACAATGCTGGGCTGCAATTTTTAATGCTTTAATGTTTAATCATTTTAATTTAAAAGATCAAAAGACTTTTGATCCAGACTAAAAATCCAATCATGGGCTCTATTCCTTAAGTTTTGCATATCTGATCCCCATTTTTATCTATCTATTTTTGAGATTAAGGAAGGATGGATAATAGTGGAAATCTATAAGTCTGCAATTTGAAAATTGCAGTCCAATGATGAAAGTAAAAAATAATTTAATTGTACTTAAATTTTATTATGAGGATCTTTACAATTTAAATCAAAAAGTCAAATGATAGCTTGATTATAGATATATAGAATAAAAAAACACATGTTCTACACAAAATGTAGTCTCTTGTGGACAAATTGAAATTATAATCAATGAGTGACTGTGAATTAAGATATTTACAATATTTGAACATAAATATAAGTATAATAATTCTACAATATATTAGCAGAATATATTCTACCAAGAAAGAAGTCAAAAACAAAATTAGTATAACTAACAATAATTGATGTAATATTAAAACTTAAAAATAGATTTTGTTTTTATTTTATGATTAAGTTTTTAACATAGTAATGCTTAAAGGTATATCAAATAATCCTAAATTCACATATTTTATATTAGACACTAATGAAAATTTTATTTTGGAATTTTAATTGTTTTACTATTTCAAATTACATTACAAAAACCACAATTACTTTTGGGATGATAATGAAATATCTGCAGTAATAGAAGCCACTGGTTAAACAATGATTGCTAGTAAAACTAAACATTTTATAGAAAAAGCTTAAATCTTAAATATAACTAGAACTGAACTTTAAAGTAAGAACTATGAACATGTTCAAAGTTACATATAAATATTTACAATATTCAATTTAATATAAGCATGTAAGTGCATATGTTAAATCTTCAAGAGTGAGCCCAACCTCTTTCTTTAAAATTTTTGAAGTTTTTTTTTTTTTTTTTTTTTTGTAACTCTTTCCGCCCAGTGGGCACTAAGAGGGCCTCTTATAGCAAGCCCATTATGGGTTCGGCCAGGCCCACAATGGGGCGACCGGGTGGTAAGGGACGGGGACCGACATATCCGGAAGAACCACCCCCCGAAAAATTCCTGGGGATTTTTCGACCCGTCCGGATTCGATACCGGGTCCCCCAGGGCGGCAGGCTCCTAGCCTTGACCGCTCGGCCATCCGGCCGCTTAAATTTTTGAAGTTATAATGCAAAAAGTTATATTATTAAAAAAAAAAATAATTAAATAAATGAAATAAGTAATAACTACAGACCTAGAAATCCAACAATCAAATGTTATTTCTATTTTAGTACTTGATTTAAATTTTCATTTTTGGAATGTTTCTACATACAAAGTTCACTTTCAGACAAATTTAAAAGAAAAAATTAAGTATGAAAATATTTATATGTCAAATACTTACACCTATTTATGCAAATATAAGCACTACACAAAATCAATATCCAGCAAGAAACTACCAAAATCAGGTACCCTTTGCAAACTGATCATTTGACAACCTGAGGCCTCCACCATTCCCATCTTTAACCACCATATTCTCCTTTATGCATGTTACATCCACAACATTCTTATCTTGCAGCAGCACAAAACCTGTATTTGAGATTACATGCATAAAATCAACATAAAGAAATTGATTTTCATCCCTGCCCCATTTTTCAATCCTTTTTTTTCAAGATGGCCAGCTTCAATGCCCTAATTTGTTGAGCCTTCACTCATTTGTCTGATGGACAAATGAGTAAAGGCTCAACAAATTAGGGACTCTGAACATTCACCCAATATGCCAGACAACATGGGTATTCTCCAAACACCATCAAAGATCTAATTCATCTTTATTCCTCCACCATTATTGTCATGCCTAACAATTGCTCCCATGAAACCATAAATAAAGCTGTTACAAACAACAACAAAATTGTGCCCTTACAAAGAGATTGCCCAAAATAATAACTTTTGATTAGCTTTCAGAAGTCGTCCCTCAGTTTTCACCCTCCTCTGCAACACTACAACTATCCAGATATAAACCTCCTCCCTGGTATAGATACTATCCCTGTTACAGATCACAGAGCTAACCACAACTTAGAATATTAGGTGCTACAAGGCAACATTTGAACACCCACCTCAGAGAATATTGGATGTTCATCAGCACTTGCCACCACAGCATTAGCAACCTTTATTACTGATCCTGACACTGAGGCATGTCTTGACCAAGCATGTCTCCTAAATAACACCTCCCATAAAGAGTAATTTAAATATTTAGAACAGTTAAAAATTTATAAAGCTGCAAGAAAAAATGTAGTTATCAACTTTAGAGATGTAGACTCCTTCTCATGTGTGGAAGTCAATCTATGACAATTAGTCTTACAAACCCCTTCTATTTTGTCTCCCCCTTTTTGCATTGTGGACAGTGATCCACTATACTGTGTAATTCTTCTGTTCAAACCATTTGTTTTAACAGTTGCATTCGAACTGCAAAGATCTTTTAGTCTGACAATAATTGTTCAACAGGGATGTTTCATAGATTTTTGTAGCTTCTTGCTAGTATGTAGTGCTTATTTATATATATCCAGTTTGACTTTAAATTGAGTTTAAACTTTTAATAAAAGTTTTTTTTCTAATGTACTTTTGTTCGAGAAGTTAAACTCATATAAATTTAAATTTCCAAAAATTCCTTCTATTCAAAAACAAAATATTTATTCTGAAATTAATACTAATTTAAATTGTTTAATGTGGAAAGTGACAATTTATTAAAACATTTCTTTTTAGAAGTATCTTCTTAAAACTTATTTTAAATTATTTATTTTACAGTAATCTGTGTACATATTTTAATTTGAATTATTAGATATAAATCTGTAGCAAATTATTGTAATATGATTAGCAACTGTAATAACAAATACCAAACTCTGGATTTCTAAATCTTAACTTTAAATTTAGGATTTTTGTAAATTACATTAATGGCTCAATACAATATATACTTCAATAGAACACAGACAGCTTTGAACCTCAATTTATCATTCTACCTCTTCAGATCCTGCTGCTTTTATTTCATTTTACTGTAAGCTACTAAGTTGCAGTTAACAGAACAGTTCAAAATCAATTGTCTCAATTTTCAATATTTTGCTAGTCAGTATACTTAGCCATTATGTAAAACAAGCTTATCTTTTGGTGTCTTAAGAAAAGCCACAACAAAATGGATAGTAGAGTATATCTGAGTAGGACAAAAGGATAAACAGTAACAGTCACATGTGTGATGTAGATTGTTTAAAGGATAGAAAAGGTTCTTTCCTACAATGCAGCCTCATTACAACATATTTGAACTTTTTAAATCTTAAGAGCTACATTACATTGCGTCATTAGTGTAATTAAATTATACAGTGCTCCACAAAAGTATAGAACTGCTCAAAAAATTTGTCTTTTGAGGTCAGAACATGCACTAATAGATAGGTGCTGAATTACATGTAAAAAAATCTATTTCTAACTTATAAAAACGTAATTTAAGAAAACTGATTTGTGGCTAACTGCAAAATAGCGAGGAAGTCAATTTACATACTGCCACATAAGTACAGAACTGCCATCTTTCTTGCAAGTTTGAAGTGTAAAAGTATTTTTTTTTCATCATGCCTCGTGGTACCCATTTAACAGACTTTAATAAAGGACAAATTGTAGCTTTGAGAAGCACTGATTTAAGTCACCAGGCAGTAGCCAACAGCATCAAATGTTCAAAAAAGGTTATTCAGTATTATTTGTCAAATTCTGCAAATTATGGACCAAAGCGTAGAAGTGGATGCAAGCTTCAAAGCTTACCCTGTAAGACTTTACTGGAAAGGAGTAGAAGGCCCAACCTTACAGCATAGCCTTTGAAAGGAAGGATGAAGAATTTTAAAGGAAATGAGAAGAAGGGAGAAAAGAAAAGACTAATAGGAAAGTGTGAAACATGAGACCTCAGAGCACTCAGTCAGTTTTATTAATTGAAAATAATAAATGTACAAAATATGGGGCATAGCCCATAAGCAAATAGTGAATATAAAGAAATTACAGAAAGGTACGGACGCCCAAGGGGCTGCCTCTGGTGAGGCAGGTACAGCGATATACATATCCTGTAAGACTGCAGATGAATTATTAATGCAGCTTCTAATTCCACGCATAAAATTTGGGATGATTTGGATATTTAAGTACATCATGAAACTGTTTGATGGGTTTTACATGGCAACAACAACATTGATTTCGGATGAGAAGTGCCCTGCTCTTAAGCTTGAGCACAAAGCTGCCTAACACAATTTTGCTAGGTTATATGTATATGGCCATTCAATGGATTAAGGTACATTTTTTGTTTCATTTAGACCTATTGTCTAAATGAAACAAAAAACCAAGAAATAACAACCTTTTTGTTGTATAGATAATCTTTTCAGGTGGAAAAAAAATTTAATTTGGATGGGCCAGATGGTTTAGCATTCTAATTGCATGATTTACAAAAAAAAGCCCAAGTACTTTTTGCAAAGGAACTTCGGTAGTGGGAGTGTTATGGTTTGGGGTGCTTTTTCTGCATTGAGAAAATTGAATTTGGCATTCATTACCTGTTGATTGAACAGTGGCAAATATCAACAAGTTCTGGAGAACAAATTACTGCCATACAAACATAGATTCAGAGGAATTCCTTTTATTTTTCAACAGGACAATGCATCTATGAAACAGTGGTTTGGAAAATTTGGTTATGAAAATAAATGAATTGGCCAGTTCATTCTCCTGATTGCAACCCTATAGAAAATGTTTGGGAGATCTTGGTTGACTGAATTTATGACCAAAATCATCAGTATGCCAACACTGAACAGTTAAAACAAAGCAATTGTCACTACTTGGAACTCTCGAGGCATCGATCATAAAAAACTATGTTGATAGCAGGCCAAATTGCATTTTCAATGTTATCAGTAAAGGAGGTATGCAAATAAATTATTAAATTAAACTATTTTGTAGTATATAATTCTTTTTACATTCATTTACTAGTCAATTCTATACTTTTGTGGTGCTTAAAATCAGTTTTTTTTTACAATTTCTGCTGATTGCTGTGGGATAGGAAACAATGAGTTTTAACAAATTATGTTTTCATAAATCCTGAACAATATAAATAAGGTAGCTACCAGTGCTGCCGTTTCTAGAGTACTTTCAACCTCTCAGGGTAATGTTTAAGGTAGTCTTATATTTAGGGTAATTCTAGGGTAAAACTGTCCTATGATCTGATGCTATTACCCATCACACAAGTTTCGCTGGAAATTGTTTTAGCCAAAAACCGTTCTTTTTCCCTATAACTGGAGGCTTTTAGGATAGGACAACAGAAGCTAAAGAAATAAAGCAGATTGGCTCTAGGTACATGGGTGTACACTGTATAATACACACGGAGTAGGATTTTGCTTTTCTCCACCTTCATGTCATTGGGCCATTGACACACTACAGTATAAGTACAACTTTTGAATGACGTAAACAACTTTTATGTCATTCATCAGCTTATCTCACTTTGTGGCAGACAACACGTGTGACACAAATTTTGCCTGCAAGCGAACCATTTTGACTGCACCAGGCAGCAAACCTTTCCATGTTGTCCGATTTTTTTATCCGAACACGAGCTCGGAGAGTTTTCTGAATTTAGGGTAATCTAGGGTAAAACGAAGGTGCCATCTGGGTAGTTCCACCAGAAGCAGGCAGCAGCAATGGTAGCTACATCATATGTGTAATTCCTAACCTTTGTATAGTAAATTTGCAGCAGTTCTATACTTTTGTGGAGCACTGTATGCACTAAAATATAAAATTAACTTGCCTGTAATATCAGCAACATTTTCTTCCGTCTGTAAATTTTCTGGTATGTTTTCTTTTTCATTTGGTTCTATTTCTTTTTCAGAATCTATATCAGATTGTGTTTCTTCTATAAAAAAAAAAAAACAAATTATCTTTTATTTTATATATAGTGTTTATGACAATGATGGTGTTATTATATATATATATAATATATATATATATATATATATATGTGTGTGTGTGTGTGTGTGTGTGTGTGCGCGTGCGTATGTACACCACTCATTGTTGTCATAAAAATTAGCACACTAAGAAGGAGGTGTCAGAATCAAATGAAATTGTACATGTGAGTGTAAGTGATATAAGTAAGTGATTACAAAATGAAAGCAAAAGGTTCATTTATTGCAGAAAAAATAACAAATGAAAAAAGGTTCTAGTACCCTGTTGGGTCTCCTCTAGCATGAATACATGATGTGATAAGGATGAGATTGGAGGCATACAGGTGCTGTGTGGTGTCCAGCAGCATCACAGTCCACAATCGCTGTAAGCAGTCCTCTACTTCAGCCAAACTCATAGGCTGTCCAACTTGGTGTCCCAGGTGATCCTGACATGTTCAATCAGTGACAAATCAGGAGACTGGGTAGACCAGGTAAGTGTGGCTACATGGCAGATGCAATCCTGTGACAACCTTGTATGTGGTCGAGCATTGTCCTGTTGGAAAATGACTCTTGGGAGCCCTGCCATGACAATCAACACAAGTGACTGTGGGGTTTGCTAACATACAGCTGGGCTAACATGGTCCCTTGGATCACTACTAGAGGTGACCAGCTGTTGTATGTGATGGCACCCCAGCAGTGGGGCAATATGCTGCCCAAAAGTGTAGGCAGGATTGAGGCGTTCACCACGGGGCCTCCAGACATGAACACAACCATCATGAGCCCAAACTGATCCTGGCTCCATTCTGTTGCAGTTCAATCCCATTGGGAGAAACCCCACTCCAAATGGAGGCAATGGTGAGTGGGGGTCAATGGCAGCACATGTAATGGCCACAATGATATCAAATGTTTCTCATCCAGGTGTCTTGAAATGATATGGACTCACACAGACCTGTAATGACGATGCCATTCATATCCCAATGGTGACAATGATATAGTTGACTGTGTGTGAGAGTTCTCTCTTGTCCAGGGGTCCCAACACCACCTCAGAGTGTTGTTAGAATGACCTAGGTGGCAGGCTATCCAGTTAGATAACCATCTAGGTTTTCTCAACCCAATGATCCTTCCCCTCTCAGTTCCTGATTTAGTCTTTCATTGCAATGTAAAGGCCTCTCTAGTGATACAGCATCTCTCTAAAGGTAAACTACAGACAGGGTAGGGTGCCTTTGCATGCTTTTTGTATTGGCCAAGGAGTATGCAGTTTAATGCCTCTACTAGCATTACGCAATGAGCCATCATGCTATAACTAATCACCATACCTGCTTGAGATTTATATCACTGCAAAACTTGGCATGCAGATGACAACTCCTTCTTGTTGTACTAATTTTTATAGCAATGAGTGTATATAAAACTAATCTAAATAATTATTATTTATCTAGATGATGACTATCAATATCTATAGAAAAAGAATAACAAACATAGAAGTAAATTTCTAATTTTAAATTTATATTTAAAAGAAAAATCATACTTTTGGTTACTAAAACATCATTTTCTATTGATATTTATGTTACACTATAATACTGTATTATAAATTATAAGGTATAGGTAGGAAACAATACATGAGTCTATACATAAATAATCATTAACTATAAACTTATTGAAAATTTAATTACTATATTGAAATATTTTAGTAAATTTTTGAATTCTAGTAACAAAGCAAAATTGTAATAGTGCACATTTCTTCTGTTGTATTATAATTAAGTTAATAGTACTTCTAGTGAAAAACAAATCCACACTGCCTTTTAAGGTAGCCAAATGTTTTAGCATAAGTAAAAATACTTTTGGCCTTTGTAGGCCTATTTCAGTTAGAGAATTCTTGGAATGACACATTTGAATGTTACAGAATTGAATGACACATTTGAATGTTACAGATTTGAATAACAGATTAAATTTAAATTGACATATTAATATAGTACCTAAAATTAATCTAAATAAAACATAATTACGAAACAAATAAAATTAAAGTTTTAATTTTTTATGATTTTACATACAATAAAACATATACAATACATTTGGCTACCAGAAAAAGCAGCATAGATTTCTATTATTACAGTAGTAATATGCTTCAAAAAATATTCAAATAATTACTGTGATTTAATTACATTGAAGTCTTTTTTGTTTTGTTAGTTATTTTAAATGCATGTGCCACTTTTTTCTGTTTTAATTTTAGGAATTAATTTTTTCTTTTTAGTCATGCTCTCTTTTATAAAATTTGTTCTATAAACATTTTAATAATTAGTTATTCATATATAGATTCTTTATACTACTTCATCCTATACTTCAATACATAAAAAAAATTTGATATATCCTATAATACAATAGTCAAGATGAATTTATGTATTATTTGTCACTTGAATGCCATTAAAGTTATTTGCCACTTTAAATTTTTAAAAATTTTATTAAAATAAGAACTAATGTAACTACTACTTTAGTCCTCAATTTAATTAAAATACTTAAATAATTTTAAAATGAAACTGTATCTTTGACTATTCTAAAACATCTCAATCTAATTGAATTGAGTAACAAACATTAATAATTTTTCAAAATAATTTTAAAATTAACAAATGGTAATAAACATCTGAGCGATCTAAATTAATATTTGATCATATTTATACTTTAAATTTAAACTTTAATTATTTATCTTTTAAATTATATATTACCTGTAGATTCTGTTTCATTTGTTTGTGTATTATTTTTTGAAGTCTCTTTGTTACCTTCTTCAGTTTGTTTTGTTTTTGGAACGGCAAACCTTGCTTTATTTAACAAATATTTGACTTCTCGATCTAATGCAGCAATTTTTTCTGCTATTGATTTAATTGTTAACTTTGGATTTTCATAAAGTGGTGTATTTTCTTGCTCTTTTACACTATTATTTTTCCATTGCTAAAAAATATAAATATATACAATATTAAATTATTAAAATATTATAGTTTAACCATCAAATGTAACAATGTTCTAATATTGTAAATTACTTTGGTTTCTACTATTTTTCATAAAATTTTTAAAATGTTAAGTTTTATAAATTTTATTTTCTTTGACTTATACATTATCATTCATTATATAATCAACAATATTTTCTAGACGAGGAAATAATGTGAAAAACAAAATACATTAGCATCTTTTATTTTGTGAATCATAGAAAATTATGAAAAAAGAATTTAAAATTCCAATTGTTGAATGTCTATCTGGATATGACAGACAGGCAAAATTACAATAATAATACCAACTATTCTAATATTAAGAAACAACAAGTAGTTTTTTCACTAAAACGTTTATTTCTATAAATATCATCATAAAGGGTTTGGGATGCAAGCAGAGACATGAACTATGAAATGTAGCAATTTTGCTTTCCATCTCAGTGGACATATTTCCGTTAAGAAAACTCTCAAATGGATATAGGACTTTTAACAGCAGTTCAACTTCTGAGAGAGGCAGATACTAAAATAAAAATCTGCCTAGACCCAGTTCTTTACTAGATCTCAGATTTTGTTATAAATAGAAATTATTGATAAAAAAAAAAAGAACAAAGAAACAGCAAAGATTACTCCAAAGGAGAGTCAAACAAGAAATCCAACATTAGCTCTAAGTAGCTTGGACCTAAAAAGGTGTAATGATCTTGGACAGCTGAATATTTAGATCAATTTATTCAAAAAAAAAAAATATCAAAGTACTTTTGTAGTAGGGCAAATAAAGAACTGCTGACTATGGAGAAAAAGACAAATAATGTAATTTTCAACAGACCTATAACCTGAACACAGGATAAAAAATGACATATACTTTATCATCATCATCATCTCCGTTAATAAAAAATTATTTACTAACAATGAGAGGACATGGCTAGCTACCCACGGATTTTTGATCAATTGGGACATGGTGAAACCACATTAAAAATTAGCTGATACATGTCCAAGCTTTTCATCCAATGTGCCTTAAAAATATTAATTTTTGATTTTTGAAAATTCAAAGATTTGTAGCATATAGTTATAAGCCATGATTGAACATATATTTGAGAGCACCATGTAACACAGTTTGTTAAAAAGTCATTAATTAATGGTGACAAGCTATAGTTTTGTTTTGAATGCAGTTTTTTTTTTTTTGTGTGTGTGTGTGTGTGTGTGTGTGTGTGTGTGTGTGTGTGTGTGTGTGTTACTTATGTAATTTTACTTAATATAAAAAAAATTTTGCATTTGCATATTTAATAAAAGTATAAATAATCCAAAAATCACTTTAATCTTCATATTTCTAGCAGTTTTGTTTTCATTTTGAAGTAAGAGCATAAGCAGCATAAGCAGAAACTGTCACCAGTTGCAGAATAAACACCAATTATCTATTACGAAAAATGAAAAAAAAAAACCATTTCTTTATTCATTATCAATTATCCTTTCCAGTTTTTGAAGATGTAATAAAATATGCATGGTTTGCATTGAAACTAATTACACAACAAAACATATTTAACAATGTAAACAAAAAATATGCTTTCAATCCATTCAAGAACTGAGACAATTCAAATGTTGCTTTTTACATGCTCTTATGATATGTATCATCCAACAACTTGTAAGTCATCATAATAAGTATAGATATTCCTTGATTAATGCAATTAATTAATCCCTTGATCCTACCATATATATCAAAATATGGTATCTATTGTTAAGTAAAGACAGCTGGTAAAGCTATGTAAATTAAAACTTCTGCCACACATATAAAGGGATTGCTGCAATTAATTTCACACATTAATCAAATCCTGTCAGCATTGAAAGAATATATAAGGAACAAAAAAAATTTATCAAAATTTAATTAAAGCAAAAAAAAAATATTTTTCGGAAATGAGTGACCAACTATTGAAGGCCAGAGATACCAAAAAATTTTGGATTATTATTAATCAAGTCTGTAATAAATTGCAAATTACAGGTCCCAAGTGCTGTGTGTGATAAGTGAAAGCAATACCTAGAGGAATTTTCTATTACTTATATAAATAAATACAAAGAGCAGAAACTACAATGTATTTTGACCACGATCCAACCAATAATAGAAATATTTAATGTAGAAAATTTACATAGATGTATTAAAAATTTGAGAGAGAAAACAGCTTCTGGTGCTGACTAATGGAGTCAGCACCAGGATACCAACTTGATAATTAAAAATGTTTCGATAGAAGGTATTCACGCATTGTCTAATCTATATAATAATTTCTATTACACGGGTATAATACTGAAAGATTAGAATAGAGTCATTTTTCAAATGATATTTAAAAAAGGAATATGAAACTGCCCAGCTAATTATCATCCTATCACTCTTCCGTCTAGATTTTGCAAATTGTTTACAGCAGTATTAATGGAAAAGTTTAATGAGTGGACTGATACTAATAAATTCCTCAATTATACATAGTTTTCATTCACAAAAAAACGGAGGTACTCAAATTGCATTATTCACATTGATGGCACTAGTTCAATTGCAATTATATAAAAAGAGAAAATCTATGCCTTATTTTTGGATTTGAAAAAAGCGTATGACTGTGGTTATTGCAGTATTGCTAAATAAGTTGAGTAAATACAGAGCAGATACTTGTATGATTAGAATAATTGACCAATTGTTAGGTCACTATGAAGTAGCAATAAAACAATTTGACAAGAAATGGCCAGCATTGCAAGTGGACAGAAGACTACTACAGGGAGACCCATGGTCCCCACATCTTTTCAATTTTTTCCTATCTGATATAAATGAATGTTTTGAGATAGAAGACGATGGTTTCGATATAGATGGCCAAGTAATTCACTCCCTATCCTATGCTGATGATATTGTAATAGTCGCATCCATAGCTGCAGGACTCCATAGGAAAATGAAAAAGTCCAAGAATAGTGTAAAAGTTGATAGTATAAAATTAATTATTAATCCAAGCAAATCTTCAATTATGATATTTCAAAATGGATCCAGACTTGCAAAAAAGGACATCATTCTACTTGAACAAAGAACAACTTAAGATAACACAAGAAGTTAAATTTTTGGGAATTATACTGACTTCCACACTAACCTTTGAAAAGCAATATAAAGAATCTATTCAGAGATATAACTGACTGATTAATAACATGGTAAAACTCTTTGCTCAAATTATGCTAAAAAAACATATATATCCATTTTAAACTGTTTACTTCCATAATCCTTAATGTGATGGCCTACCTCACCAATTTGGAGTCTAACAATATATAAAAATTTGAAATAATCCAAAATAAATTCATTCAAAAAATTTTTACTCTGGACTATAACAGCTGGATACACTCTCAGAATTGAACTCCAAAGATTCAAATTAACTCCCTTCTTTGTTAAAAGATTTATTAACTTTCTTTATAACATCAGAGACAATGGCAACCTACCAACAAAACTACTACACTTGCTGTATAAAACATCTTGTCAAAATCCCCAAAAAGTTCCTGGATTAGTCAAATGAGAAATATTGTCAATGAATATGGAGTTTCTATAATTCCATTGTTAGAAAATTCAGAAATTAGTGATTTAATAAAGAAGCAACTAATCCAAAATACATTAGAAATTACTTTAGCTCAAGATATTGAAGAAATGCATAGGAGAAAAGAATCTAAATGGTATAATATCATATTGGACTACCCTTTTAATAATAATTATATGTTATCTAATATGCTGTTTACAATCAATTTTTACAAGAAATTTTTTATACAACTTAGATTAAATAGCAAAATGATTATAGTTAACAACAGAATATATGAATTTTCAAAAATAATCTATCCAAGATGCCAAGATTTATTTACCAAATATCACATTTTGTGAGTGTAAAAAGGGATACGAACTAAGAAACAGAGAATTTAAATCAACTAAATACCTTTAAAGAAGAAAATCAAATGTATCATTTATTTCACTATACAAATTCTGTAATAATTTACAAATTACCGTATTTTACAGACTATAAGACGCACCTTAATTTTTAAGCAATTTTTTTTAAAAAAATACCTATAAGACGCACCTGAATTTTGGAGGCAATTTTTTGAAGAAAAAAGTGCGTCTTATAGTCCGTAAAATACGGTATACAATTATGTAAAAATCTTTTGTAATCAACCTTTTTAAAGTTATATGTACAGTACTTGAACCAATACAACTAATGAATGTATTAAAACTAACCGGTGATACCAAATCATATTATTGTTACGATGAATGTGAATACAATGTAATAACACCCTGTAATGACAGGCTATGGCCTAATATGATAAGTAATAATAAATAAATTAATTAATTCTTCCATAACAGAATGTTAATAAAAATCAAATATTCTATTTTCAATTCACATATTGATACAAAGAAAACATAAAATTAGTTTATATTTTTATCCATCACTCAATTTATTTCTATGTAGAAAAAACTCAAAATTTATTTATTCATTTTAAATTTAATATTTAAGTTCAGTTAGGTCTACTTAAAATAAATGTTTTGATGCAATAGTAATTTAATTACTAAGATATCTGTAATATTTCTAAGCCCATATTATTTTGATATACCTATTTCTAGTATCTAGAATGGTAATTTATTCTTCAAACTCATTTTTAAAAATAAAAAATTTTATTTATATTTTATTAGAAAAGATAAATGCCAAATCTTATTTTGATAAGTGCCATTATTGTTTGTATTAGTCTAATAAATAATTGAAACATTATCAAGTTGAAAAAAATTCACGACCAGATACTAATTTTCATGATTGTAACCTGTATTTGCAAAAAATAAAAAATTATTCTTCTACAGCACAATAAAATTTCTATCCTTTTCTAGACCTTTTAGTAAACAATTTAAAAAACAAGCATAATCTATAAAATATATTACCTATTACCTACTGCTAAAAATGACCACAAAAGTAGATTTAAAAAAATAAAACTTTAGGTGTTAAAGTTTAAATTTATTTTTCCTGTAAATTTAATTTTATTAGATATAAATTAACTTATAACCAACTTGTAAGTGTATTTGAATTTTTAACTCTAGGATTTTGGAACGTCTTTGAGAAAAGCAAGGTCACAGTTAAATAATTTAAAAGTTGGAAATGTAAATAAATTTTAGTTATTTGACCTCCCTATACTAATATTAATATAAAAGTATAGGCTACTTATTTTGCAGAAATATTAGATATAGAATAAACGTTTTATAGATTTTGGATCAGTGATTGCACTTACATTGCAATGACATCAGTGACCTCATTTAGTTCATGCTTGACGAGAAAATTTTCCTCAAGTTGCATTTTTAAATATTTTGGCAAATGGCATATTTTAAACTTATTTTGTTAAATTTAAAATTTAAACTTTAAAAAAAGATATCCTGTCACTTCTATAACAAATTTTTAAAAAAAATCTTTCCATAGTGACCACATGATGTTCTATTATCCAATCGGAAATTAACAATATAATGAACCCTTTATTTAGAAAGTGTTACTGCTCATCTAACTAACATACATACAATTTATCTTTGTTTCATCAATGTGGAATTAAGAAATGGCTTTGTCAAGGGGTGTAGATGCAACATTACATCATCAATAATCAAAACAATAATTATTCAACATCAACCTGTGCCAACTCCAGATCAGAATCCAGAAACATATAGACCATTACCTGACGCTCATGTAGATATTGCTAAAGTTGTGGAAAACTTAAAGTTAAGAAGACCTAATATGGTTCCAAATGAAATGAATTCTGCTTTACTAAGTGCTCTAGTGATGCTTAGAGCTCATTACCAACAATGTCATGTAATTGCTGTTCGTCAAAAACAAGATTATATGGCTCGAAACGAGACTGCTCCAGTGCAGTTAAATGAATATCTCTCGACCCTAAATGTGTCTATTCAACAGTTAACTCAACTTCTGCAGACAATAAGAGCTCAGCAGTCGCAAATACATCAGGCTCAGCAAGCAGCTGCAGGAATTAGGTTTCGTAATCCTCCATGGAATCAAAATAATCGAATGAATCATTTGAATAGAGCAAATCAAACACAGGCATATAAAATAACATTAACCAGAGGCACATCATCTCAAGGACAATCACCAGCTTTGGGAATGTTCAGAATGTTCTACAACAAGGACCTCGAGGACCTTCTACAATTAACATTCAGTTACTTTCAAACAATCGCATACCTGTCATAACTACTACTAGCCAAAGACTACCAGTAAATAATGCTCGGTATGCATCATCTGTTTTGAGAGGTCATGCTGGCTGGAAATAACATTTTATTAAACAACAACAACAACAACAACAACAACAACAACAACAAGACTACTTTTTGTTTTAGTACTCCCGGAAATACAAATGTGCCTCAATTCAACATAGGCAACGGAGTAACAATAACTCCAATATCTAACCCATGCCAGTCTCAACACAATCACTCATTTCCACAAGACTCCACTCAAGAACCTGTTATTACTGAAGCAGAAGACTGAAAACCCAGTTCCAAAAATCTGGCCACAAAGTTCTCATACATCATCTGTTACCATAACGGAATTAGAATAATATGACAAATTTTTCACGTGAATTAAATGTTTGTATAGTTCTTTCATCTGTGGCACTTAAAACTTCCTCCAGAAATGGATTGAAATCCATTTGTGGTGGGAAATAAACCATTCCACAAACACCAAGGAATATCATCAGTTGTAACAAATGTGATGTGTTCTCCCCTTACAAAGACAAGAAGTAAACAATGATAAGTGTTTATTCATTGTAGAAAATGAAATTAATCATATAGATATATTTGTTTAAAAAAGTTTTGTTTCTGTTTTTTGTTAAGCAAATATATCAGTATATGAATGACAGTGTGGTGTTTATAAAGCATATAGAAAATATTTTCAATTTTAATTTAATTTAAACAGTATTCAAACACATTAAAATATTTATAAAAGTACATTATATGTTTAAGTATAAAGTCTTGAAAGTCTTGAAAGAGTTTTTCAATTTCAGATCATTTTCATTTATTAATATTCAGTTAAATATTAAATCAAACGAATATAGCATACTGTGTGAAATATATGAAAAAAAGGTGAAAAGTGGGATATGATATTATTCTGTCATCAAAATAACAATTGTGCCAATTCTATAAGTATAGTTAAGTATAAATGTTTTTTCTGTGTACATATTTATTTTTAAAACATACTTAAACATACATTGTACAAAAATAATCATCATTTCTTTTTTACTTTTGAACATTTAAGTTCAATAGAATAGTGAATACAAGAAACTTTTCCAAATGCCATAACTTGACAAAAATGTTTTACTTTCTGCAGACACCAGGTAGTCATTTTAATCAACATTATTATAGAGTTTATAGATTTTAAAATTGAAATTTTAAATAACAAAACAACAAAAAATAATTCTATAGATTAAGTTGTATAAATATATTTCAGTTTTATTCATATTGATGAATAGAAAAATAGAGTTAACTATTTATTTATAATTCATTAACAATATGTCAATAACAATCATTCCAAATTTTTTGTCTAAGATAAGTATTAAAAATTCTATTGAAGTATTATCATTGAATGATAAAAATCTGAGTAATTCTATTAATTTCCTACAAAAAAATATTAATTATAAAGTTATTTTTAAGTTATTTGATAGTATTTTTATTCTTAATTTTCAAAAATAAACACTGTAATCAAAATTATTTTAATCAAAAAAAATATTGTATTTTTTTTTTTTTTGCTTACTTAATATTTGAGTTGCTTAAATATAATATCACTTGTAATATTTTTTAGTGAAGTGATTCATTTTGTGCTGATTATAATAAATATTAAATGTATAGTTTGTTATCTATGGGGAGACACATTTTTGTTTTGAGTTTATAAATAACTGGAAATGTTATTTCTTACAGGTTCCGGTCAAATGTTAATCCTAGTTAATCTTTTGTAAGAAAATTTTCTTTCTTAGATATTGTAGGAAAAATGTAAATGCTGTTTGTGGTTATATTATAAAGGGCCAATTCCTGTGTCTGTATTCATATTTTATTGTGTGGACATTGTGGATGTTTAATTTTGCAAAATTTGTCATATTAGATGTCATGTTTCATAATCAAAACGATATTAAGATGTCTAATTCTAATGGAAGACAGCAAGAAAATCTTTTAAAAGACAATAGTGTGTTTACTCAGAATGTAGTGTACAAAGGAAGATGATTATTATTTTACTATAAGGACCTAAATCTGTTTATGTATGTGTAAGTAAATTCTGTGTAACTCC
Organism: Centruroides vittatus; assembly: GCF_030686945.1. NCBI lineage: Eukaryota > Metazoa > Arthropoda > Arachnida > Scorpiones > Buthidae > Centruroides > Centruroides vittatus. The sequence continues at coordinate 5,171,253 of NW_027122385.1, forward strand.
TACAATTTTTGTTCACTCCAGATGAAATTTTGTTTTGTTCTCTTTATATGTTACAACAGTTAGTACAAACTACTTAATTTGTATTAATATTAACAAGTCTTCTTAAATCTCTTGAAATTTCTACTCATCTCAATTCTTCAATATCTACTTTCTCATCCATCATGCTTGATGGGGGAATTTCTAGCACCTAATATGATTTAATGCATTACAAAGAAAACTTGTAAAAATATTGAATGCTTTATGGAGTACACAAATTATTGGATTTGTTTAAATGTGAAATGAAATGTGTATGCACTATCAAGTATGTATATAATTTTAATTAATAGAAATACTTGAATATTGTAATTCCTAACTGAATTGTAATTTATATAATTTATAATTCAGTTAAGAATATTACATGATTACCTGAACTTATCTTAAGCATACAACTGTTAATCCTACATGATTAACAGTTAAAAATTTGAAAATAATAGAAAAAAAAATTGTTTTCTGAAATGTTATATTGTGATCAAGGTGTCAAAAAAGTAAAATGAAAAATTAATGAATAAATTGTGTGCAAGATATATGCTATTAAAGTCCTTGATGAATTATAAGGAAAAAATCTAGAATCATATTTTACATTATTTTATGTTATTAAAAAGTATTAATGTTTTATCATCTTTTCTGTAATTAATTATCCCTTAATAGATATAATAGAAAACAAAAATTAAAACTTTAATAGTCATCTTATAAGTTATCTCTAAATGTACAGTACACCATATATTCATTTTAAAAGTATAAAAACATTTAGAAAAAAATATTAGACAAAAAAGGAAAAAGAAAAACTTACTTCTGTTTCACTTATCAGTTTTTCTAATGTAGTAATCTCAACATCTGTAAATATCTGTTCCTCTTTTGGTACTTTCTGAGCATTTTTCAAAAATATTGTACTTATATTGATCATATCATTCAAGGCATTAATTGCATCAGGACGATCTTTGTGTTCTTGTACTCTTTTAAATAACTCTTTTGTTAATGATTTTAATTCAGATAGCTTTTCTTTGAATACCTAAAAGAAAATGATATATAGTTATAAAGTATATACATTTGTTCCTCAATCTATGCAGTACTTTTTATACTTTATTACACAATAAGTAATCACTCCATATATAAGTTTTTTTTAAAACACTCTTACATACTGTCTCATATGAAATTTTTTGCACAATCTCATTTTACATAATTAAAAAAAAAAAAAAAATACAGTGGTACCTCATACTTCACACAGCTCTAACTTTGAACATTCTAGTCTTTAAATGCTAAATTCAAGAGACAAGAGAGATTCAACATAGTTTGAACTATGCATCTACATTCAAACTGAGCATAAAGTAAAAAATGCACTTGCTGATAAATACCATCTGTTGTGCACCCTACTTCTCTTTTTCTCTTGCTGTGAAAGTATCTCTTGTGTTCCAAGATGAGTATAGAAATAAAACTATACTTGCTTACTAAAGAGACAATATCATAAAATAAAATAAACAACCATTCAAACTTCTTAAGATTAAAGAATTTTTGCTGAACGTTTTCAAACGCATTAAGCGTCCAACTTCAGTTACTTCTTTAAATCAAATATGAAATTTGAACAAATATTACGTAAATTAATGGTACGATTACAATAAATAAATAAAAAATAAAATAAAATAAACAGAATTATCGTAATTTACAAAATTATGCCAATATTTCATAAACAAATAAAAATAAAATAAAAACAAAACAAAAAATAAAAAACAAAACAAAAAACCAACATGAGGTTTAAAATCAATCACGGATTATCGCAGTACTTTAAAGACTTCTAAGGGCTAGAAAGCCCAACAACATAAAACAAGACCAACACCAGCTCTAGGATTATCGTACTTCTATAATTAGTCCAAATCATCGCACAAAGATTTCCAAGCCGTGGAAAGCCCATCAGCGTCCCTATAATTAATGCATTGTGTACTTCTCTGAGCTCTGTGGATTTCCAATTTTTCAAAAAACTTTATCGTGTGTTTCGATCTAGTAGACCTGATGATAGAGGCTTGGTCCCAAAAGACCGTGATACCCTGCTGCTTAGCATAATTGGCCAGGACTGTACTATCAACCGATTTTTCCACTGACCGCTTGTGTTCATTAATCCTCTTTTTTAAATTTCTCAATGTTGCCCATTAAAAGAGGATTAATGAACACAAGCAGTCGGTGGAAAAATCGGTTGATAGTACAGTCCTGGCCAATTATGCTAAGCAGCAGGGCATCACGGTCTTTTAGGACCAAGCCTCTATCATCAGGTCTACTAGATTGAAACGCGTGATAAAGTTTTTTGCAAAATTGGAAATCCACAGAGCGCAGAGAAGTACACAATGCATTAATTATAGGGACGCTGATGGGCTTTCCACGGCTTGGAAATCTTTGTGCGATGATTTGGACTAATTACAGAAGTACAATAATCCTAGAGCTGGTGCTGGTCTTGTTTTATGTTGTTGGGCTTTCTAGCCCTTTGAAGTCTTTAAAGTACTGCGATAATCCGTGATTGATTTAAACCTCATGTTGGTTTTTTGTTTTGTTTTTTATTTTTTGTTTTATTTTTATTTGTTTATGAAATATTGGCATAATTTTGTAAATTACGATAATCCTGTTTATTTTATTTTATTATTTATTTATTGTAATCGTACCGTTAATTTACGTAATATTTGTTCGAATTTCATATTTGATTTAAAGAAGTAACTGAAGATAAACGCTTAATGCGTTTGAAAACGTTCTTAAGATTAAAGAATTTTTGCTGAAGTTTGAATGGTTGTTTATTTTATTTTATGAGTATAGAAGCAATGAAGCCTAAAAGGAAGGCTGTAGTATTGATGATTGAGGTAAAACAAGAACTTATCCAAAGCATAAAAGTGGTCCAAATATGGTGGCTATGTTTAAGGTACTGGAGTTGATGATATGCACCATTCTTAAGAACAAGGATGTAATTGGCTGCTGATATCATCTCAGAAGATTATTTGTATGAAAATCAAGCAAACTGCATAATGACCTAAAGAAATTCAACATCACGACTTCTCACTAAGGTACAGTAAATGCAATTTTCATTTATTATATGGTGTGTATATATAGTTCATCTATTGTTTTCATGTTTTAATACATACATTATTTATGGCATTTAGTTGTGTTATTTTTATCTTAAATTGTGTGTATTTGCTGTTTAAGTTTATCAAAAAGAATATTGTTCACGTTCTGAAAATAGATATAATGGAAAGTGAATTATCCATGTGATAGGTGCCAAAAGTTTCCAGCCTAACTATATTTTAGACATGATAGCAATAAAATGACAATGGTGTCAGATAGCACTATCTGTATGTGGGCTAATAAAACAGTTTTTCTTGATAATTTGCATAAGTCACTTGGAAACATTCATTTATTTAGACTTGTTACATTAATTTGTATCATGTTTGCCTCTTGCAGGACAATGCACCAGTGCACATGGCTGCCATTGCCAAGGCTACTGTGAAGAAGTGTGGGTTCAAGAGGCTTGACCATCCACCCTACAGTCCCGACCTGGCTTCTAGTGATCATCATAATAATTTCAATAAATATAATAGATAACTGGAAAATGTAAAAAGTACAATACGGTAAGAAGTTTTCATCATTCTGACTTGTTTTAATTGATTAGAGCTGTGCATAGCTTACTAAGCATCTTAGTACAAAAAAACTATTCTAGAACCTGGAGGGATTTGATTACTTTATAAAACTGCTTCAAAAATTTTTTAAACAATGCAATTGATTTCACTATTAAATATTTAAATATGAATGTTATCAATGAATTAACTGATAATGAGTTAACATATCTGAAACTCATTCACTGCATAAAATATTTACAAAGTTGTTGAATTTGCCAAAAAGTTACAAAGTATAATTTTAATTATTGATCTCAACATTAAGACCTCTGAAATTTTAACAAGACAAACTGTTGGAGCAAGTATTGTGGCTATATGCCATATTTATATAAATATAAATTGTAGTTTAGTTCCTCTCTCTACCCTTTGTCCTATTGTCCTTCTCCTTCTAGAAGCTTCTTATATTATCTCAGTACCTTGAGGGTGAGATGACCAGTACCCAGAAATGTGTGAAACAAAGAACTCGAAGGGACCCTGAAGACAAAGAAGATAACGAACGGGTCATTCTTACACCAGACTCTGAAGTGTACAGATGGGAGGAGAACGCTCCATTGTGTTAGCAACAACTGAAGACCTCTACTGTACGAGAGTGAGAGAAAGAACCATAAGTATAGAAGAAGAAGATGGCAACGAGTCAATCTTCGTGAATATCATGTGGTATCCCACCCAACAGTACATACAGCACCAACATCCAAACAAAAATCCTGGGTATCCCTGTTTTTTACTGTATATATTATTTCTTCGTCCTCTCCTTTCTATTCCTTCCTTTCATTATCGTTTAATCTAGATTGTAAGTTTAAATTTAAGATTGGGCTTGATATTGTTGCGAGGGGATCGATACTGCACATTGTGTATATAACTAACTGTTTGTCGATCTTTAATGGACTGTATAAATATGAAAGAAAACACTTGCGGTTTGATAAAAGTTTAATGCGGTTTGCAGGTCGTTACACAAGAACAAGAAAAAAAAACAATATGGCTGACGCCCTTGGCCGTTACAAAAAACTCTCGTCTCCAAACGTTTTTTAATTATCATTTTTTCTTCTCACAAAAAATACGGTGGCGCTCGAGGCGGCAACATCCCGGCCCGCGTTGAAGTAATACTTCAATAAACAATGTTAAACATTAAATTTAAATTTAACAATTACAACAGAAATGACGCGTGTAGGTCACCAAGGAGAATCACATTTTCTTTCTAGATGGATGGTAACAGGCACAATTTTGTTATGCTTCTCTTAAAAACACCTTGAGGGGTTTTCACCAGAACAACTCTCACCTTCCCGTCGGGTCCTTTGATAACTTCCTGTACACGGCCCAGCGACCAACTTCCGGGTGGGAGGTTTTCATCTTTTAAGACGACCATTGAGTCTGGTGTTATATTGTCCTTCTCAAATTGCCACTTATGTCGGGCCTGTAGGTTGTTTAGGTAGTCCAATTTCCATTTACGCCATATAACTGGAACAAATTTAGTTAACATTTGCCATTGAGACAAATAGTTATCTGGTTTACTGGTGAGATCTGACTCCGGTAGTCTAGTCAGAGGTCTTCCGATAAGAAAGTGTCCTGGAGTTAGAACTTGGAAGTCGCTTGGATCAGAGGACATAGGAGTGAGCGGTCGGCTATTCAAAATTCCTTCTATCTGCGTGGTGATAGTTATAAACTGCTCTATAGTTAGATGCGAGTTACCTACGGTTCTTTTTAGGTGATGTTTAAAGGACTTCACTCCTGCTTCCCAAAGGCCACCGAAATTTGGTGATCTGGGCGGTATGAACTTCCAAGTGACCTCCTCGCTGGCGAGATAATCAGCTAAACTGTCAGGAGGTGTTTTTACGTAGTCATGTAGGCGTTTCAACTCCGCACTGGCACCCACAAAATTTGTGGCATTATCTGTCCAAAGTGACGCACTTTTACCCCTTCTGCTAAAAAATCTTTTCAAGGTTGCTATCATTGCCTCGGTTGTTAGGTCGGTAACTACTTCAAGGTGAATTGCCCTAGTCACAAGGCAAACGAAGATTGCGACGTAGCACTTCTGATAGGTGCCCTTTCTTTGTCCCTTATATTTAATAAGAAAGGGACCACAAAAATCAATCCCTACATGTTTAAAGGGGGGACTTGGAGTCATTCGCTCCGAAGGAAGATTTCCTAGGATTTGTTCCATGACTTTGGGTTTATTTCTAAAGCAAACGAGGCACTCATGTACCACCCTTCTGGCCAGGTTTCTTCCACTTAAAGGCCAGAATTCTTGTCTGACGAGGTAAAGTAAAGTCTGTGCACCAACATGCAAATTTTTCAGATGATAATATCTCATAATCAAGTGGGTTAACTTGTGATTTTTAGGTAGCAGAATTGGAAACTTTTTATCAAATGATAAATTTGAATTGCTCAATCTACCGCCGACTCTCATTAGACCCTGTTTATCTAGAAAGGGATGTAATCTGCTTAATTGACCCTTCGTTAGATTCCTTCCCATTTGCAATGTTTTTATTTCCTCAGCAAAGGCCATTCCTTGTACTTTGCCGATCAAATAAATTTTGGACTCTTGGAGTTCTTTCCTTGATAAAGGGCCAAATCGACGAGTTACGTGTTTTATGTTATGTAGAAACCGGAAAATATAACTAAGTATGCGAATTAATTTGATGTAATTATTACTAAGTTCAAACAGGGTATTGTCAAGGTCAGAGCTTGACACTGACACCAAATTAACATGCGATTGTTTTTTAAGCTCAGATAGATATTTTTCATCGGAGGAAGTGTCGATGGCATATTCATCCTGACGTTGAACGGTTGGTGCTACTTGAGACTGCACTCCACTCCACCATAATTCCATGGATAGTAGATCTTGCGGATTTAAACCCCGAGAAACTACATCTGCAGGATTGGAGTGGGAAGTTATATGTTTCCAGTGGCAGCCTTCAGTAATAGATTGGATCTTTTCCACACGATTCGCAATAAAGGTCTTCAGGCGATATGCGGGAGTGTTGATCCAAGCGATGGCAATAGTTGAATCTGTGTGTAGGATCACTTCAGCTATATCCATTTGCAGACATGAGCGTACTTTTTTGACAAGTTGAGACAGTACTAGACAAGCTGATAGCTCTAATCGAGGGATTGTCATAACCTTAAGAGGAGCGACACGAGATTTACTAGCAATAAGTCGTGTCTTGCCAGTTCCATCTTCCTTTATGCAATGCATGTAAACTACTGCTCCATGAGCTGACTCCGAGGCATCTGCATATCCTAGCAAGACAGCCCTTTGAAGTGGATCTGTTAAAATATATCTAGTGATCTTAAGATCGTCCAGGGCTTTCAAGGACGACACAAAGTTCACCCAATCATAGTTAAGGTTTTCTGGTAGAGTATCCTCCCAGTCGAGCTTACTGAGCCACAGCTTTTGTAGAAAGATCTTTGCTCGAGTTATAACTGGTCCCAGAAGACCCAAGGGGTCATAAAGTCTGGCGATGACACTCAATACTTCTCGTTTTGTATAAAGCAATTTTTCTGGAATCGATACCCTGAATATGAACTGATCTTCAACCGGCTTCCAAATAATGCCTAAGGTTTTTACTGTTGGTTCCGCACTTGAGGAAAAGCAATGTTCCTTATTTTCTGGTGAACTACTGTTCATCAATTTCATTGAATTAGAGTTCCATTTGTGTAGTGTCATTCCACATGTGCTCAACATGTTGCACAACTGAGATTGTAGTTCGAGGGCAGCATCGAAATCTTGCTCACCTGACACAATGTCATCCATGTAGACATCTCGTAATATGGTTTTAGAGGCCAGAGGATATCTTGCTGCTTCATCGTAAGCCAACTGCTTAAGGGTTCTCACTGCCAGAAAGGGAGCACTGGCGGTTCCATAAGTCACAGTTTTCAGTCTGTAGGTGACTGGCATCTCTTCTTCCTCGTTCTTCCAAACAATTCTTAAGAGATCTCGTTGCGAGGGCTCAATTAGAATTTGACGAAACATTTTCTGGATATCTGCTGTAAAAGCGTACTTGTATTTTCGAAATCTTGTCATGATCTCGAAAACATCTTCCTTTACTTCACCTTTCAAGAGATGATCATTTAGACTCAGCCCAGAAGTTGTGGGAGCAGATGCGTTGAAGACTACCCTTAACCTTGTAGTGGTTTTGTCTGGTCTAAACACACCGTGATGCGGAAGGTAGTAACATATATTGTATGCTGTCTGATCAGCGGGAGGTTCCTGCACCCTTTCCATGTGGCCCAAGTCCAAATACTCCTTCATGAAGTTCTGATATAACTCCTTTAATTGTTTGTCCCTTGATAGTCTCTTCCACAATTGATTCAATCTCTTCAATGCTAACTTCCTTGACTCTCCCAAGTTTTGTATTTCCTTGGTTGCCATCTGCACAATGTATCTCCCATCTTCATTACGTCTGTGAGTTCTTTGATAATGATCTTCGCAATACTCTTCTTCTTTACTCATCAAACTTGGAGCCTCTGTAAGAGTTTCTATTTGCCAGAACCTTTGTAAACATTTATCGATTGATTCAGACTCTGATATTAGTCCACAATATTTATCTTGATCATTAGAGTCTGTGGACCCAGTAGCGATGTATCCAAAAACTGTGTTGCGAAATGTTAGGTTATTGTTGCACGATAGACGAATTTGATCGTTCTTGACTATTTCAAAAAATGCTTCAGCTCCAATAAGCATGTCAATCTTGCCTGGTGTAGCAAATCTTGGATCAGCTAACTGACGGGGTATTTCTGTTTTGCTGACGTGTAGAGAGGAAACCGGAAGTAAATCCGTGATCCTTGGCACCACTAAGAACTCTAGCGTCTTAGAAAAGGATCCATTACCGTTTATTATTGTAGCAGGCAGCTTAAACTTGACCGAGGTTTTATTTCCGCTTATACTAGAGACTGTGAGGTCGATTCTTTCTTGCGGTGTGCCCAGACGACTTGCGAAATCTCTAGTTACGATATTTGACATACTGCCCGAGTCCAATACTGCGCGCGCTTGAATGCTGGCTCCGGTAGTATGATTTAAAACCCAAACCATGGCTGTCGAGAGAATTACTGTCTTATTTCCCTTGTCAATACATGATAGTGAGTGAGGTATACTCTCACGAAACTCTATTGCGTCGGGATTAAGATCCTGCTTGGTTGAAATCGGTTTGCTGTCGATCACTGGTGCATTTGAACCAATTATAGCTTGTTTCTCTTGGTGCAGTAATGTATTATGTCGCTTTCGGCATATCTTACAGCAGCTTTTGGAGTTACAATGTGATAACTTATGCCGATCACTTAAGCAATTGAAGCAGAGGTTGTTTTTGGCCACAACATCGTTTCTTTGGGAGACTTCCAACTGTAGAAAAGAATCACAATTGTAAACAGGATGATTCTGCTTACATAAAATGCAACGAGACATAGAATTGTTACATTTCACAAATAAGTTTCTCGGTTTAACTCTATCTTGATTACACCTTGGCTTCACGAACGTGGCCTTATTAATATTTTCTAAAATCTGAGAACGCTTTTCCAAAAATGAAATCAAATTATCTAGCTTAGGAACGTCATTCGAACTAATACTGAACTCGTACTGTTTTAGAGTCTCCTTATCCAGTTTCTGAAGTACAATGTTTAGAATTAAGATATCGGAGAGCTCATTCCTTTCATATCCCAGGACCTTTAGAGCTCGCATATTCCGATTCACAAGATCAATTAAGTTCCTCAAACCCTTTGCTGACTCATAAGCTAGTTTTACAGAGTCCAGAATCGCATTAACATGGGTTTCTACTATTAATTTCTTGTTTTCGTACCTCTCTTGTAACGCTTGAAACAATGAAGCAAATGAATCATTTAACGTTTCTAAACTCTTAGCTTCCCCTATGAGAGCAGCTTTCAAATAATGTAGTTTCTGTTCAGCCGATAGTTGCTCGCTTGACGAAATGATATTATCAAATTGCATTTTAAAGTTACTCCATTCTTCATATCTTCCAGAGAATTTCGGTAGAGGAATCTCTGGTAATTTAATATTAGCGGAGTTATTTCGACCTACGGGGGCCTGACTCACCATAACGACGGACGAATCTGCTTCTAATCGTTTAATACGAGACTGGATCTTAAATTTACAACTTATAATTTTGTCCTCATATTCTTCACTATTGACTATCTCAGTGTCATAGTCAGTTGGGCTAGTAATGAGGCCCTCAATCTCCCCGTTTAACGTTCTCAACGACTCTTCCTTTCGACTAAACTGATCCAATATTTCTAGAAAGGTTTCTGTCTCTCTATCGTCGCTTTCAACTAGACTATCGACTTTACTAATTAATCTCGTCACACTAGCTCTTATCGAAGCGCGTTTTTTCCTTAATTTCTCGAGCTGATCCATTTTAAACTCTCTACCACGTGTAACGGACAAATAAATTCTTCCTACCTTGGATAGGCGACTTAATGAAGTTTGAACTCAATCTTATTTGCTTGCGAAATTGTCTCTTTTCTTCTCATCCGCCTCGACGGACCAGATGTTTGTCGATCTTTAATGGACTGTATAAATATGAAAGAAAACACTTGCGGTTTGATAAAAGTTTAATGCGGTTTGCGGGTCGTTACACAAGAACAAGAAAAAAAAACAATATGGCTGACGCCCTTGGCCGTTACAAAAAACTCTCGTCTCCAAACGTTTTTTAATTATCATTTTTTCTTCTCACAAAAAATACGGTGGCGCTCGAGGCGGCAACACTAACCATTGTCCCAGCAGTAACTTAGATTACTATTGTAACATTCCATGATGTTTGAATCCCCAATCAAGAATCTATGTAAAATATGTGAAATTGTTTATTTGTAAAAATATATAAAATTATTATTTTTACCATATCCTGTCTGCTTTTGTGGTAATTTCAAATTTTGCATACACTTTCACAGTATCAAGAAATTTATGAGAACTTAACCAAAAATAATCATCCAAAAAGATACAGGTTGGTAATGAATTATCAAATATTTTGAATGATGAGGACAGTAATTTCAAACCAATTAAAAAAAAAGGTTAATGTGAGCTTAGGTATACAAAAAGGGCGGCGCTTCCAACCGCCATCTTGTTTGCACACGCAAATGTGCAAACAAGATGGCAACCGTCGACAATAACATAAACGCGCCTATATTTAATCTTTTTTAAAACTAAGACATTTTTAAAACGTAAATTTGCTACTTACTTTTTCCCCTGTTTTTGGTTACTTTTCCTACTCTTGGACCAGAAACGAAAAATAAAAAAGTTGTCATACTACCTATAAATTCAATCGATGCATGGACGAAGTGAATTGCGAGATTCTATACATCAGTGGTTCCTACAAAATTCGTCTGTATTGTACATAAATTTTACTCCTCTTAAGAACTGCAGTCTTACAATTCACATCCCTCGACTTTTCATCTACGATAGGCAGCATCTCCATAGAGGTTGGCACCTGCGATCCACGGCCACCTAACCTTCTATGTGTCGTTCACGTTGTCTTTTGTATCGGAAATCACTATTACATATCCTTGGTTATGACAAATTTAACACGTTTAACACACATTTGTACACTATAAACACACATTTAAACCATGGTTCATTAGACTTTTTTTGTTCCTATCAGTATGCTCTACAGCTCCGTTAAAGTTACAACCGCGTCATTCGAACCTAGAATTGTACCCACATGTGCACACTTTTAAACACATTTACACACTTTAAACGCAAATTTGAACCACATATAAACCCTTTACAAAATTTTTACCTCGCTTACACAATATTAACACACCTTTAATACACTTTTATGACATTTAACATGCATTAAACACATTAATGACACGTTTATCATGTTTACCATTGACAAACTTTCCTCCTCGATAACTTTAGACTTTGAGTAAATCGTACAAACTTTGAAAAAAACACAGACACTTTTAAAAAATTAACAACGTATTGTACATAATCCGTCTACATCGTAACCAAAATTCGAAATTCACATTATCCCTCATGTTTCCTGAACGGAATTTTTTAATGGATATTTGCATACGAAGGCATCATTACTATCAGCGCCATCTACATTTCTTTTCTAAAAACACTTGCCATTGAGGTTACCAGAAGCGCCGCCATTTTGTATACCTAGGCTCACATTAACCAAAAAATAATAATAAGATAAACTGTTTTGGAATGTAGCATCAACAGCAACAATGAATAAAATTTAAATTTGTGTTAATAAATTTTTTCCATTAAATATTAACAAAGTTAATGTAAAATAACACAGACTTTACTCTTGGGTACTTACTTTCTTCTAGTGGCACACTCAATTTATGCTTAGTTTGAAAAATCTATGAAAATTATTTTAAATAAAAAATACAAACATTTTTATTCATATTCCTAAAAAACAACATTATGTATTTGGTTAGCTGATAACATTTCAAGGAAAAATCAACGAATGAAATTTTTATATTCTAAATTAAATTAAAATAATTTTTAAAAGCAACAAAAACATTTTTCAAACAGAAGTTAATTTGTGTGTATTGCAAGTAAAAGTTAATAGAAGTTTTTTTGCATAATATCAGATGTACAAGATTTCTGAAGATATTATCATCTGTAATCTTAATTCAGAGTATAAAAATGGTCTAATGATTGGTTTCATAAAAAACGTCATTAAAATTTTGTATATGGGTTAAACCTGGTCAGCAGCAGAAAATGTTTTCAAATTATTAATAATAATGATCATTATTTCAAACTTAAACTGACTTACTTTAAAGATCTGGTTTTGGAGTGTTAAAATCTCTAATGGCTTGTTATGTTTATATAAAAGATGGCAAATTATGGTCAGTTTGAGGCAGAGCTATAATGTTTTGAGTATGTTGAAAATGTATAACACTAAAACACTATTTACAAAGCAATTTTGAACTTTTAGATGACTTCTTCAATGATCTTTTAATAACACATTCATTTGTGTCAAAGTCAAGAATAAGTTTTTTTTCATTTAATTGTAATACCACAGGTTTATATATTTTAAATTATACTTTTGTATTTTTAAATCAAATCAATAAAAACACTTCTCCACATTTCTATAATTTAACATGTTCACTGTCAGTTGGGACAATTTTGAGTCATTTGAAGGTTATGTGCTGCAGAATTGTCAACTGGCAGCAAATTTGTCAAAGTTCTTATTCATTTCTATTTTGGTTTAGTCATGACTGCACATTCTTGAATAGTCACAAAAGACATTTGATATCAAAGAACTAGTACAAAATTATTACAGAGCCAATCATTTTGCAATATAACAGCAGAGAAATGAAATAACTGCTAAGAAATGGCTTATTTAGTTAAAGGATGTTGGTGTAATAAAACTTTCTAACAAGACATTCAAAAATGGTACATTAACTGCTATTTTAATGAAGGTTGATAAAACTAACCCTATATGTAATGACAATAATCATTTTTAGAAAGATGTGCAACAATATTTATGTTTTGTTTACTACAACTATCATAAGTTTAATGTTAAATTCATAATATTACAAAAATTAATTACTGTGCAGGATTTTCCTTTGCCTGCACAGTAATTTCTCCAGCACACATTAAACATCATGTGTTATAATCATTAAGGAAATGTAACATATATTTCATTTTAAAACCTTCAATCTCTATTTCACTATTGTACAATTTTAATATAATACTAGTAATTATTTTCTCTGCTAAAAAAAAATAAATAAAAACTAGGCAAATTTAGTAATTATAAATTGTAACAGCTATACACAGCTAATTATTCTCATTGTCTAAACCTATAGTCTTAATATAATTAACTGTGAGCTTCAGAATTCTATTTTAACCCAAAAATTACATTATTAAAAATATATGGTAAAGTATCATTTATATGAATTGTTGGAATAATTTTAATAGACTTTATATATTAAATAAATTAATAAATGGATGAATCCATGAAGCAACATTAATCATCTAAATTAATTAAGACTTACATAATCAGAAAACATAAATTAAAACAGAAATTTAAAAATGATTTATATAAAGATACTAATTGATTTTTTAAGGCCTTAATAACAGATTTTTTAAATAGCAACAAACAATCAGCATTATGTTCTAACATCTCTACTCACATTAGACAGTTCATGAAATTATTCAAAATTTATTTCTATTATGCTGCTTTAAATTTTTTAAATTAATATTTCCAATTATAATCATTCTAATATTTAAGACTATTATTATTATTAAATTGGTACATTAATATTATGATTATCAGTTATTATAAAATCAAAAATTTAATACCAAGTTTGTAAGAACTTTTATAGTACAATTTTTAAATAATGATAATTTAAATTTATTATAACTTACTTCAGTTTTTGCTTCTTCAGATTCATATTCAAGCCAATCACCTTCTTCTGATAACTTGCTTAATATTTTTTCTATTTCTTCTTTTGTAGCTGCTTTTTCATATTCTTCAGTATACAATTTGTTTTTTGTTTCCAAAATAAATGATTCTAATGCATTTTTTGCCTTCTCTTGTGCTAATTTCTCTCTCTCTTGATCATCAATTTTTTTCAGCCTAAAATATTAAAAATCTGTTTGAAGAGTCTATAATAATAAATCTAAATATAAATCTATAATAAACAAATTTTACTAGAATATTCTTTCTGAAACAAGTTTTACTATCAGAAATGCAGACTACACAAAACAAACTGAAATTTTTTATATTTATCAGAGTTTTTATTTATTCACTTTTTTATGCATCAAATTTAATATTTCTATGACTTTGACTCAACATTTCCACTTGTGAGTTAGTTTGTGACTCACTGAAACTTGATATTCTGATTATTAGTATGCTATGTTTGATATGCGAGAATATGGGACTGACTATGCAAACACCATATGTTGTAGTGGCCAGCAATCTAACCAAGATTGAGTTGCCATTTATTGGGTAAAGTTTAAGAAATGTATGACTATAGGCTTAATGGATTGGCTCTGCAAAGTCCTAACCTCATAAACCTAGGTGAACTTGAAGGCCATGAGTCTCATCAAGCTGCCAAATAAGCATATAGATGCCTAGATTTCTAAATTATGAGTAAAAAATGGCAAATTTAGGTATACACAATTTATTCTTACACCCAGAGTAACTGTGGCCATATTCTGGACAAATCTTCACTTTCCAAAAATGGATAAAATTGCAAAAGTTCTTATAAATATAAGAACATAGCCAAAAATTTTCCAAAATTTATTGCAAAATAGGTATGAAAAAAAAATTTTGGATATGGAGCAATGAAAAAATCAGGCAGCTCTGAATCTTATTTGTGATGACATTGTTCTGGCAACATGTTGAGGAAAAATTTTAAATATAAATGTATAAAGCAATATCAGAATCTTATAGCAAAATAACAAAATTACATTTTAGAACAGAATATTTCATAAATAAGATTTTGTTCTAATTCAAAGAAGTATGAAATTAACTATTCTATATGACAATTGAAATCATCAATTAAATAATAACTGCTACATTTTTTTTTTCAGTTCAGCATTATCTAAAATATATCAATTTTATAAATTTAACACTTACTTGGCCAAAGATTCTATAGTTTCTGCTTCTTCCATATCATGAAAATCTCCCAAAAGGTAGTTGACTACTACATTCTCCTTAATTGTAATGATCTTTGGACCTTTCTTGTCAACCTTATCTTGGGTTTCATTTTTCGTACTTTCTGAAACATTTTTATTTATGTTGCTATCCTAATAATTAAAATCAGTAATTAGCATGTTGCTTTTATATTCATAATTAAAAAATTAAATAATTAGTGAATATATACTAATATATTTAAAAAATAAAATTTTACACAAAAAACATGATACCTCTTAATTATCAAAAATAGAAAATATAATTTAAATAGGCATTTTAAAGAATATATCTTGGATCCTTTATATTTTGAGTGTCAAAATTGTTAATTTAATATTGCTACTTTTAAAAAGCATTTTGTTCTATTGATACATCATCAATTTTTTTTTCTATTATTTTATCAAGATTTGTTTTTTGTTTATACAGAATTTGAAATTTTTTTAAAAAGTTTTCTAAATTTACTAACATCACTTGTTTCATTATTAGCACTTTGACTTTCATCAGATGCTTCTTCTTTATTATCAGCTTTACTGCTGTCTGTAGAAAATAGTTTTCCAATAGTGTTTCCTAATTTACTCAAAGTCGATTCCACAGTTGTCTCATCACTAGTTTCATCTTCTAATTTCTTTTCAAAGATTGATTCTGCCTAAATTAAGAAAAATATCATCATCAATTATAAAAATATAAACTGCAAAGTCTAATATTTTATTAATGTTTTTTTATTCAATTCATATTGCTTGCTATTCTATAAAATTTTTAAATTTTAATAATAATAATATTACTTATAATAAGGAATAATGATGATAATAAATTCATAATTTATAACACATGCAACATATCACACAGGATGATCAAGAAGTCTTTATACAGTAATAGTGAAATATTATAATTTTTAATTGTTATTCAAATACCATAACACAATAGCAAAAGCTTCAATTAAGAACATTACTTCTTGTAAACAAATTTCATATCCATTTATAAACTAGTTAAATAACAAAATCTAATGCATACTTTCATGCAAGATAGTTTTATAGTATACACAGCTCATTATTCTATACAATTAATAAAGGCTATCTTTGAAGAACAAATTACTCTTTAAAGTATTCAGTCTGCCTATCATCCAATCTCATGCTTATTAATGTTTACTTTTAAAGATTTACTAACCAGCAATGTTTACAAAAATAATTTGAAAGATATAAAAGTAATAATTCCCTGGAATCTATCTCAGATAAGACACTACAAAATATTTGTTAATAAAATAAGAAGGATCTAACTGAATCAAGAAAACAGTGGAGATACTTCTAGCATTTACAAGATTAAGCAGTTAGTTTTTTACAATTATGATTGTAGTCTTATTCAGTAAATATACTATGGTTATTGAAAATTTTAAGATTTATAATATAGAATAATCAATAAAAAAGTATTTACTTAATTGCAATTTTGCATATGATTTTCTGTGAAATCTACAGTAATAATGACTTAGGGTACGTCCTATGTGGCAGCGTCCAGCGACTGTGGGCGTGAATGTGTTTCCAAGCGAAGAAGACAAACCGGTTCAAGCAAATGTGCATGTCCGGAGTAACCGCGTTTAGTGTGTAGCAACCACCAGACGACACTTCTACACACACGTCCAGGATGCAATTACCAAGCTAGTTTGATCATCGCTTCCATTGCTCGTGCTTCCAAACAAGAAAATGGCCAACTTTGTTGACTCATTAATATTGGAGATATTCCAAAGACAAATTTTATGGAATTCAAAACTTAAGGAGTACCACAATAGAGACCTCGTTGATAAGAACTGGGATAATGTTGCAACAAGACTTAATATAGGCAGTAAGTAATTTTTTTTATTACTTTTTCATATGAATCATGTACAAACCACATGGTCAGATTTAATGGGATTCAGATGTAGAACATTATATATATAAAATACTGAAAAAAATATATTTAAAAAGGTGGAAATTTCAGTATACATAAACTGTTACAATAAAATAATTTCTAATAACTAGATCATAATTACATAAAAAGAGAATGTGTAGCCAGTACCATCAAGGCCGAATTATTGAATAGGCAAAGTAAACAAATGTCTAGGGCCCGTAATTCGGAGGGGCCCGGCTTCAGTGCAGAAGATTTCTCTGTTCCGATTTCGAAACTTGAATCAAAATTCGATAGGACAGAAAAGGCTGTATTTAACAATTCTTACTAAGCTCCGCTCGACTAGCCATTACCTTAAAAAAAAAGGTCAACAGAAGTAATGTACACCACGGGATCTCTCGCACCATCTAGAAATATTCCTAGGGCCGCATCTCGTGGTAGTACTGATGTATGGATAGTTATGATTTATTTTCTAAATCTACACTTATACGTCGCGACATCGCATATTCGATATAGCGTTCAAGTTGCTCGAATGCGAAGATATTACAATTAGTGATGCAACGAATATTCGGTTACTATTCGGTATTCGGCCTATGTTTCGCTATTCAGCCGAATACCGAATACCTAACAGGAGTAAGAAATAACAAAAACACATTAAATTAATCATTTTGGTATTTAGATTTAATGTTATCAGGTTAGTGTTGTTTGTTTATATTTATTTATAACTTATAACCTGCACAAAATAAAAAATAAAATAATATTAGTCACATGTATTCACAATTTATAATTACAAAGATCAGCACACGTACACACCTATTCGTTCGAGAATCATCGCACATCTGAGGGTCTGACCCTGCCTATCCTTGTTTTTAAGCGCTTGTCTTTGCTCTTCCCTTTCTCTTTCCTCTATCGCTCTAGTCCACGTATACCTATGCATACATCATAATGTGCGCGCACGATACTTTCAATTCGTCACTTTTTCCGTCGTAGATTTCCCATTTTACAATTACATGACTCATAGCCTGGTGATAATGGAGAAAAGAGACAGATAACTGTGACTTATACCGACGTCCTATGATTTCACAGATTCGAGACAGCTTGGCAGCCCGAACGGCCCCGGGCTTTCGCCCGTGCATGCTAAGTGACTTTCATTACAAGCATTTAGCTTTCCGAAGTCTATGAGAACAATTATTTGGCATTGACAGCCGCGAATTTCACGCCAATAAGCTGCCTCGACTTGTTTGATTATGTTATCAACTCAGTTTCATATTTATTTTCACATTTTCACTTTGCGGTCCTCTGTTCTTTTTCCGTTATTTACACGTGTAGCTCATTTCATTGTTATCCACATTTGATATCATCATTTATCACATACTGCCATGACGCTCTTGTCTGTCCGCTACAACTATCAAGAATTAATGCGATTGGTGAAGAGTAATGACAGCAGGCCAATAGAGAGCAGGGTCCTTGCCATAATGCAGTTTGCATGCCCATTTTCGTACGTGCGTTAATCAAGCCTAATATTTTGGCCGAATATTCGGCTATTCGGCCATGCTCTTGACCGAATATTCGGTATTCGGCCTGAGGCCGAATATACTATTCGTTGCAACACTAATTACAATTCAATAGTGTTTTATAAAAGAGTTAAAAAGTTATGGGTGACACCACAATATCCGCACTGGGTGTCACCCATGCTAGCTACGCTAATGTCACATTATATAAGATTTGTTTAGATGCAATTTATTTAAATGGGGCCCCAATTTAAATTTTGTCTAGGGCCCGCTAGAGGCATAATCCGGCGCTGAGTACCATACACAAACTAAAAATGCAATTTATTCCGTATAAATATGAAATTACATTATATCATAACTGAACAATGTCCAGATTTGTTGATGCTTAATGTAATATATTAATATATACTGTGTATTTGGTAATATATGGTATGTAATATCAGTGGCACATCCAAAATGCAAAGAACTTTGTTTAAATTACATTACATCCTGTTAAGAGCTTGCTCTTGCCATGGAACAGAATCATTTGGGCTGTTAAAATATTGGCAAAACTTATCTCATAACTTTTGCTGATTTGATGCTGCATTATTTGCTTTTGTCAAATTTTTGCATTTACTTTTGCTAAAATCTGTCTCTATGGCATGAGATTCCCTGCAACCTTCAATATCTATTATCACATTATGCAGCAGAGTTACAGCCTTTACAATATTTATAGTATTTTCTACGGTAGTTTCAATAGATTTATTTAAAATACTCCATTTTCCAGTGCAGATGCCAAAAGCACATTCAACTACTCTTCTTGCTCTTGATAGTCTGTAATTAAATATTCTTTTACTTTTATCCAGGGATTTTCTACTGTAGGGCTTCAATAAGTACGGAGTAAGAGGATAAGCCTCATCACCAATTAAAACATATGGGGCTTTTATGTTAGAATGGAGCAATGCTGTATCTAATGGCTTCCAATATACTTGATTCTAAATTTTGATAGAGAGCAGAATACTTAAATACTCCACCATCACTATGCCTTTCATATGCTTCTACATCAATTGTTAGAAATTTCAAATGTTTCCTGGAGTACTAAAGAAAAAAATTGTTTGTAATTATAATATTGACTTCCAGAATTTGGTGGACACTTAATCCTTATGTGCTTTCCATCTATGGAACCCACACAATTAGGAATGTTCCATTTTTTGTAAAATTGTTCAGCCTTTTCTGTCATATGTTCCTTTGTTGGTATAGGCATGTGCTTTGACTGAAGACTTGACCAAAGGGCTTCACACACTTCCTTGATAATACTTGCAATACTTGATTTACCAATTCTCATAGAAAATGCCAGCTGTCTAAAAGAAATTCCTGTTGAAAGACATCTGGAAAGAAGAGTAATTATGTAAAATAGTGTTATTGAGTTTAGTATATTTTTATTTTTATTTAGTATTCTTTGATTTATTTACATATTGAATATTTATATCTCTGTGTAAGTAAACAAAGTTTAACAATAAGTCTTACACTGCACATGTAATCACATCAATCAGCTTTTAATCATCAATTTCATTATTTTCCTGTGCAATGTAATATGTTTTCTAAATACATACATATTTGAAGTGAGGTAATTATTACTACAGTAAGGTTCTTATAATTTAATAATAATTTCATGTTCCCTTTCAATCTCAGAGGAGCTGGCAAAATCAAAGTGGAAAAGCCTTCGCAACAATTTCCAAAAAGAGATAAGAAAAATTCAAAGCATGAGATCAGGAGATGCAGCTCCAGCAAAACGAACAAAGTGAATACATTTTAGTTCACTTGAATTTTTGAGAGCTGTCATGGAACTTGTTGTTGATAATGAAATTACAAATTATATTGAAGAACATACAATTTGGCACATAGAAAATGATGAGACAGACAGATGTATTATAGATATAAATGACAAACCGACTTTTTCATCTGAATCATCTGGATCATGCCCATCTATAACAAACAAAAAACGAAAAAGAAAGATGAATAATTTAGATTTACAAAAAAAATGCTGGCAATAGAAAAGCAGATGAGGATGATGATGATAATTTGAACTTTTTTTAAATCTTTACTACCTTATATGAAGCTATTACCACCAATTAAAAAACTCACTGTCAGATCAAAAATTCAAAATTTTGTACTTGACCAATTAAAAGACATTGATAAAATTAATTAACTTGTGTATATATATTGTATAAAATTTATCTTGCTTTATTCATTTATATTTAATTCAATATGACATTTTGAAAATAAAACAGTTTTTAAACTTATTCTATGAAGATTCTTCTTATTTACTGTGTATCTAGTTAGTGATAGCATTACCTTCAATTGAAACAATTGCAACACTATATTTTCAATAAGTCTTTTTATAACATTTTTTAAAAAACTGTATTAGAAAAGTGGTCGTGAAACTGCCAATTGAAGGAAAATCAGCAATTCTTGTGTCACAGTACAGTACCTTCAATTTGATAACTTTTTCTAGGGCTCAAATGATACTCAAAATTACGAAAATGAGACCCAAAGAAAAGAGGTTAATTAAATTAAGAGAAATTCAGTACTTTACCTTAGCATAACAAAAAGCCTCTCTTCAAGTGATATAGGTTTCCGGAAACTCTTAGTAGTCTTCACAATGTAGGGAAAAATACTTTTTAGGACGTAATCGAAAGTTGCAGGTAGCATTCTGCAATATTCAAAAACTTCACTGGATCGTCTTTTATTTCACGATACAAATGATGAAATTCACCAAACTCGCAATGTTTCTTATAAATATCGTGTGTCTTCTGCCTACAAGACATTTCAGTAACACAATAAGAAAGTGTAGAAGAGTATCGTAGAAAACTGTTTTCCATGGCAATCATTCGACAAAATTGTCTCGCCGCAATCTCAAACAATATGCGCCTAAGCTGGACAGAGGTCGCTCACCAGTTGGAAACGCGTACAAAGATTCTTTCTGCCTGCAGTCGCTGGATGTGGCCACGTAGGACGTAGCCTTAGAAACAAACTAAATACAATCAACTTTTGAAAGCCAATCTTTATTTTGAAGTTTTTTGCTTCTAAACTTAAAACCTTATTGTAATTTGTATTTATTTTAAAAATTAACTCAAAATATTGTCAAAATAAATTTATTCTAAATTAAATTAACTATGTTTAAAAAAATATCAAAATATGGTCTTTAGAAGATATGGAATACAGTTTGAATATTGTTAATCTATACTTAGTGTCTACTAATATTTAATCCTTTTATGACAATAAATTAAATATTAAACTTTACAATATAAAATATATTTGAATATAATGGTTACATCTTTTTTAACACAAAACTTTATTTGGAGTAATATTTTACTAAAAATAAACTATCAAATTAACAAACAATACTTATTTAAGAAGTAATAATATATTTATAAAATAAATTATTACACAACTATTTGAACAAACAAAATAAAAATAATCAAAAAAAAAATTCACAATACACAATTTTTATTATTTTATAAAACAGTAGTTCTTAATTTAGAGAGTGAAAAATCTTTCTAATGTTGCAAGACAAAACATTAGATGTTAAAAAAGTTGATCACATTCAACTTGTATTTGAAATAAACTGATCAAATTCGTAATGAAAAATTTCTTCTGAACCTGTTTTTAATTACCTTACTACAACTGTAAAAACTCTTGTTAATTTTATAACTGACATTTACACTACTAAAACTTTGAAGATTTTTTTTACAGACACTTTCTTAATCCCTTTATCTTCCTAAAGTTAAGCTAAAATACACTTGAGAAAATGGAACCCTATCCTTTATAAAACCAAGCCTACATTTTTTTTTTTGAGGTGTGAAATTGATTTTAAAAATTCAAGGTTAAGAATCACTATTATAAGCCAAAACATATGCTTCAAAATATAACTTACATGATCGATTTTTAAAATTCCATTTTCATCTAAATGAAAATGTACTTTTACTCCTTTAAATTCACTGTCTTCTCCAACATGTTTCGACATTGCATCTTGTACACCTGACAGACTTACTACACTTAAATTGTGAGATCCAACTGATCTGAAAATATACAAATAATTATTATTATTATTTAATTATTATGCCTTTGTGTCCTTTTTTAACTTAATTTAAAATTTATTTTGTATACTAGTACTTTCTATATATTAACAGGACTTATTACACTGGAAAATATGGATGCAGATATTTAGTCTTACAGATCAAAAATAATGTTTTTTATTTAGTTCACCTGTTGAACAAAATAGGGTGAACTAAATAAAGAACATTATTTTTGATCTGTAAGACTAAATATCTGCATCCATATTTTCCAGTGTAATAAGTCCTGTTAATATATAGAAAGTACTAGTATACAAAATAAATTTTAAAATAATAATAATTATTATTATTGGATTAAGTGAGATATACTCGGTTAACACTGGTGACTGTGTACTATGCCGGACCAAAGTCAAGGCATAGTAACCAAAACAGAAATTAAAGAAGTGTATCAGTGTGTGTGTCTGTATTCAGGAATTTTCTCACAATATGACATGTATTCAATATAGTGGCCTTCTGTAGTGTGATGTATGTGTTTCTATTCAATTGTAATGTGCCCAGGCTTTTGTGCAGTGTGTGTGGTATGACACCTGTAGAGGAGAGAACAACAGGTACAATAAGCACCCTATCCATCCTCCACAGATGCCTTATTTCCTGGGCGAGTTCTGTGTACTTGCTAATTTTTTCAGTGCATGCGTTTTGTATATTGTGAGTGTTTGGAATGGATATGTCTATAATGTATGTGATTTTATTGTGTTTGTCAATGAGTGTGATGTCTGGTCTGTTGTGGTAAATTGTTTTATCTGTGATTATGGCTCTGTCGTAGTACATTTTGTGCGTGTTGTTTTCCAATACTGTCTGTGGAATGTATTTGTAGTATGGTTCGTGGATGTCTACTAATTTGTGTTTCTTTGCAAGCTCTTGGTGTATTATATTTGCTACTTGATTATGTCTGTGTAAATAATCTGTCTGTGCCAAGAGCTTGCAACCAGAGGTGATGTGTTGTATAGTTTCTGGCATGATGTGACATTTTCTGCATGTGTCATTTGTGAGTGTTGTATCTTTGAGTATGTGTTTTCTGTAGTTTTTAGTATTTATGACCTGGTCCTGTATAGCAATCATGAATCCTTCCGTCTCCCCAGAGAGGCATCCCCGTGCTAACCAGCTGTTTGACGCAGTTTTGTCAACAAAATCCTGGGCCAGATCATAAGGATGCCTGCCATGGAGTGCCTTTCGAGCCCACGATTGCTTAATGGTGTCTATGCTTTTTACATGTTGTGTTGTGTCTATATGATGTGAGTGTAAGTTTAATGGTGTGTTATTTGAGTCTGCTAGAGTTACTGCTTTATGTAATTGTGATGTTTCTTGTTTCTTGTAGAAAAACTCTCGCAGTGACTGTATTTGTTTGTAGTGAAGGTTAACTATGTCAATCAGGCCACGTCCGCCATCTTTACGTGGAAGGGTTAATCTTTCTGTGGCGGATTTAGGATGATGTTGTTTATGCTTAGTAAGTGTAGTTCTTGTTTTCCTTTGGAGTTGCTCAAGATCTGTGTGAGTCCAATGTATAACTCCAAAAGAATATGTGAGTACTGGAATGACATATGTGTTTATTGCTTTAACTGTGTGTTTTGCATTTAACTCTGTTCTGAGAATAGCATTTAACCTACTTTGGTATTCTTTAATTAATCTTTGCTTTATTTGTGTATGTTCTGTTAGTTTGACCTGTTGGAATCCTAAATACTTGTAGAACTCGCCCTCTTCCATGGATTCAATAACGTCTCCATTTCCAAGTGCAAAATCTTCTTTCTTCAGGATTCCTTTTTCTATGTGAAGTGTTTTGCATTTATCTAGGCCAAATTCCATTTGTATGTCCTTGGTGTATGAATGTGTGATTTGTAGGAGTTGATGAAGTTGTTTTTGTGTGGATGCATAAAGTTTTATGTCATCCATGTACATGAGATGTGACAGTGTAAACTGTGTTGTTTTTTCATGTCTGATATTGTAACCATATTGTGTGTTGTTTAACATGTTGGATAATGGGTTCAGGGCTAAGCAGAACCAGAGAGGACTCAAGGAATCTCCTTGAAAAATTCCTCGCCTAATAAAAATTTGGTTTGTTTGTATGGAAGTGTTATGAACCCTGAGATGTAGTGTTGTTCTCCAGTGCTGCATAGTGTTTTGGAAGAATGTAATGAGTGATGGATGTATTTTGTACATGTGTAGAATATGTAGCAGCCAACTGTGTGGAACACTGTCGAATGCTTTTCTGTAGTCTATATATGCCATGTGTATGTTTCTGTGTTGTTTGTGTGCTTGCCGTAGAATGACTGAATCTATGAGTAACTGTTCTTTGCATCCCCTGTGGTTTCTACGACAACCTTTTTGTTGTTCCGTTAGAATGTCGTGTTCTTCAACATGTTTGTATATTTTGTTTGCGATACAGGATGTCAATAATTTGTAAAGTGTTGGAAGACATGTAATTGGTCTGTATTGTGTGGGGTCTGTGGTATTGTTGTTTTTAGGTTTCATGTAGGTGATGCCCTGAGTAAGAAAATTTGGCATGTCTTGTGGATTGATGATGATGTGTGTTAGGTGTTTAGCTAGTTCCTGGTGCAGTGATGTAAACTTTTTGTACCAGAAATTGTGAATGTTGTCTACACCAGGTGTCTTCCAGTTGTGTGTTCTGTTAACAGTGTATTGGAAATCATGTATGCTTATTTCAACACAGGGCATAGTTGGTATGTTGTGTAAGTTTCTGTTTCCTCCTCGATCCAGCCTGCTTCAGCATTGTGCGTGACAGCACTGGACCAAAGAGAAGACCAATATGTTGTGAGTTCTTCTTCTGTTGGTGTGCCACTGTGCTGTGTATCAGTGTTTGCTTTGTTATTAATTTGTCTGTAAAAGAGTTTTTCATTGTTTGTAAATAATTTATTTTGTTGTTTTCGTAGTGTACATGTTTTGTATCGTTTGAGTCTACGTGCTTTGGCAGCAAGTTTTTGTTTTAGTGTATCAATGTATTCTGTAATGCGTGTGTTGTGATGTTCATGTTTTGTGTGTGTTTTTATTTTCTTGAAAATGTTTTTGAGCTGCTTCCTTAATTTGGGTGTTATGTTGCTTTTAGTGTATTGTGTCAGCCTGCCTAATTGCTGTCTAATGTCATTTATTTGTGTTTCTATTCTTCTCTGCCAGGCAGGCTTGTGATAGAATTGTGTTTTCTGTGTATTTGTCTGTGATTGTACTTTCAGTCCATGGTGTGTCACTACTGTGACTGCCCCAGCATAAACTAATGTATGAATGTCTGCAGAGTGTAGAAATTGAATGAATGTAGTGTGGTAGTAGTGAGTGTTTACATAATTTAGTGTTTTTCCTACTTCCTTTGACGTGTTGATTTTTGGTATTCGTGGTCGTTGTGTGGGATCTGTGCCTGTATATTTAGTGAGTGTTTCCTGAAATATAAGTGAGAGCGTATTAACTAAATCCATGTCTATGTTATCAGTGATGGATGAGGAAGTGTCTGTAGTATCATTAGTGGTAATTGTTGTATGTGTGTTATTATCAATGCTTGTTGCTGGATTATCCTGACAGGTTACGTGATCTTCATTAATGTTAGATGTTTCTGTCTGTTGATGTATTTGATCAGCAACCTGTTGTTTGATAAGTTCAAGTGTTGTTTGTGGAATAAGGTTGTTGTGTATAATTGTTCTTTTTTGATCAACAACCCTTTGTTCAGTGACAGTGAGATGAGGATACTGTTGTGTGAATCTATGGTGTAGTTGTTGTCTGTATGCTGTCATGTTTGTTTCGAGTTTTGTGATGGTGTAGTAAGTACGGATGATAAACTCGTTCATTTCTACTGTCCATTTCATCCGTTGGCGTGGTTTTCCAGCCTTTGTGGTCTGTGGATGCATTGCCACAGAAACACCAAGGCTGGGTTGGTTCCTCACATCTGTTGAGGGCATTGCAGTAGCCATGCTTGGGCCGGTGCTGCTTTCGCCACCGGTAACCAAGGGAGACTGTGGCCTATTTTTCGAACGTGAGCCTCTGCCTAACCCACGAACGCGGACCTTGTTAACCGGGCGACGTCCGAGCCGGTATCACACTTTGATCTAGTTATTACCATGATAAATATCTCCACAGAATGTGGGCTTGGTCACTCTTAGCTTCATTTCTTCCCATAGACCTTACTGGCATGGGTGTCCATACCAGGAGCTTATGCTCCAGCCTGCATTGCCCTATGGATCAGTAAAATTACTGGGCTCTCCCACCACGACCAGGTGGTGACCACGGGAGAGTTATTATTATTATTATTATGTTGGGTTAAGTTAGATATACTCGGTTAACACCGGTGGCTAAGTACTATGCCGGACCAAAGTCAAGGCATAGTAACCAAAACAGAAATTAAAGAAGTGTATTCAGTGTGTGTGTCTGTATTCAGGAATTTTCTCACAATATGACATGTATTCAATATAGTGGCCTTCTGTAGAGTGATGTATGTGTTTCTATTCAATTCTAATGTGCCCAGGCTTTTGTGTAGTGTGTGTGGTATGACACCTGTAGAGGAGAGAACTACAGGTACAATAAGCACCCTATCCATCCTCCACAGATGCCTTATTTCCTGGGCGAGTTCTGTGTACTTGCTAATTTTTTCAGTGCATGCGTTTTGTATATTGTGAGTGTTTGGAATGGATATGTCTATAATGTATGTGATTTTATTGTGTTTGTCAATGAGTGTGATGTCTGGTCTGTTGTGGTAAATTGTTTTATCTGTGATTATGGCTCTGTCGTAGTACATTTTGTGCGTGTTCGTTTTCCAATACTGTCTGTGGAATGTATTTGTAGTATGGTTCGTGGATGTCTACTAATTTGTGTTTCTTTGCAAGCTCTTGGTGTATTATATTTGCTACTTGATTATGTCTGTGTAAATAATCTGTCTGTGCCAAGAGCTTGCAACCAGAGGTGATGTGTTGTATAGTTTCTGGCATGATGTGACATTTTCTGCATGTGTCATTTGTGAGTGTTGTATCTTTGAGTATGTGTTTTCTGTAGATTTTAGTATTTATGACCTGATCCTGTATGGCAATCATGAATCCTTCCGTCTCCCCAAAGAGGCATCCCCGAGCTAACCAGCTGTTTGACGCAGTTTTGTCAACAAAATCCTGGGCCAGATCGTAAGGATGCCTGCCATGGAGTGCCTTTCGAGCCCACGATTGCTTAATGGTGTCTATGCTTTTTATATGTTGTGTTGTGTCCATATGATGTGAGTGTAAGTTTAATGGTGTGTTATTCGAGTCTGCTAGAGTTACTGCTTTATGTAATTGTGATGTTTCTTGTTTTTTGTAGAAAAACTCTCGCAGTGACTGTATTTGTTTGTAGTGAAGGTTAACTATGTCAATCAGGCCACGTCCGCCATCTTTACGTGGAAGGGTTAATCTTTCTGTGGCAGATTTAGGATGATGTTGTTTATGCTTAGTAAGTGTTGTTCTTGTTTTCCTTTGGAGTTGCTCAAGATCTGTGTGAGTCCAATGTATAACTCCAAAAGAATATGTGAGTACTGGGATGACATATGTGTTTATTGCTTTAACTGTGTGTTTTGCATTTAATTGTGTTCTGAGAATAGCATTTAACCTACTTTGGTATTCTTTAATTAATCTTTGCTTTATTTGTGTATGTTCTGTTAGTTTGGCCTGTTGGAATCCTAAATACTTGTAGAACTCGCCCTCTTCCATGGATTCAATAATGTCTCCATTTCCAAGTGCAAAATCTTCTTTCTTCAGGATTCCTTTTTCTATGTGAACTGTTTTGCATTTATCTAGGCCAAATTCCATTTGTATGTCCTTGGTGTATGAATGTGTGATTTGTAGGAGTTGATGAAGTTGTTTTTGTGTGGATGCATAAAGTTTTATGTCATCCATGTACATGAGATGTGACAGTGTAAACTGTGTTGTTTTTTCATGTCTGATATTGTAACCATATTGCGTGTTGTTTAACATGTTGGATAATGGGTTCAGGGCTAAGCAGAACCAGAGAGGACTCAAGGAATCTCCTTGAAAAATTCCTCGCCTAATAAAAATTTGGTTTGTTTGTATGGAAGTGTTACTAACCCTGAGATGTAGTGTTGTTCTTCCAGTGCTGCATAGTGTTTTGAAAGAATGTAATGAGTGATGGATGTATTTTGTACATGTGTAGGATATGTAGCAGTTAACTGTGTGGAACACTGTCGAATGCTTTTCTGTAGTCTATATATGCCATGTGTATGTTTTTGTGTTGTCTGTGTGCTTGCCGTAGAATGACTGAATCTATGAGTAACTGTTCTTCGCATCCCCTGTGGTTTCTACGACAACCTTTTTGTTGTTCTGTTAGAATGTCGTGTTCTTCAACATGTTTGTATATTTTGTTTGCAATACAGTTATTATTATTATTATGTTGGGTTAAGTGAGATATACTCGGTTAACACCGGTGGCTGTGTACTATGCCGGACCAAAGTCAAGGCATAGTAACCAAAACAGAAATTAAAGAAGTGTATCAGTGTGTGTGTCTGTATTCAGGAATTTTCTCACAATATGACATGTATTCAATATAGTGGCCTTCTGCAGTGTGATGTATGTGTTTCTATTCAATTGTAATGTGCCCAGGCTTTTGTGTACTGTGTGTGGTATGACACCTGTAGAAGAGAGAACAACAGGTACAATAAGCACCCTATCCATCCTCCACAGATGCCTTATTTCCTGGGCGAGTTCTGTGTACTTGCTAATTTTTTCAGTGCATGCGTTTTGTATATTGTGAGTGTTTGGAATGGATATGTCTATAATGTATGTGATTTTATTGTGTTTGTCAATGAGTGTGATGTCTGGTCTGTTGTGGTAAATTGTTTTATCTGTGATTATGGCTCTGTCGTAGTACATTTTGTGCGTGTTGTTTTCCAATACTGTCTGTGGAATGTATTTGTAGTATGGTTCGTGGATGTCTGCTAATTTGTGTTTCTTTGCAAGCTCTTGGTGTATTATATTTGCTACTTGGTTATGTCTGTGTAAATAATCTGTCTGTGCCAAGAGCTTGCAACCAGAGGTGATGTGTTGTATAGTTTCTGGCATGATGTGACATTTTCTGCATGTGTCATTTGTGAGTGTTGCATCTTTGAGTATGTGTTTTCTGTAGTTTTTAGTATTTATGACCTGATCCTGTATGGCAATCATGAATCCTTCCGTCTCCCCAAAGAGGCATCCCCGAGCTAACCAGCTGTTTGACGCAGTTTTGTCAACAAAATCCTGGGCCAGATCATAAGGATGCCTGCCATGGAGTGCCTTTCGAGCCTACGATTGCTTAATGGTGTCTATGCTTTTTATATGTTGCGTTGTGTCCATATGATGTGAGTGTAAGTTTAATGGTGTGTTATTCGAGTCTGCTAGAGTTACTGCTTTATGTAATTGTGATGTTTCTTGTTTTTTGTAGAAAAACTCTCGCAGTGACTGTATTTGTTTGTAGTGAAGGTTAACTATGTCAATCAGGCCACGTCCGCCATCTTTACGTGGAAGGGTTAATCTTTCTGTGGCAGATTTAGGATGATGTTGTTTATGCTTAGTAAGTGTAGTTCTTGTTTTCCTTTGGAGTTGCTCAAGATCTGTGTGAGTCCAATGTATAACTCCAAAAGAATATGTGAGTACTGGGATGACATACGTGTTTATTGCTTTAACTGTGTGTTTTGCATTTAACTGTGTTCTGAGAATAGCATTTAACCTACTTTGGTATTCTTTAATCAATCTTTGCTTTATTTGTGCATGTTCTGTTAGTTTGGCCTGTTGGAATCCTAAATACTTGTAGAGCTCACCCTCTTCCATGGATTCAATAATGTCTCCATTTCCAAGTGCAAAATCTTCTTTCTTCAGGATTCCTTTTTCTATGTGAAGTGTTTTGCATTTATCTAGGCCAAATTTCATTTGTATGTCCTTGGTGTATGAATGTGTGATTTGTAGGAGTTGATGAAGTTGTTTTTGTGTGGATGCATAAAGTTTTATGTCATCCATGTACATGAGATGTGACAGTGTAAACTGTGTTGTTTTTTCGTGTCTGATATTGTAACCATATTGCGTGTTGTTTAACATGTTGGATAATGGGTTCAGGGCTAAGCAGAACCAGAGAGGACTCAAGGAATCTCCTTGAAATATTCCTCGCCTAATAAAAATTTGGTTTGTTTGTATGGAAGTGTTACTAACCCTGAGATGTAGTGTTGTTCTCCAGTGCTGCATAGTGTTTTGAAAGAATGCAATGAGTGATGGATGTATTTTGTACATGTGTAGGATATGTAGCAGCCAACTGTGTGGAACACTGTCGAATGCTTTTCTGTAGTCTATATATGCCATGTGTATGTTTCTGTGTTGTCTGTGTGCTTGCCGTAGAATGACTGAATCTATGAGTAACTGTTCTTTGCATCCCCTGTGGTTTCTACGGCAACCTTTTTGTTGTTCTGTTAGAATGTCGTGTTCTTCAACATGTTTGTATATTATTATTATTATTATTATTATTATTATTATTATTATCATCATCAACTCGTCTCGATTATATATATAGATTTATATTACTGTCTGAAATGTTATCAATTTAATACTCCTAAGTACTCAATGAAGACTAAACGTAATTAAAAACAAAAAATCGCATCTAAAATAGTACAGTAGAAGCCGTTCTTCAGGTTAGGCTTTAATGCTCTCTCTCTCCCCCCCGCGGAGGAAATTACAAAAAATCCTTTCTTAGTGTGCATTTTCATGCCGTATCCTAACTGTGTATCAAATTTCACATCTAGGTTCTGGAAATTTCTAGAAAAAACATACATTTATGTTTTCAACCACTTTCAACCCCCATATCACTCACACCCTTACAGCTATCGAGACGCAACCACCATAGTGCACGATGGGAGACTTGGGCTACTACCACACAGAAACACCATTCATGTGCGATGCGTAGTTTTGGCTGCAGAGTGAGATACAGGCACACACACGTCCATTTATATATATATATATATATATATATATATGTATGTATATATAGATATAGATAGATAATATTACTTATTTGGTTCATTTTCTCTAGTTTTAATAGTTTTATTCTTTGTTATAAAAATTGTGCTGTATTTAGCAGAAAAGTTTCAGCAACTAAAGATAACAATAAATAAAATTAATATTTTAATTTTATGAAAATTTTTTGTAAATAGTTTGAATTATTTTAATTTAGAATATTTTAAGCCAGTCCTAAATTTTTGTAATGTCACTATTGATTATTATAAACTATTATGAAATGAAAATATCTACTTCGATACAGACAAAAATTAATCATTTCTAAAGGGAAATTTAAATCATTTTTACTGAGACGTTGTTTTTTATATAACAGAGGCTCTAAGGACGAAACAAAGACAGAAACATAAAAAAGTCAATTGCGAAGTTTTGGAAATTGAGTTATATAATTTTAAGTACGTAATGATAAAAAAAAGAAATCTTTGTACACGTCATACAGGTATTAATAAAATTTTTTTTTCAAAGTTGCTACATAATTTTTCTATAGGAATGTGTAATAATTTACCGAACAGTTCACTAATATGATGTCTCTGAATATTTGTTGTTACGTTCATAGTTGTATATTATTTTCTGCCTGATCTTTGTAGCTATATAAAAATTAAACAAATTGATAATCTTTCCATTTTAAATTACTTTTAAAAAGTAAATTCTAATTTCATATATGGTGAATGTGCTTAGAGGTTGTCAAAGAGATATGTCAAATTCTTTCAATTAAAACTATATGTTTACATTTAATTTGGAGCTTTAATATTTCAACTTTCGCCGCCATGAATTTTAATAGGCTAATTGAGAATACATGTTAAACTGAAAATACACCTGGTGAGAACGAACCCAGTGTCTGTTTTCGTACACACAAACCAATTAGAGCTTAAATCGCCACCAACTCGTCTAGTATAGAAAAAAGTAATGCTCTTCTGGCATTACTTTTAAATCATTAAACTTATGGAATTATATTTACATATAGTTTGTTATGCAATTTATAATAAGAATAGAGAGATAAATCTAAATCTATATTCACGAAGCATAAATACAGACTTCACTAAGACTTAAGTAACATACAGGGTGGGCCAGCGAAAACGAAACGGCAGAGTGTTCGTGTTAGTCCAAGCAAATCGCTCGGACAGGTCGATTTTATTCTCGAGGGGACATCTTATGCAATAAAGTTTTCGCGAATCTGAATATTAACTAAACAAACATTTTTTTTCGAAATAAATGTTTGTTTAGTTAATACAAAATAAACGAGATTTTAAAATTTTTTGTTGTCTGTTGTATTCAGAATCGCAAAAACTTTATTGCAAAAGATGTACCCTCGAGAATAAAATCGACCTGTCCGAGCGATTTGCTTGGACGAACACGAACACTCTGCCGTTTCGTTTTCGCTGGCCTACCCTGTATAGTTACCGACAGACACCAATACCCAAACGTATAATAATACATGCAAAGAAATTTACAGAAAATAGTCTACAATTTCATTTCGATTTCTGGTTCGGCTGCAAAATTTGCTTTCGGGCTTTACCGGTTTGTGAAAAACGTAACGATACCTTATCCGGTACCCGAGAGAAAGTATCGATGCGTGTATTATTATCGGCAGTTTCGAGACATCCCTAGCCTGACGGATTGTATACGGAAAAATAGCCGTCTGTAAGTGTTAGAACACCAGAAGGCACCATGCAAATCACTACGTCATCAGACCGTTGTTCAGGCTAATACCAGTAACCATGTGTTATGTTGTTTAATCTAGTTATCCATTGCTATGGACTTACTTATATAAAAATTCGTTACAACAACGTTACACAAGTTTATTTCGGTTCAATTTTATTAATTTATGAAAGAACAAACAAATGTTATTGTAGTTGGTAATTACTGTACTGTATAGAAATACCGTTCAATAAGTTTAGTTCATATCTGAAATTCTATGCTGAATGCTTATCCTGTCATAAGAATTTAGCTAAATATTTTACTAAGTAATATCTTACATCATATGCTTAACATTATCAAAATAAAAATTAACTAATGGAATATATGAAAGAATCTGAGAATAACGTTATAATATAATTGCTGTTCATGTTACAGATCCAATTATTTAAAAACATTATTCGAAATTTCGTTGTTTTCGTAGCAATTCCACAAAGAAAATTAAAATTGAAATTACATAGCCAGAACCTAACAGAATGAAAGCACTCATGCCATCGTCAATAGAAAGAGGATGATGAATGTCAGTGTAACCGACCCCTGGGGCCTGTTTTGCCTCTCTCAACAATTTTTCGTAGATTCCAGCATCCACTAATCTTCGCAACCTGAATAAATAAACAGAAAGAAATAAATATAAAGAAATATATAAAGTAGAAAATTTTGATAATTTTACATAGAAATCAATACAGCTAACGTAATTTACAGTGCATATGTTAAATTCACAGTAATATGAAACTGTAATACTTTCTACAACGGATCACTCGCACGTCTTCATATCCTATGTCTTAAACCTTTCTACTTTCGGTTGAAGTGTGATGTTAGTCTTAAATTTCTAACACTGCTTTTTATTTTAAATATATATATATATTATATATATATACATACATATATATATATATATATATATATATATGCATACATATGTGTTACTTTAGTTTATTTAAAACGATAACTTTAAGGTTAAACATTAAAACAATTTCTTTCTTGTTTTACATGTACAATAGATATTTCAATTTGCTAAGAAAACAATGTAAAACTTGGAACAGGTTTTAATACTTTGATGAAAAATTATTATTCCTATTTATCCGAAAAATGTGAAAAATCTTTTTACAATTACACATTTAATAGGCAATCGGGAAAATCTTCTGCTATATAAATTTTTTAAATCTCGATGTATGAATTTATTATTTCCATAATTAGAAGTTCAGAAACTGTGCTTAATTTATAAATTTCGTTTGTCTCTTCCAAACTACAACTGGTTGTTTTTATATATAATAAGTTCATAATTAAAGCGGTATTTTAATTCTGCAAAAGACATAATACTATTTTAAGAAGTTCTCAAATATACAACATATCAAACGAAAAGTATTGACTACATCGATAAATTCGTGAAATAATGGCTGATTGAAGACAATATATTAGCGCTGAGTACAGAAATTTTTGTTTTATAAATTTACATTTTCTAATAGCTATTTTACAGTTCATAATGAATTTGAAATCAAATTCGCGTGATGGTATTTTGCACCTGTTATAAAATAAACGTTTAGAAATACATAACTTGCTGGGTCTTTTCTGGAAAGTACAGCGAAATCTCGATTTAAAAAATTAATTCGCGCGAGAAAGTTTTTGATAAAGCCGAAAGTCCATTACATACATATTAATTACATATAAACAGCATTTTAAAATTAATAAAAATAAATTTATACTTAGGGCTAAATAACCAGGAATTTTGTTCGTTAAATTAATAAATCAAAGATATATTGTACTGAAATATTATTAATAATGTAAGCATTCAAGCACCTTCGATGAGAAAAGTATGCTTACATTTTATTAAATTTGTTTTTAAACTTGAATTTTTTCTTCGTTGGAAATGCAATTGAATAAGACATGAATAAATCTTCTGAAATGACAAATGAATTTTCTCTCATATTTAAGGTAGCGAAAAAATATGCTGACGTAATGTATGCATATTTGTGATGTAGCATGTGTTGAATTCCTTGTTGGAAAGTAGAAAAGCTTTCCTCTGGATGACTGCTTATATATTCACTTAAAATTTTTACCGTACCTTCACTTTTTCCCTGTAAATAATATATAAGTATGTAATTGTGGAGACTTAAGTATATATCATCTCTAAAGGTAAAAGTAATTTAGTATGTGTGTGAAATTTAAAACGTATATTTACAGCAATTAACAGTAAGTACGTCATAATTAATTTTTTACAATAACTAATTAACATAATGAATAAAAATCCACAATATTCTTTCAAATTGTTTACCAACATCAGCTCTGATAACGCCGAATTTGACAATGTTCCACAAGAATATTCCTTGTTTTTCACTGCAATGGCTAATTGTTCGATATTTTTCGGCACCTCTTCGTAAACGGGACGTGTCATGTATGAAAACAGAATCCCGCCGTATGCAGATATCAGGACAGTTGTTGCTAGCAACCAAACTCCAATGATAACTCTTGATGAAGTACTTTTATCATAATCAATTTCTCCTCCTGTATAAATTATCAAAGACCATCAGTACCAGTTAGTTAACGTAAAGTTACAATAAATCGTTTTTTGCGTTTTGATTTTCTGTTATAGTTAAAATTATGTTCAAAAAAATGCGCATTTAAAAATTAATTTTTTTCACAGTCAGCGTGAAAATACTCGTGTGTTTGATAATAAATAAGAATTAAACTGGTGTTTTGAAAGTCATGCTAATCCTCTAAGCGTTTTCTTTTTTTCAGTATAATATATTAAATATTTTTCATTCTTATGATATTTATAAGCCAACTTTTAATAATAACACAGGCAAACAACAGTGGATGAATTAATATTAATAAACAAAGCTTGATTGATAAATATCAGATTATTCGTTTCATAAATATGTTTCTTTTTAATGTTGATTTGAATAAAACCACAAATTGGCGCGTGATGTTTTTCAGATATTTTTCACGTGTTTTACGTTTAAATAAGGGCTTTATCACCATTAAAAAATTATCCTGTAAAGTTGTCGTCAAACACACAAACGACAAAACCAGAGTTTCCAACAATTGATCACTTTTACACATACTCAGCGCTATTTTAGTAGTCAGTTGTTACGACGGAGTGTCCGATTACTGAACATGTTTTATTTCTTTGTTTTGAATGTAATTTCACAAACTTTGCAATTATATAAAATAGTAGTTTCTTTATTTTCGATAATAATAATTATTATGTTGTACTTTTTAATTACCTTGAGACGTTAAGCTGCGTAATAGAAACCAAGTAAAATTCCTTGTAGTCCATGCTGTTTTTCTTTCCGGAAAATAATTGTTTCTCACGAAAGCAATGAAAGAAAACGATATTGCAGTAACAAAGGTAGAAACAACTATATAAATCCAAGTCTGTGAAATTTTAAAATAATATAATTAAGTGTTAATAATTAAAAATTTACTTTTATAAATACAGTAGTACTTGATTCTTCAAACATTTCAGAGTTTGAACTGAGAGAAGTATTAGTGATTCTGAGTTAAACAACTTCATTTATAAAAACTACCGGCATACGTTAGGTATTACAAACTTGAAAAGAAACTAATTCATTATACTTACTTTAAGTGAAAATGGTCTAATTATTGCTGTTAGTTTGGAAAGTTTTCTGGGACTAGAAACAATAAACACTACTTTGTCACCAGTAACAGGAATTGTAAAATCCACTACTTGAAATCTGTCGTAAGTGACGCACAATGAAAGGGTGCTAAGATCAACTTCCTTAAATAAATATAACATTACATTAAAGAATTAAAACAATCAATCACTTTATTTGAGTTGAATATGCTTACAAGCTTTAAACAAGTTAAATATAAAATTATTGAGTTTATTGAAATGTTTTATATTATTTAATTTATTAGAATAAATACACACTTTATATAAATATATAAAAATAATATATATTCATATATTCATATAAGTTGTATTTTTTAGTGTTATATACATGTATATACTTGCGTGGGAGGTAGAGTACTTTAGAAACGGATAACAATTTTTAAAATATATACATATGTAAATTTATTTATTTACACTAAGTCATTATCGTTTCTATCGTGTCCGAATAACAGGAACGAAAGCTGTCTTCTCTCGCAGAGAAGATGGTTTAATTGTTTTGCACTTTCGCTCGCAATGAAAACAATTTTTTTATCTTTTAATATATCTATTTTTTACATTCTAATCAAAATGTTATTGTTTGAACATATTACCATTGTAATTATTTTTATAACGAAACCAAAACCTGTCTTTATTTAAATGGAAATTATATTATTTTTATCATTATCTTACTTTCCTTTGCACTCGTCCAATTATACCATTCCATGATCCATCTTTTAATTTACTTCCAAATGTCTTTTCAATAGGTTGAACAAATTCGAATCTGTGAAATTCAGTATATATTTATTTGTAAAATACCTCAATTACGGCTAATAAACTGCTTTTTTACTTACTTGATGTTTTTTAATTTCTGAGCAACTATGCTTAATATTTTAAAATCGGGGCCATCAACAATTAACTCGTTGTTCCTCGTATTAAGTTCGCAATAAGGAGAAATCTACATATTAATTAAATAATTTTAAACAAATAAGTTTTGTTTATATTTTCATCTATTTAAATCATAAAGTACTTACAGCCATAGTAGTTATTTTTATTTTACTTGAATTTCTGACTAATTCTTGTTCTAAATGAAAATTTGATAACAATTTAATGGCAAAATGCTTATAATATAACAATTTAACCAGAAAAGTAAATTCTATTACAAATGACGGATATCAATATTTATTATACACAGTATAACTTCTTTTCGACACCTGAAATAAATTGAAAAGATAAGCTCTGACAGAGAAAGCAATTTCTGAATAACATTGTATATGTTAGGACATTATACACTATCTTTAATCAGCCAGAAAAATATCTTTTTTGAAGCCAGATTTTAAGTCGATATTGACAAGCAACAATTCTTGATCTTCGTGTTTGTTTCTTTCAGAGATGGAAAGTCAGCGGAAAAGATTCTCCTAACTCTTATAAAAAGATTCAACTTCTTACTTCGACATCGACTTTCTAACCCTGGTTTCTTTATGTTTTTTTCTAGAACCTGATGTGTATTTTCACAGTCCTTTTAAATTGTACTTTTCAACTTATAGATAATTTTACGGATGCGCCATTTTGATTCACGGATAGATTTTATGGTAAAAAATAACCTTAAAATCCCTTGTAAACCTTATCAAATTTTACATCGTTTTCGAGATCTGGCTTTCTAAAACCTCATATCAAAAAGCAATAACATGGATATCATGCTTGATTTTCATTCGCAATGTTCATTTTAGTAATATTTAGCGATCGGAACTTTTATAATTGCATCAATTCATTTAAAATTAGTACCAAAACTATATTTAATTATTCATTAAAAAGGCGTAACTTTGTCTTATATATAAAATATATTTATCTGGAAAGTACAGTATTATGGTATAGAATATGATAAGAATTTTCAAGATCTCAGTTCAGTTATCGTTATATATAATCTATTTGGTTGATGCAAAGGTTTCTGGGATTTTCCTGATTTTTTATAAGTCTGGAAGTTACTTGTGTGCGTACGTAAATGTCGTGTGTTGATGAACACAATCATATATAAAAATGTATGCTGCCTGGCGATAGGCAATTTTTAAATTTGTCAAGTTTTCCAACATTTTCCACCACCAAATTTTTTCGTGTGCCCTTTGCGATATCAATTTGGAATAAAAGCAACTAAACTTAATCTCCGTATGACTCAATCTTTTGACAAAAAATGTTGTCTCTATGTCCACAATTTACAATTTGTTCAGTAAATGTAAAAATGAGCAACATGAAGAAGAACAGATTCCACACTCAGGGTGGTTTTCTGCACTATTAATGACAAGTGTGTATTCAGCCCCTTTGCAACATTGTTGTCTGTATCTGACATAATAAATTAAAAAGGTAAGTAAATGGATAGATCGAAATTTCAAGTTACAGACGTCTCTGAGAATAAAACGTTACGAATCTTTCCCTATAAATCTGAAACGAGTGGTCAGCCCCTTTAAACATGATTTTTTATAGAATAGAGTAGTCAAAAGTTTTTATTCATAAGGAGTGTTTTTTGAATTTTTATTAAGAATGTATCATTAAAGGTTAATTTATAGTTTTTACAACGTAATATACATACCGCATTTAGTTCCATCTTTTGTAATATATATTATGAGAAAAATCACAAAAAATGGTAGTTTTCTACACGTTCGTATTTCGTTATTCTGTAGATAAATAAATAATTCCATTAACAATACGCACTTTATTATTTATGTATTTTTTTTTATTTTTTTTTGGTACAATTTCAAAATCTAGCATAAAATTGATCAACATAAATATAGATCACTAGATAGTCTCAGATACACAAATATTGTAGCATTCAAAACTTAATTTTCATAAATTTTTATAAAAATACATCTTTTAAACGTATAACGCAAACTGCGCATTAATCGATAACTTAATAACGGGGTCTGACTGTAATTAGAATGCTGATATTTTGAAAATTTAGCTAAACATTTTCTTGTTTCTGTGTAATAAAATGGTGTTAAATTTTTTTCTTTGTGAGAACTAGGAGTGTTTTATTTATCTTTATCATAGTTGTTTCAATAGGTTTGCCTGGTTGGAGGGACGAGGTTGGATGACAACTTTGAATTATCACATTAAACAAAATGCACAAGTGTAATATCGTATATTGCGTATATCAACACAGTAAGATCTTGGTTTACGAACATAATTCGTTTATAAAAGTTGTTCGGAAACCGATTTGTTCTCAAACCGAAATAAATTTTCTTATAAGAAACGATGCAAAATGGAGTAATTCGTTTCTGACCCCCAAAAAGCGTTTGTGCATTTGCAGGAAATGCTTTTTGCAGTATTTCCTGCATAATAATGTGTGAGAATCGAGATTTTATTAGTTAATTACCGTGGAAAATATACCTAGTTTTTTCAAGTTTTTTACAAAAAAGGAAGACAGTGTCACTTTTTAAGGAAAGAAGGAAAATCAACTTTCCTTTCACACGCTCGTATCTCCAACTTTGACAACCATCTGCGAATCTACCCCCTGTACATTCCGTAGCAACCGTCAATCCTTTTACGTTATTGTCAGAAAGTACGAGAAAAGGGCGATTATCCGGCCATTCGAGGCAGTTTACCCGAATCAAAAAATGCCCTAAGAGGGACAGGAGTTCTCCAAAGATTTCCCTTGTGCTTCGAACACCGAGTCCCTCTGAGCAAGAATTTGTCTTCGGCCTGTTTCCGCCTGAAACGTTCCCGCTTTGAACATCATCTTCCTCCCAGACCTCGTTCGTCACTGAATTCCGGCGAAACACTTCGCAGCCTTTGAAGAAGAGGATACTACTAACACGATCAACAGTCGAGGTAGTATACGTTTGATGTTTGTAAACTCTTTCTCACGCTAATTAATAGAGGTTTAGAATCTTTTGTATATCCATATTTTAGTTGTATTTATTAAACACTTTTTTGTTTTTAAATGGTCTCGTTACTGAACTCAAATCCACGGTAATGTTCTATCACGGATTAACGATCCCTCCCACTCGGAAAACTTTATTAATTTATCCAATTAGCGTGCCTAACGCTCTAATTAGGCTGGGGTCATGAAAATAGACAGGTAGATCAAAGGAACTTCTTGTCCTCAAATTTTACAATACTGTACTTAAAACTTATCCTAACGACCCTGCGGGCGGATCTATCCGATCTGAGGCCAATCAAGATTAAGCAAAACCATTTCTAACCCAACCGGATTTTCACAAATGCGTGCAAATGCAATATAATATTATCTATATCTATATCCAATATATTTATATATTAAAAGCAAAATACTTCGTCACCACAAACCGAACACTTTACAAAAAGTGTTACTTTCGGTAATGTAACTGTTAATGTAATTGCTTTGATTTAAATTTAAATTTGAATTTGAATTAATTAAGTAATTAATTAATACAAATTTTATTTTTAGGTTTAGTTTAAGTTTCAGTTTCTATGTAAAGCACCAAACTGAATTTTTTATTAGCATTTTATCGTTTTTAGTTATAATTAACCGGCTACCAAGTATGAATAAATATTATATTAAACATTAATATTATATTTTAAATATATATCAATAAATTTTTGTTATTGTCATCGATGTCTAGTGTTGTGACGTCTAATGATGCCAGGAGAATCTCGGCACCTTCGTTACCTAAGGTTTGATTGTGTATATATATATGTGAAAGACAGAAAAGTAATTTACTATTTCAATAAATTCACTGACTTTTTCTCCTCTAGTAACTGAAAACGGCAACAATTTATACAGATAAACAAACCAGTAAAAAGTCGATCAAGTATCCCGGAAACACTTCTTGGCGTCATTTGTTAAAGTCTATTTAAAAATCGTTTTATATTTTTCACTATTATAAATGGAAAAAGCTTCATATGGAGGGTAGGAATAAGTTTTATAAAAACAAAAAAAAAAAAAAAAAAATCTAAATGCTGATAACGAGTAAAACCTTCATTAAATCTGACCCTACTGGAGATAAACAGGACCCCTTTATTTCCCATCTCTTTCGAATTTTAACCACAAAATTTTAACAGTATCAATTTTCCTAATAAGCAAACTTTTCTGAAAAATTTCAGAAATGTTCAACGAAAAGCACAGGAATTATTAAGCTTCAAAGAGGGTAAACAAAATCGTGCCTGCACACAAACTGGCCTACTAACATTTATACAAACAGAAAAATCTGCCATATCATTTTGCATTTTCTGTCATTTTAAAGTCCCCTGAGTCCAAAAATGTAAAAATTCTGTTGGGGTGAGTTTTTGACCAATTGCCATACTTTCCCTCTTTTATAT
Organism: Centruroides vittatus; assembly: GCF_030686945.1. NCBI lineage: Eukaryota > Metazoa > Arthropoda > Arachnida > Scorpiones > Buthidae > Centruroides > Centruroides vittatus. The sequence goes on from NW_027122385.1 coordinate 5,213,633, forward strand.
ATAACAATGTCCGAAACATAATAATATCTATTGTATTCAATTAAACATATATTCGTTAAAAAATTTACGAATGTATTTTAAAATGCTACTGCTAATTATTAAAAGAAGTGAATTTAATAATTAACTTACTCGAAACGTCATTTCTTCTACGAATGTTCAGCTAAAAAGAAGTATATGTATAACAATCGCGTTTCAATATGTATATATCTTACGTGACGTTATATTTTTCCCAGTGAAGAGTAATTACTTTCTACTTTCAAAGATTAAAATCAATAAAATAACCATATATTTAATATAAAAGTATTTTAGAATTGAACATATGTTATTGTTCTGAATAAAATTATCATCTAATTTCGAACAGTAAGCAATTCATATGTTTTGTTATTTTACAATTCTTTCAAAAGTTTATTATAAACAAAACTGTTTATCTTAATTCCAATATGAAATTAATTAATTAATTCAGAAATTTCTCTAACCGAGAAGTCAATATACAGTAAGTTATTTCCTTAAAATATAAAAAATATGTAATGAGTATTTCCACACAAGCCTATGAATACTGTGTTCTCCAGTTATTTTATAGCTTCTACATATGATTTGTATACATACATTTAATTATTTGCAAGTATATTATATTCTACTCGTGGACATGCATATACAGTCTGATCAAACCTGGTGTATGCTGGACCATTATTTTAAAGGACTTGTATGCCAGAAGATTTCTTTCTCACACTACATTATCTAATTTCGTATTGTGAAAAAAACGTTTGGAAGATGCTTTTACTGGAACTTAATGTTTTTCCATAACTTTTCTAATTTTAATTGTTATAATAAAATCTCAGCTAATGTATCAAATTTTTCATCATTAATCGCAAGAAGTGAAAATTGTTTTTAATGTCTCTCTGATAAAATGTCAGAGTATTGTGTAATATCAGCTTCATGTTTAATTAATAAATTTTCTGGTATTATTGAAAAATTCCGAAATTTTGCAGGATGGTTTGTGTGAATGGGGATTAATAATATTACAATTTTGTGGTTAAAGGTCGAAGAGATGGAAAGGGATCATGTGTCATATCTCAAGTATGGTCAGATTACTCAAATTTTTAGTGGCATTTACAATCTTTTCAATAAAACTCATCTCTACCCTTAAACTTAAGCGTTTTGACATTTTTAATAATTAGTAATATTAAAAGATTTTTAATAAAATTTCATGACAGTGGGTGGCTCACACAATTCTAACTCTTGCCAGAAAAATTACACATTATCATCTTAAGAAGGAAGTTTGAAGTTTATCGACAATTGATTTCTAACTTTAAAAAAAAAAAAAAAAAAAAAAGTAAACTTCAGAAATTTTAAATTGAAGTTAAGGTAATAACAAATATGAAGCATTGAAACTCAGACTTTATCCACGAAAGCGTCTGGTATCTTTAAGGGAATATGATCCATATTTCATTACTACAACAAAGCAATATGTGTTAAAAATATCTCATACACTCACTAAAACTGGGTCAGTCGTTTATTTTTAATGCATTTCGAGATTGAAATAAAAACTATATTGAATACGTGACTTAAAAATATATCATCTTTAATTAATTATTATTGAGATTTTCATACAGTCAACATTTCCATTCATAAAATTTATTTTGCAAAAGAAATTGTTCTATACTTTGTGAATTAATAGAATACAGTTATTGTTCTGATACGAACTATTGTATTCAATTCCAAACAATAGTCAGCGATATGGAAATAAAATATTTTCGTTCATTGTCGTACATAAAAACCATTCTAAATTATTGTATATAAAGTTAGAATTATTGTGTTTTGTGACATTTAAAATAATAAATATAGCGTGCTTTTATACTATAATACAGTAGTTGGTAGTCTTATAATAATTATTTATTATGCCATCAAAATAGAGTCCTGTGTTAATGTCACTGTTTGCAATCGGAATAGATAGAAGGCAATCTTCTCCTTCAATATAATAGTTAAATTATGAATACCATCCTGATATCTGCTTATTTTGATAACGTTTTCATTTTTATCCTGAATAAAAATTACTAAAACTAATGTATGTGAATGCAGTAGACGATTATGATTATTTTTTATAATACGTTAAAATATTTTTGCACATCTGTTCACTAAAAAATTAAATAGATTTAATAAATGATTGCATAATAAACACTAGTATTGTTAATTTATGCAAATTATTTACAACTGAATTATATGTAAGACATTTTGTGTTTTACTTTTCAATCTGTTATGTATATATAACAAAAAATGTTGAAATTGTGTCAAAATTGACATCCTGAGTTTTTTGCAAATCTTAGCATTCTGAAAACGTGGATATTTTAAAAGACTCAAATTTTGAAGTTTCCTGAATCCAAAAAAAGTAATAAAACATACGGCAAATAATACCGTGGATATATAGTTATGTGTGTGTATTGGAGTCTATTGCGTTTAATATCTCAGGATCGGATGAAGATAATTAAATGAAATTGGGCATCGCAGCATGTGTATAAGGGACATTCGTGCTATTAAATTTTTGTGGTGAAAGGTCGAGGGGTGGGGAGATAGAAGAGAGGCGTTATATTAGGGTATGCCATAAGAATGCACATTAAAAATAGGGATTTTCGGAAATTCCTTCCGTGGGGGAGAGGGAGAGGGAGGGGGTTAAAGATTATTTCCGAAGTATTCGGCTTCTAATGTACTATTTTAAATGCCATTTTTTATTTTTGCAGGAAATCGAACATATTTTTAATCCTTCTAAAAATTCTCAACTACATTTAGCGTTTTATCGTATTTACAGGTAACACGGGGAGTAAGTTCGCTGTATTCGAACTTTTTGTTTTAATGTTGGATGCTATATTTATGAATGATTCTGAAAGTTCTAGCCTATTTTTGGAATTAATTAAACCTTACTAAAACCCCAGAAGGGGTTACGGAAACGTTGGTTATTCATCACTTAGTGGTACTACGAACCGGTTAGTGATTGCACAGAGCCTTAATTATCGTTATTCTGGTGCGATAAGCAGATATCTAAAAATTATCTAGTCTTGGAAAAGGAGGGACCTAATTCTTGCACCTAGTGATAACGGGTAAGATCGGCTATAATCACATAATCTTAATCTTTGTTATCGTTACTTCTTGCTTCAGCAACGCCGGGCTCATCTGCTAGTTCGATAATAATTAAAAATATAAAAAATTTATATACAAAATCTCATAACAGATATCTTTACATATAATTTTATTTATTTATTGGGATTAATATTTAAAAGTAATTTCTAAAATAGGATCTCATAACAACCAGAAAAGTTACGCACCTTGTAGCTACTCTTTTTTTTTACTTTAAAAATTTACAAGAATTAATTACCTACCTTACAGGGAGTCATTCTTTCAACTGGAATGATAAGTCTCCTTATTACAGTTGTTTTCTTTGTTATCTTTGGACTGATAGTAGTTTAAATAATTGAAAAAACTATTCATTACATCAATGTACGTTTTCAACTTGCTTCACAGACAATGACCAGGATTAGAATTTTGGAACATTCAGAAACATTTCGTACCGTATGGAACGTGTACAGTATTTAAAATTACAAATACGTTCGAATAAATCGTTATACGAATTCAAAATAAATATATATGATACAAAATGTGTATATGTAAACGTCTTTGTAACTTTAAACACATGTTCTATATGGTAAGGATTGCTTATAAATGTTCCAGAATTCTAAACTGATCTGTGGAGCAGGTTGAAAATGTTTGTTAATGTAATGAATTGTTTTTAAGTTGTTATTGTGGTGAATAATATTAATTTAACGAAAATACTCTTATACATTTAACTAGACTACGTCAAAACTAGCAGTTGATCGATTTCCTATTTACTTTTTTGTGCTTATTGAAAATTGCATACAGTAAACAATATCAAAATTAAATTATTGTTTACTTTTAATCTGAATTTCTTGTATGATGATACATCAATGTCATAGAGTTTACTAAACAATTTCGTTTATAGAAGATTTCGGGCAGTATATTACAGTGTATAAAAATTAATAAAGTAACACTCATTATTATTTGAAAGGGAATAATTCGTTTCACGTAGTAGAGAAACGTCAGTTTCAAGTTTGTTTTATTGCCGGGCCATTTAGATCTTTCAATGTTTGTGAAGAAAGTTCGTTATGCATCATCTGTGGTTTGAAAAAATGTTCTGTGAAACACCAAAGAAGGTCCTCTCTGATTAAAGCTTTCCTTTAAAAACGAATTAATGTATTTCCATGCATACAATAGCATTCACTTATATATGAACGAAGCTTGTTTACTCGTTTTTGAAAGGCTTGTTCACCATCGCTTATAAGAACGTACGCTTATGGGTGCCATCTTGTTTTAGTTTATAAGAACATTCAGTAATATCTGTGTAGTAACCATTAAAAATTGAAAATAACGCGTTTGGTACTATACAGTTTTTTTAATGTTTAAATTTTGTAGATACTTCGTAAAATATAGTACCAATCTTGCCTTTTCCGTAAGAATAATATTAATTAATGTCATTAGTAGTGCCGATGCAAAAGAACGAAAAAGTAATTATCTGTGTTATTGTATCACTGTGTTCCCTTTGTAGTTTATTTACCTTTTATAATACTTGAATTAATTACATAAGAAATGTGATTGGTTGGTTTTTTGATATAAATTAAATTTTAAGATACGTTAGAATTTATTTTAACGCCAGGATCGGTCATGGAAGCAAACGGTTTTATTATTATCGACGACAGCGACAGAAATTACTCTGTTTCTCCTCGTTTGTACAAGTCTTTGGATAGCTGTATTGCTGCGATAAATAATTTTTCCTTCGATATTCCTGATAATTTTCCTATTGTTTCACGTTAATTTAAAGTTAACGGAGAAATATGAAAAGGAAATGGAAAATTCGGTTTTGTAATTGTTGACCAGAAGGGAAGAATTAACGAAGTTAGTAATAAATTCGTTTGACGAATGTTCGGATGTTATGGACGAAGTTTATGTTGAAAAAAATAAAAAGAATATATTAATATTTAGAGAAATAAATTGTGGATCAAAGCAGTATAAATTTACTAAAGTTCATAAAATCGATTGATATGTTCACACTCCGAACACTCCGAGCCAAGTTTTGGCTCGAGGTCCAGCAACACGCAGATGTGCTTTATTGCCGTTGTGTTGACGAAGAACTTGCTTATACAGTTTAAGTGTGAAGTTTTTGAACATTTTCCTTATAGGCAGCACTCGGAGTGATTACCATTTTTTTTCCAAATTGAAGACTTTTTTGATTGGGAATCACTATGGAAGTGACAACAAACTGAAAGAAGCTGTTAATGACTGGTTCAAGAACTTAGCGGTAACTGAGTGTGCAGAAGGCATAGAAAAGCTGGTGATACGCTATGACAAATGTTTAAATTTGTATGGAGACTACGCAGAAAAATAGCTAAGGTATCATGTGTGTTGTAAAATAAGTTTTGTTTCATTATCTTAAATAAAAATATCTAGAGAGACAAACGTTCTTTACTTTTAGAATGACCCTCGTATATTTTAAAACCTGAAATAAAGAGAAATGAACATACTATATTGTACTTTTTTGCAAATCTATCCCTTTTGCTTGCTCGTTCACGCTTCTGCACCTTTACTCTCACTTTTATGTGTTTTTAAAAGATTGGACAAAAAATAAATAAATAAAAAAAATTATTTTTACTGTTTTTGAGCAGCTACATACAACTCCATTTCATTATGATGTAGAGCAGACCAAGCACAATAAAAATAGCATATTTTGCATCGTTGTATCCCAACAGTTTCCAAAGTAATGTAGCAAAACCACGCGAGAAGAAACAAACTTCGACAAAAGAGTAGCCTTCTATTTGCTAATCTTTAATTGTCATAAATTTTTAATTGGCGTAATTTTTTCACATCTCAGATGTTTTTCATTGGATTTTGTTAATCTTATTTATATATAATGTATGTACAGTACATTTTCGTATTAAATCGTCGAATACAGTGTTTATTGCTTCTGCAACCTTTAACTTGAAAATAAATAAAATAAATTTAGTTAATTTTGCTTTTACGACAACAGCTTTATCTATCGGAGGACAGAAGAAACATCATTTCTTATATAAACGTGCAGCAATTTGTTGATTATAGTCCAAAATTTTATAATAACTATTAGTTAACAATAACAATTATTTTTCTCAAATAATGAGGGGCGAATTCTTACGTCAATTGGTTTAAATACTATTATAGTTTGATTGAGATTACGATTATGGGATGATTTTAATTTATTTTATAGACACTGACCATAAAAAAACTTAGTGATCAATTCCTACTTTTCGGAAAATTTTTATTTAATGTTGTGTATGGTAAGGATGGCAAAACTTTTTCAGTCCGCATGTCACATAGCATTATTCTATTTAAAAATAATAATATGTGACGAAGGTTTAGACTTCGAATAACGATATTTAAAAAAATGAAATGAAAACGCTTTAAATAGAATAAATAGAAAGAAAGTGATTGGATAAAAATCAGATGATAAAACGAAAGGATAATTACAAAAAGTTGGGTTATAAACTTAAATCTTATGACATGTTATATGCAACTTGATTTCTCCTAAAATGTCATTTTGAGCACGCGTGGAATACGTTTGACATACTTTGGTTCGGACAATTTGTGTTAAAGTAATTTTAATGTTTTGATTGGACTGCAATTTAAAAAAAAGTGTAGACCTTTAAACTCCCACTGTCATTTGTTTGCATGCGTGTCCTAGTTCATTCTTCAGAATTAAGTTAGATAGATGAAAGCCGAGTCTAAATTTGGAAAGTAACCTTTCTACAGTGGGTTAGTCAGATACGGATCTACCACGATGTAGTGGAGAATAAAGATGGGAAATTTTTTAAGAATTTCCCCACGCGTTTTTCTCGTTTCTATTTCAAAAAAAAATTAAACAGTTGTGTCTAGTAAAGAAGAATCTTTTTTATTATCATATAATTCCTTTTTCATGTGAATTTTTTTTCGCGGTAATTTTTGGCTAGTTTTTGGTGATATCCGAAAAAATTTCTTTGCGAATATAGACGTCGTTCACCACTGCCACGTGATCGCCCTTGACGGATATATCTGTCGATCACTGCAGTGTGGGTAAAGCAGGAAGTGACCCTGACTAACTATATAAAAAATTTTGATCTGGACAGGAAGTAACGTTATTTCAATCGAAAGTTTTTCCTTGAAAGGAATTAGGTAGATGACATGCATGACTATTGCTAACTGGAAACTTATGATGTACAGTACAGGGAGATTGCTCACAAGAAAATTTTTTAAAACTCTTTTCGCCCTAAGAAGTCCTTTTTTAGCAAGCCCATTATGGGTGTGGCCAGCCTCACAATTGGATTGTAAGGGATGGTGTGGTGAGGGACAAGGACCAACATATCCGGACTGACCACTCCCGAAAAATATCTGGGGATTTTTTGACCTGTCCGGATTCGATTCTTGGTTCCCAGAGCAATAGGTTGATACCTTAACTGCTCGGCCATTCGGGTGTAGATAATGTATTATGTACAGGACCATGTCACTACTAATTTGAGCTGGAGAGCTATTTCAAAGTAAACAATCTAAAAATATGATTAAAAATTGAAGATGGCACTGTGATGATGTCAGAATACACAATATAATAGAGATTTAAAAATTAGAAAATAACACCCTGATATAAAAATATTTTTGCAATGTTTTTTGAATATAAAAAGATTTTGATGCAATCAATCGTAACAGTTAGAAGTGATCCAATAAAAATTGGTTTACAAGCTACATTTAGAGAAGTAAAAAAAATATATATGTATATATATATATATGTGTGTGTGTGTGTGTGTGTGTGTGTGTGTGTGTGCGTGTAATTTCATTCTGTGAATGAAACAATGAATCATAAATAAAAATTTAAATTTAAAACACAGTTAAGATAATACTGAACATTCTCCTCTGTTATCTGTTTACTCAAGCAGCTTTCTTGAGTAACCACAACCCATCTGATTTAAGTGCTATCAGTTCAGAGCCTTATCCTACACCCCTATTTTTCAATATTCTCCCCAATTTAAATGTTTTTTGAGAGCCAACATTTGACTAATCATAAAGATGGCCAAACGGCCAAACGTTAAGCCTTCTTTTACGTGGGTGGTCAGCCACCTACATGTTTAGTTGTTTAGTTATAGATATTCTCGTACCGCTGTAAATGATTTTATGACCGGTCTGCATCTGAGTCCAATTTAACAAGCCACAGGAATGCTTTCTTTTTCTCCAAAATTTATAAGTTACAATTTTTATAAAATAATATAGCATGAAAAAAGGAATTACAAGATCAGGCGAGTCAGATAAGTACACGATTGTAAGCAAAATAGTTATACTCAGTATGGGTAAAAGTGACATGACAGAGTTTATGTAGAGAGAAAAAATTTATTGAGCGCAGATACTTACAAAGTTATACAACTGCACTCTATACATATTCTAGATGAAAAAATTGCAAACGAACATTTTGATGATGTCACAACAAATAATTACTCGTTCAGCTTAAATTTATTGTAAAATTAACACAAATAGTATAAAAACTTTTAGCATTTCTAAGCTGTTTAAAATAACAAATTATAGTGAAATTCGATGTTTTGAAACTAATTCATTATTTAAATGTAATATTGACAACCATTTAATACGCTAAATTTCTTAATTAATAATTCAAATCCAAATGAAATCATCGAAATCGCGTAGCCTACACCAAGGAAAATTAAAACACTCATTATATCTTCCAGTGACAGTGAACGAACAGTTTCCTTTACAGAAAATTTTGAATTAATCCATTCATCTTTTTCAATTTTCATGAAAATCCCAGTATCAATCACTCTTCTTAAGCTGTAAACATAACATAGTATTTTACACATGGCTCATTCTCATTTAAAAATATGTAGTATCTTATACAGTGAAACATACTTATGTGACCACCTGCATAAGGTGACTATCTTATATAGTGACCACACTGAGCTGGTTCCTTCAGTGACCACATTAAAAGGTTTCACTGTTTACAATCGTACATATTTTGTTTTTAAATTAATAATTATTATGAATTATTATCTACAATAAATTTTACTTAGCGACTTAGCACAGAAACTAAAATACTACGTGCATTTATTCAGTAATATCTACTAGGGATAAATTAATATTAATATTAACCCCTTGTCCAGAAATTAATAAGCGTGAAAACTTGTAACACGAAAAAATAAAAAAGTCAACTGTATTGTTTAACGTCCATTTACTCGTATTTTTTCTCTTAAATGTGCGGAATAGATAAGATAATGAGAGTTAAGGCAAATAAGAAATATAATACATAAACATACGGTATATTGAAAATGTTTTAACACTTTGAAGTTACAATACATATTTAAACAATCAATGTATTCACTCAGTGAGCGTAAAGTACCTATATTTAATGCCGTGTAAAGTTGAATGCATCCGAATTTCGAATTATGATATTCCAGCAAGTGCAAAACATAATTCTGTAAAACCTTACTACATAAGTTAACACTATCGTGCTGTTGGTGCTGCAGAAAACGAATATTTCATTTACACAAGACACTCATGCCATACAGAGACCTTAATTAATAAAGTAGATGATAGTGCTCAATGTGGTACCTATTCCGAAAATGAAAAACCTAAGGTGGTGAACAATGTAACTTATTTCGGTGCTTCTGAAATGCAATGTGATATTGTTTTATAAAGCTAGTAAATTGTCAACATGTACCGCATGAACCATACTTTAACTAATTCGTTCGAGACTGCATATTATTCATTATTAAACAACTTACTACAACACCTTGTGAACGTGCAGCCCAATTTTATTACTCCCAAACGTTTTCGTTCATATTCAATGAACTTTCTCAAGAAAAAAAAACAAACAAAAATCGAACTCTTAGTACAAAAGCAAAAAACGAACAGGCTATTCGAATTTTTTGAAATAGGTTCCGTTGCAGCTTACGTACGTCATCTATAACCTTGCAACCGGGATTATGCAAAGCATAAACTTACAGAAAATTAAAATACCGAAAAATAATACGTGCCGAGTTATGACCCCTTATTATTTTTTTCATACAAATGCATTGTTTAATAATGCATATTATCTTTCTTATAATACGGTTTATATTAGGCTAGAGGACCATGCTGCCAACACTTTTGTAGACTCTCGAAAATTGATTGCAAGGCCTTTATGGTTCGCTTTACAAATTTGCCAAACTTCCGCATAATGTTTGGAAGTAATAAAATTGGGCTGCACGTTCACAAAGTGTTGTAGTAAGTTGTTTCATACTCTAACAGTTCCCACAAATGTACTGTACTTGCTGTTTCGTTGTATGCCGAAACAAAACTGTCTTAGTGACGAAATTTGGTACTATTATTTCCGAATGTCCTGAACTGTCACAATTTTAAAGTTAGTTTTATTTGAGCTACTAAATTCCTTTCACATCGCTGAACAGGAGTATTTAAATTATGATTACTTCTAAAGAATATAATTTGATCATACTTACATTTTGTTAAATTTATTTTTTAATTTAAATCCTTTTTTTATAGGTGTTCCAATGTAATGAGTTGAAACACAGTCATCAGAAAAGACAAAATTCTCTTCTCCCATTAGTTTTCTAGTATAATCCAGTGGGCGGGATGCACCAAGATAGGCGTATTTTGTATGCAATACTTGTTGCATTCCATCTTCAAGAGTATCGTAGCTAAACTCGGGAAACTTTTTAATGTAATCTCCTAACATTTGGACAGTTTTTGTTTCACCATTCTGAAATTTAAAATTATAGTAGAGCATCGATTATCCGACTTAATTGGGGACTGGGGTAAATCAAATAACTGGAAAAACGGAAAAAATAACAGAAAAGTATGAAAAAGTACATTATTAGTATATTAGTATATCGCTATTAACCTACTTCGCGTTGAATTTTCATCGATGTTAAACCTAAAAAAATTTTTTTTAATAATCGTCGTTTTTGTATCGTTAATAATTATTTCTTTAATTTGCACAAAATAAATATGAAAATAAAGAAACTAGAAAATTAAGCCCGGTTTAAAAACTGGCCTCCTTTTCATGGTCGAGTCATGTTGCCAACTAAAACACGCAAAAATTGAACAAAAAAATATTAAAGTAGCCAAGACATAGTCAAATATTGTAGCACCATTCACTAGCAGACATTTGAATTTGCCGACTAGGAACGCGGTCGGTTAACCGATGCTCTACTGTATCTTTATTTATCAAAACGTAACATTTGAGAATCAATTATATTATTGTATTAAGCCACATGCCTACAGTATCAATGTCACAGGAAGACGTATATTTTCTCTAATAACATTGAAGGAAATTTTGTAATTTTGAATAAGCAGGCTGTACAAGATTGTTCTGTTACTCAATATTCAATGCTGCTATCCAGAAGAATGTTGTAATTTATAATATACTATAAAAAATAGTTATCATTTGAACTAGAAACGTAATTTCTTTGTGTAACAAATAAACATTATGTGCCCTTGTTGACATCATTGGCTATATTCTAATAAGTTAGTTTTCTAGAATTTCGCAATTCTGCGCATGCAGGTGTATAGGAACTTTACCGATAATGTAATGACAAAACTTTTGATATAATAATGTTTATTTTGGTTTATTACAAACATAAGTAGATGCACCTCGGGACGACTTACACTTTACTTTTCGTACATACACCTTGCTCTTAGTAATTTTAGTTACTGATGAGGAACCGTTAAATGTATGTCAGCCTGAAATGCACCTGCTCATGTTTGTAATCAGTCAAAATAAACATAATTAAACCGTAAGTTTTGATCATTGAATCACCAGTTACATTCTTATACACCTGCACACAGAGGATTACGAAATTCTCGAAAATTTTAAATTAAACTTTATGTGCTGTTTTTTACACAGGATCTACTACGCTGTGCAGTTAAAATTTATAAGGTTACAAAGAGGAATGCTACACAAGCGTTTAATTGAGACGCCCTAAATCTTTATTGAAACAATAAGTCATTCAGCAATAAAACGTAAGTGTTCTGTAATAATATTACTTACAAATAGTGTTTCTTTATTTTTTAAGTTTACTACGTTAGACAACTGATACTGAAAATTTGTTTTTGTAATTGTTCATATGAAAATTTTATTATAACTAAGATTATGTGATGCACCTGTTATGATATTAGAAATAAACAAGTAATATTTTCTCAACAGAACATTGTCATAGAAGCAACTGCAGAAACTTTTCGTTATATATCAATGTGCCATTTTACATTTACATATATATGATTGTGCGTGTGGTAGGGTGTGTTTGTGTGTGTGTGTGTGTGTGTGTGTGTGTGTCCGGCTCGTCCTAGTCCAAATAAATTAAGCGCAATAATATCATACGTTTATATTCATGTAGCACATTTCATGGGCACTTGGAGGGCCGGGTACAAAAATCAACCGATGCTTTTTAAAAACAATTATAGGCAATTGCCTCTGAAGCGTGATTTATTTCGTGTACAGGTTGGAAGGTTTCCATCGTAAGTAATAATTGTATAAATTTGAAACCGATGTCAGTTTATACTTACACTTATATTTATTAGATGTTTTTTGAACTAGATTTCTGCAATTAACATAACTTTTTAAAATATATTTTTAAGTATACTCTGCATTGCACAAGTAAAAGGAACGCAAAGAATAGATCTATTATTTACATATACAGTTTTGTTATCTAATAAACAACTAAATAACTTAGTATTAAAGTAATAAATGATGTATAGTACTTGTAACTTATATTACAAATAATAATTCATGACATAAATAAGTGATTCTTGAAATAAAAATAATTAAAAATATACAGTATTGTATGTTCTTTGGAATTAAGCACAAATTTGCTGTGGAGAATTTATTACACAGGAACACTTTTTTCTTCGAAAAAGTGAATTTTATTTCCTATTTTTTAGAATATATTTCGGTTTTATAACCAATTTTATTGGTTTTAATATTTTAATGTTTTTTGTTTATATTTGCCAATTTTTCTTTATATATTTATTATAGCCAGTTTTGAACTTTACAGTTTTACTAGTTTCATCCTATGTTTTAAACACTTATTTATTCCAGATATCACCCTTACTTATATTCCAGTTTTATTATCATATGTAATAAAATCTGAACAGAGGTACATGGCCATTTCCTTTTATAAAAGAGAAAATAAAATCTACTTTTCCATCGAAAAATTATTCCTATAAATAAGTTCCCTTGTAGAAAATTTTTGTTTAATTCCAAAAAACATTCAATGAAACGAGAGAATAGCAAGCTATCAAATACGAAATATATATTGATATTACCATAAAAAAGTGTTCTATAGCCGATTTCCTTAACGTCCCACAAGTATATTCTCCTTTCTTTATAGCTCTTGATAATTCTTCAAAATTTCTTGGTACCGTTTCATATATCGGATATGTCAAGAAAGAGTACAAAACTGCCGAATATGCACACACCAGTATTGTTACTGATAACAGCCAAATTGCTATCAAAATCTTCGAAGCAGGTTTACTTAACGCACTTATATTGGCTCCTGAGTAAAAATGTTAAAAAATGTCATTACAATTTAAAATTGTTTATTTTATTTGTACCATTTAATATAATTGGCAATTAAAAATATTATAAACTAGCAGTTACTTGTCTGGGTGGATTTTACAAGCAAACAGAATTTATATTCAGTATTTCAACAACCATAATAATTATTATATAACAGACATGGGCAAATACGGCTCCGAGAGTTGCATGCGGCTCTTTTTTGAGGCACATGCGGCTCTTGCTGAAAGTGTTAATTTCTGTTTTTTATTATTATTTTTACAATTTTATTTTTATAATTTTGTCAAAATATGTTTATTAAAAATTCAATATTTGTTTCATATTATATTTATATTATATAATAAAATCGCGCGTCTTACCATACTATCCGCCACTACAGTACAGAACTGCGGATCCCATGAATTTTGCCAAACCTACATTTTGGCTCCCACTAAACTGTTGCTTGCCCACCCCTGTTATATAACACTTACCGCTGAGAATGATGAGATTTGCTGAAAATCAAACGAACTGTTTTCAATTTGATAATTTTCTGAAACGTTTACAATCGTTCTATAATCGAACCAATATGCAATAACAAATTCTAATTTAAAATGGTTCAAACATTTCGTAAAGATCGAAATATATAAAAATACTTATAACAATGTCCGAAATGTTATCAATTTAAAACACCTAAGTACACAATGAAGACTAAACGTAGTTGAAAACAAAAAATCGCATCTAAAATAGTTCTATCTTAGATGCGATCCGACAAGCCGTTCTTCAGGTTAAGCTTTAATGATCTCCTTCTCCCACCCGCGGGGGAGTTTCGAAAAATTCCTTCTTAGTGTGCGTTTTCATGACGTACCATAACAGTGAACCAAATTTCACTTCTTTAGGTTCAGCGGTTTGTTCTGGACGATGATAGAGCAGTCAGTCACTTAGTCAGGATAAGTAATTTTATATCTTATATATAAAATTCTCGTGTCACAATGTTAGTTACCTTACTCCTCCGAAACGGCTTTACCGATTTTTACCAAATTTTATATGCATACTCAGTAGGTCTGAGAATCGGCTACTATCTATTTTTCATACCCCTACACCATTTCCTTCCTTTCAAAAATATATTTATATATGGATTAAGGCTTTTATGTCCAACAGATGGCGCTACCTTCCGACGACCTAAGTTTGCTTTTCTGTGAGACATTCTGCTTTTCTGTGAGAATGGACTGAAGCAGATCATTTTCTATCTATCTATATAAATAAAATATTTAATATAACGTATAATACGTATAATATAAGTATAACGTATAATATAAGTATAAATAAAATATAACGTTCGTTTGTTCCTACCGATTCCTTTGAAATTTTGACACAACGTTGCATTCGAATACGCACGTGTTTTTATATAATATACATGTCGAAATTCCCCCCAGTGGGGGGAGATGGACGGGATTAAGGCTTACTGTGAAGAACTCGGCTTCTATTATACTATTTTACATGCGGTTTTTTGTGTTTTCAATTGTGTTTTAATAGGTTATGTCAACAGAATATACACTAAAAAGGATTTTTCGATATTCCCCAGCGGGAAAAGTGACGGGATTAAGGCTTACTGTGAAGAACTCGGCTTTTATTATACTATTTTAAATGCGTTTTAATAGGGTACGTCAAGAGAATTTACACTAAGAAGGGATTTTTTGAAATTCCCCCCACGGGGGAAGTGTTATACATTTATAATAGATACATTTTGAGCCACAACAACGTGTAGCCGGGTCAGCTAGTCTTATATATAAAATTCTCCTGTCACAATTTTTGTTACCGTACTCCTCCGAAACGGCTTTACCGATTTTTACCAAATTTTGTATGCATACTCAGTAGGTCTGAGAATCGGCTACTATCTATTTTTCATACCCCTACACCATTCCCCCCTTTCAAAAATATATTTATATATGGATTAAGGCTTTTATGTCCAACAGATGGCACTAACTTCTGACGACCTAAGTTTGCTTTTCTGTGAAGCATTCTGCTTTTCTGTGAGAATGGACTGAAGCAGATCATTTTCATCTATCTATATAAATAAAATATTTAATATAACGTATAATACGTATAATATAACGTATAATACGTATAATATAACGTATAATACGTATAATATAAGTATAACGTATAATATAAGTATAAATAAAATATAACGTTCGTTTGTTCCTACCGATTCCTTTGAAATTTTGACACAACGTTGCATTCGAATACGCACGTGTTTTTATATAATATACATGTCGAAATTCCCCCAGTGGGGGCAGATGGACGGGTTAAGGCGGTTAATGTTACCTTAGGATCCAAAATGGCGGCGGTGGGATTTTTTCCCTACTTCGGAGACTACTACGGGGAAAAAATTTTCCCTAGAGTCGTGACGTGGACGCCGTTGAGAACTTTTCCCCGTTCGGTTTCGACCCTGCGTTCGACGTGGCTGAGTTTCCTGTAACCTCGAAACGGACGGTAGTGTGTATTTGCGACGGTAGAGGGAGCTTTTTCGTAGCGTCGTGCGAGAGTAAAATCGGCGGGAAATACGTAGGGGTGTTACGAACGAATATGCAAATGCATGATCTACGACGTGTTCTGTTCCTTTCCGGGCAATTTTATGCAAATCGACTAGTTTCCAGTTGGAATCGTTTGCTGTAGTGTTGCGACGAATTGCGTATTGGAATAATTGCTGTTTTATTTCGTTACGATATTTTATTCTCGCACAATTTATTATCGGTAAACGTATAGTTTATTTGCAATTGTTCGGTAATGAGTAGTTTTGCAGATTTGAGTTGCAACGACGAATTTTGGTCGAAATGCACCACCCGTGATTTCTCCATGTTAATTGAAGACGACTTTTTGGAACCAGGTTTGCCTCCCAGTATCGATAACGCATTGAAATTTGCTGTAAAATTAGGCATACAGCCGACCGAGTCCGTTTGCATTCATTGCGATTCTTTATGCAAATTATACTATCGGAGTAATAGAGAAAGCTGTTTCTTGCGATATAGTAAGTGCGGAACGAAGACCTCTGTCTTTGATGGAACATTTAAAAGTAAATTTGGCCACATTTCTTGGAGTTGCATTCTGTCGTTTATATGGCACTAACTATGTCTGGAATGTACGGCGACGACCTCGGCGATTGCGGCGGGCAAATCCAGAAAAACGGGAGTCGATTGGTCCAATCACATATGGTTGGTATTGCTTATAGCTTTGAGTAATTTGACATCGTTTAAAAAAGGAGTGCCGAATAAAACGGTGGAAATCCACGAGACCGTAATATGTAAAAGAAAGTACGAGAAAGGGCGTATATTTAAAAATACGTTCGGAAAGGAAAAAAAGATAGGAAGAAGCAGGCAACCACCATCGAAAAGTGAGTAAAAAAATTCTTTTTTTTTTATTCTTTATTTCGCTTAATATCCGCGGAGTGTGCAGAGAAATTTAAGATGGCGGCCGGAAACGCAGCCATCTTGAATCGAGGGAAAATTTTTTCCCCGTCTCAGTCTCCAACGTAGGGAAAAATTACCCCCGCCGCCATTTTGGATCCTAGGGTAACATTAACCATTAAGGCTTATCCTGAAGAACTCGGCTTCTATTATACTATTTTACATGCGGTTTTTTGCGTTTTTAATTGCGTTTTAATACGTTACGTCAACAGAATATACACTAAAAAGGGATTTTTCGATATTCCCCAGCGGGAAAAGTGACGGGATTAAAGCTTACTGTGCTTACGACTCACTCGGCTTTTATTATACTATTTTAGATCCATTTTTGATTGCGTTTTAATAGGGTACGTCAAGAGAATGTACACTAAGAAGGGATTTTTTTTAATTCCCCCACGGGGGAAGTGTTATACATTTATAATAGATACATTTTGAGCCACAACAACGTGTGGCCGGGTCATCTAGTATTTAGATAATATCCATGATTTGTTTAATAACATAGCCTTACAAAGTAAAAAAGGTAAAAAGCCCATCTCGTTGTATATACTGCATACTTCCCAAAAAAAACCAAAAATGGAATTAAAAACTTACACAGTTTGGAGACACATGGTCCAAGAAATTTCAATAATTGAGATTGCAGAGAAATGCTACTTTCAGTAAACAAACTGATGAACTATATTTTCTATACATTTCTAAATTGTGATTGTTCTTTAATCACTTCAGCATCTGAAAGTTATGTTTCAATTTTCTGAGGATTTTTTCTATGTGAGCATTAATTCCTCTGCCTGCTTCTTGCCAGTGTTAATGAGCAGCTTTTGCTGAGGTTAACTTTTCTTGAGTTCTATTACGTGAATGTTTTTTTTTTTTGCTGTTTTTTATTATTCTAGTTAAATTTTGTGTTACTGCATAGATTTTGAGTCAGTTTTTCGTTCTCAATAGGATAGATTTTTCCTTTTTATGTTTTTTTCGTTTGTTAGGGTTAGCTAGCTCAGTCTGTTTTGACTTCGCCAAGCAGAAACTGTTAGTTTCTTTGGTTTTTTTTAAGTCAATTCCCACTCCTAGTTAGTAACTAATCGCATTTCGTCTATTTTTTATTGGTTTTTGCCATTTTGCAGTTTTCGGGTGATTTTCTGCTAGTTGGTCTTTTTCTCTATGTTGGTCTAAGATAGTTAGTTTTTCTTTTATAGTTATCTTCATATTTAGGTATTTAGATTTCTGTACAATTTTGGACTCTCTCTCCCATAGTTTTCAAGTTTTTCTTGTTTTCCTATATTTACTGCATTGCATTATTTTGGAATTTTACATTTTATGGGTTGTTTCTTGGTTTCTTACGATTTTCGTTAATAATTAATTAGAATTCGTTAGGCTAGTATTTATCTTCCTCTCGCGTTTTTCCGTTTTTCCTTGTGAACGTGTTAGTTAGTTAGTTAGTTTTTCTAGTTTCGTTTAAATTAGATTATTTTTTCTTTGTAATTTTTTAGATAATTAGGTGTTAGTCGTCCTCTGTTATTTTCGTACTTCTATATTGTTTTTCCGAGAGTTTTGGCTTATTCTGTATGAACTGCATTCCAGTATTTTGCGGCTTCTTTCATCTAGCATTGTCGATTTGTTTTTCATGTCTTACTAGTAAGTAAGTTATTCTTAAGTTATTTTAATTTAATTCAACATTGCTTATTAAGCTAATTGCCAAAATAATTTATTTTCGGCAATTAGTGAAAACTGATCTTTGGATATAATACTTGGATGTAAGTGAAAATATGTATTATAGGCCTACTAATTTATTTGTGCATATAATTATCTAGTCCTTTTTTTCGAAACTTATCTTTTTTAGTGTTTATAAGCGTGTTATTTAGACGTGTCTACCAATTTAGTGCTATTACATAAAACAACGTCAAAGAAGAATACATAGTTCAATTAGTAAGTAGTCCCTTTATTAGGAAATTAATTTGTTGATAGATTTTTTACATTTTAAGTGTAATTAGATGAAACTAAATAGATGTGAATATAGAAGTGTACGTAGAATATGGCAAGACTAATATAAAAAAAAGTATTATTATGTATTACTCAATGAGAAAATGTTAGAAAAATTTATATTTTACCCATTTAGTTGTGATTATTATGGTCTAGTGATTATATCGAAAATCTTTTTCAGTTATATTTGTATTCACAGTAATAAATTATGTAAAATTCAGTCTTGATATAAGAATACATAATTCGATTACTAATGGCGCTTAAATATTTACAGGATTAATTGAAGTTTTCGAATTTTGTTTGAAGAAACTGATGAAGGCAAGCGTATCGACAGTGGTATAATGAACTGAATTTAAGTAAATTAGTTTGCTTTGTATGTTTCGATGTAGTTTTTCGTAATATTACGATATACGAACTTTTGATTTTCATCAGAATTTTCTTATATGGCGCGCAGAAGGAGAGAAAGGTCAGACAAGAACCGTTAGACTGATGACGTAGACTGGCGGCTTTTTTGGGTTTTAACGACGCTCTCGTGATAGCGTGATTTACACCTACTTTTTCCTGACGCGAGCCAATTAGGAATATTAATTGTTTTAATCAATCAGATAATAGTGGGAGATTTAAATTCGATTTATATCAATAGATGGGCCCCTCTAAAATTTCATATTTATTTTAATTTTCTTTCTTTTATTGTAATTTCTCGAGAGTTAAAGAATATTCGAAAACAACGTTGGAGAATCCAACTGCTCGTGAAAATTCTACGACATCACAAAATGATCGAGATATTTTATATGAACTTTTTTGCGGATATCGACGTCGTTCACCAGTGCCATGTGATCGCCCTTGACAGATATATCCGTTGTTCAATAGCAGCTGTCATTAACCGCTCCAGCTGTTATTCCTGAAGGGTACAACAGGCTTTGCAACCCGCACCAACTCTTTTACATGTGTACATTGTTCCGTCATCTACTTGCATTCATAACCCTTAGTGGAGCTGTTGAGAGCACTTATTCCAGGGGCACATATGGCAATTAGCTTTCTATTGCTTTGTTTCAACTGTCAGTATGTAGATGCCTTTCAACTTTGTACTTTAATTCTAATTTTCTCTCTTTTTTATAGTCTAAACTTGGTTAGTTTAAGTTAGTTCTAGTTGTAAGTTTAGGAACTGCTTGGTTTTAAAATAGGTTATGATACGTTAGGTTAAATGAGACTAGGGTTGTTAGCTTTAGTTGTCTGGTTAGGTTTTTTCTAGGTTATGGTAGATTAGTTAGTTAGAGAGCTATTTAATGTTTATAAAATTAAAAATAAAAATAACTAAATAAAAAATTGGAGTCTTGCTTGTTTGTCTGCTGACAGTCTGTTCGTCTTGTCTAGTTTGTCATCCTGTTCGTTTGTTCTTCACGTTGCGAGTGTAGCTGTTAATAGTATTAAGATTCGCGCTTGCGTTCAGGTTTATTAGTATTAAGTAAGTATGTCTTCCTACTAACAGCCATTTGGCACTAACTTCTACACTTATTTATTTATGGTGTCACTCAATTAGTGATGTTTGCTACACTCAGTTTTCTTTTAGACTCTTCGGGGGACTACGGCCTTGTAGCCTAAAAAGTGCATGCCAATATCAAACATAGAGGGTATGTATCTATATGTACAGTACGCTGTTCAGAGGGAACTATCTGTCTTTCTGTACTGTCTAAATCTTATCCCTTCTTTCCCTCCTTTTCCCCTTACTCACTTTTCCCACCGGCTAAACTCCTTGTAAACATCCGATGTCTTTCATGTATGTATGTTTGTATGTAAGCACTAAAGTGAGCTTCTCACATGATTAAGCTCACAACTTGTATGTTCGAGTAGTGAGATAGAGTTCAACATATACAGGACAGACACATAAAAAGTACTATAGGATTTTTTTTCCGGATTCTATTCTGTCTGCCTAACTCCTACCAGTGGCCAAGCAGCTCTATTTCCTGAACACTATCAGCCGATTGCAGAGACAAAATTTACGTTAAACGATGTTTAACAACTGAACGGCCTATAGACGTTGGTTGGCTGAACCGCGGTTTAAAACGCGTTGCAAAGACGACGAGTGTCTATTTCTAAACGCCCTCTAAACGAACTTCGGCAAAACATTGGCTCTTACTTTCTTGGCAATTACTCTCCTGTTTTAAGAGTCATTCGGCCAATCGAGTTATTTGTTTATGACATCAGAAAAGGTCGCCAGCTATATTCCGAAAGCTTCCGGAAATAAAATCTTAAGGTCGTCAACAACCATTGTTCGGCAGTTAATGACAACTCTTTTCCATTTTGATATTTAATTTCGTCGCCAATACGGTTTAAAATACGAACAAATCCATATTTAGAAAATTTATACCGAATTCGAAATTCGTCTTCAGAATAGATTTTTAACGAATTATTTCGACATCGGATTACTGTCACCCTTCGTAACTGTAGAAATAAATACAGTAGAGCGTCGACAAGTGGAACGTCGGTAAGTGGAATGGCCGGAAAGTGGAACGATTTTCAGTCGGACTGTGTCGTGCTGAATCGAATGTTTTTGATACTAAATTTACTTCTGAAGTATAATTTTCATGTTTTTTATATTCTTTAATATATTTATTTTGTTTGTACAAAATGCAGAAATAATTTTTAACGTTACGATAGCCTCGATGATTATTATAAAAATTTTCGTTAGGCTTAAAATCGACGAAAATTCAACACGAAGCGACACGCAACAAAGAAAAATTCAACAGGAAGCGATACGCAACGGAGAAAAATTTGAACATCGGACAGGTTAATGTATTTTTTCGTACAAAGTCGGAAACTGGAACAAGTCATTAACTGGAAAGACCCCAGTCCGCAATTGGTTCCACTTATCGACGCTCTATTGTAATTTTAAATATTTTCTTATTACTATTATGGATTTTTTTTTTATTTCTATAAAAAGATTTCGATGATTATTAAAATTGTCTCGTTTGTTTAACAGAACGTTCTGTGACTACAATGACCCCGAAATGCATTAACGTTTTATAACCGACACGATATTCGAATTGTAAATATATGCATCTAATATAAATTAATTGTAGTTTTAAGTCTTCTCCTATTTGAATATCGAAATTTGAACATTTAAAACAAATTTAAAGTATTTAATTTTGTTATTTTTGCTCCAAGCAATTAATTAATGAATAATTTTGTCGATTCGTACCGTTTACAATATTTATCAAAGGAATGATATCCACTTTTATTTAAACTTTTCTACCAACAAAACTACCACTCGAATTTAAAAACCCTTTAAACTTGATGTCGAGTGAGTCTAGAAAGTAGGTCAAATAACTTGTTTCTAATTGCTGTCTACATTGTGGCAAGCGAGAAACGCCGACTCTGCAATGAAATTTTTCTGAAGCGCGGTCTACACGATCTGTAAACCGCCGTCAGCCTCTAAACGTTGTCTTTGCAATCGGTTGTAAGAGTTTGGTCGTAGGTTCGCACCTTGCCAAAACAAGCTGGTGACGTGGTGTTTTCTAGGTTTCTCTCCGATTCTGTAACGCCTAAAATTTTTTCCCCCGAGGTAGATCGACCAAGTCTTGCGTTGCCATAACTTAACAAAACAAACATACTGTCTGCTTAAGAGCAGTAGGATGACATTATTCATTCATCATATCATATTATACATTGAAAATATTACCTTGTGATGTCAAAGTTTGAAAAAGGATCCAAAAAATTTTATCTATACTCCATAACTTCCTGTTTTCTTGAAAGTAAATTGTTATCCCTATTATGAAAATCGATGAAAAAATACTGCCCCACACCTGCAATTAATAATAATATGCAATTATATTCCTTATTGATAACACAAAAACAAATGCAAAAATTTAATGACTGATAATTGCAAATAACGCATATTTCATTAATTATCCTAAAATTTCCAAAATTATTTTTGTGCATTTAAGTAGGGTTTATAAATACCGACATTCTATTTTATATAAAGAATACAGTGAAAACGCTATTATCCAAACTTGACGAGACAAGATTCTTTAAAATAATTTAGAAAATCGTTGTATTTGGATACATCAAGCATTATTCTTTTAGAATCACGCGAACTTCATTAAATAATAAGAAGTAATTACTACATTTGAAAATTAATTAATTTACTAAAAGTATGACGTATTGTTACGTTTTTGACGTAGTTTCGCGGTGAAACAGTTGTCAGATGACGAAATAATGTTTACATGAGTAACTTAACTGCAGGACAGTGGTACTTTATAGAGTCATCAATTTTTCGCATAAATTCCATCCCATGTGAATGTATTAGCAAGCCTCACGTACAGTGTTTACTTCAGATATTTTTTTGGGAGAACTATTTGCAGGGAAATATCTTTTTATAAATTGTAATAAATTTTATAATAAAAATATTTATAAAAAAATAGACTGCTTGTTGCTCCACTTACAGTGGAGCAACAAGCAGTGCCCAGGCAATTTTCCTTTTTTGCCCATTGGATAAGACATCACTGCTGCCAGGGATGTCTTATCCGATGTCTTGGCCCAAACGTCAAGTTCTACTACCATATCACCAAGCGAGTAGTAACTTCTAGTTAATTGAAGAGTTGGAGTTTTGTGTATTACATAGAAAACGAACACTCAATGTGACTGGAATCGCTACTGGAAAAAACTCTGCTGTATGTAAATTACAATGTTACACATTCTAATTTTTTTCTGAATTTTATATCTGCCTCAAATACTTAAAATGAACACGACAGATAATAACTGCGTGTTTATTTAATTTGCTTGCATTGTCTTGAATATACATCATGCACTACAACATGTAATCCTGGTTGAGCTGTTCAGGCGTAGGTTCTGTAGTCATGAAACGGATCACATGGTCTGTTGTTTTTCTAATGTTTCACGAGATTCATACATTCATGGCATGTCCATGAAAGGTTGATTTCATTAATTGCTTAACAACAGCTTTTAATAATACAAATGTTGATAGTGTGTGCCTTTTTGAGAGTGGCTGATGGAGAATAAATGAATTAACTGAGATCATTTTAATTATCTGGTAAAATATTCATTTACGACCTCCTTATCCTGCTGAAAAAATAAATTGAACATTTTTGTTCCTGATTATTTACATCACCTTTTGCCTTGTTGTGATTCAATATTATTAGTGGCTTCCCAGATAAATCAAACACCTTTCAGTGATGCATAGTTGATGTTAATATTACAGACTCTTGTTTCTTTGCTACATACGAAACAATCGCCTTATTCTTCTTAAATACAAATAAATTATCATCTAAGTAATATTTTCCCAGATTCAAAATTTTTCGAGAAATCTGAATACTTAATTTCTTTAGAGTTTAGAAAAAAGTGTGTCTATTTTTTAACGAGTTAATTTTCAACTGATAAATACGAACTTGTGAGGTGTTTCGTTCCCGTTTAAGTTAAATATTTGCGTATAAAAATAACACTTAAGAACGCATAATGTAATTTTTGTCTTCTGATATTAGTCTCAGTCTATCTGTGGTTTTTCACAATATAGACATTTGTCGAAGATATACAATGTCTTTGCATCATCCAGACATTGAATATACTGCCGTTTTGTTTGGAAAATACATTACATTCTAAATGTGCATTGTCATCTAAATACAATCAACATTTCACCAATTATTACGTTTGTTCCATGAGAATATGGGTCGTGTGTGATTTTTTAAATCGAAGCAGAAAATCAGACACTGCAGCAGAAGGACCCTCTCTATCATAAGTGAAATGTCATTGCGTTTACTTTTACAGCAAATGTTTCCTTACTTTAACAAGAAGAAATATCTCTGTCGGCTCCATCAGTTGCAAAAATAAGAACTATTATATTGTCTTTCCCGAGTTGAAAGTTGCATTGTACACTTAAACGAAATGTAAATATCTCACACAACTAAATATCTCACGCAAAATGATATGTTCAGAATACAATGTGTAAACGAATCCGGATGGGTCACATAATCCCCAGATATTTACGAGGAGGAGATTCGTTTGGATATATCAGGCCCTTCTCCCTCATCACCCGGTCGCCTCATTGTGGGCTTGGTCGAACCCATATTGGGCCTACTAAAAGAGGCCCTCTTAGTGCCCACAGGGCAGAAAGAATTTTAAAATAAATTTGCGTAATATCTACTTATGGAAAAAATAATTTTTAAAAATTAAATAGAATGTTCAATGTTGTTCTATCAGTTGGATGTTTCTTTGTCTGGTAGCAATAAATTTCTCATCAATTGCATGCAGCTGTCTTTCATTTTGTGAATATAAATTTTGCATAGAATATATTGTGCCCAATTTTGTGTTTATAAAATTTAATGTTAATCGCGTTCTTCCATCAACGAAACTCCATGCGATCTATTGCATTGAATTAGATTGATGGAATAAGACAATGCAACATTTAAGACATCTTTTAAAGGAGTGCTTCCAGGAATAACTTCCTACAGCATAGTGGCTCATACTCGTATTTAGGCAGTAGATATGTGAAGAAATCACATAGAAATCCAGAGAGCATTAATGAGGGGTAAATTTGCTGCAGATTATCAGTCTTAGATGGTTTAAACACTAGGTTACTCTGGGAACAAATTTATAACCCATGACTCAGTTAACCAATGTAAAATAAATTATGGTTGACACCGATATTGTAGTGTAACAAACTTCAAAATTTTGTAACAAATGAAACGATTTTTATTCAAGTTGTTTTCCCATACAGCATTCTAGTATTTTAAGTGAGAAAGTACGCTCATATTTACTTTATTTACTTAAAAATCTTTATACAAAACGTGCTCAAATACTATACTTACGTTAGGAGCAAAAGGTTGGATTATTGTTGTAAGTTTTGAAGCTTCTTTTGGAGAAGAAACTACAAATATCATATTATAGGCAAATAGAGGAATAAGAAAGTCCACATCTTGTATTCTCTCATATATGATATATGCATATGGGAGACCAATATCAGCTTCCTTTTAAAAAACAATAAAATTTACTTTTAATGTTTTTTAAATTATTCATTGCAACTTCATTTTACCTTTCTTTGTACTCGTCCTATTAAACCACTCCAAGTTCCATTCTTAGATTTAGTTCCCCAAATAGATTCAAGGGGTTGGATAGTCTTTATTCTAAAATAAAATTTAATCTTTTCTTTATATAATAAATAATTTAATTTCATTTTTTTAAAACTTTCAAAGAAATTCGATTTTATACTGACTTGATGTTTTTCAATTTCTGTATTATAACTTGAAGCATGTTGAATGCAATGCTATTGGTGATTTCATTTTTCTCATTTATTCTTGTATGAGGAGGAAACTATATTAATGATAAAGTAAAAATAATACAATAATTGAATAACATATTAAAATTAACATATTAAAAATAAAAATAAATAAATAATTTACCGGTACCGTCGATACACGTAAAATCGACGCATTCGCATTCTGTAAATTGTCTGTATAAAAAATAATTAAGTAATTAAAACATTTTAAAATACAGATTGAAAAGATAAAAGATAATTCGTAATAATGTTATTTGATGTAGTTTATCTCAGTTATATTAGTTTGAACTTGTTATGTTACATATTATTACAGATCTTTTATCGGCCTACCGGTGGCCAGGCGATTCCGTTTTTTGAAAACAGGGAGTTTGGTCGTGGGTTCGGGCCTCGCCAAGTCAGGTTGGCCACATGGAACTTTCCAGGTTTTCTCTACGTATATAACATCTGAATAGAGGCCAGTTATTTTTAGAAAGACCTTCCGGAAAGCATCAGCTCTATGCAAATCGGCCAAGTGTTGCGTTGCCATAACTTAACGAACAAAAAAACTGATTATTACTACCATAAAGGGTAGGCAGCCTGCTCCAAGATCTATATGCCAATTGTAGCTTGCTAATTTGAATATACATCTTGTAAACAATGACCCGAGAATTTTACATCTATATTTATGTAGGAATAGTAATTGAGATCGAAATAGAGAGAACCAGAATTGACAACAGTCTTCCAGCGTCTTGCAACCGTCTTGATAGAACGATAATCTTCTTCGTAACATCTTTCGTCCTTTCTTTGTTTCGCGCCGTCACCAACTATCGTCTTGGTCTTGCTGTCACCCACGCTTATTCCCTTACTCCACTCCCTCGTTAATTTATTATCTTAACGGTTAGGAATGTTAGTCGTCCAAACCCCACATTTATTTTTTCAAAAGTTTTTAAATTTGATTGATTATTTAATAATTGCATCTTCCCTCACAATTTTAATTACAAAATTTTACAGTTTATAAAATTTTTTTTGACAGTTCATTTAAGTTTACTTCAAAGTCTTGAGTTACACTTTGGTAGATTATTTGAACTATTTCAAATGATTTGTTTATACTTCTCACAGACATTCAATATATGCAGTATTGAAAAATTGCTGCAGTCGCACCAATAAGAATTTTTTTAGAGAAATTACTATTTTCATTTCTAAAAAATAATAAACTTTTATGTTTTATTTAAATTATTAATTAAACTTTTTACGGTTATTTTCTATGGTGTATTTAGGAATGATTTTACTGAAGGTATTTTTAATAATTTTGGAAACCATGAAAAATAAATGAATTGAAATAAATTGTTTATATCATTTGTTTATACATTATTAAAGAATCTACTGAAAGTGTATATCCTTATTTCCAATCATAAACATTATTCTTAAATAAAAGAGCACTTACATCGTGAGTTGTGTTATATGAATAACTACATACGAAAAAAATGTTTTATAATTGTTTTCAAATAATATGTTTTAAAGAGATGTCCACAGTGGTTTGCAAATCTTATTTACAGAGAAATTTTACAAAGAATAATACCTCACTACCACCTGCAATAAATTCTCTCTCAGATGAAAGCGCTTCACTCCTGCGATTGTTATATGCAACAATTGCAATTCAAAAAAATAACAATATAGAATATTTAACTTTTTTGACAATGTTACACATTCTATTTTTTCTTTTGGTTTCAATGACAGGACCGTTCCCAATTAATTTTAAATAAGTCATTGCCGCTTTTTGACAACACGTTTTTCTCGCTTCGGTCTTTGGACTAAAATCTATGCTTGAAAGCCTCAGAGGAATGTGACAATTTTCAGTACATTACATCTTTTTATTTGCATTGATTCTTCCATAATAAAAAAAAAAAAAAAAAAAAAAAACTGAGACACTTCCACAGTTCCACAAAGTTCGGTAGTGAAGTGGTGGATCAAATGACTCGCTTATTCGTTGAATATTTTTTCGAGATTACCGATACGTGTTTCCTACGTGTTTCATTTTTCGGCTATTTATGTATAGATAATGTACTGTACCACAGGATTAAAATGACTAGGTGGTACTTCATTTTTCAGTTAGCTGAACAACTGCGAAAAGAGTACAGAATCCTGTCCTATCAGGTGCCGGCTTCTGCACTCTTCCATCATGACAACAGATGCAGAACAAAGAAAAAAAAACATTTATACTGAAACGAATGTAAAAAAGAAATTGTTATGTACTCGGCGAGTTATATGCACAAGTAGCATGAAAAAAGTTATTTGTGTGAGTTGCAACTATAAATAAAGTAAGCTTCCTCTTTAGTGTAATTTATCTAATTAGTTTCGTTGCTAAATTAGTTGCCTTTATTAGTTGTATAAATGTCGGAGGCCATGACTTTCCCCGGATTTGATAACATAATTGTTTATTTTGTATAAAACAAGCAACGAAAATTTCGTTAACAAAGGTTCACGAAAATATGAAAAATTTCTACTCCTTCTAGTGTTAACAAGATATATGCTATAAAACTACCACTCTGTTAGTCGCCGGCCTACCAATCAAAGAATCATATTACTTTTCAATTCTGTCCTTACGTAAAAGAGAAATGAGAATAGGTTGTACAAAATTCATTTTCATACTGAAAATTGAAATTTCGAAAATTTCTTTCATATTCCTTAGTCGCAGCTGCAACAACCTAATATTAAATTCAGCTTGAAAAGTGCAATGCAATAACTTTCTGCTTTATATCATAGTATTTAATTTTATGCTACTTTAACAATTATACGTTTTAGTTAGCTAATTAATTGCACTATTGTTCTTTAAGGGATTTTTTTTTTATTCAAATTCATCAAATGATGTTAAACTCCTATTGGAACGATTTGACATCGGTAAAAGTTGTTTTTAACGCTATTCGAGATTCTCTATGACATCAGCAGGATTTTTTTGTTTTTTATGCAGTAGAATTTTTTATATATACTCTTTTACAAATCCCGGTATATTAATAGCATAAAAATCGAAAATTATGTGTTAGATTTGGATAGACGCAGTAAACTAGATAAATTTCTGCTTTATACCGGTCCTCCCCTGAGGCGTACAGTACATATAACCGACCCGGGAATGCTGCAACCAGCCGTTCTCAAGGTTATCCAGACTAAACAATGTAGACTCCAGGTGTGAAATTTCGCGCCTTGTAAAATGATAAATAAAGCTGCAAGGAACCAATTGTTTTTGCATATAAACGTAAATTTCGATTAATTTTAACTTTTTCTATAGTTTTTTTTTTTAATTTCTGAAGTTAAATTAATTGCAGGAGATAAATCACGGAATTAGTCACAAATGCTTGCATTTGAAAGGGTTAATGAAATTTTCACATAATTACTTTCCACTTTCATTGTTTAAGAGAAAAAATGTTATAAACAAGAAAATCAGATTATGAATGAATGCATTCATTGTCAAATCTAAACATAACTGTATTTTGTAGTTTATCGTTTTGTAGTTAAATGTAACATTCTAGGAGCATAAATGTAGACGTATATGATGTCATACGTTAAAAGTGTGACGTAGCATAATCAGTCCTCTTTTTATTATTAATTGTTTCGTAACTAAACAATTAATAATTCGTACGTCAAAACGTATCATATTAATAAATAGAAATTTATTTAAAATTATTGATATTATAACGGCTTACAGAAATAATTAAGGAAAAATTTTATTTAGTGAATTAAATATTATCGATTCTTAATGAAATTCATTTTACAAATCAGTTTTTCTTTTTGTAAGTAGATAAGTAAATTGTTTATTTTCGAAATGTTTCCTTTTGTTTCAATAATCAATGACAAAAAATAGTCGTTTAGTTATTTGAAAACTCTATTAAAATAACAAATATTCAATTTTTGTGTAGAAGTAATATAATGAATTGTATAACTGTTTCCAACGTTATATACTTTTCAAAATATGTAAAAATTAATTTTGCGTGATAAAGGTTCTATAAGCCACATTTCACTCAACCTTATAAAATAATCATTAACGATTTTCTTATGAATAATTTGTATAAAATCTAAATATAAATAAAAATTTTATTACTTCTTGTATTTTTATATAGAAGCCCACCTCTCGCAAGTTGACAGATGAGCATCAGGAACGACTGCCAATGTGAAGTTTCTCAAGGTTTTCTCGCATTTCCGACACGTAAATAGGACTCAGTTTACAACAGAAAAATCACCCGGAAACCATTGATAGATTGCACATATTTTGCGTTTCCTTATTCTTTCAAAATAACAAACGAAACATCCACTTGGTATATTTGCTGTACGCCTTTAATTCTTTATTCTGATAAAGACTTCCAATAACAGTAACAGCCAGGAAACCTACGATAAGTTTCCTGGCTGTTCCTAATTAAATCTTAATTAAAACTGTTTATTTTATTTTAACTAGTATATATTTTTTAAGTTGACATTGGATGACCCACCTCATACCCGTGGGTGAATAATCTTTAGAATAAATTATTGTATTATTATTTGATAGTTTCAGTTATATCGAGAGAAAATAAATATGAAAATTGGTTTACTTAGGACTAAACTTTGGTTTTTGATGCAATTGAAATTGTAGTTATAATAAAATATGCAAAGGAACAAAAATGAAATGACATCCTGTAAAAAAATTTTCTCCATCGAGGGAAGAAAAATAAGTAAATCCACATTGAAATTTTTCACATCTTATTTTTTTTTATGGATAAAACAAATTTCCTTATTTTACTTATATAGTGACTTTTTGAGTGAGTTGATTAAAGTTTACATATATACTTCTTCAAAATGCTAGCTAAACGTAATAATGAATTTTAAAAAATTTGTACTCCACTATATTATCAAGTAATGAAATACAGACTAAATAAAATTTGGATTAGGCCTACGCATTAAATGGAACGTGTAGTCATAAATGAACATGCAATCCTTACATGTAAGTTGTTTATGAAGTACTTATTAATGCCAAAATTTATTAAAATATATGGTATAAAAACATTTTTTTTGCTCTCTCTATTAAAATGCATCAAATATCAAAGGTCATGATAGCTTATTGAATGATAACATCTGCTTCAACATTTCATTTAGATATCATACTTGAGTAAAATATGTGATCTGGTACATTTTCGTTTTTCAGCCACACAATAACTATAATTATAACCTCTGTTTTTAGCAAAAAAATATTTCTTCTTTGTTACACTTACGAAATTTTTGATAGTTATTGTGCGTAACCTGAAACTCTGTACTAACAGGCTTGGGCACCCGTGGAAGATTTTCCAGAAGGTAAAACTTGGAGACAAACAATTACATAATTAAATTTATAGTTAATTATCTAATACTATGATTTATCTTTACAAGTATTTTATACTATACAAAAAGATAGAAAAAGCATTCCAATGACGAGTATGTAAGGTAATTTGATGTCGAAAGAGCGAAAAGAGACAAGTCCATTTCAATGAAACATGGTATAAAATCTTCTTTGTATGGTGAAAACAGTGAAAACTTAAAATAAAGAAATTTGATACAAGTGAGATGGCTTAAGTCACTAGTGGAATATGATGCTGCTGTGAATTATTCTGCAAAACAAAAATAACCAACATAATGATAAAATTACCATTTAAGAGAAGTGTATATTAAAGTATCTTAATACAAATATTATACTTTTCAACCGCTATTATAAGAACGACACGGCGCTACGATATTCTATGCAGCGCTGTAACTAGCCTTTTATGCGCCCGGTGCGAGCATCTGTAACTAAGCCCCAAAACTATGACCCAAAACTTGGTCCGGGTCATTTCTGCGCCCCCCAGGGTCTACGCCCTCTGCCTGAGCACGGCTGGCACCGCCCTAGTTACGGCACTGAATCTATGATGGCAAAAAATTTAAATTTGACTTCAACTAAACATTTCGTGTTTTAGTTTTATGTTATTGTGTATGTTATTTATATAATATTAACAAAAACATTCAAAAAGAAAGTACAGATTCGAAAAAAACACATTGTTAATGTTTGTAAAATAATAGAAACATTTCCTACTATTTTTATTGACATAAAAGAGACACGATCATCGATAGTATGGTTTAACCACATAAAATTGCTATAACAATGCCATTTTACATACTTATATTGAGAATGAGCAATAATAAATAAATATAAATAGGAAATTATCTCTACGTTTCAAAAGTTCTTATTAGATGAGAAGAGTATCCTAAGTGAAATTGAATTTTTTGATAATAGTTGTATGTAAAAGAGGAAAATTACGGCAATCGCTCAAAAATGATATTCCGTGATTTTTATATTTTTTGGTCGTGTTAATGCGAAACGTCGAACGATGCAAATGACTTGGAAGGTTTCTGTATGTATGGACGTTTGTGTGTGTGAAGAAACATGATTTTGTTCAACTAAATTAAGCTGTAATAACACTGTTTTACAAAAATTAGAAACTTTTGTAACGGACACGTAATTAAGCAAGTAATTTAACATAATTTTGAGATGCTGTACATAAAACTAACATTGAAAATAAGAGATAAGTTCTTTTTTGGCAACAATGCTTTGCTCAGTTTTATTCTGAAGAAGGTGATCTAACTATCTGTAAAAATGTGAATGGTATTTGGGCAGCTTGGGCATCGCACAGTCATAATGAATGGCGCTTGTTTACAGAATCAAATTGATCGAACGTCAGTTTGAGCGCTGTGTTTTCACAACGGCAAACCTGCTGCCATTAGTTTCCTGGGATATGCAACTCAAACTAAAAAATTCTATGCAACCATAAAACACCATGTTAGACATACATTGTACAGTACAAGATCATGAGTGGCATGTGTTGTGATTTTAACTATATCTATTTTTATTACAATAGAACAGAACTATTCAATATTTTGGTCTCTGGGAATGGGACAGTCGTGTGAGAGTAAATTATTACAATCAAGACTGGCCTTATTAATCAGCATTTATTTCAGGCCAGAAAAATGAAGTGAACTAGCTGCTTGTCGTGTCAGATAAAGTCATTATTCCTCCTTTACAGATTAAATTCGTACTCAGATTGTAAAGCCTTTTGATAGGAATGACGATTCATTTATATATGTGTGTCAGTGATTTTCCAGAATTATCTTAGAGAAAATCAAGGAGGGCACATATTTATTGGTCCCCAAATAAAACTACTTCAAAAGGATAAGAAATTTAAAAGTTGGTTGAAGGATAGCAAAAGAGAAGTACAGAAATAATAACGAATAAATACTTTAAAATGTTTCAAAACGAAAAACTTTACGGTTTTAATTATTAGTTAGGCCAAGACTCCACTAGCGTAAAAAGGAGCGTAAAATCCTCGCCGTAAAAACTTTTACTCACGTAATCATGATATTTTACGCCGAAGCAGATCGTAAAACCAGCGTAAAGCGAATTGAGCAGTGTTCAAATTTTGACGCGAATACTTTCGTTAAACGGGACCATCCATCAATTAGAAGTGAGTGGAATCTAGGTTATTCTGATATGGTGCGAAAATAGCGGAAAACGAACTTTTGTGTATGTTCTCTCGTGGCTACTTCAAAAAGATCTAAAATAGAGCTGGAAAGATTCATCGAAAACATCAGAAAGTATTCATGTATCTACGACAAGAGGTATCCCGATTATAATAATGGATACCTAACACACGTGATATAGACAGCCAAAGGAAAATCCTTCAATTTATATGAATATATAATAAAGAAGCTAAGTTTATAAGCGCTATATATTATCTTAATAATACGATAATGAAAGTAATTATATGAAAGTAAGTTATTACTTTTACTACATTTGCAATTATAGTACAGAAAAAACTCGTAGAATATAATCATTGTCTTTACATAGATATATTGTGTACACAACAAAAGTAACTTGATAGTTCCCTAAAAGTAAAAACTGCACTAGTGAATAGAGACCTCCACTGCAATCCAAGCGCAAATGCAAATAGGTCATGTGATTGAAATTATTAACGGCAACGGTTTTTACGCTAGTAGAGTCTCGGCCTTAGTGCTAATAATAGTTTTTTTTTCTTATTTAAGTTGAAATCAAGTATATGTTGAAAAGGTTTTATAGATAATTTGAGTTTAATCATAACAAATGGAAAAATAAATTTTTTGCCTTTTATCATAATTACACCATTTGAGAAAAGGTGCTCGTTTCTAAATCTCATCGGAAATGATGTGTTTTCATTGTATTGATTGGTTCTTACCATCAAACGAATATATAGGACGTATGCAACAAAGTTTCAAGTTTTGGATTTGTTTATACGCCATCCGGTTAAATATGTAAATGAGCATGCCATTAAAGATGGAAGCAATAGCGAGTTTGAGGCCGAAGTGTTAAACGCGAAAACGTGTACGTCGGACGTTCAGCTCCGCCTTTCTGTAAGCCTAGGAATTTGACAATGGTACTTGGAATGTCGAGTGTGATTCCACTGACTTTCCAAACGCCGTTGTCAAACTTCCAGGCTTACAGGAAAGCAGCGCTGAACGTCTGACGTACACGTTTTCGCGTTTAAAACTTCGGCCTCAACCTCGCTAATATCTGTGATATCTTTGATTATTTGCTTGCTTATGCGTATATTTAAAAAAGTAAAAACACATAAAACTATGAAAGACTTCGTTATGTATTCATGTTAATTAGATCATCCTTTATCATTTTTTAGAAGTATTATTTGAGATAGAACTTGAAAATATTGTGCATCTATAAATTTTTTCTGTCGTTCGTGTATCTGTCGTCTTTCCTTAAACTCGAGAAGTGAGTTAAATAGATTAAACTCAAGACCACGTATGAAAATTGTACTGGCAGGAGGCCCCGGCTATCTGTAGAGAAATGTTGGTTTCAAACCGGGAGTCATGATATTTTAATTCAAAATGTTTCTCCTGAAACAGGTTAATAGATAACTGCACAACTCCATTGCTAACGGAAAAGTATGATGTACAGGAACCTTGTACTGTACATCATACTTTTGTAGTGTACTGTAGTGTACTGTACATCATGCACTACACTACAGTACTAATTTCAGATGGAGAGCATATTTTAAATGGAAAATACGACCAAATCCTAGCTATTTATATTTCATTTTCTTAGATATTGTAGTTTAAAATACATAAACCAGTTCATATTTAAAACTAGAACCTGTTTTAGGTTCTAGTTTTAAATATGAACTAGTTTTAAAATATGAACTGGTTTTAAATCTAGATATGGCAGCAACTTTATTAAGTACTGTATTTTTTTTTTTTTTTGTCTAGGGCAATGGTACTCAAGTTTCGCTTTCCAACACGCTGCTGCAACGCAAAAGTTGGCCAATTGTAAAACATTACAGAAATATACGTGAAGAAACCTATTCGTATGAGATTTATTACTTTCAAGTTTAATAACTAAACTAAGATCAAAATAATTAAAATTTTCATTTCATATTGATCAATAACATAAAGTAACTATTAAATTAAAAAATTATAATCTATCTTTCACTATAAATTACGATTCTCTAATTTTCCTATGAAATACAAAATATCGCAACATTTGAAATAAAGAAATAACGGTAAAAGTATTCAATAATATTTTTATGTAAGTATCTGCTATGAAAGTGAAAGTATAAAAATATTTAGTATATAAATTTGTATAATTCTTACCTTGTACTGTTATGAAATAAAGAAATGACATTGAGAAAATGAGTTGAAATATTCCATTATGCATGACCATGACCGTCTGAATCTCTCAATATATCACTTGATATATTTCTACTCTTGCTGTGTCAAGTTTCATATACTGCAATATGCTGCACAAATATTTAAAAAAGATAATTACTTTAATGAAACTATGACTTTGATGTATTATCATGCAGCACACTGCAATTAAAAGTAAACAAAATTTATATCTAGTGTTGGTTTTTCAGTTTTTTCATGCGTTATTAGGCACGAAAGTTAACGTTATAAAATTATAAAGCTTTAAGAAGGTGTTATAAACTTATATAAAAGAAATAAAAGTGACATTTAAGTTTAAAAAATGTTTCATACGTTATACTTTTATATATGACAATGTAACTTATTAAATTTAATTAATTAGTATAATATTTGTAATAATATTCAAGTATATTACTATCATTATATTTATATATAAGCTGAATCGTTCAGAAAAATATGTAATTTAATATTATTTAGTGAGTTTAATGTCGTAAATTGTAATCCGTCTACGTAGTATAGATGATGTATAATACAGTTGTATGTAAAATCACTTTAATCCGTGCCGGTTGATTTTCTCACAACAACGCCAAGTTATTACTTAAAACTATTAGCGAGGTTAAGGCCGAAGTTTTAAACGCGAAAAAGTGTACGTCGTACGTTCAGCGCCGATTTCCTGTAAGCCTAGAAGTTTGACAATGGTGTTTGGAATGTCGAGCATGATTCCATTGACTTCTTAAACTTCTAGGCTTAAAGGAAGGCGGCGCTGAACGTCCGACGTACACTTTTTCGCGTTTAAAATCTGCTTTTAAGTACACTCAATTTAAGTAATGGTCTTAAAATAATTTTATGGGTAATATGGCAGGAGTAATGCTTTATTTTTCAACTTCTGCCAACATTATTTTAGGCATGACTAAATTTATGATGTATAAGGGCATTAAGAAAGTCCTCGTAGTTTTCACCTGTCGGTAACTTTGTACCGAGAAAGCAAAACAAAATGAATAATAAAGTGTATCCGAGTTAAACAAACGGTAAGTCTATATCGTACCACGTAATATATAAATTTCCGAAAAAATAATAAATTTTTTATTACATACTGAAACATTTTAAACAATCCCCTCAAAATATACCATTTGCTACTGTCTGGCTTTAAATGAATTGTCGTATCGCTGCGAATTTATGTTGCCACTCGTCTACTTCGACTATAAGTTTATTTTGCCTTGACATTGTAGATCCACCGGCAGATTATATGTTGCAGGTCTAGAAAAGTAACTCTTTAACCATTTAAATAACTTTACGCCAGTGGACTCTGTTTTGTTGGGTTATAGAATACGTCAAATATCGTCGAATACGAAAGAAAGTAAAGAATGTGATTATTTCTGAGATTTCACTTTCCTTTACTGTGCCACGAGGTATTCTTCCTAAAATCATGTTTACCTTGAATATTCGTTTTATTACACTATTACAATACCATCTAAATGGATGTAATCTTATTATTGAAAATTGTACTTATTTAAAACATTGTAAATACGAATAAAACTCATTCCTACCTGAAAATTAAGCGTTAATTCATTTTATAATAATTAGTAACATAAAATTATTTTTATAATGAAATCTTATAACAGGTGACACCACACTCGTAAATTCGTAGTTATAATAAATAAAGCAAGTAACTTTTTAAACATAATAGCAACTAGAAATGTTACGCCACTGTTTGCCAGATTTTCTTATTAATGAATCTGTCATTACAGACAGTGGGACATACGTCTACATTTTTTTTTTAAATTGCAGTCGAGTTAAAATATACATTCATAAAAAATTTTTTAGGTTATTTAATGAATAAATTAAAAAAATTGTTTGCACTAATTTTTTAAATTTTGTAGAGAGAATAGTACAAAATCACATGTAGTGTGGAGGGTCAAGAGATGTATTGCGCTGGAAAATTTTAACTTATAATGACGCTGTTGATGTCGTTTTTATTGGAAATCCCGACATTAGAGTGATTTTTTTCGTTTATGTGACGTATTGAAACAGAATTAAACAAAGCATAACAGCTGAGAGTATTAATTAATCTAAAAATACTTTATGAAAATAAGTCTTTTAATAATTTCACTATACTATGTTATATGTTACTACATCCAAATAAATAAACGAATTAACTAATTAAAAAAATGTCTACCTTATGATTTTTTACATTAGTATTTTTAACAAAATACTCATTTAAAATTACAAGTTGACTTTTCTTGAAATGTAACAAAAACACAGATTTTATTTACTCAAATACAATTAATAATATTTTCTGTATTTATAAATAGATAAACTCATGTTTTATTATTGTATTTTTATTATTTCTGTTCCAAATTATTAATAATAAGTTTTATTTTCATTTCTTATAATAAATTATATACAGTACACTGTGATAATGTAGGCTTAATACAAATGTCGGATGGGATCAAGATAGAAATCCGGGTCTGTGCAAAATTTTGAAATTTACTGGTAGAGATGAACCGTTTCAAATATACACAACCCAATTTTTAACGAGCAGACAATTTTGCAAAACTTTCACGACATTTTTAACACAATAAACAATGTTTAATCGCATAAAATTATTCACAGCGATACGTGATCGTTTAAAAGTTTTCGTAACTACTGTATTTAACATTATACATTCTTTTGAAAATGTAGTTTGAGTTTTTCTTATTTCGTAAGCTGATTTTTGCGGCTATTTCTTTTTATGTTGACGATGTTGTTATGTTGTAACTCTGCTACAACGACAGCTGAATTCGTGAATAACGCTCAGTGGTACCAAAGATACTACAGTCTTTGGTGCTACTGAGCTTAAATTAGACATATCTATGCTGTGTCAGAGAATATTTCAGGAAATCTATCTTTCTGCAACCAATAAAATACTTTATTTTATAGTTGCTCCAATTTATTTTGCTAGCTTATTACTTAATGTAATAAAATATACATTTTTCTTATAATCATTTCGCTTATTTTTTAAAGGAAAAATATATATTTGCTGGTAGATGTATCATTATACAACACTGATGTTAAGTTTAGATATCATTATGCAAATTTGAAAAATCAAAATAAATTAATGGTGTTTATTAAAACATTGAACTACGTCAGTAGGAAGTGTGATAAGTGATATATTATCTTTGTGTTACAGGAAAAGAATTTTTTTCCAAGTTTGATATATGGTCAGCATAGCAAAAAAGCCTGATGAAATTAGAAAGTCCTTTTTAAGTATTCTTTTAATGTAGATTATATTTCATCAAGAAATTTGCGTTTTTGGATCCATACGAGCTACTTATAAATAAATCAGTAACTTACACATGAAGAATATGGCAATATAATATTTAATTTGAACTTTTTGTGTTACAGCATTGTCTATGGGATTTGAAAAATTTACTGATGTGATTGAGACTATAAAAGTTTTATTAACATTAACAAAAATATATTTTTTATAACTTATTATAAGTAATGAGAATATTTTACGTTAATCAAAATAAACATGACAGTGATTGATATATATATATATATATTTCAATTGAGATTAGCACTGATGTGACATTACTTGTAAACTCGGAATTGTTTAAATAAAATAATGCTACGTTTCGAATTAACTTTGAATAATTTTGCAAAGTGCTTAATTACTAATTCCAGTACCAAAGAAATAATTGCAATTGCGTAACCAATTCCAAGTAAGATGAACATACTCATCATGTCTTCCACTAAAAGTGGTTGTGTGGGATCTTTTAAAGAGACTTTTGAAGAAATCCAAGCGTCTTTTTTAATTTTCATAAAAACTCCAGTATCAACCATTCTTCTTATCCTGAAAAAGTATAGTCAATTAAAGAAAATCTTTTTTAATAAATCAACGAAGAAGCAAGATATTATGAAAACATCGAATTACTTCAAAATAGTAGTACTTATAATTAACTAAATTGAAAAAATAGCAGTTAATATAATACACCGTACGATTTGATTTATTTTTATCAGATCAGAAATTTGATCTATCCAATTTACGATAGATCAAATTTCTAAATTTTGTAAACATTTCAAAAGACAGATCTAAAGTAATGTCTTGTCGTTTACTCTCATTTTGAATAATTTACAGACACATTTAAAATATGCTATTAGTTGTATATAAAAATGTATAAAGGGGAGAACAGAAATAAGTACAGTACAGTACGTGATTGAAAATTTATGTATATGACAAAATGACTTTTCTGTTATTTCCTGCACTTTTTTTGCATTAAAAACTGTGTATCTACAATTGCATCTATTTTATATATTTTGAGAGAAAAAAAAGATTGTTGCTTAATTTACGATGTAAATTTTTTCCATTACCAATTCAAATATTTTTGAGGTTTTTATGGCGAACTACAATTTGATCCATTTATTAATTTAATAACTTTTTTGTAATGAAAAATTAGAGATTTCTACATAAAAATAATAAAATAACTACACGAAAGTATAATTCCGAACTAATTTCAGAGAAATAAAGTATTTTATTTCACATTTTTTGATCGATTACAAAGGAAACGTAATATCATTGTACTTACATTTTGTTAAATTTATTCTTGAATTCAAATCTTTTTCTCACGGGTGTTCCGAAGTAATGAGTTGATAGAAAATCATTAGAAATCAAAAACTTGTCTTCCCCAATTTGTTTTCTTATAAAGTCTATTGGAACTGATGGACCAAGAAAGGCGTATTTTTCACTTAATACACGTCGCATCGCTTCATCTAGAGAATCAAAACTGTTTTCAGGATGTTTCTTAATGTAATCTCCTAATACTTTAATAATTCTTGTCTTTCCATCCTGAAACATAAAAAGCAGGTAAACATGTTTGTGACAATTAATGTGTAAAATTTGTATATAACCAATAAGAGTAAAAAAGATGCATTTATAAATGTGTGAAAATTGTATATAACGCGTATTAGTCTATAGTTCTGAAATGTTTACAGGAGTATAACGTAGAACGTTAAAAAGTACTTAAAAGATTTCTCTCATTAATGAAAATATTATGTAAATATTACAATATGAATGAAAGTGTTAGTGTAACCAAAAATGTTAGTAATTGTTGTTTGGTTTGGGTTTAAGTAAATGCTAACAGGTGGACGATTATCAAAGCTGAAATGTCTCTCGAGTAGACATTCTGTGGAAAATCTGCTCCTATTCAAGTGTCAGATACGCGAAGAAAATTTAGTCACTTATGTGTCCAATGTCTGAAGAGTAAGTCACGTGCGTGAACCCGTGACTTACTCTTCAGACATTGGAGGACAGTAATTGTTGGTCATTTACATACTTTACATAATACTATTTGTCGGTTGTTATCATTAGTACAGGCCATTAATCGGCAATCTGTATTAAGAGAAGAGATAATATTTTTTAAATTGACACAGAAAATCAGATATCAATGGATGCAGGATATATAAATATACTACAATTGAAATCGTCTATTTATGTAATTTATTATATGGAATTTTACGCAGAATTTCATACAATTGACTAAGTGATAATAAAAAAGCAGGCAAGGTAAAATATATTATTCAATATCTTTTATATTTATGTTATACGATAGGGATACACACTTTTTTGAATTGTATCCAGTTTATAGCTTGTATTCTGCGTCAATACCGCTTATAAGAAAAATATGAAACAGGAAAAAAAATTAACTTTTCTACAAGTAAGCAGTAAAGAATACTTATATAAATCACAAAATCAATAATCTCGTACATTTTAATATGGAAAATTGTTATGATAATTAAATGAAGAAAATGGAAAGATTCTCCGCCTCCTTAAGCGTTTACGCGCCCTCACTTTGGGATGTACAACGTAGTTTTTGCATGCCAAATATACTCAATATAGATATGGTGTAACAATATTTATCTAGAATTTCATATTTATCAAACGAACCATGTTATCCTGTGTGAGGTAGGGATACCCAAATCCATAAATAATTCTCAAAGCATGCTTCGGTTTCAGAGATATATCGTACCAATTTCTAGCGTAAACAAATTTAAAATTAAAATCTGCTCATATCATTTTGAAAAATCAATTATTGGGTTCTGTTGTACTGTACATGTCGACTTCATAACTGCGCTGAAAGTCACAGTTGTATGAGATTCAGGATTATTCCTCAGCATGCTTTATCATTTCTGGTATGGCAAAAGTTTTATTCTGCAACTCACCTGTGCTAATTCGTTCATCATAGATAAATCTATCTACTTATCTGCTCATATAGTTTAATATGTATCTCGTTAAAAAGTTAATCTGTATTGAATAATATAGCGTGATTATTAAACTTTAATAAAAATGTTATGTTTCCTTAAAGACTTAGAACTTATAACAGCTTCGCTCCATTAAAAAAGACGTTCTTACAAGTAATTTCATTCATATTTACGATAATGATTTAAGTAAAAAGCTAAAATATAAGTTTACCATAAAAATGTCTTCCAGAGCTGAATCCAGCAACGTTCCACAGGAATATTCACCATTTTGTATAGCAATTGACATTTCTTCAAAATTTCTTGGAACTACTTCATATATGGGATATGTTAAGAAAGAGAATAAAACTCCCGAATACGCGGATACCAAGATTGTTATAGACAGGATCCAAATAGCTATGAGAATCTTCGTAGTAGGTTTATTGAATTTATTTATGTTCGCTCCTAAATGTAATTAAAGTTGAAAATTTCATCAAAACTTAATACTTGCTATTCTATTTATAATTATTGAAAAATTAATATTCCTCTATAACAAATATAACTATCACAAATAATTGGTGATTAGTAAATAAAATATTTTACATTATTATTTACTGGTGAAAGAAATGTAGAATATTTGATGTAACTTAATTCAAAGTAAATTAAGTGCAATTAATATACGTCTGAAATGGTAGAAAGTAAAAAATACACGTCTTTCTATGTAAAGCTGATTTTGATTACAGCGGTAGTTACGGCAATTAAACCTAGTAAAGTCTACTTTTGTCTGGTACGAATACATGTGTAGTGGTCAATGATTTTATCCACAAAACTACTGTTGAGCTTATCTGATGTGATTTGAATATTCAATATGTTCACCGATTTTCGAGCAACTTACTCCTTCGAACATAATTTTATCATACCTCGAATTAGTTGACGATACGTTTATGCGATAACGTCTATGTTTTCAACCCAAGAAATCAAATTTTACGCAAACTAGCAGTATCTCTCTTTTAACAGTTTTGCGTTTGGTTTCATAACATTAAAAAATACTTATAAAATTAATGTTGTCTGTTTTCTGCTTAATCTATAGTATCGACATTTTAAATGACGTCTTTTATATTATTACATATAAATTGTAATAGAAAAAACTTTTTAAATTAACTGAAAAAATTATAACATTTTCTTCTTCTGGGAATTTTCTTTTCTAACTTTCTAGCATTTCCGTTTCGTATAGAGTCTAAGTAACTCGTTATGTCCAAATCGAAAACTGTTTGTGTTTCGTATTAAAGCACTTACCTTGTGATGTCAAAGCCTGAAACAAAATCCAAAGTATTTTTTCTATAGTCCATACTTTTCTATCTTCTTGGAAATGTATTATAAACCCTATGACGAAAATTGAGGAAACAATACAAATCCACACCTGCAATTATAATAATACTGTTCATAAAAATTTTGTAGCTTTCACGCAGGATGAAATGAAAAAACAAACAGAAATTCCGAAATACATTAAGTTATTAAATATTTTTAAAAATAAATTCATGAAAAACGTAATCTATATTAATCCTACTAACATAATAATTTTAAAACAGCTAATACAGTATCATTTAAATACTTTTTAATCGTTTAGTATACAATACAGGTAGCCAAAGTGGTGGTCCGAGAGAAAATTTCGCTGGTCCGCAGAAAAATGTGAAATATACTTACTCATCACGTTAAGTTATGTTTTAAGATGCATTGAAACATAATTCAATTCATAACAATACGTGAAAAGTTATAAAAACTTTCGTCGCATTCTGTACACACTGGCCATTGGATGAGCGGTCTTCTATCTCTGTCGCGTAGAATAACGCCACGGTAAATAAGTCGTACTGCTGTAGCTGCATTGTTTTATCTACATGTTTTGTGTCGTCTCGTTTCGCACCTAATGTTTCACTCTCCTGTA
Organism: Centruroides vittatus; assembly: GCF_030686945.1. Lineage (NCBI taxonomy): Eukaryota > Metazoa > Arthropoda > Arachnida > Scorpiones > Buthidae > Centruroides > Centruroides vittatus. The sequence goes on from NW_027122385.1 coordinate 5,257,816, forward strand.
TGTCGCATATGTATATCAGTTGAAGCATTTAAAGGTGGGCTTACGGACGTATTGAGTTCAATATAAAATATATTTAATATATTAGTTGGGTTATTAAGGAAGTTTTTGTGTATTTTCTTTTGAATATTGGTGTTTTTTAAAAGGGGTATGATCTTAAATCTTAACCATGTGCATATTTTCTTTTATTTGATACTAGCTGACCCGGCCACGCTCAAAATGTATCTATTATAAATGTATAACACTTCCCCTGTGGGGAGAATTTCAAAAAATTCCTTTTTAATATACATTCTCTTGACGTACCCTATTAAAACGCAAACAAAAACGCATCTAAATTAGTATAAAAAGCCGAGTTCTTTACAGTAAGCCTTAATCCTGTCCCTCTCCCCCCAGTGGGGGAAATTTCGACATGTATATTATATAAAAACACGTGCGTATTCGAATGCAACGTTGTTTCAAATTTTCAAAGGAATTGGTAGAAACAAACGAACGTTATATTTTATTTATATAGATAGATAGAAAATGATCTGCTTTAGTCCATTCTCACATAAAAGCATAATGCCTCACAGGAAAGCAAACTTAGGTTGTCAGAGTTAGCGCCATCTGTTGGACATAAAAGCCTTAATCCATATATAAAGATATTTTTGGAAGGGGGGAAATGGTGGTCTTCACATATGCCATAAACCTTCGCGGGAGTGTATTAAACAACCTCCCAAAGTTTCATGGCAATCGGATAAATAGTGTGGTAATGCATGAAGGACAAACACACACACAAACAGACATTCGTTTTTATATATATAGAAGATTTATTGGGATAAAATTAGTTTGACTTCTCTAAATTTCTTCTCTTTTTTATTTTAGATTCAAATAAGTTAAACCCATAATGAGTGAAAAAAAGCAAAAGAATATTCTGCATTTCTTTAGTAATTCAAAAAGTATTGAGAACGATAATAATAACACTAATAGTACTTCACCTAACCGTGAACTGATCAATAAATCAGACTCTCCACTGTCTTCATCAGGCACCGTTAGAAAAGACGTTGGAACGGGAGGTGGAGAGAAGAAAAAACGCAAAGTATCAAGAAAATATCATTGCTACTACTTAAAATTTGGATTCATTGAACACCCTGACAGTGAGCTGGATCCACGGCCTCTCTGTATTGTATGTTCTGAAAGCTGATCTAACGATGCATTACAACCTTCCAAACTTGAAAGACACTTGAATTCAGAACACCCGGATTTAGCAAAAAAACCGCTAGAAGATTTTAAAGAATGCATGAAAATATGCAAAAGCAAGTTACTGTTTTAAGAAAAATGACATGGAAGATAAACCATTACTAAAGGCTTCCTATCTCATGGCAAATCATATCTTGAAATTCAAAAAGCCGTACACGATTGGAGAAGAATTAATTAAGCCTTGCATGCTAAAAGCCTGTGAACAGATTTTGGGAATGCAGGCTGTTCAGAAATTGAAAATAATTTCTATGTCTGTTAATACTATCAAGAGAAGAATATATGGCCGAAGACATTGAAAATCAGATAATAAATATGGTGAAAAATTCAACAATTTATTCAATACAAGACGAAATGCTTGTATTGCATTGTAATGTCCGTAGACGAAACTACGGACATTACAAACAAAGCACTTCTTCTTTGTTTTGTGAGGTTTGAGTATGAAGGAGTTATATGAAGAACTACTTTGTTCACTTAATTTGCCGGGTAGAACAACCAGCTCTGAGTTTTTTGAAGCTCTTGATAGTTATTTCCGGGAACATGAAATTGACTGGAAAAAATGTATTGGGATATGCACAGGTGGTGCCGCAAATATGACTGGACATCTTTCAGGAATTTTTGCAAAAGTGAAGAAGGTTGGTCACCCAGACATTTTATCTACATACTGCATTATACATCGAGAACAACTTGCAGCGTAAAAAATGTTTCCAGAACTACACGAAGTGTTATCAAATGTCATTGAAATTATAAAGGAAATTCGACACAAAGCACTCAATTCTCGAATATTTGAGGCACTTTGTGAAGAAATAGGTTCCGAGTATACTCATCTTCTTCTTTATGTTGAGGTGAGATGGCTGTCGAGGGGCAAAATACTGTCCCGACTATTCGCCTTGCGAAAAGAAGTCAAATTATTTTTCCAGGAACAAAATCATCCGAAATTGCAAAAAGTCTTGTCCTACAATGAATGGCTAGCAAAGCTTGCATACCTGGCAGATATTTTTTCCCTGTTAAATGAACTAAACATATCTTTGCAAGGACAATTTAAGGACGTGTTCACACTATGAAGTAAAATGGATGCGTTTCAAAAGAAAATATTGTGGCAAACGCGGTTGGTTGAAGACGATCTGCAAATGTTTTCTAATTTTGATGAATACCTGAAGGAGAATGATGTTAACCAGCAAGTAGTAACCCTAGTTAAAAAGCACTTGGAATCACTTACAGAATCTTATGCTCGTTATTACCCAAAGAATGAAGATCCTGCACATGGTAATATATGGATAATAGATCCGTTTGCAGCGAAAATTCAGGATAATAATTTAAGCATGCATCTAAAAGAAAGCCTCATCGACCTATCGTCTGACGAAACTCTCAAATTTAAATTTCATTCATCATTATCGAGATCTCAGTTTTGGCTTTCCATAAAAAGTGAATACCCTTTTCTTAGTGAACAGGCAATAAAAATTCTGATTCCATTCTCCACAACTTATTTATGTGAAAAGGCCTTTTCATCTCCACAGCCATCAAAACACGGTAGCGATCTCAGCTTGAAATAAATGCAGTTCTCCGTCTTGCAGTAACAACATTGCATCCAAATATCCATAATCTTATTTCAAGCAAGCGGGAACATCCATTACACTAGGAATGTATAATGCTAAAAGTTTGATATACTTAAACCATTTCTTAATTGTTTTTTTTTTACAGTTTTTGTTTACTCTATTATGGTTTATTTATATAGCTTTAATAATTTGGTTACAATTAATAGTTTCATTTTGTTAACTAGGTACATTTTATGTGTTCTAAGATCAGAATTTTTTTTATAAATATATTTAACACTTAAAAAATCCTGTTAGTGGTTCGCGGGATTTAAATTATGAATTTACTGGTCCTTGAGGTCAAAAAGTTTGGCGACCTCTGGTATACAATATAGTTACTTACGTCTGAAGAATAAGAGTTATGCTAATCCTTGTCTAAGGTATTTATAATTTAAACAGAATTTATAGTACACAAATTAAATTAGCATTGGTGTGTTAATTATTTTTCTGCATGCAAAAATTAGTCTCATTTATCCATACTTTACACTGTTTAAATATAGCTAGTTAAAAATTTAAATGCAACCAAATTTGGAATAATGAAATCTTGAGCAGTTTTTTCTAAAAATGTTGAATACCAAAGCTTACCACTATGGTACTTTTGGTACTGCAACAACAAAAGACGAGTCCAGTCTTCATCAGTGTGTTTTCTTCCTGGAAATATTTTAAACGTTGGTTTATCGAGAACATGCAGCAATTAATGTAGGCTAGAAAGACAATACCGCATTGCCCCTCCCCACAGATCATTACAGTCAGCTGTTAAACAAACTGTTCATGAATCCAGGATAAGGACCTTATTCGATGGAAAATCCATCTCTTGCATCTCTGTTCTCTATCTAGCTCGAATGTCTTGTGTAAAAAGGCATTTGTTGTTTCCAGCGCCAAAAGCTCCGTAATGTTGTGATTTAGTACCGTTTGATTTACGAAAATGACTTATACATATCTTGAAAAGAAAACAAATTTAGTTGCATTTAAAACGCTAATTATCATTCTCAAGTTATCGTTGAATACAGAATATCCAATTACAATAACTCAGTATGTTTCTATCAAATTGGGTAATTTATCTACTTACACATTCAGCACATATAAATTTTATTTACTGATCTACGTTTTCAATATCAGTTATTATAAAATTATACTTACAGTAATTGAATATGGTTTGAATATTGTAACAAGTTTGGAAGCTTGTTTTGGTGAAGAAATTATAAATATCACATTATCTGCAATTAGAGGGGTTAGATACTCCACAGCTTGAGATCTATTATATGTAATGTATGCATATGGCAAACCAATATCGACTTCCTTTAGAAATATATAAAATTAACATTAGAATTATTTGAAATTACACACTTTTACTTCTTCATGTTACCTTTCGGTGAATTCTTCCTATTAAACCATTCCACGTGCCATTTTCCAATTTTTTTCCAAAAATAGATTCAATGGGTTGAACAGTTTTTATTCTATAAATTAATTAATTATTTTTATTGTATTTTTTAAAATTTCCCAAAAAGTTTAATGCCATACTTACTTGATATGCCTTAATTTTTCTATTATGATTTGCAATACATTAAATGAAATACTATTTGTAATTTCATTCTTTTCATTAACTTCTGCATGCGGTGGCAACTACATAAAATTGTAATGACACCAATTTATTAATTCAATTACTGGAAAGTATTATTTAATAATGAATAAAAATTACCCGCATTACTGCTAGACGTATGACGGTTTCTTTCATGTTCTGTAAATTATCTAAATAAATACATACATAATTGATTTAGAGTTATGAATTTTCAATAAATTGTATAATTTATTTAATACCTTTAGTAACTAAAATCGACCGTAATCAGTGGAAAAATAATATTGAATAAATGTAGAATTGGGAGTGATAACGTAAGACAGTGCAATCCATGGACTATCTTTCAATTAGAAAAAGCATTCTGGGAGAACTTAAATAACGGTTATGTGAAACACTGGCACCTTTTAAATATTAGATAGGTGAAAAAAGTTCTAAAAACTTCAAGTAAAAGCCCATTATACAGATAATAATTCTGGCAAGATTTATCAGTTTTCTATAGTTTTATCAACTAGACCTGAATCACGAAACTACGGTCCGCGAGGTCAGTTTAACTGGGTACCGTTGCCTCACTATGCCACAAATTAGCTAAAATGTATTTATTTATATGGAAATATCATAGATTGAAGAGAAACTTACTACGAAAAAAATAAAAAAAAGTGTAAGTAAAAATGCCAAACTTGGTCTAATTTGATTTTTGCATCTGACAGTAATATAATGTTTAGATGAATCAGTTAAAAAAATTCGGCTACTTTGTATATCAAGGCTCTTTTTGTATGAGTGCCTGTAATGAAGTTTTTGAGGAAAGCGATTACCATCTTGCTGCAGCCATCATGTTTGTGTATTCGTAAATAAATATATTAGTTTTTTTTATTCTTTTTGTATTGAATGTGCTGTATTCAACAAAATGGTTATACGGCACACGCTCCAGATTCTCTCAATTATCTGGCGCGCTGTTAAAAAGTTTGGTGACCCCTGAACTTGACTAATGCTGCTTAAACTGATTTTTTGTGTAAGTTTGGCCCGCAAACATATTTGATACATCATTTATAAAACACAGAAACCGGCTTTCTTTTTGTAAACGTGAATAGACCTATATAAAAATATTTGTAGTTCACTTTCCATCCAGTTATTTGAAGTTTGGAATCATTCGTTTGCATTTCCTTCCACTGGACGAGTGACAGATATGATGAATTGAACCAAAAAAAAACTTGCTTTTGCGATGACATTTAATTCATGTCAGGTACAATACAAAGTTTGTATTTTGATATCATGTAGTATATATATATATTTATGTGACAATGCAGGAACGCCACCTATGCTTCGGCACCACGGTTTCAATGGGTAGACACCGCGTTTGCAATGAATATTTCGTAAGGACTGACAGCACTGTGTCTTTAAGGACAGACACAGAAACTTTGATGGCCGCTAATTTCGTTTTTGCATGCGAGCGGTTGAGTTTATAGGCTCTCGGAATCGGGATGGAGACGCTGCTACGAATTTAACAACTAATAATACCCGTTTATTTATCGATACTATTTACAATTTGGTACATAGTTAGTGAAGTCACTTAGCAGCTAATTTTAGATATCAATTATAGTCCCTAACCGAGAGAGAAAATTTACAAATCGATCGCACGTTGATAAATACCTTAGTAGTAGTTGATTCCTTGGGGAATCACAGGATCGGCGAATCAAATGGTCCTCCAGGTGATCGGAGGTGGAATTGACAATTCGAAAAGGATGAAAGTGTTTTTATGTGTTCAGAGGGCAGAGGATCGGGTACGCTTGAGCAGTATCCGAAACAGGATCAGGCGCGAACACCACATAAAACCAAACTGACGATGATGGCGATTGCGTTCTTTTTGTATTCGGGGGTTTCTCGTGGGTTTTTTTCACGTCTTCATTAGGAATCATCATACAACAGTTCAATTGTTCAATTTCAATCGTACAGTAGGTTCCGGGTGACACATTCGATGTATCACTTCAAACAAGGAAGAAAGTCTGTGGGAGAAGCTTTAATCATCATCTCTGATTTTTCTCTTTCGAAAAATTTTTGATTAAAATTTTTCGAAATTAAGCCTGGTCTCACATTTAATTGGCAAAAGAAAACACAAACAGTAAGAAAGCTGAAAACTTAACCATTTTTATTTTATAGCTATTTGAAAGGAGTCCGAGATTAAAATGGTTAAGTTTTCAGATCAGCTAAACTTTCGCGGAAAAGCCAGTTCGAATAGCAAGAAGTAGTGTCTTGCAATCTGGTTGGAAACTGTAATTGCATTTTAAGTACATTGAAAAATTTATATCCTGATCTAATCTAATTAATTTCCTACTTCGATCCCGCAAAATTTTCAACAATTTTAACGCAATTGTTCTAGGACACTTGATGTTAATTAGTTAGTTGTTGAAGAGAACTCGATTTTAAAAAATTAGTTACATTCCTGACATTTTTCAATTAAATATAATTTACTAGATTGCAAATGATTAATTGCAGCAACGATTAATTTGAAAAAAACCAGTATAATTTTCAGGATACATTGTTTATACATTTCATAGTTTATTCAATGCAAATTATCATCCTGAACTTTTTTATCAATAAATGTGTAAAAAAAGTTGTTTCATTCATTGCCAGTTGCTTTCTAAAACTATTTGAAAGAAAATAAACGCTACTTTTTGCATTTTGTGGTTAAATGAACGCCAAATTATTAAATAATTCCTCATTTCAAGTATCAATCAATAATTGATAAAAATAATAAACATATATTATCCTTATAGAAAAATAGAATAATAAGATTATTATTAATTAAATCTGTGAATTTTGTACTAGATTATATAGTCTTTATGCTGTACATACAAGGTTAAACATTTTAAATGACTTACCTTCAACTTTAATGAATGAGAGACACAGTATTGAGAAAATTACAACTTGAAATATTCTTATATGCATGAGATATAATACGAGGATTTCTTTTTCCTCTGTAGTGTGTTTCGTGTAGTTGAAGTTTTGTATGAAGACGTATTCTGCATGAAACTTGAAGTCATAATAATGTTTATAAATTTATAATCATAATTTATTAAAATTCAATTACATGCAGAGTAAAGAAATATTGCGTTGTCTCTTTGTTTGGTTTCTGGAACTTTGTATGGTCACGCAACGATAACAGAAGTAAATGGTTAAATGATGTTAATTAGTCAAGAAAATTTTCAATTATAGGAAAACTGGTATATAAGCTTATAAAATTTTATTTCCTTTATAGACCGAAGAATACAAAAATGTTTAACATACTTTAAAGTGAAAATTTAATATAAGTTTAACAGAATGTTGACATTTCGAAAATTAATAAAGTTATGCAAGCCTTTCCTTTTAAAACGTTAAAATTTAAAATATAAATATACTTACGTTTCTACCTTGGGGTATTGGGGTTCTCAACACTCCAGCAGCCAATAAAAGTTAACATAAAAGCTAAATTTTAAAAAATTCAAACACACCTTTAAGTAATTCTAAATAAACCATTAACATACATGCATATCTTTTCCACTGTAAGACGTTAAAAACTTATATTTTGAATACAAAACAAAAAAAATTTCGAAAATTACTGGAGCGAAATCTCTACTTTGAATTCCTAAACTAATTAAAAACGTATTTGTGAAAATCGAATTTAATTAATTTAAGATTATATATTATGAAAGTCATAAACATTAGAAACATTATTTGCATATTTTCATAGAATAGAATTGATTTTTATTACCATTTGTTTATTGTTTAACTTTAAATCGTTTGTATTCTTTCAGCATTTGATAAAAAATTAAATAATTTGCATGTTAAAATTTAATTTCATTACTAATAATTGATACTTCCTTTATAGTTAATTGTAAGGATCAGATCTGTGACAAATAACACGCATCATTATGATTTTAAATTCAATTTTTATCGTCATGTCAACTTCAGATAGCAATAGATAGGATAAATATATTTTCATAAGTTAAAAAATCCTGGATTTTTTAAAACTGTACCAGCTCTTATGAGTTACATTTAAAAAATAACTTTTATATTATTAATCTTAACAAACAAAATTGCCTGTGACTCAATATTATAAAATTTATTATAAAAAAGAAATTTGTACTATCAATTTCTATTATAATATGGAAAAGAGCTTAAATTTAAAATAGTGTTGAATTTTATGTAAAAAAAAAGTTATAAAACCTGGAAACCCAACAAATCTATATGGAAGAATAGGACAGACAGGTGATGAGGGACGAGGCCAGACATATTTGGACAGATCACAACCGTCCAAGTTTCCCTATGCGGTAGGCCTGCATGTTGTCCGCTTGGACATCCGATATACGTACAGTTGTAACTTATGTTGACCAGTTTCTTTTAGTCCCTTCAGTAATCAATTTTCACAAGTCTTAATGTATAGAATGTCTGAAAACAAGGATAGTGCGGCAATTATTATTAGCAACGATGTAGCTAAAAATGATTGCCGGAGAACATTCTATGACAAACTGCTCAATATTTAAGTGCCGAGCCAGCTTTTTAGTTACGCGCCACCGGCGATAAGTTACTAGTGGAAAACAAATTCACTTTCTTATAGCATAGAACAATGCGTTTAAATGCAAACAGAAATGAATATTTACAGTAGCATATACCAATAATTTAAGAAATTACTGCATAATAATTTAATGTAATTATAAAATATGTCAAAATATTTTACTTTTTAAAAGAAATAACACGCTTATAATGAAATAAATATTAAATTCAGAATTTGCACGCCGAGATATTTATTACACAATAGAATAAAGTATACAACATTTATCATAAACATAACATGAAATTATTAGGAACAAATTTATATTTTATCAATCAAAAACTACATGTACATTTATTGTAAAATTAATATTCAGATCCTCTTAACTACGTGCGATTTTTCACAAAGTTTATGAGAATTTACTACAGAAAGAATAGCAAGTGAGACAAATTTCATTTACTAATTTAACAGTATCAGATATACATATTACTTTAATAAAAACATAAGAAAATAAATTACATTAAAAATATAAGTTCATTTTAACACTTTCCCTGATAGTATTATATTTAATCATTAATTCAATTATTAAGAAAATTATGGAGATTCCATATCCAGAAAGTAAGAGAATGAAAGCACTCATTAAATCTTCAATGGACAACGAATGAACGAAGTTTTCGTCTACTAATTCCGAATCAGGTAAAGCATCCTTCAAAATTTTCGTAAAAATTCCACTCTCAAGACACCGTTTAATTCTGAAAATACATGAAAACTGCATTTTATAATCAAATAAAATAAGTTAAAACTCATTAAAATATTAAAAGAGCATTATTTCATAAAAGGTATTACAGGAGAGGATAACATGTCATAATTTTTTCTTAAGAAAATGGTAAAATTAACTGGATGTTAAAAATAATACAAGACTTTTGTTTATTGGACGAAAATGAGGGTACCGAGGAGGGACGACGAGGTCAGACCTCTGTTTAATTTCGGCAACAAGTCGGAGTGACTTGCCCACGTGTCAGGGATGGCTTATTTGCCGGTAGGGATCCCGTAGGGACGGGACTACTTTTTATCCGGTGGAGTGTAGGAGGGAAGGTGGAGTCGTGGTAAGGCGATAAGCGAATATTCGAGCAAACAAGACACCATTTAACAGGATAACAACGATTTAATGGAAAACAAAATATACGTTACAAAAATCTGACATAAAAGGGGTGACATATAAAAAAAGCTATATATCCCTATCACGCGAGGGAGAGAGAGAGTTCACATAAATGGGTTCCATACCTCTTGGACAATCAGTAATTCAAATATGCTGTTCGTCACGATGATCGAATATTCCTTTCTAGGGAAGGGTCAGTGGCACTTGAGGCACAATAGTCAAATATATTCCGTAGGCACAAAGGGTAAGATCGCGACTCGAACTAAATCGATGATAGACTCCCCAGAGGGGGGAAGGAAGCATCTTATATAGCTTTTTGCTGGGAAATTTGGTCACGTGCATGTGCTTAGACCATGGGTGTTCCCGGGATTGGAAACAATACGGCGAATTCGGGCGCTAACTATAAACTTAAGTTGCAAGATGATCTGTGCTCAGCGTAAGAACAATAGATAGTTGACAGTTATACGACCGGGGACGCATATTTTCTCATCCAGGACCGTTTTTAGACAGGATGTTTATATGCAGGACAGTTTTTATCAGGATGTTTATAATAGGAAAATTTTCGATTCGATATAGGGAACAATTTTATTATAATTCGTTTTATATTCGGCTTATATCCGGATATAAGAAAGGGGTAATTATTAATTCGGATATAATTTATTATAATTTTGTGTCAAGGGGATTTCCAAATCTCACAAAAATTACATTAAATAAATTGGCTTTGATAAGAATTGAATTGTATTCAGAAGTTGTAATGATTCACAAAAGTGCATTGAAACAAAACTTTTATTACTAAACGCTTCTTTACTCTCGACATTAGAAATATCAACAAGAGAGTTGTTAAAAGTATTAAATATTCCAGAAATTTTCAAAATGCAAGAAAAATTCCAAAATTTTTCATAACTTTCCAGAACCTTTTCGAATCAATTTTTTTTTTCATCTTGCAGTTGCATGTTTTTATTTCTTGAATGTTTTATATCGGTTGGAAGCATTCAAATTAATGTTTGGAAATAAAATATTTTCATGGTGATAAAGTAAATAACTTCTAACTTTTTTACTGAATTTTCATCCATTCAAATATTCTAATATTTTATTACTATTGACATCAGAAAACATTCTATCACTCAGCACGATTCTCTCACTATTACATGTGAAAAATCAAGCCTGATAATATCTATAAAAAGATTTAAAAAACTATTTAATAAATAATCGGAAAACTAAAGAAATTTAAATTCAAACACAATGCCGGGCTGAAATTTTCATCGTATTTTTTTGTTTATTTAATTTGAAACACATGCTCTCCATTTCAAATTACTAGTGACTTGCCCCTGTACGTTATACTTTTCCTGTTAGCAATAAATTTACGCCAGTCATCTCTCTATCTCCTTTCAAAAGAAAATATTTTAATTGAAATAACATGACCAGTGGCGGATATAGGTTTTTCAGAGCCAAGGGCATATTGAAGTCCAATGGGACCCAATTTTTGTTAAATTCAGATTCTTTATTTGGGGTGTAAAATTCATTTTTAATATCATCAAAATCAAAGTTATTTATTTATAAAATTGTGTTGAATGACAAATTTTATATCTTATATGAGAACCGTAAGAAGTAAAGAATTATTACTGACCAATTACGTTACATTGATTACAATAAAACAGATAATACTATAAATTATCATTATTATTGAACTATTAATATTAACTAATTTTTACGATAAAAGTTCATTGTTAATGAAAAAGTATTAAACATTTATGATAATAAGTCAACTTTGGTAGGCCCTTAACACTTGGGAGCCCAGGGCTTGAGTCCTATTAGTCTCTATGTAGATTTGCCCCTGAACGTGACTTATGTTAAAACCAGATGTTCTTATTTAGTTACTACGCGTCTACCTCTTCTAATCGTTGTATATTTTATCTCAACTCCGTTCTTGAGATTAACAGGAGACGGAAGGACTGACCAACAAACAACAGTGAGAATTTGCAAGTCTACAGGTTTTAAACCTGAAGCCCAAAAACACATTTTTAAGATGAATACGATCAACGATCTTTACACATCCAAGAAAAATATATGAACAATTTTAAATATTAATGAATAGAACACAGAGAGAGATTAGGCTATAATCCAGGTTCTGTTTAACCTCCTAACTTAATCGAAATAATACACCAATATTGCCATAGTCGAATTCTACAAATAGTACTCGATGAATATTTCTTTCTAGCCATTAGTACTGTATTTGAATTTTGGTGACATTTGTATTTTTAATTTTTATTATTCTGTAATGTTGTAATTTTTGTAATACTTTACGTAATTTTTTGAGATGTAGGGAGGCAATGACTCTCGGCTGCTTTTCCATGTCTACGTGCATAAAATTGAGTATTGTGTAAACGATTTTTTAAATAATTAATATTATATTGTAATATGTCAATGTTAATATTATCTCATAATAAAAATTACTTGAAATATTAGAATAATATCGATACTTACATTTTGTTAAATGCTTCTTTGTGTTTAAAGTTCTTTCTTATTGGAATCGCACCCACGTGATACAAAAGATAATCTGTAGAAATAGCAAAGTTCTTTTCTCCCATGAATTTTTGCATGATATTTAGTACAGTGAAAGGAGCAAAAAGGCAAAATTTCTCTCTAATAACTTTTTCCATTCCTTTGGTAAAAGTACAGAAACTTTTATCTGGATGTTTTTTCATGTAATCCCCAAATATTTTCACTGTTTTTGACTTTCCTTCCTGTAAACAGTAAGACCTATTTACAATTTGAAAAAATAGCCTTCAGTAGGTTGTGGTTCATTTTAATATACTTTGTTGTACTATTTTTATATAGTATATTTTACATGAAACACACACATAACTGAATGTTAGAAGAATTATTCATTATGAAATTGCATATATCTCTGAAATTATAATGCTCCAGTTTTTGTTTTATTTAAACATTTTCAGAAATGTAAGTGATTTTTTCAAATATAAATTAAAACAATATATAAATTTTCAAATGTTTTTTCCTGCACTCAAAGAGATTATTTTTCATGCCTATTATGTCATGCCAATTATGGATTCAACCAGACTCACAATAGAATAAACAGATAATAAGTATTGTATTTCCTATTAACATTTACCATACAATTAAAGTTTTCTAATACATATAATACATACTGATTTCTTTTATGTGTAATAATAAAAATAGACGTATACAATATTAAGCAGTAATAATGTTATACTTTACCTATTCTACTCTGATATCCTGCGCTAACATATTTAAATAACAGAAATTCGAAACTGTTCCATAATTGAAATATCGTGATTATCGTAAATACAGTATATTCGATTACTTTTTCTCCATAGTAAGACGATCTAATTAGTTCCACTTTTAGAACAGGTGTAACTATAAAAGACTAAATATAAACAGTTCAACTATAAAACAATCCTTTCAGAAGTTTATGTATCCAATAGTGAAAAGATTCATCAATACTCTCTGTTTTTCAGATACACTTAAGTAAATTTTATAATCACAAGATCAGTCTATAATTTGTACTTTTGGAATTAAGTCTTAAAAAGTAATCGTAAGAGATAAGTTGTTTAGTTACTCAGTTATTTCGCAATTTCAATATTTTACATACTTACCAAAAAAAATTCTTCTAGTGCTGAATTTTTCACTGTTCCGCAAAAGTATTCACCATTTTTCACTGCAGTAATTAATTCTTCAATTGTTGTTGGTACTTTCTCATACAAGGGATATGTTAGAAATGAGAATAACACACCTCCATAAGCAGACACCAAGACAGTTATTGCCAAGAACCAAACTGCAATTGTAATTCTCGTACTTGTTTTCTTTAACGTATTTATAATCGCACCTAAACATTTGCAATATATATCATTTCACAGTTATACTAATTTACAATTTAGCATTCAAAAGTTAACATTTGATAATAAATCTTAACTATGACGATATAAATTTATATTATCAAACAACTTATAAATGCTTAATGAAAACATTTGTACAGAATTGTTGCAAATGAAAACTGATAATTTAGATTAAAAAAATTTAGTTTTCGACAATGATTACTTGTCAATAGGAGGTTAAGACAATACAAAATAAAGTATATATAAAAATAATACATATCTCTATATTATTCAATATATTCAATAATTCAATAATTCAATACTTATATTCAATAATTACCTTGTGATGTTAAACTATGGAACAAAAACCAGGTTATTTTGTTAATCGATGATAATGTCTTATTTTGAAGTAAATAAAGTGTCATTCCAATTGATATAACCGAAAAGAATACGCAAGTCCATGTCTAGAAGATAAAAATATTAAACGTTTTAAATATTGAAAGTAACTTCTCTAAAATAATTGTATTAGATATAAATTAAAATCAATATTCCGAAATAATGTAAATTTTTATCTATAACGCGAAACAAAATCTATTATATGATGTATATTAATTGATAAAATAATTAGGTACTAGCAAATGTCTCTAACCTCTGAACCAGGGACTCTTACACGAACATAAAAAATGTCTTTTTTTCCGAACGTGGCTTTTTTTGAGGATTTTTCTATCACTTGTAATAGGAAATGTTTATCAAAAAGTGGATGCTGTTTACACATGGCCATTTTCTTATGGCTTGATTTGAACAAAATGATCTTTTATTTAATTCAAGCCATAAAAAGTGCAATTAATTAATAGTTACTCGCGAGAAATTCGTGAACTACTCCTGTAAATTTTACATATTATAATAATTAAAGGTGTGTATAAAATGACTAATTTACAAACAGTAGTTAATGTTTAAAGGTTTCTAGTATTATTTAATCTTTGAAGAAATTATCTGTATTCTTTATTACCGAAGACCTCAGAAAACATGTTATCTCAAGTTTCAAGTTTCTCGTATAATACTGTTCAGACCTGAATTTTTGCTGAACATAACACAAGTCATACGTAATTAAGTATAGTACAGGATAAAAGGCCTGTCAATGGAAAATTAGTGGTCACGAGTGTTTAAATCTTACTTGCCCGATTTGTGAATTAATTCAACATAAAAACTATTTTAATGTGTCTATCCTCCATGTTATTTAATTATTTTTAAATTTAATATTTAAATGTATATACTTGCTTCGAATGAGAATGGCTTAATTACAGAAGAAAACTTAGAAACTTGTTTAGGAGAAGAAACCACAAATGTTAAAGGATCAAAAAGTACTTCTTGAAGATAATCCACTGACTGAAGTCTATCAAGAGTGACAAAGAGATAAGGCAAACCAATATCCACACTCTGAAACAAATAGAATAACTTTAATTGTAATATATTTATATCACGATTAAATATTAAGTTACCTTTCTTTGTATTCTTCCAATTAAGCCACTCCAAGAGCCATTTTTTAGTTTCATTCCTAATTTAGATTCAACTGGTTGAACAGTTTCGAATCTATAAATAAATTTCTTTGTAGTTAAACAATATCCTATATATAAATAATTTTAAAACAACTTACTTTATATACTTCAATTTTTCTGCTATCAATTTTAATAAATCAAATGAGATTCCTCCCACAATATTCTTTTTGCTGTCCAGTAATACATGTGGATAAATCTACATAGTGTATGAATAATAAAGGAATTATCAATTTTTATTTACCATATGTACATAAAAATTTCATCTTACCGGAACTGCAGTAATATATACTTTTGTAAGATTTTTAAACGTTGAATTATCTAAGTAAGTAAATAAACGTAATTAGATTTTTATGATGAATATTAATTTCAAATATGCAATAAATATGGGAATACAGGGTGCTTCAAAAAGTTATAAGAAAAAGATATGCAAGTCATAGTGACAAGCAATGTGTTAACTTTTTTTAACTCAGTGAGCACATACTGAGTTATTCCGGGATGCCCATTATGGGTTAAAGTCACAACGGGTTGGCCCGACGTGATGAACGGGATCCATATTCAGAGAGTTTTCTGACCCCCAAATATCTCTAGAAACAATTAAGTCTCGACTACTTCCACGTTATGGAGAACCACATAGAGAACAACCTACCACGACAAATCCTGAGTAATAAGTTATTTCAGTATTTCTGTTAACATCTTTTGAAACATCCTGTATAATAAAATAGTAAAGTAATTTATATTAATTTTACATACATTTTAATATGAAATCTGATAAGAACTACATCGCATTACGTATACTTTTCACTAGGTATTACGTTATAATTAACAATTTTAACCTATCTTAAAGATAATCTGTAATTTATTTTTTTGGTAATAAAATTTTTGATGAAAAAAGTTCTAAATAAAAATATTTAGTGAGAGCTTTATTCTTTTAACACTGGCGTAGATTATAGAAATTAAATAGTTATAAAACATGTTTAATGTTAATATATATTTATAAACAATTGATATAAAGTACTTTGTTCTTTCTGAATTAATTAAAATTGTATATGTTCTTTAATCATAATTTGTTTTCAAGTCCGAACAAATTACAAAAAATGTATTGATAAATTTAAATGATTAAAATAAATATAATAATTTATATAAGAAATAATGAAATTGAAAATGAAATGAGAAATTAATGGAAGGTCATGTGAAATAACACTAAAGGGTTGGAGTTAATATCTATTAAAAGTTTAATATAACAAATACTTACCATGTGCTTTCACACATGCTACTATTGCTGGTAGCAATGCAATTAAAATGAAGAATTTCATTTCTACTTCATAGAGTTTTTAACTGAATTGTTGGAGCTAATACCTGCTTTCTTCTACTTAACTGTTACTTTCCATAAAAATTATCATGAAGAAGTTTGAAAAATATTTATATATTTATAATGTACTTATCGCAAGCAATTAATAAAATAAGAAAATAAGGTAAAGTTTTGTTTTCGCTGTCAATTATATTAATGGCATAATATGTACACATCAAATAGTTTACTGACATAATATAACAATTTATATATTGCCCAACATGTAAAAGATAATTAAAATCGATAGAAAAATTATGTACATCATTTTAAGTAAGTAAATATTAATTTTAAAAGACACTTCAATGTGTTCATAATTAGTATGTGAAAAAACTAGTTTAATCAATATTCTTAAACATTTGAATATAAGAAAATTCAGTAATTTTTATATTAATATTAATACTTAAATGTAAATGTTATTTCTGTTAAAAACAGAAATAACATTTACAGCATTTGCAGCATTTACCAGTAAAATTAGTTTAAGGGAATTTGAAGAAAAAACAAGAGTTGGATGAAGCTACTCTTCGTGTTACTGATTGAAGTGTTTATAAACCTCATTTCAAATGTCGTTGTTTTCGAAGTATTGCATAACGACAAAGAAAGTTAACTGTCTGAATGTGTATAATAATGCGTTTTACTCGTATTTTAAGTAATTATCAGATAACGTAATGTAAATAGGAAAAGACCTTATCTGGAGAGATTTATAGTGTTTGAAATTGCCTAGGAGTTCACTATTCCCTAAATGTACTCGGTTTTCCTTATAATTGTGGTTGCGCCGGGAGGTGGACGGAGTCGCACCTGCTTTTTCTCGGCTAACAGGTCAGTGAGACCTGCCCACGTCAAGATGGCGGCTCGGTTTTGTTACCCGTCACGCGTTACGCGAGTGAGAGTGAGAAAGAGGATGGGTCCGACGGTAGAGCGGCGGCGATACTCGAATAAAGGACATTAACAACGTATAATAACAACAACAACATTTTATTTAGACTAAAGCTACAGATACAGATACAGATTAGGGGCGAGCTACTATCGCCTAAGTTCGGATAAGCGGAGGGAGAGTTTACACGATTTTGGGGAAGTCATACCTTTTAATCCGAGTTGATCTTGCTACCAGTTAAAGTATCCTCGGCAAGGTATTCCTTCGTTCGATGTCGGGTTCCCTCGAGACTTGGGACGCACACATACTGTCAAATCGGCACTACGTAACCGACCTGGAGTCGATCGGACAGACACTATGTAACCGACTTCGAGTCAATCGGACGGACACTATGTAACCGACCTCCTTTCTCTCTTTCGTCGCCCCTTTATCTACTCGGTCACGTTCCTCTCCTTCACCAACCAGCACTATTCGAATTTTGTTCCTCATGATTCATGTTTTCTCCGTGGGAACCGAACAATAAAACATTTTATTGCTAGCGTTTGGTTCCGGCGGGTTCGAATTTTCACATAATACTCCAATACGCAGATCTTGAACATGGTAATTTAAACATGTAGTAACTTAAAGTTTCAGATGTATATATTTTTTGCTTTTTCATAAATTATAATAAAGTTTTTAGTTAATATATGTTTAAATAAATCATAATTTATTTCTTTGTTCTTTTCTTTGACGAATTTTGGTCACTTTTTAGCTACATGAAATTTTCCATGTACTGTTCGCTGGTTTTTTCTAGATGTTATTTGAAGAAAAATTTAAAGAAATAACCATTAAACTATTTTCAGACATAAACAGTTGTCTTTATCTTTGTTGATTTTATACTTTGCTATTGTATCATATTAAACTTGTTTTTTTTTAAAAAATCGTGAAATATATTAATGTACATTTATTTAAAATTCAAAAAGGTCGTGTCACATGAAATGTTTTATGTTTGATAAAAATGAAAAATCTTTAGATAAAATTACTTTGTCAGATCAAATAGCAAGTGACTCACTGTGAGAAACCAAAAATTACTTTTGTCTTATCTAGAAAAATACAATAGCACCAATAACGTATTAATGAAATATATTCTATACAGTAATTGTACGAAAAATTAAGTAATAGTACAAGATATGTTCTAATCATGAATTCGCAGATTATAATCATCTAAACAGTAAATTTTGTAAAGTTGATTGTATCAGGTAAAAAAAAAAATGAAAAAACTAATAAATTATCGCTGGTCACTTACAGTGGTGCTAAAACATTATGAACAAGAATGTGGAATATTACATAAATTTGTAGTGCACACTTACCAATCGCGTGCAAAAAATCAAAACCTGAATATGAATTTTTCAAGCATATGGCTCTATGCTTATATTCTTCACATACATCTAAAATAATATTCATATTCGACACATAATTTCATCCGTAATTGAATAATAATTCACTGAAATTTTTCTGAAAACTACAGTATGTGTTATTCTCTAGAGTTGAAACTTATTTTCTGTTAATTGATACAATTGTACAACGAATATATTATGACAAAATTATAAAAAATAACAGAAGATAAGAAAAGGCGCATTACTTCACCTTTCATATTTTCTATGTTATTTTTTTATAGAAATCTTGATGTTAAATTATTCTAGGAGATGAAATATATCAAGATAAAAGAACTTTTTTGAAAATTATTATTCGAATTTGGCTGCTGGTGTCGACCGTACTTATATCAGCATAGAGTGGTGTCTTCTTTTCCTACATGACTTTTCCCGCTTATGAAGAATACCGAAAACAATTGAAGAACTCTCAAATGCAGTTAAGAATCATGAATATTCTTGTGGAACTCTACCAAATTCAGCTTTACAGACAATCGTAATGGTAAATTTCTTCAATATATTTTTAATTTTACATTTTGTATTAGAAAGTGTACATACGTTAATTTACATAACTAAGTGAGATTATGTGGGTAATAAAATAGGGTATTTAAGGTAATTATAACAATATTTACATGTTTGAAAACAAAATTAATATAAGCTAATAAAACAAGTTTCTGATGGTTTTTATTATTATAGGATGCCCACAAAGGTATGGTCAGTATTTTAGGTGATTACATAAGAAATAATCCAGATAAGAGCTTTCCCACTATAAACGAAGGAATTAAATATACTCTACAACATAAACCTGCATACATTATATCTGACCGTGTTGTGCTTGCGTTAACGATTGAAAAGAAAGCATCATTAGTAATTTCAGAGGAATCTTTTTCAACTTATACAATAATATATCCCATGAATAAGCACTTTAAATTTAAAAAAGAATTTAATAAAATGAAAGTAAGTAGTTTCAAATTATTAAAAAGTTTCGACTATTTAAATGTAAACATTTTAAGTTTAATATATTTCATTACTTTTATTTGTACACTCTGTTAATTTTTTCATATATTATTACCCCATATATCGTTGCTTGTATGTACTGTACATAAAATTGATATTTGAATTATTTCCACGCATTTCAAACATTTACGAAGTAGAGTAGAGATTATGAGTTTATATCTTTCTTTTCTGCTTTATAATTTTTATTCTGACAATTTACTAATATGCACTAATATTATTCGATGCTTGACCAGAAGCAGTCTGAAAGAATGAAGAAATTTTTATGAATCTCCTGAAAATAGTAACATTCTGTTCAGAGAAAAACAGAAAAATTGTTTTAATTTATTTTAAGAATGTAAAAACATTCCTATTTTTTAGTTAAATCAGTTAGGAGTAGTCTATAATTAGTTTCTCATATACTTTTACATTACTTAATAACGTTATGAGCTAAAGGAATACAAGTACCTACCTGTATCAAAATGATCTGAGAGTGACATGGCAAAAACAAGATTATACACCAAACAATAATTTCAGTAATTCGTAAGAAAAAATTTAAGGAATTTAATATCAAAACGAATTGAAAACGCTTGCACAAAAATCATTAGCATTATAACTGTTATCTTTATTTGGAGTACTATGTCCTAGTGAGCTTACCGATTAATATTTTGGTCGAAAAATTCAGCAACAAGTTTCATAACTTTCCCTGCAACTTTTCGTTGCACATTATGTTATGATTTTTTATTTGAAAATTTTTATTTTCATCTTTTTAAAATGGCGAAAAGCTTAATTTTCAGATAGAAATGGGTTTTATAAAAAATTTTCAATGCTAATTACAAGTAAACTTGTTATTAAGTTTGACTTTACTGGAGATACCTTTTTTTTCGTTCCATCTTTCTCGACTATTCACTACCAACATTTA
Source organism: Centruroides vittatus (assembly GCF_030686945.1). Classification (NCBI taxonomy): domain Eukaryota; kingdom Metazoa; phylum Arthropoda; class Arachnida; order Scorpiones; family Buthidae; genus Centruroides; species Centruroides vittatus. Next base: position 5,278,851 of record NW_027122385.1, read on the forward strand.
ACAGCATTAGTTCCCCGAATAAGCATACCTCTCCATAAAATGTATGAAATTTTCCACAAAATGTACAGGATTTCATAAGTTTCGAAGAGGGTGAACAAAATCGTTGACACATGAACTCACTTAAACACACACAAACTAACGTTTATACTGTACACGCATATCTTTCAAGATTTCTTGAACAATTGCCATACTTCAATATCACAGGCGTAAAAGTGAAAATTACCATGACAACCATGACAATCATGTGATGATATTTCCTTCATGAAAGGTTTTATTAGAATGTTTGTTAAACCACAAATCATATTTTATATCCATTTTTGATTTAGTTTTTACGTTACCACTGTTATTGTACATTCTAATGTGCTAACGTGTACTTTTACAGATAAATCTAGAATCAGTTTTTGGACTTTTCACTTGAAGTGATTCGTAAATATATTCATAATTCGAATGAAAAATATATTTGTAATGTTAAATTAGAATGATGGGTTATGACAACGAAACTTCTAAACATGAATTTTTATAGGTAAACTTCCTTCTGTTTTTATATTTTACACGTGAAAACAATCCGGAAAATGCACACACTTATCTGAACCTACATGTATTTGCGAAGTGACGTTAAAAATTACAACAGTTTCACAATTGGCGTCCGTTTCGGTACACTGATGTCATAACGTAAAGTTCAAATTGTTTGTATTTCACAGACTTGTCCGCCAAGAAGACACCTTATGACAGAAAAGCAGTTGTCTAGCCGTAGTACTTTCTTCGGTGATCACAAAATGCTTAGCGAGACAGATCTAACTCAAATTTCCCGTTTCCTGGTCGACATTATATAGTCGTCGATAACTGACGGCCAATCAATCAGCAGCTTTGCCGGTCACTGCTTTATTCCAGGTCTGCCACATGGCGTAATGTTTCTGCTAACCGTCTCTTCCTTGAGACTCATGCCTCTGCAACTCAAATTTAACCAATCTTGTTCTTCCAAGATCTCTCCCTGGTAGCATGCTTTACCAGTAAAAATTGACAAATTGTGTCATTACACGATAACATCACGACACCTCCCCAACGAGGATCAAACTCAGCTCCCTTCAGCCTGTTTGAAACCCAATGTTCTATATTCACAACATTATGGAGTAAAGTCTGTCAGAAACACGAACGATCTATCTATTTTCTGGAACGTCCAAGAGGACAATTCCCATTTACGCACAGAGATGCCAGAAGTCTCCTCGAGCTCATATCATGCCCCGTCGTTCCGCGAGACCAGGCTTCATCAACCCACTCTCTTGGAGGGCGCAGGTGGTGCCATTGGCACTTTCTTCTTGCTTTCTCACAATCATTGACCGTCTCTCTGCCTACTTTCTCATGAGAATCCAATTTTACACAACATTGAATTATATCATTTTATAATTGGAATTTGAGAATTTTGCTTTACACAAAAGATTGTTGTATTATTGTAAGATTTTTTCTTGTTTTTAATGCTGTATTTCTATTACTACGCTTATTTTAGTTTTTTCTCGAAGCCAGGGCTCATAGTCTTTGTGTGTATTAGACACAAAGAAAAACATTAAGCCAAATTCTTTAACCGTTTATTTAATCCTCCAAATTAATCATTGTTCCTCATTATATTACATCAAAACTACTTCATTAATAAAATGCATTAAAAAATTTTTGCTTGTGTATTTTTTCTGTCCTGATTAACGTTCAATTCGTTCCATTTCTACTAGGCAATGTTTAATAAATTTCCACAGAACATTAAAATAAATGGTTATAATATAAAAGTAAATTTTGCATCTGTTTGCTAAAGGTCTACTGTATTTCACGGAATTTTTCATCTTTAATATCGATTAAAAGTTTGGAACAATTTCTTTTCCTGTACTAGTTTTGAAACGTTTTTAAGTAAAGACCAATCATCTCTCAAATAATTTTTTCTAAAACTTCATTCAAATGACAGCCATTAATAATTATATTTGTAAATTTATGTTTACTGATCTATAAAAACCGTACAATTTTATAAATTACTACGTGAATTTAATGAGTTCTGGAAATTTAAAAAATTATATATTAAAAATATTTTTGACAAATAGTAAATAATATAGCATAAAATTAAATTGAGATTTTAATTTTTCTTTGATGTAGCATTGGAGAATTAGTAGATAATGGCGTATATGAGAAATTGAAACAGAATGATTTGCGTACGAAGAGAAGCAGCAACGAAGAAACTAATACTTCACTTAGTATCGAAGACATTAGTAGCGCCTTGATATTATTGTTCTGTGAATATATTATCTCTTTTATAATCTTAATCGTTGAAAAACTATTTAAAAAAACTAATTTTAATTACTTTGTGAAAAAATAAGAAAATATCAATATCTCGAAAATTAAACGCAGTATTTCTATGAACATATTAAAGCTACAATTCAAATTGCACCAGGAACAAACGTTCATTCTCAGTTAAACTAATTATCATATTCTTAATTATGTCACAATATATAAAAAGTTATTAGATATTACATTTTATTATTGTGAAGATGATTCACCTACGTGCTATTGTTCAAACGAAATAAAATTAATAGAGTTAGTTACCTCTCCATTAAAGGCAGCCAGAAACCTTCTGGCAATTACTTTTCCAGAATAAAGATAATTCTTTTTCAGAATTATCTTCTGAAAAAGATAATTCAGAAGATAATTCTGAATTATCACAAAACAAATAGACAAACCAATCGCATTGTCTATTTGATAGAATAAAATAATGCAACACGTAAACAATATGTACAGGCAACATGAATAAATAAATAAATAAATAAATTATACATCTAAATCTCCCGATGTGAATAAATACAGTAAAAGATGCTTTTGTAGATCCGGTCGTCATATTACCTGATTGTTCACGATTTTACTGAAACAACCACGCGGCGCTAAGAACTGTTACAAGAACGTTTCAATCAACTGCACACTGTACTCCAAATTTTAAGTATTTATTCTTACTGTTATAATTGGACTAAGCTTATTTTCTTCTACAAATTTTAAACTAAGCTAAGCACAAATCTACCAAAAGATAATAACTCGCAGAAGTTCGAATGTAAAACTGGTCCCTATAGAAAAGTTTCAAACGTGAAGATACCCAGAACATCTTCACTTGGCTAAGTGTTACTGGAATAAAACTCTCATACTATGTTTAGTGGTTTTATGAGTATTTATTGGAAATTGAATCAAATTAATTCACTTTAATTATACACCATTGAGTTACGGTTTATAACATGAAATCTCTTTATTACTTAATTATTACTGAATTATATTGAATTTAACCGAAATTGTAGAAACTTTTTCTAATCACTTCTGCTTAATAGTTATTGAATACAGAAGAATTTGTCTTTATTTTTATGGTGAGTTTTTGGTTTCAACTATATTACATTCAACAGTCAGCTAATTTAAAATTTTGCTATCATATGATAATAAAAACGATATGAACAGAAATAGCTTCTATTTTTATATGCTTCATATCTTGATACCATTTATAATGCAATTTATTATTTCTTATCTGTATATTTATTCATGCACAAATAAATAATTTCAAAGATTAAATTTATATCACATAAGTAGTAGTCATTCGATAACTTTTGGGGAATATTTTATTTTAACTATAAATATACACATAAAGGACTGATAACGTTTGAGGTATGTTTTTAAGAAATCTGATTCGATACACTTTTTGGATATATTTCGTGATTGGTTATTTGTTTCAAGAAATAATACACATACTCATTGCTTGATTTTGTTTAAAAATAATCGTGATGAAACTCAAGTAAATGGTTTGGTTCATCAAGCTTATGCAGAAAAATTTAATTTCATTTTAAATGCATATAAAAAAGCGACAAAAAGTCTAGTTATTTCTTATTGGATTTTCATCTTAAAATTAATAATAAATTTTCTGTTAGAGATTTAAGTTTACTCGATAAACAAGGTATTTTTCGAATATACTTACCGATAAAATAAAGAACGTAAAACAATATTATCATATATTGTCATATTTTTCAAAGACTATACTGTCGTAGAAAAGAATAATACAGAAAGAAGCTTTACCTGATCAAATCAACGTTGTATGTGAAATATGTCAAAATGTATTAAGAGGAAATATATCGTCTGATATCCATTAACTAAGAAAACAAAAATGTTATAAGAAAATTTAGTTGGAATTGTATTTCTCCAAATACTAAAATCAAGCTTTTATAAATCAATTTGGTGGTGTGCTTTTTCCACTTCTGTTGAGTTCGTAATTGTCTGTGGCAGACGGTTTGATTGGTAAGGTAGTAATTAAAAGAATCTAATGATGAAGCAATTGCCTTCAGTTTCTTTCGAAATACTGAGAAGTTATCAAAAACCCGAAATAAGAATAGGTTCTAATAACGAAAGAATTATTCAATTAATTTTAAGATATCATTGAACTATTCATGCTCCTAAAGAACCTATTAGAATATATGGAGTAACCAACAAAATTGAAAAAACAGAATCTCATCTTGGAAAAAAATGGTTGATGCATATAATAAACAAATAATTATATCCTTACCTCAATTACATTATTATTTTGTTCCTACCTTCATTCTAAGTATTGGTAAAACTGCATAGGGATTTCAAAGCATCTTGTGATTAAGAAATTATATTTACGTTCATTACATAATTATTAGCACTGATGTTTCATTCAGCCGTAAGTATTATAATTGATATAATTTGTTAAATTAGTTTTCCAATTTAATTTCAGTGTTTAAATTTCAATGTTTAACTGTACGATTGTAAAGCAATTCTATTACAAAAGCTACAATAGAAAATGCATATCCGGCAGCGAGAAGAATAAAACAACTTAAGACATCGTCTATAGATAAAGGATTATAAGTGTCTTTAGCGATCTCTTTTGTAGATGGTGGCATAATGTCTCTTACCATCTTCTTGTAAATACCTGTGTCTCTTATCCATCCTATTCTGAAAATAAGCAACAAAAAATATTTTTATGTAACATATATTACTTTTCTATATAAGAAATTAAAATCGATCAAATTTACCATATATACAATTATATCGGTTGACTTTCCTGGCTGTCATATAGTCTATAATACATGAAAAAATGACTTTCCACATTTTTTCAACTTTACACTTAGGAGATCTTAAAGCATCAAAAAATGCAAACAAATTCGGGGGGAATTTCTGTATATATAGGATGTAAGTGTGTGTGGAAAGAACACGATTTTGTTCACCCATTTTGAAGCTTAATAACTCTTGCGTATTTTGTCAAAAAAATTTCTGAAATTTTGCATGGAGGTCTGTTTATTAGTTGATGCATTCTACTAAATTTTGTTAACTAAAGATCGAGGAGGTGAGTAAATAAAGGCAATGCTGTGTATATCGCCAGTGGGTCAGACTGAATGACGATTCTAGTTGTTATTAGCATTTGCACTTGTTTCTTTATAAATGCAATTCCTACATTTAAAATTAAGCTTTTTCACTTTATAGTAGTTTAAAATACAGGGTGGGCCAACAAAAACGAAACGGCAGAGTGTTCGTGTTCGTCCAAGCAAATCGCTCGGACAGGTCGATTTTACTCTTGAGGGGACATCTTTTGCAATAAAGTTTTTGCGATTCTGAATATTAACTAAACAAACATTTTTAAAACCTCATTTATTTTCTATTATCTAAACAAACATTTATTTCGAAAAAAATGTTTGTTTAGTTAATATTCAGATTCGCAAAAACTTTATTGCATAAGATGTCCCCTGGAGAATAAAATCGACCTGTCCGAGCGATTTGCTTGGACGAACACGAACACTCTGCCGTTTCTTTTTCATTGGCCCACCCTCTATTTTAAAAATTAAAAACAAAATGTGATAGCAGATAGCACCATAAAATGTTGCTAGAAAAGTTAACTAAAAATTCTAGAAATAAGTTACTTAATAACCTTATAATAAATGAGGATGTTTGTTTGTTTGTTTGTTCGCTATGCACACCTAGACCGTGTATAAGTTTATACGTTCAGATACTTCATACTTAGAAAATGTGGTACTGTACATCACACATGAAAATATTAACTGGATTTTTACATATATTGCTGGCATTACTTGTAGTACCATCTATTGACAAACACATTTAACAAAATAATTAAGCAAGTATAATTCTTACAAAAAGAATATAATTTTAAATATATATATATTATATTCACGAAATGACGGAGACAATAATATAGCATGAGATAGAATTGCTTTTATGTCTTTACTGTGACAGGTAGTAATAGCAGATTCCTGGGTAAAGTGTAGTAGTGTTTACCCTTGTACTGTACATCATACTTTTTCTGTTAGCTTAGTATGGTGCTGATTGTTTATCTAATTCCGTTCAAGAAAACACTTTTGAATTGAAATAATGTGACTTGTGGTACAAATCAGAAGTTTATAAATAATTAATCTGGTCCTCTTTCTCTAAGATTTGCATGTCTGATCATGCTTTTCATCTCTCTAATTTCGATTTCGAGAGCAGTCTATTTACGCGGTTTTTTATAACGCTATGCACATTGCCCGAGTTTTCATATGTTCGGGCGTTAATGGCAAGTATAGTAACGGATAGACACCAGTGGAAACAAATAGGCCTGCAATTTTTTTAAAATTGCATCCCGATAAATATCTTTAATTAACCGAGTGAATGAAACCAACCACCGAACACTGGTAGTCAGTAATGGGTTCGCGCATGGCCAACAGACTGGCCTCATGGAGATTCCTGAGTTTATTTCATGTTTACATCACTTAAAGTGTGGTCAGATTTATATAAAAGTATTTCCAGGATACATCCTCCTTGGCAGATTCTTTTCGTGTCGTGTTGCTGTAACCAAATAAACCAAGTCAATTCTGATAATTTTTCTATAAACGTGATAATTATTGAGGATATAGCTGGAACATGGACATCCCGCCCTGAACACCTTGCCCTTTACCTTCATTTCATCTCCCTTACTAACTCATAAAACCATTGCCCCTAACTTCTTTCACTAATACTACTGAAGATGTTCTATCATTCAGCGAAATTATTCTACAGTACAACAGTCCCTTCTTCCTATTGGACCAGGAGTACAGTGGCATTAGAATATGTAGTTTTCAAAAGTGCTGAGTTTACATATTTGGTCTATTTTTTGCGAAATTTGATTGGTTGGTAGAAGACCATATAATATTTGGCCGTGAATAAAAGGGTGTGTTACTGCTACCATTAAATTTGTGCTATTTCGCACCATCTGAGTATCGCGAAAAACATGACAATGGATAAAAGATCCAAACTCTTTATATGGTTTTTGCTTTAATATTTGTTATATTATATTATTTATATAACCTCAAAGGTTATCTTAGGCAAGCGCTTATCATACCGAGTGACCAATCTAACACATTTTAAGAATGCTTTATTCGTATTATGTACTCAATTTAAAGAATTTTTATAATGTGTTAGATTGGTCACTCGGTGTGATATTTGTAGTATTTGATTTATATTCAGAAAAGTTACCTTTTCTGAATATAAATCAAATACTACAATATAATATGAGGGTTAGAAGTACGAAAAAATCTAATAATCTTAATGATTTGTATTTATTTGTATTATTGTATTATTAATACAATAATACATCGAAGTCTCTTTCATGGTTTTTATATTTTTGGACTTAGCACAAATTATTGTATTATTGTATTATCGCACAACGCCGGGTTTACTTGCTATTTGGTTTATAAAAAGAGACAAAGTTGCTCGACTTATTCCGGTTAATAATACATTCTTATAGTTTTAGTATTTGTCATTATTGCTTTTTCACTCGGAAATGAACAGCTTTTTCTTTAAGTTAATCTTTGAATCCCTACACATATCCCAATAAGTATTAGGTGTAATTCTGTCTACTATAGAGCGATTTTCGTGTCATTCGATTAAATGGATAAAGAATTTATAATAGTTACCCACACAGCTGACGGTTTCAGAGCCCTCTAAATAGTCTACTTTTAATTTCTTCGCTGGACAACATACACAATTCAAAACTAAAATTATAACTAAGAGTTTTACTGTCATACGACCTACGATACGATACTTTCATACTATCACATTCCTGCGATACGCTCGTGCTTCAACCTTATATCTCGAAATCGAAGTCACGGATCCTCACTTTTTATACATTTTTAAATCCCTCATCACAATTAATGGAAAATAGTAAAGATTAATAAAATCGATTGAACAGGTTTTGAGAACGAACACAGTTCTGTAAGTCGCATAAAAGAGGCATTGTTAATTCTACGGCTCAAATATGTAATGTCACGTTGGGTAAAAAAAAATGTCTTCATTTATTGAGACAAATTATACTGTGTTATGTATATAAAGTAAACATGTCTAAAGAATAACAAACTATATCGATACATGAAGATATATTTCATGTTTCTTACACAATGTAATTCGTATTAGTTGAATAAACACGAAAAATATTCGTATGCTTTAATCGTCATAAATACTAATAAAATATCTATAAAATCGTAAAATATAATAAACATTAATAATACGTTTACATTTCTGGCTGTTATATGTATGAGAGAGAAAGTATAGCGATTGATCAAAAAATGACTTTCATGGTTTTTATATTTTTGGACTGAGCACAACTTGAAACATCGCGAAATGCGAAAAAAGTTTGGGTGGTTTTTCTATATCTATGTACGTTAGTTGTGTGTGTGTATGTGTGAGTAAGGAGAACAATTCACCATATTTGAAGCTTAATGTTTTCTGTTTCATATGTTAGAAATTTCTGAACTTTTTCTAGCAGGTATGGTTGTTAGATTGATTAATGCTATTAAGTTTTGGTAATTAAAGTTTGAAGCAGTGGAGAGATAAAGGGGTTTTTGTCTATCTCCAGAAGCGTAGGACTTAAGGAAGATTTTACTTGTTATTTGCATTTAAAATTTATTTTTTAAACCTATTTTTACAATCAAAATTAAGCTTCTTCTATTTTATAATAATAAAAATGGAAAAATTATTTATAATAAAATATGAAAATAGATGGCACCACCAAATATTGCCAGGTAAGTTAAAAAATTCGTTGCTAGAATTTTTAAAAAATAGATTCGTTGAGCTCTCTGAACATAACTTACATTTCGTCCACTTCATATTTAAATTCAAATGTCTTCTTTCTCGGATATGACACCATGTAATTGAATAAAAAGTCTTTTGAATATGCAAATTGTTCTTCTCCTCTAATTCTTACCATTGATTCTACCACACTTTTAGAACAGAAAAAAGCATATTTTGTATCTAGTACATGTTGAATACCAGCATCCAAATCAGTAAATAAATTTTCTGGATGTTTTCTTAAATGGTCTCCAAAAATTTTTACACTTCGCTCGTTTGTTTCCTGAAAATAATTTGTCAGATTCTGTTGAATTGTGAAATTATGTAAGCATTTTTAACTATAATTTTGAAATTTGAATATTTCAAGGTAATTTGGAAATTAAAACAAAAATACGATTATGTAACAAAGGTAATTATACCAAGATATATGTTTCCAAAGACGAATCACCCGGTGCTCCACAAGAATATTCTCCTTTCATGACAGAATCTGCGAGTTCTTCAATAGTTGTAGGTATCGATTCATACAGAGGATAAGTCATATGAGAAAAGAGAACTCCACAATAACCCGATATAAGGACTACCGTTATTAATAACCATGCACCAATTGTGATTCTTGTTGTGCTGTTTCTGACGTGACTCATTTCACCACCTATCAAATATCATTGTAAATTATTAACGTATACTTATTAATTATATCACAATAATGATATTTTCCACGTTAATGTAACAATTTTTCTAGCAGCAGTATTACTTGTTTTGATATATTATATTATTTTTGTACTAGTATTACGTAAAATTAACAAATATTAGTTTTATGAAAGTTTTAAATATTGAAAATACTAATAAGAATGAAAATGTCGAGTAGAAATATTACCTTGAGATATCAAATTGGCAAAGAGAAACCAAAGTATTTTGTTGATACACCATGATTGTTTATCCTTATGGTTTTGTATACATCTTTTTGAATGTATAAAGTACAGAGCTATTCCTGTTATAATTATAGTAGCAAAAAGTGATATCCAAACCTAAAATTAAATATTAATACTAAATTTTATATAGAATTATTTAAGACACGGAAGAAATAAAATGATGTAACGTATTAAATGTAGAGATTTAAAAACAAAGGAAAAACTTTATGTAACGTTCTGGTTTCATTTTATTTTTATAAAATTATTTAACATAACAATAAATAATAATGTAATTAGACTAAATTTAATTTTAAATTAATGTTTACAATAGTTAATTTTTTAAATAATATTTTATATAAAGTTATAATTTTTTCCAATTATTATTGAGCCACCACTTTCATTAGTTGAAAACACTGAAACTTGCATGTCAGTCTAATATTTGCATCCGAATTTGTGGAATTTCTGGGGTGTTTCTTACACGTCTAACAGTTTAATACCAGCTAATTTCCCACAAAAAGTTTTATCGGAACGCATAGATTACTTGTTCTTCTAGACCTGACTTAGTTTATCCAATTTCAATGTGGAAAAAAAACCTGTTAATATCGCTTTTATTTACATTAGTTTGCGTAAATAATAATTAACAAAAGATTGAACCTTTTTAAACTGGGCATTATTTAAGTGAAAATGGACATGAACCTTCATTACAAAGTGATTAATTTAAGGTGTGATTAAATAAACATAAGCAAAGTCACATAACATTCAATTTGTCCTTATACAAACAATTGTTTCAATAGTACTTATAATTATAAAATTGCTGTTTTCATTCGTTCATTGTCTATATATCCGTAAATTCCTATTAATTTTGCATGTTTTTCCTTTACTCATACACACATGGTTCAAATATTTATATTTTATAAAGTTCACTCTCACTCAAATCAATTTTATATTTCGCAACCGAATGAAATATAAATTTACTAATTCCGAAGTGAATTCCGAATTTAATTAGTTGGAAACTAGGATTATAAATTATTTTATTTTTTGTACTAATTATGAACCGTTAAATCAGTTTTTTCGAAAATAAATTTATGATTGGCCAGAATAGAATCAAACAAAAGATAATAAAAAAAGAACTGAAGGGAAGACAGAAGCTACAACTCTTATCTTGCTTATGTTGTGAGTCGCGAGTTTCGGATTATCCTCTCAGATTAGGTACCCCTAGGTTTACAGTATGTAATTAGGATGTCTTTCTAAGGTAAGCTTTGTTTTATCTTAAGGTATAATTTCATGTAATGGTTATTTTTGGAATGAATTCGTCTTTCTTCTTTCTAAATGAGTATAGTTGATTTTACATTAATCCTCCTGGGAGAGTTGTACTTTGCTCTTCGGAGTGATTCTTACTCTTGTGCCTTACGTATTTTAATGTTGTATGAAACCCAAATTGGAAATGTGTCCTATAATACCCAATTGATAGCAAGAATCCTATCGTAGAAGGTTGAATTTCGATTTTGCCGGTTTCCAAGTTCTAACAAATTAGAAAAAGAAAGAAACATATAGAAACCTCAATGTAAAAATTCACTGTTAAAACTGAAAAGGTGATTCATATGTCCATTTACTAGCACACAAGTTTTTACTGTTTTATAAAGGTTAATTGTTCCAAAGTTTTGAGAAAAGCAGGAAATGTATTCGTAATTTAAATAATTGAATATTTCAAATAATTGTCCATGAAAATTTTTATAACAATATTTTTAATATTTAATAGTAACATGAGCTCTACCTCCTAAATGATAATCATCAGATAGGGAATACATTTACTTATGACTTCCCTTAAGACACGATGTCTGGCATTTGTTAACTCAGCATGGGTTCAGACAGATATTTAAAAAAAACCATGACGATGACGCAGTTAGCCTATAACTCATGAAAAATTTTTATTGTGGCTCCCTTGGATTCCACTCAGATTCCATTATTACTACGCTAATCCATGAAGTTTTTAATCACATGATATACAGAAAAAATGTTTATTTCTAAATACCACAAATATGTTTTTACACACAGTAAGAATACGTAAGCATCACAGAGTATAGTGTCCTTTATGAATTTATGTTAAAATCTTTATAACTTATAAAAAATATATTTAACAAAGAGGGAAAGAAATGTACCGGTACTTGATAATGATCGCATTCAAGTTTTCATTACTAAGATTTCTACATTTGTTTATAATCATAACTAAAAGGAAATTAAATAATTGAATGTATCGCAATAATAACAATTTAATCTCTACTGACTTACCGTAATTGAAAACGGTCTGAATATAGTTCTAAGTTTAGAAACTTCTTTAGGAGAAGAAACGATAAAAATGGTTTCGTCAGTGTCAAAAGCAACAGAAAAATCCGCTATCTTATAACACTCGGGCGTAATATATAATGAATTTAAACTGAAATCGGCTTCCTTAAATAAAATGAGATAAATTTAATTGTGTTTGCGAAATAAGGTAATTATTTTAGTTGTTTAGTCTTACTTGTCGTTGCAGTTTTCCGAAAAGTCCATTCCAAGATCCATTTTCGTCTTCCATGCCAAATATGGTTTCAGGATGAAGTATTTCGTAACTGAAAAAATATTTGATTTTCAAATAAATAAAATTCATAGTAGTTTAAGCTAACTTAGCTGCTGAAAAATAGATTAACTTTTTACCTAACACAATTTAATTTATTGAACACCAAGTTAAGTGCTTTTACATCAATTCCGCCAACAACTTCGTTCTTTTTTTCGTCTAGGTCAACATAGAATGGCAGCTGTAACACAAGTATAAAATTTAGTAAATTAATTATCTTATGTAAACTTGCAAGAAAAAAACCTACCTCAGCTGCAACCATTTTTATTTTACTTTCATTTTTGCATATTGTACCACCTAATCCAAATGAAAGGAAGAATAATTTTAATCAAGTATGATTTCAGATCTATCATACTGGAGATTATTAAGTACAAAATGCAAGGAAGAAACCATGAACCAATAGTAAATAGTGCTGACAATAAAATTAGTTAAATTGAATAGTTATCGAATTTTTTATGTGAAATAAGACAGTTAATGTATCATTCACATAAAGTACATTCCATTGTATATATGACTACTCCCTTTATATTGGGAATGACATGTGCTAGACATCTCTTCGAAAAATACTTCTGAAATCTGTATGTTACTTCATTATTCAAAAATTTAAACAAATTTATAGAAGGGTTATGAATAGATACAGCAAATGTGTTCTCCTTGATCTGATATTTTAAACAGTTTTAAGTTAAAGATACGCAATGTGTAGATAAATTCTAGATAAATAAGTTCGAAGCAGAGTATATCTTTTGTCTTCTACATACTTTATATTCTGTAGTAAATTACTAGTTAACCAAACCATATATAATTCGTAGCGGACTATTGGATGGAATGGTCACCCTTTGTTTGAAACGCACATATCTGAAACCACATAATATGTCGGCTATCATTAACAAAGAAATCGGCACAGTTATAAGCAGTTAGTAAACCGTGTAAAATCGGTATCAACAGTTAATAAAATACTCAAAGAAAAAGTGGTTGAAACGCTAAAACATGATTTGGGAATGCTGTGAGCCCTCTCTACATAGACTCACAGATACTTATTAAGCCGAAACAATTTTGCACCATGAGCAATCAAATACTGGGATTTCATTTGTTGCTGTAATAGATAGGTTAGAGGCGATTTCAGCTATAATTGGCTTTTTTTTCTGTCGACTGATACCGTTCAACTCAATAAGCTTTTCGTTATACGCCCATAACAAATAATATTTCTCGAAAACAATACCTCTACATTATAAACGTATGGGAAAATTTTTGCTGCTTGTTAAATTGCTTTTTATTAAATATAAACTGCTATTTTTGTATCTATCTAATATCTACAAGTTACGTCCTGATGTGATTCTTTATAATTTGTTGCATTTGTACAACAGTTTTCTTCTACATGAAAAACACATCATACTACACCTCTTCGTATAGTTTAGGATTGTCCAACCTTTTTTTATTCAGCCAAATTAAAAATTTACATATATTCAGAGAACCACAAAAATACCTTTTACAAATATATTCTTTTATAAAGTTTAAAATGTAAATAACAAATTTTAATAAGAAATAGAGTATTTTTGTAATTATATATATTGTTCATTGCCAGTAAAGAAAGAAATTAAACTCACACAAAATAAAAATAAATGCAATGCAATTTTTGACATTGCCTTCCTTTTATAACATTGGCAATGTCTGCGTTTATGGTACTAGTCTTTATTCTAAGAATGTTAGTTAAATGGGAATCATTCGACATATTTTTTATAGTAGTGTTGATGTTTTTCATGCACGAAGAAAATCGTTCACACGGTATTTACTACTCCACATGCATAACAGTTTTCTAGATACAACAATTTTCTAGCACCAACTACGTCATTACAACAAGTGTATCCAGTGAAACGAGAATAATTTTTATAACATACTTTTTCAAAATAAATGAAAATGTACTTAAAAACTTTAGGATGCAATGGGCGCATAAAAATATTAAATGGGACGGAATGCGGCCGCCGGGCCGCGAGTTCGACATCCCTGGTACAGTTCATTATATCGAAAAGAGAATGCAAGAATTCATAGCATACGCAATACTAACAAAGAATATAATTATTTCAATTAAAATTACAACAAAACATGTTTTATTATTTAAAAGTTTTTATTACACTCACTTGTTTCTGTAAATATGTTCAACACTGTAGTTGTTATAAGAATTTTTAGCACAAACATTTTCGTTAATGAACTCTTCGAATTTCAGACGTTAAATAAAAGTTATAGAATCCAGTAACAGACCGGTGAAGAGTATTTCATTGTTTCATGTTGTCTGGAATAGAAAAGAAAAACATTTTTAATGAAAAATTGTAGTAGTAGCATTGCCGAATGAGGTGACAAAGAAAACAGTTTATTTCCTGTAGACAGCATTTTTGAAGATTCAGTTTTTTGTGAAAAACGTCATTTAATCAAGGCTTAGCATATCAGAAACACTCAAACTATCACCGTGAGACTTGCTGAAGTAATGTACTACACCGATGTTTCACGATCTTGTGCCATTTCACTTCTTTCGCTTCTTTCACGTTCACGACTCTCTTCAAATCCTTTCGGCGTTTTCTTTAACTCTGTTTTTCTTTCAGAACCTTTTCCTTTATTAGGCGCATTTTTTCCTCGGTTTTCTATGCCATATCTTTTTCTCCACATTGCCCACATGCACTTCTTACACACTTCAGCTTTCGATATTCAGAGAGAAACTAACGCTTGACCCAATTGATCAATCCATTCTCTTTCACGCCGCACTGCACCAAGACATCCTGGTTACTTACCAGATCTCTCTTTGTCACACCATATATACATTAAGATATTTCATCACAGGTGCAATCACTCTGTTCTTATGCTCCCATTGTTTGTCAATGAAAATAGTTACTATTTAAGTGTTAGTTACCTCTAAACTTTCAAAGAGGGTCAGACCCAAACCTGCGTGTAACTACCAACTATCAGCAATTTTATCTGTTCCTACCCTGATGAGCAGAGTCAATCAAAATTAGAATCTATAAACGAAAACGAATAAGTAAAATAAGTCAGAAGTGAAGATCGGAGTTTATTTGAATTAGAGAACAGCAGTGACAGAGGATACATCTTCGTGTCGAAAATTCGTTCGGTTTACTATTTGGTATTTTAGATTTTAAATATTTAGTTTCACTTTCCCAGCTCTATTATACATAACAGAAATAAAGTATGGCTATTCGTAGAAAAATAACCACCTAATTTTTTTTTAATTTTTAACTCACAGGTCCATGAAACGTCGAGAAATGAAGAACAATTCGTGAGGTTTTTTATATGTATGGACAGAGCCGTAACTAGGATTTTGGACGTCTATAGCCAAGAATAAAAATGGCGCCTTTTTAATTTTTGTTATTAAAAAATAATTATCTAATGACATTCAATATATTTTTCAACTATACACGGTAAATAATTTAAAATATATTTTTATAAATAATTTTTTTTTGACTATCATCGATTTCACTTTGTTACACAGGCAAATGACTCCAACATATATACTGCTGCTTATCAACATTGTTATGAAGTTAATAATATCACTTTTAAATGTCAAAATTAAATAAATATTTAACCCTTTATTGGCATGTTACTGGTAACAAAACAAAAATAATAATTACTTAGTAATAAACATAAAAAATAAAAAAGTTTATAATTAACATATCAGATTGATAAACGTTCACAATATTAATTAATATCTTTCGAATAACAATCACAAAATAGACTTAAACACAAGGAACTGTTCTCGCCTTCAGATTTGCAAATTTGTCTATAACGTCCTCAAAATCAGTTTCTTTAAAAATATCATTTTCTATAGATAATAAACTTAAACTACTCAATCTGTCTTGGGACATTGTAGGACGTAAATAGTTCTTAATAATTTTTAATTTACCGAAACTTCTCTCGCCTTAAGCAACAGTCACCGGCAGAGTAAGCATTAGCCTTAATGCGATACTGGTGTCGCGATAAGACTCACAGAGATCTCACTTGACCATTTTCTCTAATATTTGTAAATGGTGTAAAGATATCAAATTTTTGAATATTATTTTTGCTTCACTTTGAAAGCGTCCAATTGCAATATATACAATGCAACAATCGGCTACAGCTTTTTAAAATTTACTAATGGCATGGTAACCAAATTTTTCCATTTAAAAAATCAAAAATTGATTATATTGAACGCGTATTTTTAAATCGATCACTTAGTTGGGATATAATATTGTCAAAAACTTCATAAAACAAATGTTTTAATTCATCCTGACTTGAAAGTATAGTTCCTTCTGTTTCTCCAAGTAACAGTTTTCCACGGTAATGCTTGTGCGTGCACTCCAATTAAATTAAGCGAATGCACGGCACAATGAACAAATTTGGCAAGATCGTTTAATCGTGCTATATGCCCTTGCAAAGAGGTTCTCGGAAGTAAACTATTGTTGATAAAATATCGTATTCATATTTATATATTTCAATTTGTTATAATTGTTAACAAGTTGAAATATATAAATTTTCCTCTTTGCTTTTATTAATAATTTTATTGTTAATAAAAGAAGAAGACCAAAAATGCGTAGGAAAAAAGACTTGAACCAGAGGGGACTTAAGACAGAAGCCCTTGATAGGAAAAATGGAAGAAACGAATTAGAGAAGGAAAGGCCGACCCCATATAAACATAGAAAAAGACGAGATATATAAAGAATTTATATATTTCAATAACAATAAAAATGGCGGTTTATTTTTGAACTATATGGTCGTAGAAATTACAGATCATAGATACTATATAAATATAAATATAAAAGTTTTTTTGTTATTAATTTTGAATACATATTATTCTGAAACCTTTTCGTTGGCGCCTTTATTAAATCGGCGCCTGTGGCGGGGGCCACATTGGCCATACCCTAGTTACGGCTCTGTGTATGGATGTTAGTGTGTTTGTTGAGGGACACGTTTTGGTTCAACCTGTTTGAAGGTTAAGAACTAGTCTGATTTTTGTCGAAAGTTTCTGAAATTTTTCAGGAAGAGTTGATTAGTATAAAGATTGACGCTGTTAAATTTTGGAGTTTGAAGGTTACGAGTGGGAAGATAGAAGAGGTCGTGTTTAACTCAAGTAGAGTCAGATTTAATGACGATTTCATTCATTAATATCATTTTAAAATTTATTATAAAACCCATCTCTACACTCAAAATTAAGCTTCTTGAAACATCCTAATTCTGTTTTCAACAATATAGAATCTTTAAAACAAAATCCGAGAACAAATGGCACTACTGAATGTTGTCGGGAAAATTAAGCAACTCCTTGCTAGATTTTTTTATTTTGTAGATAATTAGATTATTTGATAAATATAAACAGTTGGTTTTCACACAATTGTGGCTACATGAGATGTAATATGCCTCAGAAACATTATAGAATTTCATACAAATTTTCTTCAAAATTACTATTATGGACAGGAATTCATTGCAGGGAAAATCCAAATGATTTTTCTGTTTCATATTATACAGTAAAATTGACGTAAATTTGCACAACATAATTACAACGATTTTCCTTTTCTTGTAATAAAGCCTTTAATTTACCACGTATTCCAAAAATATATTTTGTAGTAATTACCCCTAATATACTACATTCCTGTGTTCTACACTATCCTCTGAGCTAGTTTCGATATAAATTGAAATTTATCTGTTGAAGCAGAAATGGCTCTAACATTCTGGGCAAGTATATCCTCTTAACAGTGGAACAGTCGTACTCGGCTCTACCAGTTAGTTGTGGAGATAAACCGTGGGAGTTTTTTTAAGAATTTTCCCACGCGTTTTTCTCGTTTCCGTTTAGGAAAAAAAATTTTTAAACAGTTACGTCTTGTAAAGAAAAAATCGTTCTTTATTGTCACATAATTTTTTTATATATGAATTTTTTTCGCGGTAATTTTTTGCTAAAATTTTTTTTTTCAAATTTATATTAAATTCTTTTTTGATTTTCCATCCGATACGATTTTTTCAAAACTTTTGAATTTATTTTCAATTTTATAAAATTTTTTAAAGTTTTAGGCATTTAAGTAATGACGATTTTTTCCAACCTGCGAATCAAATTCAAGAAAATGTAATTGACAGTTAACGAATTTCATCCACAACAATAGAAGACGTAAAGGTTGTTATGACTACAACTGGCGGCCTTTCCCCCCAGACTGAAATGTGGGTGAAGGTCGTCTCGTGTTCTACTTTCTGTAGAAGTGACGTAATCATTGTAAATAAAAGAAAATTTCAGTATATCTTTTATTTAAAATTTTAAAATTCGTTGTTCAAATTTACACCGAAATATTAAAGCGGATTAAAATATTAGAATTTTGTAAATAAACTTACTTCACATATAATAAATTTAAATGAATTAATCTATAAGAAACAACAAAACAATAAAGAAATGTAGAAATATTTTTATATTCATTTTCACATTTATAACATATGTTATCGTCATTGATCGATATTTAATTTTAAAAACAATTTTCATCATTGGCATGCATCAGAAAAAAAAATGCACAACTTCCCTAAAACACACTTCATTGAGAAGGTCCGCTTCACTCTGAAAAAGCCGACAGTTTTATGTCAGAAATCCAACGTGTGACCTACTTTCTCTAACATAGTAAAACAAAGTAAGTTACAGTACAACAATACACATAAACATAAATAAATTAGTAGCCCAATAATACATACTTTCATGTAAATCCATATGTTATATCCAAAAGTCAGTTTTCCCAAATTGTTGAAAAATAAATTATTTTCAACTTTTCTTTTTGTAAAGTAGCATATTCTGAAAAACAAGTTCTATATTCAGAGTAAAATTTCCACCTTTTATCCGTTAAAAATAACGCAAAATGTACGAATCCACGTAATAAAAAATTCTCGCAGTGAACTTCGAAAAAACCAGAAACACAGATACACCAGACTCCACTGTACAAAATTTTCCCACGAACTGATTCATATTTTAATGCACCTGTGAATAATTTCATCACATGACGAAAAGTTTTTGAATAAAAGCTAAAAGTTTTTCAAAATTCTTTCATAAAATCCGATGAATTTAATTAATACACAATAACTAGATCTGTTTAATAAAGATTAATAATTTTCCATTATAATTATGCAAATAAGATATAAAAAAGATCATCGCGCAAATTCTCCCGCGAACCATGGATGACTCTTACGTCATCTGGATTGAAGTTTCCTGCAAAATACTGAAAATTTTTATATAATTATTTTACTAATCCAGTCAAATTTAAATAATATAAAATGTCTAGATCTGTTTAATAAAGATTAGTAATGTACTACCATTAATATGCAAATTAGATATGACAAAGATCACTGTGGGAAAATTCCCGCCAAGATAAAAATAGCTTTCGGTCACGTGATCACCAAGAAATACGCCTTAAATTTAATGTTTGTGTACAAATTAATACATTTTAACTAATGTCATCGTTTAAAATTTAATGTTTCTGTAAAAATGAGTAAATTGTAACAAATTTCATCAAAGACAACAGAATAATTTTCAGCTTATAAAAACTCTACAATAAATGATTATTTCTTCGAAAGACGTCGATATGCACGAATAAATAATAAATATGCAATAATGCTTTTATCCATTTTAAGTGGATATTGTAAAAATTAAGCTATTTAATTTGTTTGGCTTTTATAATTTAGTTTCCGAATATTTTACTGTGAAATTCCATTTAGTAAACAGAAACAAAGACAAGCTATTAGTTATAAACAGGACAATAGAATAATTTTTACGTAAATTGAGTGAAAATAAAGAAAAAAACGAATTATATCAAAGATGGGGACAAACAAGCTTACATCCCTAGAACAGAGCTTATAATTTGTTGTCAATTTCAGCCTGTTCCTACTTTGACTGTTTTCTGTTGGTAAAAACTTATTTTTTTAAAATAAAAGTACTTTGTTGTTAGTGAAGAAAGATAAAAGTATCGAAATATAATATTCAGAATTAAAAATATTGATGTATGTCCATATTAGAAATGTATATTTTTTTCCGATATTAGAAATAATATCACGAGAAAAACATTATATAAATGAAATACGGCCATAAACAATTTCTTTCTGTCAAATAAATTACGGATTAAACGGGTTTATTTAGAAAAATTCAAACGCGAATAACTGACTTTAAATATAGAGAGGATACAGTATGCTTGTTATGTGATAGTATCTGCGTTTACAAATTAACAGAATTTTCCATTTTTTTTTTTACACATTATAATCTAGGAAAGTATGTTTAATAATAAGACATACTACAGAAAGGGTAAGAAAGGAACGTCAGTCATTGTATCTAATGTATTATTGAAAGTTTCATTCATATAGATAATTAATTTTATCAAGATACATTTCTCCAGAAGAAAATTATCAATATTTCTCGTAAATATAAGTAAATTTTATTATAATTTAGATAAAAACTCATTTTTTCCCCACGCATGGCTTCTTTCCCCTCCCTCTTACTCCTATACTTGGAACATTCCATTTCATAATTTGATGTAATAATAACGTTTAAAATGATTCTAAATAAAATATTGACATTTAAAGTAGGTTAATATAGGCCTATATTGTCACGAGTCTCAGGTGTATTCATAAAAATGTAATAATCTATACAATAATACTTTCTCACATGCTCCATGTGTTAAAGTTTGCAGCTGTAATTGAAGTAATATATAAAGAAACAAAATGTTTATATTATCAATAGTTATAAAAGATATCTTATTTTCACGTAGAAAAACAAAATAAGACAGAAGAAACAGACAATCACACGATATCTCTATCCAGGACATTCTATAATTGATTTCAAATTTCTAATGTCGACATACATGAATATTTTTGTGTGTGTGAATATTATATTTCGATACTTTTATGTTTCTTCACTAAGAACATCTTAAAACATTAACTTTTTACCAACAAAAAACAGTCGAAGTAGAAACAGGCTGAAAATAACAACGAATTATAAGCTCTGTTCTGGGGATGTAAGCTTGTTTCTCCCATCTTTGATATAGTTCGATTTTTTTTCTGTATTTACACTCAACTTACGTATAAATTATCGTATTGTGCTGTTTATACTTAATAACCTAACTTTGTTTCTGTTTACTAAATTGAATTTCACAGTAAAATACTCGGAAACTCTAAATTATAAAAGCCACACAGATTAAATGGCTTAATTTTTACAATATCAATTTAAAATGGATAAAAGCATTATTAAATAATTATTATTTATTCGTGTATATCGACTTCTTTCGAAGAAATACTCATTTATTGTACGGTTTATGTAAGCTGAAAAATTAAATTTTAAACATATTTCTTGGTGAACACGTGACCGAAAGCTATTTTTATCTTGGCGGGAGATTTCCTAGTGACCTATCTCATATCTAATTTGCATATTTGTAATAATATTTGTGATAATCTTTATTAAACAGATCTAGACATTTTATATTATTTAAATTTGACTGGATTAGTAAAAGAATTATATAAATATTTTTAGTATTTTGCAGGAAACTTCAATCCAGATGACGTAAGAGTCATCCATGGTTCGCGGGAGAATTTGCGCGATGATCTTTTTTATATCTAATTTGCATAATTATAATGGAAAATTATTAACCTTTATTAAACAGATTTAGTTATTGTGTATTAATTAAATTCATCGGTTTTTGTGAAAGAATTCTTTAAAACTTTTAGCGTTTATTTAGAAACTTTTTGTCACCTCATGACATTGGACAAGAGCATTTTCGTTTTGTTTATTGTATACGACAGTTCGCGCCAGATTTCGTAAAGTGCGGTTTAATAATTCTGTTTCTCGTTTTTTCGAAGTTCACTGCGATAATTTGTTATTACGTGGATTCATACATTTTGCGTTGATTGCAATGGATATTTTAAGGCATAAAGTTTACTGTGAATTAGTTCTAAATTCAGAAAGAAAAGTTGAAAGTAATTTATTTTTCGACAATTTGGGAGAACTGATCTTTGTTTGGATGTAAATGAAGGCATGTAAATTTATTTGTGCATATAATTATCTAGTTCTAATTTCGAAACATTTATGGCATTTAGTGTTTATAAGCGTGTTATTTAGACATGTCTACTAATTTAGTGCTAAAACGTAGAACTACGTCAAAGAAGAATACAAACTTTAATTAGCAAGTAGTATCTTTATTAGAAAACTTATTTGTTGGTAGATTTTTTTACATTTAAAGTGTAATTAGATGAAACTAAATGGATGTGAACATAGAAAGTTGAATATGGCAAGAGTAATAGATAAAACTATTATTACATATTACTCGATCAGAAAAATTTACACTTGAAGAATTTTGTTTTGATAATTATTGCCTAGGGTTTATGTCGAAAATATTTTTCAGTTATATTTGTAATTACAGTTAATTCGAATAGTAATGGCGCTTAAATATTTATAGAATTAATTGAAGTTTTCGAGTTTTGTTTTGAGGAAACTGAGGAAGGCAAGAGTATCTACAGTTGTATAATGAACTGAATTTAAGTAAATTAGGTGACTTTGTATGTTTCGATGTAGTTTTTTATAATATTACGATATACGAACTTTCGATTTTGTAAATTGTATTATACTAAAAAATAAAGTTTTTCGTTATTCTCCTACTTAATGATGTATTTATAATGTTTCTGAACTAAATAATACTTATTAAATTGAAATCCGAGCTTTACAAAGTACTATGAATATTAGAGAAGACCGTTTTACTATAAACTACTACGCTTTTACTACAGCTTACTCCAATGTTGATTCTACGAAAAGTAGGTCAGACAAGGACCGTTAGACTAATGACGTAGGCTGTTTACTTTTTCCGGTCGCATCGGTGCACTCCCGATAGCGTCATTTACAGAAGTCACACCTACTTTTTTCTGACGCGAGCCAATTAGGAATATTAATTTTTTTAACCAATCAGATGACGGCGGGAGATTTAAATTCGATTTATGTCGATAGATGGCCGTCTAAAATTTCATATTTATTTTAATTTTCTTTCTTTTATTGTAAATTCTCGAGAACTAAAGGATATTCCAAAACAAAGTTGGAGAACCCAACTACTCGTGAAAATTCTACGACTTCACGAAATGGTCCAGGTATTTTATAAGAATTTTTGAACGGCTATTTCCGTCCTTCACCACTGCCACTCGATCGCCTTGGACGGCTATTTCCGTCCTTCACTGTTAAGAGGATATCATGTATATTATTGATAAAATTTAAGTGAGATCTGGAAATCCCCCTGAACGTAAAATTATAATAATTGTTCCCTATATTGAATTGAGAATTTTTCCTATTATAAACCTCCTTGCTAGAAAATATGCGTTCCCGGCTGTATAACTGTCAACTATCCATTGTTCTTACGCTAAGTACAGATTATCTTGCAACTTAAGTTTTAGTTAGCGCCCGAATTCGCAGTATTGTTTCCAATTCCGGGAACACTTATGGCCTAATCACATTCACGTGACCAACTTTCCCAGCAAAAAGCTATATAAGATGCTTCCTTCCCCCTCTCGGGGGAGTCAATCATCGACCTAGATCGAGTCACGATCTAGTCCATCTTGTCCTTCTGCCTAACGAAAAATTTTACTTTGTGCCTCTAGAGTTACCGACTCTTACCCTTTAAAGGAATTACCGATCCTTGTCAACAACGGAATATTTGAAATACGGATGTTCTAAGAGGTATGGAACCCATCTGTATGAGCTCTCTCTCTCCTCGCGTGGTAGGGATATATAGCTTTTTATATGTGTCACTCCTTTAATGGCAGATTTTTGTAACTTTTTTTTTAAATTAAATCGTTGTTATCCTGTTAAATGGCGTCTTGTTTGCTAGAATATTTTCCTATCGCCTTACCACGACTCCACCTTCCCTCCTACACTCGACCGGATGAAAAAGTAGTCCCGCGTCTACGGAAAACCCTACCGACAAATAAGCCATCTCTGACTCGTGGGCAAGTCCCTCTGACTTGTTAGCTGAAATTAGACAAACCCACATTCACATATTAATTTTATTTTTCGGTACCCACATTCACATATTAATTTTATTCCTCGGTACCCACATTCACATATTAATTTTATTCCTCGGTACCCACATTCACATATTAATTTTATTCTTACTGATTTTTTGATAAAATTATTATTGTACGCTCCCACGATAAATTATTAATTTTCCTTCTGTTGTTGTGTAATATTTTATGCAAGAAAATACAAAGGAGATAAATGACTGTTGAAGTTACAAATGAAAAGAAATCAAAAGACCAATTAGCACAAAGCGTGATTGATTACATGTTAAGTACAAAGTATTTATATTCATCCAGTGGTGACGTTAAAAACCTTATATTAGTATGGAAATCAATTCCGAAATGCGTTTATTATTCCGTAATTATAATCATCATCCTATAGTGGCTCTATTATTTCAGAACGACTGCATTTGAAAAATCTCACGTATAGTAGTTGTGGAGTTGATTTAAACTTCTATCACATACAAAACACCTTTTGAATGATAAATGGCACTGCTTACGCTTCTTTCAATAATTATATAATTTCATAAATTAACCGACCCGTTGGTCCGGGATTTCACAAGTTTGTCCTTTCTTAAAATGGGTCCTTCTTCTCCCTGAACCTTCTCTGTTTAATTTGTACTTTTCAAAATATAATACAATACCCATATAATTGTTCTCGTGGAATTTTAAAATATAAGTAGAAATACATGAAGAATTTTGTATACGAATTTGAAATTGCTTTGGAACGAATGTACTTCAGAACATCGAAAAAATCTCGAAAGATAAAAATTTGATCAACTACAATAACGTCACTTGTATTGCTATAACAGGATGCAAGTAAAACACTACATTGCATACAAGTTTTGTCATCAATTATTTGCATAAATTAACAAATCTATTGTTTAATACGCAGTATGTTACGTGATCAAATAAATTCTAGTGATGAAATGATGTATAAAAAAAGCTTAATGTATTATAAAAATAATTTTAATCATTTACTACCCGCATTTATTATTAGCTTTAACAATTATAATTTAAAAAAATAATTGCAAATTTATTAATTAAACTAAGCACAACATAGAACAGTATTCAGTCCACCAATGGCCAAGTGGATCCATTACCTGAATACTTGGAGTTCGGTCGCAGATTTCGCCAAAATGGGATGGGCTTGCCACCTGGAGTTTTCCGGTTGTTCTTTACGTCTGTAAAGCGTGAATATGGGCCCCTTACCCTTAAAAGACCTCCCAGAAGACATTATTATCCGCGTACATAACAAATATTTATATACGTACTAACCATATAACAGTGACATTACAACTTACCACAGAATGCCATAGCCTAGTAGCTGTCCCCTCGCCCAACATGAAAGACAATAGTATAGTCTATTTATCGTAAGTTCACATTTAGTGTAAGCTAACATTTCGTTGGTATGAATCCGTCGAAGATTGTCATTGGTCAACCACAATCGGCAATGATTGAGCACGTGTTGACTGGTTAATCCCATTTCTTTCTCAGCATGTCTTAAAGTACGTCAGAGTGGTCATAAAAATTTAAAAGTCATCGAGATATTACTTTAAAATTTTTATGTAGCGGTTTAAATTATTTCCATCGTTTAAATATAGTTTGTCGAAAATTAATATTAAATATATATATATATTATTAAGACTTACACAAAATTTATTTATAATTGTGTAATTTAGAATTTTTAACTGCACAACTATTTTATTAAATACATATAAACAAAAACAAAGCAGAATCTCCAGCAATTGTTAAAAATCATTCGCAAACCTCTAAATGAAACATGGTAATGTTTGAATCTATCTAAGTATTATTTAAATAATTAAAATGTTTTAAAAATAATTATAGTGTAAACTTACCTCATAGTTCAGAAATTGCAAATAATCATTAAAAATATCAATTTAGCAATTATGAAATAAGTACGTTTATACTTATTGCTAAGTGACCAGTATTTCATTAATCATTTTATAAATAACGAGGAACTATTGTATGCGAACGAATGAGATGAAACGTAGTTTCTAATTGCTGGACCAATAAACCAAGTTTGTCTTAGTACGTTTACTGTAGGTTCTAACTTACGATAAATAAAATAGAAAAACAGTATTTATAACTTATTTGTGTCATTAAAATGCACAGCTGCTCTCTAGCTATTCAGGATGTGAACAATGATTTTAATATAAAAATTTATTATCATGTCACAATAGATAATTATTATAAAAATGCTAAGTATTGTATAAAAGCACGAAATTTGCATTATTCTGAATAGCACGAATCTCGATGAAACATTAATTTATAATGAAGTTTATTAATAATATCCAATTGAAATAACTATATGGCCTACTTAAAAAATTACAGTAAGATTCGTGAATAGCAATATTGAATGTAATAGAATCTGAATAATAACAAAAAACACTGAAAATTTTTAAGACCATGGGATCAATATATTGAAATAATTTTGAATTATAAACGCATTTTTATCATTTCATAAAAAAGATTAGCAGTTGTTTTATTGTATTTACTTCTGCATAATGATCCGTGCAGACAAAGAGTAGACACGAAACAGCCTGAGCTAGAAGAGTCTATGTTACATGAAAGAGGCAGAAGTAGACACATGGCTAACCCCTAGCGAGTCCACATGAATAGCCGTTCTTTTTCATCTGTTTTGTCTTTGATATTTCTAAAACGCTTTCATACAATCTTTAGATTTATTGTATTGTTTGATTTTTAATTTTAACTCTACTTACGCGTTGATCACATGTCTTCTACCATTCTTTTTATCTGACATAAAGCTTTCCAGCTGAGGATAACTCCTGTCTTTTCTTTTGGGGGCTAACTATATATGGCGAATCTATACAGAAAATATACATTTGCTAGAAGAAAGAAAAGTTGATAGAAAAATTTCAGAAATCATGTGCATAAAATAAATTTTAATGTCAATTTATGTAGGCTAATTAATGTTTTTATATATATCACAATAAATGCGAAAGTTTTCGAGATTTTAAAACTAGTATCTTAATGATATTCATTAATGTCACATTACAAAACATAAAATCATACTTAATATACATTAAAATTGTATAGATGCACCCCCAACAAAGTGCTAAATAAAGTTGAAACAACAATATTCGTTCATTGTTAATTTTTTAATTATAAAATGTATTCTTAAGATAACAATTAGCTGTTTTTTATATTTACCAATACTTGGGTACAAGGAACAAAATATTTCATTTTATAAATAAAATCTTGTATTCTTTTAAAATATTCGTAAATAAATCAAATATTTTACCATTTTACTATTTTTACCATTTGAATATTCACGGTTTCCTCTATTAACACTGCTTACTTTCTTGTCTTAAACTCTAACAATTAGTTTGAAATTCGTATTTTTAATGTAGTATGGTTTCTTATAAAAGAATTCAAATATTTTTGCAAGGAATTGTAGTCATGAATTGAGTTATCTTCAGAGTAATTAATGAGAAGGTAACAGATAATTAGTACGAAGTGTACAGCAGTATTTGCAACGGCCATATTACACGTAAGTTATCAAATTTCGGGATCTACGAAACCGTCCGTTTAGATAACATCACTTTGTTTCGAAGTTGTTGTCTGTGTTGTCGCATATGCATTTTAAATATTATTTGGTAAATATTGAAGTATCATTTTTCAATATACTTTTTTTTATTTACGATTCATCAGAATCTTATTCAGGATCACAACTTTAATCTTTCTCATTAATACGCCTGTACACAATGATTTCTTATTTCTTTCACTGGTTCAAGTAAACCGGTGAAGAATTAGAAACACATTGCCGAATAGTTGCAGAAAAATACTTCTTTGTCGTATTTTAATCCACTTGTTCTGCTTGAATATGCAGTAGCCACTACTATTAACGCTTTTTTTTCCTACAAACATTACTAAGCGAAAGCTTCAATTTTAATGTCTTCCGGGTAAAAATGAGATAATGGCAAATTAATTAAGTAGTTACATGAGAAATTATCCGAAGAGCTTTGGTAGTTTTAAAGAAGTTCAACATATATTAAAACATGAATACATATTAATTACATCAGCATATTTTCTTGCTACTTTAAGCATATCAAATTTAAAGCTGTTGAATTTCTGTTAATATGTTTTGTATTTTTATATGAAAGCAAAATTTTACATCGGCTGACTGTTTTGTATAGTGGAAACACAAAACTCGCATATATAGATGAAAGCAAATGCTTCTGCTTTAGAGTAAACTCAAATTGTCCGTATTAAAATAAAAATTAAGCAAAAATAAATGAAAGAATTGCAGCAATTTCGTTCAAATTCAATTCAGTAATAATTAAATAATAAAAAGTTATCAAGTTATAAACCAAATAAGAGTACTTTAAAATTTAGAAATATTACTGTTTATATGGAGTTACTTGTAATCATTTTAATAAAAACCAGAATATTCATTGAATTAAATTAATTTTATTCAATTTACAACATGTATTAATTTAACTTCTTACATTTGTATAATAACACGCAACATTTCTAATTAAAAATAATAATTTGAATAGTGTACAGCTAATATACTGAGTAGTATAACAGTTTCGAATACACAATACTCTCTACAATATATAAAAATTGATTATGCGTGTTTAAGTTTTTAAATGCAACATATCAAGCAACATTATAGAAAATCATTAAAATATTTTCTTATCAATAATTTCTATAAAATCTTAGAGTTAATTAACATTTAGTAACTTTTGTTTCCGTATAAAATAACCCATCACTGGCAAGTAGGTTAAACCACTCAACACAAAATAAGAGTTTCACTTCAGCAACATCTAGCTACGTGAACATGTTTCTGTGATTCTTTAGGTTTTCATTTTTTTATATAGAAATCAGTTTTCCATTCAAACCCCTTTGTGGAAGATATTCTCTCTTGGTAGATCTGTAGATGTGTGCTTAGCAAACATTGAAATTTATAAAAGAAATGTAGCTTAGTCCAATTAAAACTGTAAGAATATACAGTACATTTAATATTTCGAGTACGTGGTGCAGGTGATTAAAATCGTCCTCGTAACACGTCCTCGTGCCACGTGGTTGTTTCAGTAAAATCAGGAACAAAACATGTAAAATGGCAACCAAATCTACAATAGCGCCATCTTGCGTATTTTTTGATATGAGGCGATTTCGATGTATAAGTTTTTATTTTATTATGCATATTGCCTCCACACATCGTCTACGTGTTCTGTTACTTTACTTAATTCTATCAAATAAACCAATCACATTGTCAATTTGATTTGTGCCTGAAAATCTTTATTCTGAAAAAGTATTTAGCAAAAGGTTTTTGGCTTCTTTTAATGCAGACATAACTAACTCTATTTATTTTGTTAACAAATAACCATTTTGTTAGCTCCTACTGAACAGTCGCACGTGGATGGGTCATATTCACAATAATACACTGTAATAGCTAATAACTTTACTTTTATCGTAAAATAATAAGAATGATAATTGTTCTGTTTAAAAATGAACGCTAGGTGTTGGTGCAATTGTAATTGTAGCTTTAATATGTTTATAGAAATAGCGTATTTTTCAGATATTGATATTTTTAAACTTTTGATAAAGTGATTTAAATTATTTTCTTTTATTAGTATTTCAACAAGTAGAATTATAACAGAGATAATATATCTACACAACAATAATATCAAGGCGCTGCTAACGTTTTCGATACTAAGTGGAAGATACGTTTCTTCCTTGCTGCTTCCCTCTGCTGGAAATTCGTCCTGTTTCAATTTTTCATATATCCATTATCTACTAATTTTCAAATTCTATATAAAAAGAAAATTAAAATTCAATTACACTACAGGCTATATTATCTACCATTAGTCCAAAATATTTTTTATAATTGATCTTCTAAATTGGTAGATTTTATATTTAATTCCCGTAAAAAATTTATAAAAGTTTATTGTTCTTATAGATCGCTAAACATAGTCTTACACTAATAATTTTCAATGTCTGTCATTTAAGTGATCTTACATTGTTATATTGTTTGTATTATTTTAAATACTCCAATTTGTTACTGACATGATCTCGTGTACTTATGAAAAGTAAAAGTAAAAACATATTGCAGAAATTTACTATCATTATTGTCTCCAAAGCCGAATGTAATAGAGTTCCACAAGAATATTTATGAATTTTAACTGCATTTGACAGTTCTTGAATTGTTGTCGGTACTTTTTCATAAGCTGGATAAGTCATGTAAAAAAAGAAAACTCCAGTATAGGCTGATATAGGAACGGTTGTAACCAGTAGCCAAATTCGAATAATAATTCTCGAAGAAGTGCATTGATCTTGATTTATTTCACTTCCTACAATGAACTAATATTAAGAATTCCATAAGACAAACAACACAGAAAATATGAAAGGTGAATTAATGCACCTTTTCTTATCTTCTGTTATTTTTTACAACTTTTTAATTTTATATTTCAAATACAATTGTATCAGTTAACATAAAATAAGTTTCAACTCTACACATAACACATGTTCCAGTTTTTAGAAAAGTTAAGTTAATTATGAAATTACAGAAAAAATCGCGTGTCGAAAATTTATACAAATTTATAAGATTCAAAGCTGCAAATGTTCGATTTTTAACATATTTATTAATCTTGTGCATTTTATTTAATTTTTCGTACAATTACTATATGAGGTAAATTTAATTATTCCGTTATTGATGCTATTATATTTTTGTAGATATGACAAAAATAATGTTTATTTTCACACAGTGAGTTATTTGCTATTTCATGTGAAAACGTAATTTAATCTAAAGACTTTGCACTACTATCAAACATAAAATTTTCGTATTAAAACAACATTTTTTAATTTTAAATAAATGTATATTAATAAATTTCATGATATTGTGCAAAGACATTTCAGTCAAAATAATTCGCCATTTTCATAAAACATAAGTTTATTTTTTAATTTTGTAAATGATAATTCATCATTTACGAAATTACATGTGTCGTGTAATTTGACATGTGTCAGCACCTTCATTACGATATTAACAATTGTATGAAATTTGAATTGTCTGCTCTGAAAGTAAAAAACATTTTTAAAAAGTCAAAATTTGAACACTTAGTACATTTGCATAAACGAATAGGCTTTTTGAACGTTTTTGAATGATATTCCATTGAAAATTATGTACATCATCTTTAACATTGCAAACGGAAATAGAAACACAATAAAATTACAGAAAATTAAAATACAAGGTAAATCACAAACAAAAAGAATGCATGCACTGTATCTGTTTCCTTCGATTATTAGGGTTTATATAAAGCAAGAGATCCATGCTGCCGATACTTTCGTAGATTCTCGAAAGTTGATTTCGAGGGCCTTTATGGTTCGCTTTAGAAATCTGCCAAGCTTCCGCATAATGCCGGTGCTTACGGTCCCGAACTACTTACATTAGTGTTCCTGGTTCCATTCGGCTTTGACGTCTCGTCGGTCTTCTATAACGTAATGGCCAGCGCAGTGCGCGGTTGTTCATTTCTTACATTTCTTTGGTGTTCTGCTATCCTATCCTTAAATAGATCTTCCTGTGACTCCTATATACATTAATTTATTTTATCGCCGTGAGTCCGTAATGGAAATTTTATAGACTCTGGGGGAAGTGTGTATCTGTCGGTCTCGTCTTTATCCGATCTTAATAGTTGGTAGATGGTGGGGGTTCTTTTATGTATGATTCTTTTGTTCGTAACTTTTCTGATGCGCCGAAAGATATTGCTCAGCGATGCATTATAATCCATCATTGTAAACCCTTCGTTATTGGGCAAATTTCTTTTCTTATGGCATGACTTGCTCTGGTTGGTAATAGCATTAATATTGACCCCGCATTTCTTTGCTAACTTGTATATGAAGCGTGCAATGCCATAATGTTGTAAATGCCAAAACACAAACGTTTCAGGAGAGAGAAAAAACACTTTTTCTAATGAACAAACTTTAATCAAATGCTATAAAAATTATTTTAACAATTTACACTTTGGAATAATATGTGGGAACGCCGTGAGGTTGGACTGAGTCGTACCTCCTTCTTTTCGGCGTTCAGGTCGGTAAGACCCACCCCACTGTCAAGGATGGCTAAATTTTTTTGATATCCCGACTCGTTGGGATAGGTTCATGAATTGTCAGGTCGAGTGGAAGGAGTGCGTGGGGTCGTCGATAAGGAAAGGCAATATCCGTAATAACAGGACAACACAGATAATAGTTTATTAGAATATAAAAACTACTACAGAGAAGCTACGCATCCCATCCCTAATCGCAGAAGAGAGAGTTCACAATGGTTGGGGGAATCATACCTCGTCAATGTATCGATAGTGATTGCCGGTTGTTCTTCGGCGGTGTCAGTGGGCTCGGGCGGTGGGTGGAGGGGTGGTCAGGCTCGTCTTCGGCAGCGTCGGCGTCTTCGAGTTGGCCCTCGCTTTTGACTCGGG
This sequence comes from Centruroides vittatus, assembly GCF_030686945.1. Lineage (NCBI taxonomy): Eukaryota > Metazoa > Arthropoda > Arachnida > Scorpiones > Buthidae > Centruroides > Centruroides vittatus. The sequence goes on from NW_027122385.1 coordinate 5,311,973, forward strand.
TTCGACAGAACGGTTTTCATCGTCCTATGTTCAGCCCCCCCGTTCTCAGATATCTCCCCTCTTATATAATTCCGATCTTGTCCGCTGCGATCACCAATCGCGACAGAGGGTGATGAGTCGGGCTCCGTGACTTAGAAGTCGGATCCGGAGAGGAGGGAAGCGAGTTTGACGGCGGAAGGCTGCACATCCTTTGAATCTTGATCGCTATCTCCGATTTTGATCGCTATCTCCCGAGGGGTTTGAACAATAAAATTTTAAATTTTGATAATTTTCATTTATAAAATGTTAAAATCGGACTGTCCGGCTTAATTCGGTCCTCACAGAAACATTGGGTTTAATTTCAAACACTTAAGTATGATGGTAAGGAAACAAAAAAAGTTTGAAAACAGGGTTAGAGCCATAGCGTTGTAAATGCCAAAATTGTGCAACTGCATCAAGTTGCAAATGACAAAATTGTGCAAGTGAATAAAGTTGTAAATGCCAAAAGCAATTGCAACCATAAAATTAATGTTTCTACAGCTGAAAAACAGTTTTGAATATCAAAAACTTACATTTAAATTATTAAACACAATTTACAAATTCAATATCAATTTTAACATTAAAAACTGGCAATAATCTATTAGTGACTGCTTCCTGGCTTCAAAAATGTTGGGCCCACAGTTTTGTTACTTGAACTGGGCTGTAATCTTCATCAATTGTAATATAATTATGATAAATGAAGGAAAATATAAACAATAAGGTATTAATTTAATGTAATAAAAGTTAAAATGTATTTAAAAACTTCAAATTTGAAAGATTAATGGAAGTCCGAATATCATTTTGAAATATCAAATAATAAGATGATACAAGTTAACTTTTAAGAAACTGGGATTCAGTTATCCGGTTCTGCATAAAAAACTCACTGCGTTACAAATTGGAATAACAAAATGATGTAAATGTAAACCGTAACATTTTACGTGCCAAAAGTCACGTTGCTTACACTTTGGCACTTAAAACGTTATGGCTTGCACATAAATTCATCTTCGAAATATAGACACTTATGGTGCCACTATCGCCACAATATTTTTTTGTAGGAATAAACATTGCATTTTAAATTCCTTTCTTCAATAAAACGTATTTTGAGAAAAATGGCATTTACAACCTTATGGCATTGCACGCTTTATATATATTTCAGCTCATCCATTCTAGCCTTTGTATTGTTACAATGTGAATGGGCTCTTATGATAAGCGCCCGGAATGCTACCAGTTTATATGCTGGAGGATCATGGAAGATCCAAGGAATAAATCTCGGGTTATAGGTGGGTTTTCTGTAGACTTTAGTACGGAACTCTCCTAGGATGTTAATTTGTATATAAAGATCCAAAAAGTGTATCATCTTAACATTTTCCTGCTCGAGCTCTATCTGTAGACCGAATCTGTTATCATTTATAGCGTTTATAAAATGCTGTATGTTGGGTTTAACGTTCCAAAATATAACTACGTCGTCTACATATCGAGCATACATTTATCGTTTGCGTTTCGTACTTCGGCAGCACTGCGTTTTCTAGCGTTTCTAGTTCATATCGAATAGCGTACCTGCAAGGGGGCTGGCCATAGGCACCCCTTTTTGTTGCGTGTAAGTAACGCCTTTGAAGCTAGATACAGCAGAAAACGTGGTAAGGTGCACCAATTCTAAGATGTGCTTTTTCTTTTTTTTCTGGAAAATTGATCTTGCTAAGTAGGATATCCCTTAGATGACAAAAACACGGTTCCAGTTTAACGGATGGATATAATGCTTTGAAGTCTAACACTGTTATATCTTTCACTTCATGAGAGTTTATATTAGCCATTTTGTTTATAAGCTCTAATGGTTGTTTGATGCTGTACCGATTCTTGGGAGCATGTTTGCGAACAATGTTGTGTACCCATTTTTCCAGTAATATTGTGGGAGCATATCCATTATCGACAACTGGTCTTATAGCTTTATCCATTTTATGGGTTTTAGCAAATCTCATTGGACTATTATATTCTTAATGCCCAGTTCTTTGGCTAATGGTGTGGTCGCGAACTTCTTAACTCTTGCTTGTAGTTTCTTCATGACATTGCGAGGCGCAACGTACAGCATGTATCTCTGATGTATTTTGATACAAGGTGGTCGTATGTCCTTTTCTTCGTAATAACCATATTTTTTGTTTTATCAGCCCTTGTGAGCACTAGATTCACTAGTCTCACATGGGCTGATAGAACAAAGCACTCTAACTAGTATCACTAGTTAGAGCACTAGTTTCCAAATTGACATAGGGAAGAGGTTCTGAGCTCTGCACTCTGTCAAAAACTCAAGCTTCGTAGCGTTTCTGCAGATTTTCAGTACTATAGTTCTATACATTTTGGCCGGCGTTGCCAAATTGCAATTCTTCCGAGACTGCATATAATTCATAATTTGCAACGGAATATCATTCAAAAACGTTCGAAAAGCCTGTTCTTTTATGCAAATGTACTAAGCGTTCGAAATTTACAGTTTCTTTCGTTTTATCGTTTTTCTTTTGCTTTTTCTTATTTCTTTTTCTTCATAAAGATCATTTAACATGACCGAAAACGTTAGAAGTTAATAAATCTGGCTGCACATTCACAAGGTGTCAGAGTAAGTCTTTTTGTGTATTGAATAATATGCAATCTTGAACGAATTAATATCAGAAGTTTATTATATAAAATAAATCATACAATATTAGAATAAATTAAGTTTGTTTGTTACTGTAACATTTATGTGCTCACCGGTTATTCATGGTGCAAACAATGATTTTCGTATAAGACGTTATTATGCTATACAAATAAATAACTATTATGAAAATGCCGGGTATTGTATAAAAGTACGGTATATTTAATAATTTGGATACCACGAAACACGATAAAATATCTTTGTTTTGACACATGACAATAGACAAAAGTAATTTATTTCTATACCACTATTGTAATCATTTTCAAATATGAATTATAAAGTTTGAAGTGAACACGACATGTGTGAGGTTTCCTAAAATCGAGTCAAAATTTCGATTAATTAATAAAAATAACTAAAATTGTCAATTTCGGAGATCAAAGCAGGTCAAGAGCAATGTGTCAGTGCAGTAGACTTGACAGAAAGAAAAACACTTGTTCTAAAACAAACATAATGCGGTGAGGGAATGTAACTCAGTGAGTCGGGACTTTGTCAGGAATGCTGGTATACAAAAATCGAGATGTAAACTGTCTATAAGATAAACAGTCGAAAAAAAGAGGGAGGGAACTAGTGACCAAGAGGACACCTGTTAGGTCACGTGAGCCCTAAACCATCTGGGGGAAACAGCTGCAAATCATCTGGCAAATTGGTTAAAACAAACGTCCACAGTAAATCATGAGCACAGATATCAAGACCTTGTCCATATCCCCCGGGCCGTCTCAGCTGAATTGGTTTCAGTCTTGCTTAAAAACAGAAGAATGACCAATCGGATAAAGGGAAAAAACACAACACCAACCAAAAGGGGGAAATTCGAAGAGAAATCGTATAAAATCCTTGAATTAAGGCCGAAGAGAGGGAGAAGACAGAGTTTTCCACCTGCCAAAAAGTATTCGTTGGAACGTCAACCAGCCGCCCACTTCGTACGCTGACGTCCGCCACCGATTATACCGACTCTTCTCCTCCAACGCCCGGGGCACACAACTTTCGGCATCACTCCATACCCAACCACCGTCATCGGGAGCTCCTTATCCAAGACGACCTAGATCGCATCTTGTGTTATCATTTTGTAAGTTAATTTTCATGTTTAAATAATCGGTTCTTGTAAGACACTTGTCATCCTTGCCTCTGCCGCCACCAATCACATACGATCAGTCCCTATGTTTTTCCTGATGCGCAATTAACCTATTGCCCCTAACAGTCGGCACCATCCACATCTAAACTCATTTCATCACAAAACATGATACAATTTCCTAATAATAAAAAAAATGACTATCTTAAATTTTAATATTAAGTGTAGAAGAATATAAGCAATTGTAAAAATTGATAAATTAACATTTTAATGATGCTACTACAGTGAAGCCATTGTATTCATATAACGACAGAAATTTTAACTATTTTTTAAACTAGGTCCCAGTTTTTCTATATTACTTAATGTGCCTACAAGACTTCATCCATCTGCAGTAACAGGTTTATTTTATTCAGCTGGGTTAAAATTAATATTAATTAATTTTCTCCTGTATAAGAAATTTTATAGTATTTTGAAGTATTTTAAAGTCTTATTATTTAAATAGTAAGAAAACCATTTATGGTTTAATTTGAGTTATACTTCGCGCTACGGTCAGTTCCAAATAAAGATACATATTTTATAATTATCCGGAATATTATCAGAACGATTATAATATAAGTTAGAGCAGGTTTTCAAAGGAGGAGAACTACCCATCGCGAACACAACATCATTGTCATAAGTTAATTAAGCACAGCTAAATAACCATTATAAAAGGAAATTAAATAGCAGAATATGATATATTTTTATATTAGATTAATTATGATGTATTGCATCAGAATCAGTTCGTGAAAAAATCCGACTTTTTATCTATTAAAATGTGCTAAATATGAAACATAAATTTGAAGCCTTCCATTAATTAATATTTTTTTATATACAGGAAAACTCATTATCTACTATTTTGCGAAAAATTCCTGTTTTATATCAACTTTCTATTAATTTAATAAATATAATATCAGAAAAATTGTATTTGCCAAATGCCAGGAATCGTCAAAAAATGGGAATCAGAAAATGAGAAACTTATTTAAAATAGGACTATCTACTTTTCTGCAATGATAAACCACATTTGTCAGAAATGCTTCAGCTGTCACAGAATCCTGCATAGTGGAATCTCTTTGTTGACTCATAAAACTTTAACTTAAAAGGAGTTTAGCTGCACAATGCCACAAATATTTGCCCATTCCGGTGGCTTATGCTTGTTTACATGAAGAAAACTTATGACAACACAAAAGTAATGCTGACAAAATAAAGTAGAAACAGTTCCTAGGGTAGCGGGTAAAAAATCTAAATAGTATTTCAGATTTTTTACAACCCATCCTAGAGCTGATTATTGTGAATACGTAAAAAGCTTCATTAGATTCTTTCTGAAGTCGCAAAGCGGTATAGCAGAAGGTAGAATGAGAGCATGTTATGAGATTACTGCTGGACTATACAGGTAGAAAGTTCAGAAAAATATAAAAGGAAGAAAATATATCAATAAGTGTTTCATTTTCTAAATGTATAGACTTATAAAAAATGTAATTAACCTAAATTTATTTGTATGTAATTAGCAAGCCTGCCAATGTGTATAAATAAATATAACGTTTTGAACAGAAAATGTTTTCTTATAATTAAATATTTCATTTTACTAAAAAGTGTTGGGAGTTCCGCCAATTATTTTGCAAGATTCATATTCAGTACTATTGAGCTATAAAAATAAGTGAGAATAGTTGACTGCGGCAAAAAGAATTCTTTGAGAGCACTGTTATTAAGCAGCATTATACAGCTTCTTGAGTCAATTTTTAAAACGTGTTTTTTGTAATATAATTTGAAGTTGTTTAAACAGTAATTCACCGAAAAAAATTACCATGGAAATCGTAAAACCAAAGAGTAACAGTGCAAAAGCGCCCACGATATCTTCAATAGAAAGTGGATGAAAAGTTTCAATAGAATTAATGCGTGATTCTTCAAAATTCTGCATTAATTTCTCATAGATTCCAGCCTCGATTGCTCTTCTCAGTCTACAAATATAAAATTGCATATGAATAAACCACTTATACTTAAAACAAATGAAATCGGTATTAATAAAGTGCTTTGAACGAATGTATGTTAAAATAAACGTTTACTCACACTACGAAATATAGTTTCGATAAAAATTCTAGTGTTAAGAGACAGATAGTATTAAAACATATGAAGTTATGACGATAAGCTCATGTAATAGATTATATTAACGTTTACATAAAATTTGCATATACCAAATATTAAAATTGTTTAATTTTTTACTATAGTAACAATGTGCATAAACAATATTTAAATTCTATCGAACGATTTAATAGTTTTACCAGTTGGTTTATAGTTTTCAACTAAAATTCACATAACGTGAGAAATCGTAGATGAAAATAAATTGCATGATTTCATATTATTATTATATAATAAGAAATTAATTTATTACATATTATATAATTTTTATGACGTATAAATAGATACAAACAAACGAGCATCTATTTATTGTGACATCGGTACAAAGCAGGAATATAATATTTAATCATCTTTTCTTTTATAAAAATCATTTAACTTCTGGCCCAGACCGTAATTTCGTATAAAGTTAATTGTGATCTCGAACCCATAAGCTTTCCAAATCTCATGTCGATTTTCTTCTATACAGGGTGTTCGGAAATCCGCGTTACAAACTTCTAGTGCTTGTAGAGGGGAGTGAGTACATAATATTTAGATTAGGAACCCATGTCCAGAAACGTACCGTTTCCGTTCTACGTCGGTTTCAATTCAGATGTTCAACTCTTCCAATTCTGCTGAGGAAAAGAGAAAAAATAAAAACAAATGTGCTTAAGTGATAACTGAATGTTTCGTTATGTTTCCTTTCGAATTGTTACCTAATAATTGCACTAAGTCACGGTCAATTCAAACTCCTCAAGCAGAAGTCGAAGAGTTAAACATCTGAATTGTAAAACCAGTAAGTAATAGTGCAAAAGCGCCCACGATACCTTCAATAGAAAGTGGATAAAAAGTTTCAATAGAATTAATGCGCGATTCTTCAAACGCATTAATCCTACGACGGTTTCCGTCGTAGAACGGAAACACTACGTTTCCGGATATGGGTTCCTAATTAAAATATTACGTACTCACTCCCCTCTGTAAATTTTAGAAATTTGTAACGGGAATTTCCGAACACCCTGTATAACACTTTTTGAAGTACAGACATGCGGATTGGATAAATATGGGAATGTATAGTTCTGAATTTTAAAATTAGTAGCCCAATAAAGAGATAAGGATTGTGTATTTACACTCATATCTGTTGCTTAACTTACAATGAATTCCGGCAGAATAATTTTGAAAGTTTCAGGTGTAGACAACTTTTTAAAATACGATTGACAATATGCATATGTAAATGCAAGTAACGTGAAAATTATAATAAAATCTATGAAAAGTGTTTGAAAACCAATGTGACACACAGGTCTTCAATTCAGGTTCATTACTATTGTTATTGCAATTTTATATTTTAATAAATTTTACACTAAAATAATATACTTACTGCCTATTAAATCTCTTCTTAAATTTACATTTCTTCTTCATTGGAAAAGCTAATAAATTAGACTTTAACGAATCTTTTGAAATTACAAATGTACTACTGGTTCTACCTAATGAAGGCAAAAAGTAATCAGATGTGATATATGCATGTTTATGTTGAAATGTATAAAGAATTCCTTCTTGAAAAGTAGGAAAACTCTTCTCCGGATGTTTTCTTATATAATCACTTAAAATTTTGTACGGGCTGTCCTGAAGAATAAAATGAAAACTTAAAATCTTATGAAAACTTATATCTAACGTATTATGATAAATAAAATGTATTAAATGTATAACATGGAAATATATTATATGTTATATAGCATAAAGCTCGTTTTTACTGTTATATGAATTGAAAAAATATTTTTTATTTTATTTATTTTTTTATGTTTGTTTGTTTCAAAATGTTGAAAAAGTTATGGCTTAATCTACTAAGAGGCGAAATACAACACGAAGAAATTCTAACAGAGATCATCCACAGTACGATTTGAAAAAGAAAACTGGCTTTTATCTATTGTTTGACACACAAAAAAAAAATCCGATAAATTCCATGCATCAAGCCTGAACCTTTGGCCAACTACCAGTGTTTAATTATTTTTATGTTGGATGTAGTAAATGTTATTCTTGATTGACACCAATTCTTCTGTACTATGCTGATCCAGAGTAAAAGCATAGCAACAAAAACAAGTCATAAATTAAATAAATGTGTCAGTGTGTGTGTTGTATTTAGAATATTCCTGACAATATGACAGGGTATTCTATACAGCGGCCTTCTGTAGTATGATGTATGTATTTTTATTAAATTGAACTGTTTTTGGGCATTTGTGTATTGTGCATGGTATGACATATGTAGAATAGAGGACAACAAGTAGAATAAGCACCTTATCCATCCTTCACAAGTGCCTTATTTCCTGGGCTAGTTCTGTATACTTGCTGGTTTTTTCAGTGCATGTATTATGAGCAGAGCCGTAACTAAGATTTTGGACGCCTATGGCCAAGAATAAAAATGGCGCCTTTTTAATTTTTGTTATTAAAAAAATGCTATTCCAAAAAAATTATCTAATGACATTCAATATATTTTTCAACTATATATACGGTAAATAATTTAAAATTTATCTTTATAAATAACCATTTTTGACTATCATTGATTTCACTTTGTTACACAGGCAAGTGACTCCAACGTACAGTACATACTGCTGCTTATCAACATTGTTATGGAATTAATAATATCACTTTTAAATGTCAAAATTAAATAAATATTTAACCCTTTATTAGTATGTTACTGGTAACAAAACAAAAATAATAATTACTTAGTAATAAACATAAAATAATAAAAGTTATAATTAACATATCAGATTGATGAACGTTCACAATATTAACTAATATCTTTTGAATAACAATCACAAAATTAAGTACAAGATGAACTTTTTTCTCCTTCAGATTTACAAATTCATCTATAACGTCCTCAAAATCAGTTTCTTTAAGAATATCATTTTCTACAGATAATAAATTTAAACTACTCAATCTGTCTTGGGACATTGTAGAACGTAAATAGTTTTTAACGATTTTTAATTTACTGAAACTTCTCTCACCTTTAGCAGCAGTCATAGGCAGAGTAAGCACTATCCTTAATGCAATACTGATGTCGGGATAAGACTCACACAGCCGATTGCAGAGACAACGTTTAAATGCTGACGGCAGTTTAGAGATGGTGTAGACCGCGGTTCAGAAAAAATTTCATTGCGGAGACGGCGTTTCTCACTTGCCCCAGTTTAAACAGCGATTAGAAGCAAGTTATTTGACCTACTTCCTAGACTCCTTCGATAGCAGGTTTAGAAACCATTTTATTTGGGTAGAAGTCGCCATATTCATTTGTTGGTCCCAAAGTTTATGTCATAATGGATATTGTTCATTTAATAAATCTTGTAAACGAGACGAATCAAGAAAATTATTCATCTTGACAATTACGAAGAGAGAAAGGAAAATATGAGATCAGAATAATCCTTTAGAAATCTGTTTCGAAGAAGAATTTCGAATTTGGTATAGATTTTATAAATCTGGATTTGATCGTATTTTAAATCGTATTGACGACGAAATTAAGCATCTAGGTCGAAGAAGATTGCCGTTAACTACTGAACAACATTTGTTGACGAAATTACGATTTTATGCCACCGGAAGCTTCCAGAGGATAGCCAGTAATCTTATCGGAATTTACGTTCTGTATCATCTCCCATGCGATATTTTTTATCCCCAGAATAACCTTTCTCCTCAACTGCAGGATAATTTTTTATAACTTCCACGAGGACACTTTTTTCTGCTTCGGAAAAATTTCAGCATGATTTGAACACGTTGTTTGTCGCCATTTTTCTGACGTCATAAACAAATGACCTGATTGGTTAAACGACACCTGAGAGAGGAAAGTAACAGCGAAGAAAGTAAGAGCCAACGTTTTTCCCAGATTCGTTTAGATGTCGATCAGAAATAGACAACTGTCGTCTTTGCAACGCATTTTAAATCGCGGTTCATCCAACCAACGTCTAGATGCTGTTCGGCTGTTAAACGTCGTTTAACGTAAACTCTGTCTCTGCAATTGGCTGACAGAGATCCCACTTAACCATTCCCAGTAATATTTGTAAATGATGTAAAGATATCAAATTTTTAAATATTATTTTTGCTTGACATTAAAAGCATCCAATTGCACTATATACAATGCAACAGTCGGCTGCAGCTTTTTTAAATCTACTAATGGCATGGTAACCAAATTTTTTCCATTTAAAAAATCAAAAATCGATGACATCGTATGCATATTTTTAAATCGATCACCTATTTAGGACATAATATTGTCAACAACTTCATAAAACAAATGTTTTAATTCATCCTGACTTGAATTTATAGTTCCTTCTTCTGTTTCTCCAGGTAACAGTGTTCTTTTGCGTTTTCGCTTCATCTTGGGTATTGAATCAATTCCCAACTCTTCACATTTTTGTTTGCATTCCAACATGATGATTTCATACCGATTATTTCTAAAATGTTGAAAAAAGGTACTAGTCCATTTAATAATTCAGAAGAGCGAAAAATGTCTTGAGATTTATTCTGTAACTGGTTATTTACAACATTTATTTTGGCTAAAATATTTTCCCACATAATTAACGTAAAAATAAAATTGTATGATCCTCACTTCCTCAGCGGTTTACTTACAACTAAATTAAACACCAGAACACTTGTTGAACTTACTGCAATTTAATATTCAAACGCTGTCAGCCTATTTTTATAGGCCAACCTCAGGAAATTATAGTTCCTGAGGATGGCCTATAATGTAATAATTTTTAAAAATTTTCGAAAACTTTAAATTTCACGAGTATTCGAAAGCTTTGTGTTCGGTTGTGAAACTATAATTTCCTGAGGATGGCATACAAAAATAGGCTGAAAGCGTTTGAATATTAAATTGCGGTAAGTTCAGCAATTGTTCTGGTGTTCAATTTAGTTGTAAGTAAACCGCTGAAGAAGTGACGATAGTTTCAATGGCGGCATTGGCCAACGAGTATAATTTATACAGAAAGATTGTGTTGAAACTAGTTAGGACTAACTGCAAGTTGAAGTTCCTTAAGAAATGTGCGGACAAAAAGGTAATTCCGATGTCTATACACAGGATTAGCATACCAGCAAAGTGTGGTGCGTTAAACAAAAAGTTACAAGAGGCCTGTTTAGGTAGATCAATTAGGCTGATAAAAAACAAAAAATATGGAATCTTAAAGGAGTGCATTGAATTGGAAAACACAGTCTACCAGAGAAATCCGTAATGGTTAAAACAAATCAACAGTAGGGCAGTTAGGCTAACGGAACGAGTAAAGAATACCCTGGAAAGAAAATATTGCAAAAAGATAAGATGAATTTTAAAGAAACAAGCTCCCAAGGAACAAAAAAGTAATATAACACCATTTATCCTTTGGGACCAGATTGAGTTACCAAAAGTTGTATGATTCAATATGTGCAATAATAATTCTAGCTGTAGCGACACCATCTCCAAATAAAGAATATTTCGATATTTCATTAAGGACTTCTATAACTTCGTTAAATTGATATTTCAAATGACTTACGGCTTTTGTATAGATTACTCCTATAGAATTTCGGGACTTTGAGTATGTATCTGAACTCAGGGGGCCGGAACCAGTTCAACGACACCCTACTTTTGGACCGGAGACGAAAAATAAGAAAGTCATCATTTTTACGATTTCTTGCCTTTAACAATGCATTCTACGAGGGTACCGTTGAACTCAACTCGGCCCCCTGAGCTCAGAGATATACTCAAAGTCCCGAAATTCCATGGGGAGTAATCTATACAACTTCCATCTAATGAACGTGATTTAGAGCACCATCTCGTGTCGCTATGTCCTTTAAGTGTTGTCTTTAGTAATGTTGTAATTTTTTCTCATCTTCAGGTAAAAAAAGCAAAAAATTAAACATTTTCTAGATTGTTCCAAAAAATGAAACCAACTCCACGGTAATGCTTGCTGCGTGCCCTCCAATTAAATTAAACGAATGCATGGCACAAGGAACAAATTTGGCAAGATTGTTTAATCGTGCTGTATGCGCTTGCATGCCATTATATCAATGTATTCCGGCCATGTTTGCTCTGTTATCGTAGCTTGTCCTCTTATGTTTTTAATCATTATTTCACCATCATTTTTTAACTTATCCAAAACTTCAATCGCAAGTCCTTGTCCTGTTTTATATTTTGATAGTACAAAATCAACAAATCTCTCTTCGATAGTTACCATTTCATTTTCAATTTTGACGTATCTGATAATCTGGCATACTTATTCATAAATTATGAGATATGTCAGGAGTACTATCAATTATTATGCTAAAATATTTTGCTGTCTTTATATAATGTATATAATTTTGTTTCGAACTTTAGATGCTAGTAAAGAAATAAATTCGTTTTGGATTTTTGGACTAAAATATGATACTTGGCCTTTTGTTCTTTCGTTAATAGTGCAATGCACGTGCAATGTAAACACCGAAACTATCGTAACAACATAAATAAATACGTGTGGTCGTATTTACTGCAAAGAGGTTCTCGGAAGTAAACTATTGTTGATAAAATATCATATCCAAATTTATATAATTCAATTTGTTATAATTGTTAACAAATTGAAATACAGTAGAGCATCGATTATCTGATCCCCGATTAACCGACTTATCGGTTAACCGACCGCGTTCTAGTCGGTAAATTCAAATCTCCGCTAGTGATGTGGCGCTACAATATTTGGTTATGTCTTGGCTACTTTAATATTATTTTTGTTAAATTTTTGCATGTTTTAGCTGGCAGCACTGGCTCGACCATTAAAGGGAGGCTAGTATTTAAACCAGGCCTAATACACTATACTAATAATGTATTTTTTCATACTTTTCGGTTATCCGACTTTTCAGTTTTCCGACCAACCCCAGTCCCCAATTAAGTCGGATAATCGATGCTCTACTGTATATACATTTCTCGCTTTCCTTTTATAAGGTGAGAAAAGGTGGAAGAAGACTTAAATCAGAGGAGACTTAAGAGAGAAGAAGCCCTTGATAGAGAAAAATGGAAGAAACGCATTAGAGAAGGAAACGCCGACCCATATAAACATGGAAAAAGGCGAGGATAAAGAAAGAAAGAATTTATATATTTCAATAACAATAAAAATGACGGTTTATTTTTGAAATATAATTTAATTCGAATTAATAACATAAAAAACTTTTATATTTATATTTATATAGTATTTATGAACTGTAATTTCTACGAACATATTATGTTCGTAGAAATTACAGTTCATAAATACTATATAAATATAAATATAAAAGTTTTTTATGTTATTAATTCGAATACATATTATTTCGAAACCTTCTCGTTGGCGCCTTTATTAAATTGGCGCCTATGGTGGGGGCCACATTGGCCATATCCTAGTTACAGTTCTGATTATGAGTGTTTGAAATGGATATGCACAAGTATGTGATTTTATTGAATCGTCAATAAGTGTAAAGTCTGTTGTGGTAAATAGTTTCATATGTGATTATGGCTATGTCGTAGTGTATTTTCTGGGTTATTTTGTAATACTGCCTGTGGAGTATATTAAAAAATGACACACATCTGGAGTTTTAATAATGTGTGTTTGTGTGCAAGCTCTTAACCAATATATATTATAAAAGTAAGTGTACAATGTGCGTTTCGCTGAAACTTAAAAACGAGTCCCAATACAATCAAGGGAGTTATATGGTGTGGTAGCCCTCTTCCTCTCATCCATGAAGAAGGTTCCTTTTTTTACCTGAAGGACGTGTTGTTGCAGATATAAGGGCTGGAAATTTCGCCCTCTACAAATTTCTAGAACAGTTCAGAATATTCGACAGTATTCGAGAACATTTCACAACATTCCAGAACATCCCGGAACATCCCAGATTATTGTGGAACGTTCCAAAACACTCTCGAATACTCTCGAATTTTCTGGACCAAGTGCAGAGCCCAAACAGTTAGGAATTGAAAGTCGAAATTTAGTACACAGGGTACGTCACGAGCACGTTTAGAAGGGATATTTCGAAATTCCTTCACGGGGGAGAGGGAGAGGATTATAGCTTATTCTGAAGAACTCTGCTTCTACTGTACTATTTTTGATGCGATTTTGCGGAAATAGATCATACTTTTAGACCCATCTAAAAATTTTCTGATTAGTCTGGAAACAGGGGGACCTAATTCTTGCATTCTGTGATAACGGATAAGATTGGCTATAATATAATAATTTTAATCTTCGCTATTGTTACTTTTTGCCCGAGTAATGCCGGGCTTATCTGCAAGTGTGTTATATTGGCTATTTTATTACCCCTATGTAAATAGTCTGTGCTAAGAGATTGCAACCAGAAGTTATATATTGTATTATTTCTGACAGAATATAGCATTTTCTGCAAGAGTGATTTCTGAGTGATGTGTCTTTCAGGATATGTTTCCTGTAGGTTTTAGTGTTTATGACCTGATCTTGAATAACAATGATAAACCCCTTAGACTCTTCAAACTTATTATTCGTTAAGCAAACTGAATACGGCTATGTCTACAGAATGTTAATTTCGGTTAATTAATAATTATATACAAACTGGGAGTATGCAGCATGTGTCCAGTAAGAACCTCACAGATTAAAGGCTAAGTTTTATAAAAAGCAAAGCAGATCTCCTAGAAATGCAACCCGAATTATCTCATAAGCGGCCCAGAAAGTAGTAAATCGCCCAAATGTTATAGATTAGAATCCTACAAATATCACAATCTGCCTGTTCTAGCGTTGATCTGAACGAACGAGTTATCAAACGCATATTATATTTCAGATAGATTCACCACTTGGAATTTCAAAGTAGCCGTACTTCGAACTAATTCAATTTTTTAACATGTAAATCTCTATATTCCAAGCCAGAACAGAAGTACAGTTACCAGCTGACGAGAGTTCGAGTTAACGAGGATTTCCTGTATAGTTTTAACATTATATTACTCTAACATTATTGATAATGTAAAAAAATCATTATATTTTTAAAATTAGTTATTTTTTTTATATGGTTATAGAAATATTTTATATATCTGCTTGAACACCGGCCTTTTTCCTACTGAGTGGAAAAAGGTTAGTGTCAAATTGATCCTCAAACCCAACAGCTTTAACACTTACATAAAGTACAGGCCGATCTGTCTCCTCCCAACTCTGGGAGAATTGTTAGACGGGGTAATGATTAATAGGATCACACGGCATCTATGCGAGCACAGGGTCCTGTATCAAAATCATTTCTCCTTCTCTAAAAACAAAGAGACAGTAGATGCCGCCCATCAGGTTGTTAACTACGTCCACCAGGCTTAACAAAACACCCCAGCATTCCGCAATTATCACCAATGTTCCCTCTGAGCTGTGCAGCTGCGCGGCCATGCACTGCTCAAATTGTTTCCAAGCACGAGAATTTATGTGCCGCGAAGGCGAGCATGCACACTGATTTGAAGTGTTGTTTACTTATTTCTCGCTCTGTCTGCAACATGATTATTGCTACGTATATTTCGATTAAATATGTCGTGATTGGAATCGCACAGACGTACGATTCCCGCCTTTTTCAGTTATAACGTAATTTTGGTAATTCAAATCGATGGTCGTTACAAAGTCCGTTGGAGAACGACCGTTAGAAAAACGACAGTTGGGAAAACCGCCGTTGGTTTTGAAATCTACGATCGGCGATTGGTCAGCGGAGACCGTACGTTGGCTGAACAAAACAGAGACATCGGGCGCTGATTGGTGGATCAGCATGAACCGAAACGAGTATAAAAGCATGAACCTAGGCGGGAAAAGGGTCCCTTTTCAAAGCCCAGAAAGTGTGAGGTTTCCTCTTTGAATTTGGAAAGGTGTGGAGCTCTCGTTGAACTGTTAAGTGCTAGGTGTGTCTAAAGGACTTGAGGACTCAATTGCGAATACGTCTTTCAAAGGAACGTTGCAAGGTGTTCTTCCAACGGACCTGTTACGGAATTATTGTCAGTTATAACTTTGATGTGGTGCTTACGTGGAAATCTAGTTTGTAAACATTGTTTTATTTCGTGTCATCGAGTGTTACTGTGTATTTATTTTCTGTATTTTTGTTTTGTCAATATAAACGTTTGTGAATTGTCCACCCGATTTGGTGTTTGAACATTACTAAATACATTAAATCTTTGACAAAAGATAATATTTTGTATAGAAGTGTGAGGTTTGCCAATTGGGTGGAAAGATGTCTTGATGGTCGAGCGGTCAAATAGTCATGTAGAAGTGTAAAGACTTACTAAGACAGGTTACCATCATAAAACCGTTTAATAAAAATAGTAGGTTCTTACAACTCTCCTCAAAGCTCGGACACAAACCGAATTCTGGGAGAAAATATAAAGTTTCTTTTCCTTCTTTATGATGGAATGCCCCGTGTTCGGTTGAAGGCTCACTCATTCCCACGTCGACGTACGTTCGATGGAAGCCCCGGGGCGTGTGGCTCAGTCTCGAATTGAAGAATGGAGAGAAGGCTCCCGGAGATATCAGGTAGGAACCTGATATCTCCGGGCTGCGAGGGTAAAATCCGGGTGCTGACTAGATGGTGATGGTTATTCGACATGGTAGAGAATTTAGATGACTAGCATTAACAACAAAATTAACCGACAAGCACGAACTGAGAACCAAGAACTAGTAACAATCAAGAACTCGGATTTCCTTGAACGCGTGGGTCTTAAGCGTTTTGCATCAAAACTCGCCTCTCCATTGGTCTCTTCTTGTCACCTGGTGACAATTCGAAACTCGATGGAAGATGTGGGACAGGTATACGTCGCGAATATGATGCTTCTCCAGCCGCGTTTTTACTCGACTTTATTCCCTTCTATTGTTTAAATAGATAAAACCTCCATTGTTTAATTGGGATATTCAATTCCTCCTAGTTGCGTCTGAACAGCAGATTTTAATTACTCGATTGATATCTCACATTTGGACCTCCCAGTCGACCCTCTTTCGGGTCCTCACAGAAGTATGTTTTAAAATGAATTTTATTCTCTACTTTATAATTAATTATTTTAGTTTTTATTAAAAAAATAAGGTTTTATATCAGTGGCGTAATGTGGGTGTCAGCCGCCCGGGGCGGAGAAAAATTTCGCCAACCCCTTATTTAGGTATAAGTAATGAAATATTCCGTGCTCATTTCCATCAGTCCGAATTGTAGGTGTGACAAAAATATGAAATGAAATGATTCAAATTTTCACAAGATGTTATTATTTATTATGAGATTTTGCTGCCCCCCCAAAAGTGCCACCCGGGGCAGGCCACCCCTGCCACCCTCACTACGCTACTCCACCATTTTATATACATATGCTCAGCAAAAGTTTTTTGCTCAGAGAAGTATATGATCCACTTATCTACAAAAAAATTAGAAGGCACATTGATTGTCACTATTGACTTTAGAGGGGCCTTCGATCATGCTGGTATATGTTCAAAGGATTACAGCTCTGCACATTTGTAAGTCTTATAGGACCAAACACACTCGTGCCATGTTGGTAATGTCAAGATTGACACTTATCGACATAGAAATTAAATGCATTATTTGGCAGAAAAATCTTGTCACCTTACCCTGGCAAGATTATATCAACTCGGATGTCAACAAAATGATTAGAGTAGGTAAGATTTCCTCCAGTTTGACCTCGATCGATAATATCAAAGAATTCAGCATTGACAAAAATACTCTCTCAACATACGATTACCAGCCCTCCCATCAGCTTTTCCCTGACATTTACTTCAAGAATCCAGGTGATCATCCCATGTTTAAAATTTACACTGACGGTTCCAACATGCGTGACAATGTGGGTGCTGCTTTTGTAGTTAACTCCGAATTAGGCCGTGAGCTTCACAATGCTTGCTTCTATCTAGGTAAACACTGCTTAATAGCACAAGCAGAAATTTTAGCTATTTATATGAGCTTAATTCACATTAGGCATAAAAGACAAAAGCCACTACTTACACTATCTCATTTATTCTGATAGCAGAATAGCTTTACATAGAATTGCGAAGTCTAATAGGTGCGTAAAACTCATTGTCTCATACTGCACATTCAATACGCTAAGACAACAACATTCAAATAGAATTCCAATGTTGTTATCCAATGTTCCAATGCCCCAGGTGATGCAGGGATTCTCGGTAACAAGACCGCTGACCATGTTGCCAGACAAGCTGCAAAGTCATTGTCACTAGTACTTTTAGTTACATTCCTACCTCATACATCAACAATCACATCAAGAAGCAAATCTTTATTCTCTGTCAAGACAGCTGGGACCATGACACCACTGGTAGGCTCACCTACACTTTCATCCACAAAGTTGACACTACTGCGATTATTTGCCACTTTTACCCTAGTTCCACCCTCACTCAGCTACTTACAGTATACTGCAACTTTAAGCAATACTTGCACAGATTTAACCTTGGGGACAATCCACAATGCG
Organism: Centruroides vittatus; assembly: GCF_030686945.1. Taxonomy (NCBI): domain Eukaryota; kingdom Metazoa; phylum Arthropoda; class Arachnida; order Scorpiones; family Buthidae; genus Centruroides; species Centruroides vittatus. Next base: position 5,330,279 of record NW_027122385.1, read on the forward strand.
ATTGTGGTATTCAGAAGGAAAACACCAACTCACTTTGTTTTTCGGTGAAAAAAGCACAATCATATTACAGATAGTTTAGTGAGAGCTGCTATCCTTGAAGGGTACAACAGGCCTTGCAACCTGCACCAACTCATTCACACGCATGCAATGTTCCATCATCTAGTCGCATTCATATCCCTTAGTGTAGCTCTTGAGAGCCCTTACTCTCGAGGCACAAATGGCAATTAGCTTTTCCTTGCTTTGTTTCAACTGTCAGTATATACCTGCTTTTGAACTTTGTATTTTAATTTTTATTTTCCATCTTCTTTTTCAGTCTAAATTCGCTTAGTTTAAGTTACAACAAGAACTAACTTAAACTAAGCGAATTTAAACTGAAGTTAGATTAGGCACTCTTAGCTCGTTTTCTAGATAGGTTATGATACGTTAGATTAAATTAGATTAGGGATTGATAGCTTTAGTTGTCTGATAGGTTTGTCCTCGATTATGGTAGTTTAGTTTAATTAGTAAGTTAACGTTTAAAAATAATAATAAATACGTATACTAGCAGGTAGGCCCGGCATTGCTCGGGCAAGAGTAACGATAGCGAAGATTAAGATTGTTACGTTACAGTCACAAAAGAAAAAGAGCAATTTCATCAAATAACTAAGTATTTCTAAAGAAAGGTCGAATTTGAAAATCGAATGATCTAATACTGTTCGATTTTCACCACGTGTTCTGGTTATAACGTTCGATGAAAATCGAACGTTCTAAAGAAGAAAGGTCGAGAAAAACCGAACTAATCCGTTTAAATTTGAAAATCAAATGTGTTCTAACATATTACACTTTTTCTTTTTCCTTTTTTTTCCAGAGCCCGAAAATCTTGCACATCGCTTTCTCTTGTTCTCCATTGTTACTTCACACTATCATCGTTACTTAACACTTTCATACTTAAAATTGGTACCCTATGTGTGTACCAAATTTCATCTTTCAACTCCTAACCGTTTTAGCGAAAATTAAGATTATTACGTGACAGTTAACCTTAGCAGTTTTCACGGAATGCAAGAATTGGGACACCCCTGCTTCCAGATTAATTACAGAATTTTTAGATGGGTCTAAAAATATGCTCGATTTCCCGGATAAACGAAAAAACTGCAACAGCGTCTTGCACGTCGCTTTCTCTTAACAATTCCATTGTTACATAACACTTCCATTGTTGACATTACCATTGTTACTTAACACTTCCATTGTTGACATTACCATTGTTACTTAACACTTCCATTGTTATTTGACACTTCCATTGTTGATGGAAGTGTTAAGCCTTAATCCTGTCCTTCTCCCCCGTGGAAAGAAATTTCGAAAAATTCCTTCTTAGTGTGCGTTCTCGTGACGTACCCTAACTGCGTACCAAATTTGAACTTTTAACTCTTAACCGTTTGGGCTTTGCGCTGATTATTATTATGTTGGGTTAAGTGAGATATGCTCGGTAAACAGCGGTGGCTGCGTACTATGCCGGACCAAAGTCAAGGCATAGTAACCAAAACAGAAACTAAAGAAGTGTATCAGTGTGTGTGTCTGTATTCAGGAATTTTCTCACAATATGACATGTATTCAATATAGTGTCCTTCTGTAGTGTGATGTATGTGTTTCTTTTCTTCCAGTTATCCAGTTCTATAGTTTGTGTAGTATGTGTGGTATAACACCTGTAGAGGAGAGAACAACAGGTATAATAAGCACCCTATCCATCCTCCACAGATGCCTTATTTCCTGGGCGCGTTCTCTGTGCTTGCTAATTTTTTCAGTGCATGTGTTTTGTATATTGTGAGTGTTTGGAATGGATATGTTTATAATGTATGTGATTTTATTGTGTTTGTCAATGAGTGTGATGTCTGGTCTGTTGTGGTAAATTGTTTTATCTGTGATTATGGCTCTGTCGTAGTACATTTTGTGCGTGTTGTTTTCCAATACTGTCTGTGGAATGTATTTGTAGTATGGTTTCGTGGATGTCTACTAATTTGTGTTTCTTTGCAAGCTCTTGGTGTATTATATTTGCTACTTGATTATGTCTGTGTAAATAATCTGTCTGTGCCAAGAGCTTGCAACCAGAGGTGATGTGTTGTATAGTTTCTGGCATGATGTGACATTTTCTGCATGTGTCATTTGTTAGTGTTGTATCTTTGAGTATGTGTTTTCTGTAGATTTTAGTATTTATGACCTGATCCTGTATGGCAATCATGAATCTTCTGTCTCCCCCAAAGAGGCATCCCCGAGCTAACCAGCTGTTTGACGCAGTTTTGTCAACAAAATCCTGGGCCAGATCGTAAGGATGCCTGCCATGGAGTGCCTTTCGAGCCCACGATTGCTTAATGGTGTCTATGCTTTTTATATGTTGTGTTGTGTCCATATGATGTGAGTGTAAGTTTAATGGTGTGTTATTCGAGTCTGCTAGAGTTACTGCTTTATGTAATTGTGATGTTTCTTGTTTTTTGTAGAAAAACTCTCGCAGTGACTGTATTTGTTTGTAGTGAAGGTTAACTATGTCAATCAGGCCACGTCCGCCATCTTTACGTGAAGGGTTAATCTTTCTGTGGCAGATTTAGGATGATGTTGTTTATGCTTAGTAAGTGTTGTTCTTGTTTTCCTTTGGAGTTGCTCAAGATCTGTGTGAGTCCAATGTATAACTCCAAAAGAATATGTGAGTACTGGGATGACATATGTGTTTATTGCTTTAACTGTGTGTTTTGCATTTAATTGTGTTCTGAGAATAGCATTTAACCTACTTTGGTATTATTTAATTAATCTTTGCTTTATTTGTGTATGTTCTGTTAGTTTGGCCTGTTGGAATCGTAAATACTTGTAGAACTCGCCCTCTTCCATGGATTTAATAATGTCTCCATTTCCAAGTGCAAAATCTTCTTTCTTCAGGATTCCTTTTTCTATGTGAAGTGTTTTGCATTTATCTAGGCCAAATTCCATTTGTATGTCCTTGGTGTATGAATGTGTGATTTGTAGGAGTTGATGAAGTTGTTTTTGTGTGGATGCATAAAGTTTTATGTCATCCATGTACATGAGATGTGACAGTGTAAACTGTGTTGTTTTTTTGTGTTCTAATATTGTAACCATATTGCGTGTTGTTTAACATGTTGGATAATGGGTTCAGGGCTAAGCAGAACCAGAGAGGACTCAAGGAATCTCCTTGAAAAATTCCTCGCCTAATAAAAATTTGGTTTGTTTGTATGGAAGTGTTACTAACCCTGAGATGTAGTGTTGTTCTTCAGTGCTGCATAGTGTTTTGAAAGAATGTAATGAGTGATGGATGTATTTTGTACATGTGTAGGATATGTAGCAGCCAACTGTGTGGAACACTGTCGAATGCTTTTCTGTAGTCTATATATGCCATGTGTATGTTTTTGTGTTGTCTGTGTGCTTGCCGTAGAATGACTGAATCTATGAGTAACTGTTCTTCGCATCCCCTGTGGTTTCTACGACAACCTTTTTGTTGTTCTGTTAGAATGTCGTGTTCTTCAACATGTTTGTATATTTTGTTTGCAATACAGTTATTATTATTATTATGTTGGGTTAAGTGAGATATACTCGGTTAACACCGGTGGCTGTGTACTATGCCGGACCAAAGTCAAGGCATAGTAACCAAAACAGAAATTAAAGAAGTGTATCAGTGTGTGTGTCTGTATTCAGGAATTTTCTCACAATATGACATGTATTCAATATAGTGGCCTTCTGCAGTGTGATGTATGTGTTTCTATTCAATTGTAATGTGCCCAGGCTTTTGTGTACTGTGTGTGGTATGACACCTGTAGAGGAGAGAACAACAGGTACAATAAGCACCCTATCCATCCTCCACAGATGCCTTATTTCCTGGGCGAGTTCTGTGTACTTGCTAATTTTTTCAGTGCATGCGTTTTGTATATTGTGAGTGTTTGGAATGGATATGTCTATAATGTATGTGATTTTATTGTGTTTGTCAATGAGTGTGATGTCTGGTCTGTTGTGGTAAATTGTTTTATCTGTGATTATGGCTCTGTCGTAGTACATTTTGTGCGTGTCGTTTTCCAATACTGTCTGTGGAATGTATTTGTAGTATGGTTCGTGGATGTCTGCTAATTTGTGTTTCTTTGCAAGCTCTTGGTGTATTATATTTGCTACTTGTTATGTCTGTGTAAATAATCTGTCTGTGCCAAGAGCTTGCAACCAGAGGTGATGTGTTGTATAGTTTCTGGCATGATGTGACATTTTCTGCATGTGTCATTTGTGAGTGTTGCATCTTTGAGTATGTGTTTTCTGTAGATTTTAGTATTTATTACCTGATCCTGTATGGCGATCATTGACTTTTCTGTCTCCCCAAAGAGGGATCCCCGAGCTAACCAGCTGTTTGACGCAGTTTTCTCAACAAAATCCTGGGCCAGATCATAAAGATGCCTGCCATGGAGTGCCATTCGAGCCTACGAGTGCTTAATGGTGTCTATGCTTTTTATATGTTGTGTTATGTCCATATGATGTGAGTGTAAGTTTAATGGTGTGTTATTTGAGTCTGCTAGAGTTACTGCTTTACGTAATTGTGATGTTTCTTGTTTTTTGTAAAAAAAACTCTCGCAGTGATTGTATTTGTTTGTAGTGAAGGTTAACTATGTCAATCAGGCCATGTCCGCCATCTCTACTTGAAAGGGTTAATCTTTTTGTGGCGGAATTAGGATGATGTTGTTTATACTTAGTAAGTGTTGTTCTTGTTTTCCTTTGGAGTTGCTCAAGATCTGTGTGAGTCCAATGTATAACTCCAAAAGAATATGTGAGAACTGGAATGACATATGTGTTTATTGCTTAAACTGTATGTTTTTCATTTAATTGTGTTTTGAGAATAGCATTTAACCTATTATAATTTATAGTCATCTACGTGGACATTATTTAATAATAGGACATTATACTGGTGTTTAAGGATTGGCGCAGTAATGAGAGTTAATTCAGAAAAAATTTCTTTATTATATCACCTGTAGTAGCAATATCAGGTGATATAATAAAGAAATTTTTTCTGAATTAACTCTCATTACTGCGCCAATCCTTAAACACCAGTATAATGTCCTATTATTAAATAATGTCCACGTAGATGACTATAAATAATAATAGAATAAGGCTTTCTAATAGCATTTAAACCTACTTTGGTATTCTTTATTTAATCTTTGCTTTATTTGTGTATGTTCTGTTAGTTTGGCCTGTTGGAATCCTAAATACTTGTAGAACTCGCCTTCTTCCATGTATTCAATAACGTCTCCATTTCCAAGTGCAAAATCTTCTTTCTTCAGGATTCCTTTTTCTATGTGAAGTGTTTTGCATTTATCTAGGCCAAATTCCATTTGTATGTCCTTGGTGTATGAATGTGTGATTTGTAGGAGTTGATGAAGTTGTTTTTGTGTGGATGCATAAAGTTTTATGTCATCCATGTACATGAGATGTGACAGTGTAAACTGTGTTGTTTTTTCGTGTCTGATATTGTAACCATATTGCATGTTGTTTAACATGTTGAATAATGGATTCAGGGCTAAGCAGAACCAGAGAGGACTCAAGGAACCTTTTTGAAAAATTCCTCGCCTAATAAAAATTTGGTTTGTTTGTATGGAAGTGTTATGAACCCTGAGATGTAGTGTTGTTCTCCAGTGCTGCATAGTGTTTTGAAAGAATGCAATGAGTGATGGATGTATTTTGTACATGTGTAGAATATGTAGCAGCCAACTGTGTGGAACACTGTCAAATGCTTTTCTGTAGTCTATATATGCCATGTGTATGTTTTTGTGTTGTTTGTGTGCTTGCCGTAGAATGACTAAATCTATGAGTAACTGTTCTTTGCATCCCCTGTGATTTCTACAGCAACCTTTTTGTTGTTCTGTTAGAATGTTGTGTTCTTCAACATGTTTGTATATTTTGTTTGCGATACAGGATGTCAATAATTTGTAGAGTGTTGGAAGACATGTAATTAGTCTGTATTGTGTGGGGTCTGTGGTATTGTTGTTTTTAGGTTTCATGTAGGTGATGCCCTGAGTAAAAAAATTTGGCATGTCCTGTGGATTGATGATGATGTGTGTTAGGTATTTAGCTAGTTCCTGATGCAGTGATGTAAACTTTTTGTATCAGAAATTGTGAATGTTGTCTACACCAGGTGTATTCCAGTTGTGTGTTCTGTTAACAGTGTATTGGAAATTATGTATGTTTATTTCAGCACAGGGCATAGTTGGTATGTTGTGCAAGTTTCTGTTCTCCTCCTCGATCCAGCCTGCATCAGCATTATGCGTGACAGCACTGGACCAAAGAGAACGCCAATATGTTGTGAGTTCTTCTTCTGTTGGTGTGCCACTGTGCTGTGTATCAGTGTTTGCTTTGTTATTAATTTGTCTATAAAAGAGTTTTTCATTGTTTGTAAATAATTTATTTTGTTGTTTTCGTAGTGTACATGTTTTGTATCGTTTGAGTCTACGTGCTTTGGCAGCAAGTTTTTGTTTTAGTGTAACAATGTATTCTGTAATGTGTGTGTTGTGATGTTTATGTTTTGTGTGTGTTTTTATTTTCTTGAAAATGTTTTTAAGCTGTTTCCTTAATTTGGGTGTTATGTTGTTTTTAATGTATTGTGTCAGCCTGCCTAATTGCTGTCTAATGTCATTTATTTGTATTTCTATTCTTCTCTGCCAGGCAGGCTTGTGATAGAATTGTGTTTTCTGTGTATTTGTCTCTGATTGTACTTTCAGTCCATGGTGTGTCACTACTGCGACTGCCCCAGCATAAACTATTGTATGAATGTCTGCGAGTGTAGAAATTGAATGAATGTAGTGTGGTAGTAAGTGAGTGTTTACATAAGTTAGTGTTTTTCCTACTTCTTTTGACGTGTTGATTTTTGGTATTCGTTGTCGTCGTGTGCGATCTGTGCCTGTATATTTAGTGAGTGTTTCCTGAAATATAATGAGAGTGTATTAACTAAATCCATGTCTATGTTATCAGTGATGGATGAGGAAGTGTCTGTAGTATCATTAGTGGTAATTGTTGTATGTGTGTTATTATCAATGCTTGTTGCTGGATTATCCTGACAGGTTACATGATCTTCATTAATGTTAGATGTTTCTGTCTGTTGATGTATTTGATCAGCAACCTGTTGTTTGATAAGTTCAAGTGTTGTTTGTGGAATAAGGTTGTTGTGTATAATTGTTCTTTTTTGATCAACAACCCTTTGTTCAGTGACAGTGAGATGAAGATACTGTTGTGTGAATCCTATGGTGTAGTTGTTGTCTGTATGCTGTCATGTTTGTTTCGAGTTTTGTGATGGTGTAGTAACTACGGATGATAAACTCGTTCATTTCTACTGTCCATTTCATCAGTCGGCGTGGTTTTTCAGTCTTTGTGGTTTGTGGATGCATTGCCACAGAAACACCAAGGCTGGGTTGATTCCTCACATCTGTTGAGGGCATTGCAGTAGCCATGCTTGGGCCGGTGCTGCTTTCGCCACCGGTAACCAAGGGAGACTGTGGCCTATTTTTTGAACGTGAGCCTCTGCCTAACCCACGAACGCGGACCTTGTTAACCCGGGCAACGTCCGAGCCGGTATCAGACTTTGATCTGGTTATTACCATAATAAATATCACCACAAAATGTGGATGTGGTCACTCTTAGCTTCATTTTTCCCCACTGACCTTACTGGCATTGGTGTCCCTACCAGGAGCTTGTGCTCCAGCCTGCATTGCCCTGTGGATCAGTAAAATTACTGGGCTCTCCCACCACGACCAGGTGGTGACCATGGGAGAGTTATTAATATTATTATCATCATCATCAACTCGACTCGATTATATATATATAGATATAAATTTATTTATTTATTTATTATTTTATGTAGTAATTTATTTATATAAATATAATTTATTTGTATTTATACAAAATAAATTAATTAATTAATTTTAAAAAGTTTGGGTTTTGCTCGTTTGTCTTCTGTCAGTTCATTTATTTTTTCTAGTCTGTCATTGTGTTTATTGTTTTCCACTGCTGTCTAGCTGATAATTAGTATTAATATCTGCAATCTCATTTAGTTTAATTATTATTAAGTAGATATAAGTCTTCCTACTAACAGCCACTTTGGCACTAACTTGTACACGTAGCTTTTCTTGCTGGCACTCAATTATAGGTGTTCGCTACACTCAGGTTATCTTTCAGACCCTTCAGGGAACTATGGCCTCGCAGCCTAAACATTGCATGCTAACATCAAACATAGAGGGTACTGTAGCCTTATGTATGCTGTTCAGATAGATCAAACCTTTCTCTAGTGTCTATCTCCTCTCCCTTTTCTTCCCCTCCCCTTTCCCTTACTTTCTTTTCTGCCTGCTAAACACTTCGTGTACGGCTGATGTTTTTCTTGTATGTATGTATGTATGTATGTATGTATATATATATATATATAAATATATATATTTTAAATTTTACCTTTATTATATTCAGCATCGCTGAATTTGATAATGTTCCACAAGAATATTGTTTTCTTTTCACTGCAATGGATAATTCTTGGAATGTCCTCGGTACTTTCTCGTAAACAGGATATGTCATATAAGAAACCAAAACAGAACTGTACGCTTCTAAGAGGAAAGTCGTGGCCAGCATCCAAATTCCGATAATTATCTTTGTTGAATTACTGTCGTCATAATTTAAGTTTTCTCCTGTATAAATTAAATATATTATCTGTAGCATAGTATAAATTATTTATATGGATAATATACATAATGTATATATTATCAATATAATTTAAAATGTTTTACAAAATAATAGTACAAAATAATAGCTGAATAAATTTTATTAATTAACATGTGTCTTTCGACATGTTTATAACTGAACATTTTTGTTCAACTCTTATTAAAAAATGATTTCAAATGAATTAATTAATAGCATGTAATTAGTTATATTTTCACGTATAACCTTTCTCTTATTTAGATTTACTATTATTTAAAAATACTAAACATGCTTTCCTATGAAATTGTAATACTTGAATGTACAGTACAAGCTTTTTTATTTAAAGGAACTGTAAAATTCGAATTTTTTAATTAACTTAACTTAAATATTTACATTATATTTGTATATATTATATTTTTTATCATTTATTAAACAAATCTGTGTTATATAAAATCTAATAATTTTCATCTTTATCGTAATTATAGTAATATTATTCGACTACATGAAAAAATAATATGATAATTTCTCAAGAAGTGAACTTTAAAATGTGTTATTGAAAACGATAAAAAATACCAGTATAAAACCTTCACTATAAAACGAATGTAGCCAATACATTTTCACAATAAATTGTAAGCTTTAATATGGATTCCATAACATCTCAAAGTGTTATTATTGTGTATCCACCTTCATGTTGTATTACGCGATATTTTGATACTACATTTAAAGCATCAGTGTGTCAGAAACAGCAAAGTGAATCAGTTAACGTATAAGCTTGAAATTTGGAAAATCATAGCAAAGACAGTGCAAATGAAGGGTATACTAAAAGCGGGTTTCTAATATCTACAATAGGAATAATCTAAAAAGATTTAATTTTAAATAATAAACACAGTAAAAATATTGTAATTGCATAGTGCGAAATTAACTAAACAGAATAATATATGTACAATACACATTTAATGTATTTATTTATTCTAATTATTTCGATGTAGGTGAAGGAAGCCTGTTTGCATTCCTTATATCAACATTTTTTAGCATTATTGAACTGCTTAAATGATACTATATGCTTATTATGACATAAGACGCGAACATAGTATAATCACAAGCATTTTTTTATTGTACAAGATATTTATCAATCATTTCAGTTATACAAAAAATCTTTTAAATCTCTGAATAAAATATGTAAAACGGGGTAATATTAACAAATATTACTAGTAGTAGTGGTTTGGGAAGCTTTGATCACAAAATTAATTTTCTAATTACAAATTTGAATTAAATTAATTTTATTTTAACAATATTAAGATTTGATCACAAAATTAATTTTTAAGATTTATTTTAATATTATTATAAAATTAAGTTGTAGTGATAATTTAAAATTTGTCAAGTAAATTAAATTAAGATTACAAATAAAAATTTCTCGAGTAATACTTTTATTATCAATACCGGAATTACTTTTTTTGAAATTACATTTTTAAATTAATTATTTTCTCAATTGATATTTATTATAAATATTTATTGAGTATATTAAATTAAGGTTACAAATAAATATTTGTCGAATAGATCAATTCAATTCATTGCTTCAGTTTTCATATTTAGAAAACTTTTTAACTCATTTCAGTTTTTATATTTAGAAAACATTTTAGTTCATTTCAGTGTTCATATTTAGCAAACTTTCCAGTTCATTTCTTTAGTTTTTATAAAACATCTTGTAACAGTAAAGCAAAGTTTAATTAATATATTTTTTCTAATTATTAAATTTATTATTATACAATTAATTTGCATTAATAATTTTTACAATTTGTTCTAATATAAAGAGTAAATTAAAACACGATAACTTTAAATAACATTTTAACAATAAGACAAAGAAAAATACAGAAATAGTTCAATATAATAATTATCTAAATTATATTTCGTACTTATTTATTAAATACCTATACAATGTATTAGTGAAGATCCTTATTACTCGTCACGTGATCTTTACAAATTTCCGTCCCGAGTTGTTCTTTACGCCTCGAGATTGTCCGTTATATGGTCCGTGGAAAGTAACACCTCCACACTCAATAATTAGTTATATACAGTTTATTTACAAATATTTACAAAGATGTACACTATGCAGTAAATCTAGGTACGCTAATGTATCGAAGCTGTGATGCCGCACGTCGGCTTGTCTGGCCGGGGAACACGAGTCACTTTTCCGGAGATGGCTTAACCGCGTGGCCGTCCGTCTCTACACCAACCTTTTTCCAGAGGACTTTCCAAGAGGAGAACACTCTCTCTATACGCCTCAAAGGTCTACCTAGTGTTAGAGACAGCCACGTATCCGGTCGCTCGCCCTTTCTCCTCGTTTTTTTGCCACCCTTTCAATTTAAGGGATTCTGTACTACCTCCTGCGACCAATCAGTTCCTTCCCTTTCTTAGAGCCTTCAAAGACGTCCGCCTTATTTCCCGCCGACGTAGCTTACATTTGCGTCCGCGCTTTATTTACATTTATTTTCCCAAGCTGGCCGGCACGTGGCCAACACATTGACCCTTAAGTGGAGACGCTACAGCTTTGATCCTTTAGGCCGTTTATGGCCCCGGCTCCAGGTGGAAGCAATTATCTCAGTCGAGCGGTTTCTTCGACTCAGGCAGCCAAAGGCGACCTTTACATTATTCATTTTGAAAATATCTGTTTTTGTTTAATTAAGAATTCTTCGTAAGATAGAATATCACAAAAAGAACATTTCTTTTAAAAATATTTGTAATAATAATAATTTTTTAAATATTATCCAATCTTAGACACCCAAGAAGTTCGATGTTTAAATAATTGTAGTTCCATTAATAAAATAAAAATTTCTATCAGTTTAATTTTTGAGGATTTCGGTACTCCCAGCTTTTCAATGTCAAATGATGGAATTTTTATGTTATATATTGCTTCGGTTAAGTTTAAAAAATTAAATTCAATTTGCCGTCCCTTGTAATAAATTAAATAAAATTTCATATACCTTACTATGAATTCCTAACATCCAAAATTATGATTTTTATATGATAAATACATCTCTTGTAAGAAATTTCCAAATTTCACAGATTTTTTATCTCCTGGTGTTAAATTATCAAAAGTAATGAATTGATTAACAGTAGTAAAATTTTCTGATGGAGAGGGAAGTACATTTATACATTATTAAAATACAAATTATTAAAAAATTTAACAGAACAATCGTTGTAATGGTTGTTTTATAATCAATTACATTTTAGTTTTACTTTGATGTATTTAACAATAAGTTAAATTACAATTCACTATTTATATTAAAATAATAGTAATACAACGGTATATGTATATATATATATATATATATATATATATATAATATATATAATACAACGGTATATATATATATATACCGTTGTATTACTATTATTTTATATATATATATAATAATCATTATTTTTTCCAATTTAATTTCATAAAGAAATGTAATGAATTTATTACAAAAATCTATCTTTCTAAAATTGTTTGTATGTCTTGCTACAAACCCAATTTGTCTACATGAGGTGTTTAATGAAAGATTTTCATCTCGAATCGTGAAAGCTTCGACAAGGATAACTCGTATATCACTGTTAAATGTTTTTATGGCCAACAGTCGATAAGTTGAAATGCTTGAAAATCTGTTAACATCGCATTCTGTAATTTTATATAAATAAAAATTAGGATTACTATTATTTTATATTAAATAAGAAAATAACGAAAAGATTTCATACATAAACATTTCTTACCGACCATATAGAATGATCATTGATGTACCAAATGTTCCCTCTCCATCAGAAAATTTTACTACTGTTAATCAATTCATTACTTTTGATAATTTATCACCACGAGATAAAAAATCTGTTAAATTTGGAAATTTCTTACAAGAGATGTATTTATCATATAAAAATCATAATTTTGAATGTTAGGAATTCATAGTAAGGTATTTGAAATTTTATTTAATTTATATAAAAAAGTACGATATAATTTATTACAAGGGACGGCAAATTGAATTTAATTTTTTAAACTTAACCGAAGCAATATATAACATAAAAATTCCATCATTTGAGATTGAAAAGCTGGGAGTACCGAAATTCTCAAAAATTGGACTGATAGAAATTTTTATTTTATTAATGGAACTACAATTATTTAGACATCGAGAATTTGCATATCTTCTGGAAGGAGAAAATTTTAACCTCGAAGAGGGTATGCGTGTTCTGTTGCGTTTACATTTTTCCATGAATTCTAAGGTTGATGAACTTATTTCAAGATTAAATTATGTATCGGAATGGTTAAAAAATTTGGATGAAGGTTTGGGTGACTTAGATACCAGATTAGAGATATTGGAAAAATTGGCTGATAAAAATTGTGGTTTAAGCGATCAAAGTAATGTTACGAGAAAGTTTAATGATATTACTCGAGAACTTGATTTTTTGGATAACCAACGTCGTATAAATAATGTTGTCATTTCCGGTCTAGAAGAGGTACGGGATGAATCATTTCTAGAAACGAAAGAGAAAATAGTTGAATTTGCTACGCGAGTCTTACAGATGCCCGACATTAAGATTGGTAGGGCAATGAGAGTGGGAAAGAAAAAGGCTAATTCCCCTAGATTAATTATTTGTACTTTTGTTGATTATTATGAAAAAATGAACTTTAAGAAACGAATTCTGGAATTAAAACCGGATGGTGTTTATGTAAATGATGACTTTTCTCCTAGATTGAGAAATATTAGATTTAAGCTTCGTGATTTCGGTAGACAGTCAAAACTTTCTGGAGCGCGAATGGTAAAAGTAGTTTATGATAAAATTATTATTGACGGAACGAAGTACTTTTACGATGTTGACTGTGACCAGGTTAAGCCTGTCTCATCCTAGCAATTGCCGGATAGGGGTACTTCCTTTTTAATTTGGAATTGTGCTGGTTTGTTTAATAAACCCGAGTTTTTTTGGAAGTATCTATTGCAGTACGATATTATATTTCTTTCTGAAACTTGGTATGGTTCTACTAATAGAAATTCGGAGGTAACTGATTGTTTGCAAGGTTATAATCTCTACTTTGGTAAGGCTTTTAAGTTACATACGAAAGGTCGTTATTGTGCAGGTTGGTTATTGGCAATAAGATCCTCTTTTCCCTGCGTTGTTATTTATCAAGATAACTTTCTAATACTTGTCAAATTTGGTGCCGAACTTGGTAATATTTTGGTATGTTTTGTTTATTTTAGGGAAAATGACTGGCAGTCTATTTTTGAAACTTTAATTGGTTTGATATTACATGACAAGAATGTAATGATTGCTGGTGATTTTAATGCTAGGATTGGATTGGGGAATATAATTTCTGACGCTTTTTGCAATTCTTTTGGTATTGTTTGTCCTTTGCATAGGAATTCGAAAGACTTGGTGATTGATTCTTTTGGTAGAAAGTTGCTTCATCTATGTGATGATTTGAATTTGATTATTGGTAATGGAAGATGTTTAGGTGATGAAGCGGGTGAATATTCTTTTATCTCTAGTCGTGGCTGTTCAGTTATTGATCTGGTCATAGTTTCTCCGTTAATTTGGAAAGATATTCTCTCTTTAACGATGGGTCAGTTTTTGGATTCCGACCATAACCCTTTGATTTTACGACTGGCCTGTGGCAATGATAGATCGGTTTCTTTAGAGAAGAGGCAGAGGATTAATAGATTGTTCTGGGATGAATCTAGAAAGGATGAATTAAGGTTGGCTTTGGAGGAAATATGTGTCTTGAATGGGTTTGATTCAATGGAAGACCTGAGTAATCTTCTTTTTAATTTGGCTTGTAAGTGTGGATTTAATATTAGGAGACATAAGAATTCTTTTTCGTGGTTCGATTCGGACTGTAGGATGTTAATTTGCGCTAGGAATAGAGCCTGGAGATCTTTTAGAAAGAGTAATGATTCTAATGATCGTTTGCGTTTTGTTATGTTACGAAGTTTGGCGAAGCGATTTTGCATTGCGAAAAAAAAATTATTTGCTGGAAAAATTCAAAATTGTTTCGGGAAAGATAATAGGCTTTTTTGGAATTATTTCCGACACGTTAAGCGGACTAAGTCTTGTAATTTCTGCTTTATATCTATTGATGATTGGTTTCATCACTTTTTTAATTTATTTGGTTCCCTGGACCCTTATTTTGTTGATTTTTCTATTTTTAATTATTGTAGGAATTGGTATGATGAACTTTTGGACCATGAACTTTGTGCAGGTGAGCTTAATGATGCTCTGAGGAGGTATAAGCCAAATAAAGCGCCAGGTTTTGACGGGATCCCGATGGAATTTTGGAATTTTGAGACTCTGAGACCACATATTTTGTGTCTTTTTTCAAAGATTTTTGATACTGGGATAATACCGGAGTCTTGGAAGACGAGTATTCTAATTCCGATTTTTAAGAATGGTAGGAAGGATGTTCCTGGTAATTATAGAGGTATATGGCTATCATCTTGTGTTTCGAAATTGTTTTGTATTATTTTGTATAGAAGACTGATTAGGTGGTTAGAAGTTAATAATATATTGCATGAGAATCAGGCAGGATTCCGAGCTAGTTATTCCACATTGGATAATATTTTTGTTTTGTACACGGTTATTCAGAAAACTTTTTTACGGAAACGGAGGAAGGTGTATGCTTTTTTTGTGGATTTATCTTCTGCGTTTGACAGAGTTTGTAGGAACTTGCTGTGGTCTAAGATGTTGCGTTATGGTTTCAGTTATAAATTTATATCTTTACTTGTTGCTTTGTATGAAAATTCCTCGTTTATGGTAAGAGATGGTGGGAACTGTTCGCCATTAATGTTTTCTAAGACTGGTGTTAAGCAGGGCTGTATTTTGAGTCCAATCTTGTTTGGTATTTTTTTGAACGATCTCTTTGGTTTTATTAATTCTTCTGGTGATGGTATAGAAATAGATGGTTTCCAAATTAAAATACTAGCTTATGCAGACGATATTGTAATTTTATCTGACTCTGTGATTGGACTTCAAAGATTGATTGATAAATTCGCAATTTATTTAGATGAAAATGGTTTGAAATTGAATTTGAATAAGTCCAAGATTGTTGTTTTTCGAAGAGGAGGTAAGAGTGCGAGGGCAGATAAATGGTGGTTTAAGGGTTCTCCAATTCAAGTTGTCTCTAATTACAAATATTTGGGTGTTACATTTTCGTCTAATGGTTTATTCCATACGCATTACACTAATAAGAGAACTCATGCCAGATTATTGATGAATAAAGTCATTCAGTTGGGGAGATCTGCCAAATTACGTAATCTGAGAGATTATTTACGTCTATTGAAAACTGTGGTATTGCCCTCTTTGTTATATGCTTCAGAGATTTGGGGTTTTAATCTGACTAATGGTGATGGTATACAGACTGAATTTATTAAAAACTTATTTTATTTACCTCGTTGTACACCAGGTTATTTAATTATGATGGAATGTGCTTTGACCCCTATAAAACTTATAATATTTAGTAGGATAAGAAATTGGATTAATAGAATTTCTAAGCTCGATGATCATCGTCTGAGTAAGGTTTGTCTGAAATTTATACTTAACAAAAAGTCTATAGATTGGACACGTTATCTTATAGATACATGCAATAATCATGGTATTAATTTTATTAATGATGATTTGGATCTAATGGACTGGTCTCTTCTCCTTGTAAACATTTTTGATAATTTTTTATATAATATAAATGAAAAAATAAGTAAAAGCGTATATAATTGTTGGTATAAGAATTTGAATGTTACGTTTTTTGATAATTCTTTATATAATCAAGATGTTTCCCTTAATATTTTGTGTTTATTTATACAGGCTAGGTGTAATTCGTTAAACTTTTTAAATAATTACTCGAGAGAATTGTGTAACTTTTGTGTTGAGAAAGAAATTGTGGATGCCTGGCATATTCTGGCTAAATGTGGGCGTCTTAAAGTGTTACGTAAAGAAATCTTTGGTTGCGAAGTTCTTACCAGGTTTTTTTTCCTTAAAATTTTATCGAAACCTTGTTATAAATTTAATGTATTTTGTTTTCTAAGAAAATCTGTTAAAATTTTGTTTTAGGGGGCGTGATTCCTCTACTATAAATCTAGCCTTGTTGTTGGTGCTGTTTGGGAGCATCTGTCAGTGCTGTGTCTTCGATACTAATTTTTTTTCTATTTATAGGTAAGCAATTTGCCATTTTGGTTTCTATTTTTTAGTATTTTGTATTATATTGACAGATGCTCCCGATCTTTAAACTTTATTTAATTACTGTATTTGATTTTGTAAATTTTATATCATTTATTTTACAACTGAATTGTTATTTATCATTGTATAATTTTGTTTGATTATGTTTATTGTATTTAAGTGTTTTGTTTGGGAGATGGTTTTGCTCCCCGCATCAAGGAATAAAAATCCAGTATGCGTAATAAATAAATGAATAAATAAATTTAGACATCGAACTTCTTGAGTGTCTAAGATTAGATAATATTTAAAGAATTATTATTACCACAAATATTTTTAAAAGAAATGTTCTTTTTGTGATATCAATCTTACGAACAATTCTTAATTAAACAAAAACAAATATTTTCAAAATAAATACATTGTATAGGTATTTAATAAATAAGTACGAAATATAATTTAGATAATTATTATATTAAACTATTTCTGTATTTAACTTTGCCTTATTGTTAAAATATTATTTAAAGTTGTCGTGTTTTAATTTACTCTTTATATTAGAACAAATTGTAAAAATTATTAATGGAATTTTTTTATAATTATAAATTTAATAATTAGAAATAATATATTAATTAAACTTTGCTTTACTGTTACAAGATGTTTTATAAAAACTAAAGAAATGAACTGGAAAGTTTGCTAAATATGAACAATGAAATGAACTAAAAAGTTTTTTTTAATATGTAAACTGAGTTTAACTAAAAAGTTTTTTAAATATGAAAACTGAATTGCACTAAAAAGATTTGTTAATATGAAAACTAAGTTAAACTGAAAAGTTTTTTTAATATGAAAACTGAAATGAACTAAAAAGTTTTCTAAATATAAAAACTCAGTTGAACTAAATAATTTTCTTAATATTAAAACTGAGTTGAACTAAATAGTTTTCTTAATATGAAAACTGAGTTTAACTAAAAAGTTTTCTAAATATGAAAACTGAATTGCACTAAAAAGTTTTGTTAATATGAAAACTAAGTTGAACTAAAAAGTTTTCTTAATATGAAAACTGAATTGAACTAAAAAGTTTTCTAAATATGAAAACTGAGTTGAACTAAAAAGTTTTCTAAATATGAAAACTGAATTGAACTAAAAAGTTTTCTAAATATGAAAACTGAATTGAACTAAAAAGTTTTCTTAATATGAAAACTGAATTGAACTAAAAAGTTTTCTAAATATGAAAACTGAAGTTGAACTAAAAAGTTTTCTTAATATGAAAACTGAAATTGAACTAAAAAGTTTTCTAAATATGAAAACTGAATTGAACTAAAAAGTTTTCTTAATATGAAAACTGAAGTTGAACTGAAAAGTTTTTTTAATATGAAAACTGAAATGAACTAAAAAGTTTTCTAAATATGAAAACTGAGTTGAACTAAAAAGTTTTCTTAATATGAAAACTGAGTTGAACTAAAAAGTTTTCTAAATATGAAAACTGAATTGAACTAAAAAGTTTTGTTAATATGAAAACTGAATTGAACTAAAAAGTTTTCTTAATATGAAAACTGAATTGAACTAAAAAGTTTTCTAAATATGAAAACTGAGTTGAACTAAAAAGTTTTCTTAATATGAAAACTGAAGTTGAACTAAAAAGTTTTCTAAATATGAAAACTGAATTGAACTAAAAAGTTTTCTTAATATGAAAACTGAATTGAACTAAAAAGTTTTTTAATATGAAAACTGAATTGAACTAAAAAGTTTTTTAAATATGAAAACTGAATTGAACTAAAAAGTTTTCTTAATATGAAAACTGAATTGAACTAAAAAGTTTTCTAAATATGAAAACTGAATTGAACTAAAAAGTTTTCTTAATATGAAAACTGAATTGAACTAAAAAGTTTTCTTAATATGAAAACTGAATTGAACTAAAAAGTTTTCTTAATATGAAAACTGAAGTTGAACTAAAAAGTTTTTTTAATATGAAAACTGAATTGAACTAAAAAGTTTTCTAAATATGAAAACTAATTGAACTAAAAAGTTTTCTTAATATGAAAACTGAATTGAACTAAAAAGTTTTCTTAATATGAAAACTGAATTGAACTAAAAAGTTTTTTAATATGAAAACTGAAGTTGAACTAAAAAGTTTTCTTAATATGAAAACTGAAGTTGAACTAAAAGTTTTCTTAATATGAAAACTGAATTGAACTAAAAAGTTTTCTAATATGAAAACTGAGTTGAACTAAAAAGTTTTCTTAATATGAAAACTGAATTGAACTAAAAAGTTTTCTTAATATGAAAACTGAATTGAACTAAAAAGTTTTTTTAATATGAAAACTGAATTGAACTAAAAAGTTTTCTTAATATGAAAACTGAGTTGAACTAAAAAGTTTTCTTAATATGAAAACTGAATTGAACTAAAAAGTTTTCTAAATATGAAAACTGAGTTGAACTAAAAAGTTTTTTAAATATGAAAACTGAATTGAACTAAAAAGTTTTCTTAATATGAAAACTGAAGTTGAACTAAAAGTTTTTTAATATGAAAACTGAATTGAACTAAAAAGTTTTCTAAATATGAAAACTGAATTGAACTAAAAAGTTTTCTTAATATGAAAACTGAATTGAACTAAAAAGTTTTCTAAATATGAAAACTGAATTGAACTAAAAAGTTTTCTTAATATGAAAACTAAATTGAACTAAAAAGTTTTCTTAATATGAAAACTGAATTGAACTAAAAAGTTTTCTTAATATGAAAACTGAATTGAACTAAAAGTTTTCTTAATATGAAAACTGAATTGAACTAAAAAGTTTTCTTAAATATGAAAACTGAATTGAACTAAAAAGTTTTCTTAATATGAAAACTAAGTTGAACTGAAAAGTTTTTTTAATATGAAAACTGAATTGAACTAAAAAGTTTTTTAAATATGAAAACTGAATTGAACTAAATAGTTTTTTAATATGAAAACTGAATTGAACTAAAAAGTTTTCTAAATATGAAAACTGAATTGAACTAAAAAGTTTTCTAAATATGAAAACTGAATTGAACTAAAAAGTTTTCTTAATATGAAAACTGAATTGAACTAAAAAGTTTTCTTAATATGAAAACTGAATTGAACTAAAAAGTTTTCTAAATATGAAAACTGAATTGAACTAAAAAGTTTTCTAAATATGAAAACTGAATTGAACTAAAAAGTTTTCTAAATATGAAAACTGAATTGAACTAAAAAGTTTTCTTAATATGAAAATAGTATAATTAAACTAAATAGTTTCCTTATATGAATACTGAGTTTAACTAATAAGTTTTCTAAATATGAAAACTAAATTGCACTAAGAAGTTTTGTTAATATGAAAACTAACTTGAACTAAAAAGTTTTTTTAATATGAAAACTGAATTGAACTAAAAAGTTTTCTAAATATGAAAACTGAAGTTCAACTAAAAAGTTTTCTTAATATGAAAACTGAGTTGAACTAAAAAGTTTTTTAAATATGAAAACTGAATTGAACTAAAAAGTTTTCTAAATATAAAAACTAAATTGAACTATAAAATTTTCTAAATATGAAAACTGAATTGAACTAAAAAGTTTTCTTAATATGAAAACTAAGTTGAACTGAAAAGTTTTTTTAATATGAAAACTGAAATGAGCTAAAAAGTTTTCTAAATATGATAACTGAGTTGAACTAAACAGTTTTCTTAATATGTAAACTGAGTTTAACTAAAAAGTTTTTTAAATATAAAAACTGAATTGCACTAAAAAGTTCTGTTAATATGAAAACTAAGTTAAACTGAAAAGTTTTTTTAATATGAAAACTGAAATGAACTGAAAAGTTTTCTAAATATGAAAACTGAGTTTAACTAAATAGTTTTCTTAATATGAAAACTGAGTTGAACTAAATAGTTTTCTTAATATGAAAACTGAGTTTAACTAAAAAGTTTTCTAAATATGAAAATTAAATTGCACTAAAAAGTTTTGTTAATATGAAAACTAAATTGAACTAAAAAGTTTTCTTAATATGAAAACTGAAATAAACTAAAAAGTTTTCGAAATATGAAAACTGAGTTGAACTAAATAGTTTTCTTAATATGAAAACTAAGTTTAACTAAAAAGTTTTCTAAATATGAAAACTGAGTTGAACTAAAAAGTTTTTTAAATATGAAAACTAGATTAAACTAAAAAGTTTTCTAAATATGAAAACTAAATTGAACTATAAAAGTTTTCTAAATATGAAAACTGAATTGAACTAAAAAGTTTTCTAAATATGAAAACTGAGTTGAACTAAATAGTTTTCTTAATATGAAAACTGAGTTTAACTAAAAAGTTTTCTAAATATGAAAACTGAATTGCACTAAAAAGTTTTGTTAATATGAAAACTAAGTTGAACTGAAAAGTTTTTTTAATATGAAAACTAAGTTGAACTGAAAAGTTTTTTTAATATGAAAACTGAAATGAACTAAAAAGTTTTCTAAATATAAAAACTCAGTTCAACTAAATAGTTTTCTTAATATGAAAACTGAGTTGAACTAAAAAGTTTTTTAAATATGAAAACTGAATTGAACTAAAAAGTTTTTTAATATGAAAACTAAGTTGAACTGAAAAGTTTTTTTAATATGAAAACTGAAATGTACTAAAAAGTTTTCTAAAAGTGTCAAAATAAAATTAATGTAATTCAAATTTAATAAAAACATTCAATAATTAATTTAAATTTGTGATCAGTATGTTTCATAAAATTAATTTTGTGATCAAAGCTTCTCACTATACTACTATTACTTTTCAAAAGTAAAGATTTTTTGTTAAAATACATTTATTTATTATTATATTTCATACATTACCTTGTGAAGTTAAGTTACGAACGAGGAACCAGAAGATACGTTTTTTTGTCCATGAATTTTTGCTTTCACGAAAATATAACTTTTGTATGGCCGCAATAAAGAAAATGCATATTCCAGTGATAAAGAAAGAAACCAATAAACAAATCCAAACCTGTGAAGTAATTTAAATGCTTAATGAAAAGAAGTATTCACATTAAAATCCATTAACTATAGAAAGTATTTTAAATTATTTTTGAATATATATATATTATTGTAATTCTATATATGTGTATATATATATAGAATTACAATAATATACATTAATTACATGTTAGCATCAATATGAATTCAGCCTGTTCTATGAATAGTACTTGCTAATTTTTTCAGTGAGTTTGTACATTGTGAGTGTTTGGAATGAATATATCAATAATGTATATTATTTTATTTTGTTTGTGAATGAGTATAATGTTTAGTCTATTGTGAAAAATTGTTTTATGTATGATTTCATTTAATGGCTCTGTTATGGTATATTATGGGGTTAGGAATTGGGTTCGACAAAATTTGAAGGTCCATCATTAACTCGAAAAACGCGAGTGTTATTATAGCCAAACAACTTTAATCCCGGGTTTTCCAGAACGGTAAGTCCTTCCATATTTTAAAGGTTACTGATTATGAATATTAAACATAAAATGTAACCTATGTCAATTAAACAGTAGATTTCACATTAAGTGAAAACATTTAGTCCCATTATAATAGCATTCTTTTCTTTTTTCTTAATTACAGAATTTATTGTTATTTCTCTGACATAGATTAAAAAGTCAAATACAGTATAACTTGTAAGCGTTTTCTGTAATTATTCGAATTAAATATTCAACCGATTATCCGATCGTCATACTTTCTCTGTGTTAAATATAACAGAGTCAGAAAAGTAAACATTTGCTTTCACAATATGCTGTCGAAAACGAAAGCGTGGGCACACGTATTTAGAAATAATTTCAGTTACACTTTTAATTAATTTCTATGGGTCTTGACAGTCATGACAGTCTTTCGCTTCTTTTTAATAACTTTTTACTAAGAATAGTTCGAAAGCTGAAGAAATGTATTTTTTACTTTTTGTGGCATTTATGTGAAAAGATTAACAAGCAACATTCAAACTGTTTACTCATTACATGCCGTGTTGTATATGCAGCCTCTATACGTTTTGACAACATAACATCAGTGCAAATATAAGCTATAAATTTCATTTTTTTTCATTATTTTCTGGAAGAATACCGATAAAATTCGACGCAGGAAAATTTAATGCAAGTAGAAAGTAGATTTTCTCAATTTTGAAATATTTTTGTTGAAACGTAAGAAGAAAAAAAAACATTCTGATGACAATCTGAACTCTGTAATTCAATATTCTTACCTGAAGTGAATAAGGTCCAATTATTGCCATTATTTCAGATACTCGTTTTGGTGCAGAAAGAATAAATACGTTATTATCTATAGCAATAGAAACAGTGAAATCTACTTCTTGTAATCTCTCGTATGTAACACACATAGCAGGTATACCGAGATCAGCATTCTTCAAAAAATGTAAGCATAGATATAATTAATAATTAAACAATTTTTATGAAATCTACACAATAAAATAAGTTAAATCGTTTGTAATACAGTATCTTACTTTTCTCTGCACTCTTCCAATTAGACCATTCCATGATCCATTTCCTAAATCAACACCAAACACTTTTTCAATAGGTAAAACAATTTCGTATGTATAAAAAAAATAGCAATTTAAATCATGAAAGGGAACTTATGAAAAGAAAAATATCAATGTTACTTACTTGATATTTTTGAATTTCTGAATAAGAATGTTCAAAATATCAGAATGAGCACCATTAAGAACAACATCATAGTTTTTTTTACTAACTTTAACGTAGGGAGACAACTATATTGATAATAAAATATAAAAAATAAATAACTAGTATTTGTTATTTAAGTAAATTATATTTTTTAACATTACATAAACATAACTTACAGGTAAAACTGTAATCCTTACTTTGGTTAAGTTCCTATGTAATTCATTTTCTATACAGAAATTTAAATATAAAAAATTAACAATTGTATTATATTTCATAATTATGTGCTATACAAACAGTGCTATAGTTTGAGCATAATATTAATGTACTTCCTTTTGTATATAAAGCATACAAAAAGCATAAATGACATTGACACTAGAAGGAAGATGTTCAGGTAATTTATATTTTTTTCTGTTAGACACAAACAGGCTTTGTGTTCTTCTACTGTTGATGCCAAAAACGATAAGACGTTTCGTTTCGTAGTTGTAGTTTATCAAAAGATTTCTCCGTTGTAAGTAGGGATTGCAATTGCTGGATCCCTCATCCAGCAATCCAGCTGGATCCCGCGCATTCTTCGGCCTGTTGGATCCAGCACCAAGTGCTGGATCCAGCGCTGTGGATCCGCAAATACTCAATTAACTTTCTAAATAATTGCGCAAAAGTCTACGTCATCGCGTTGCCGCTTTGCTAACTACTAGACTGCTACTAATTACTTACTCACTACTTTACTGACACTAATAATTAAATTATTTATAAATAAACTATACCTTAATCAATCCAGCAAAATTAAATAAAATAATAACGTATTCAATCACTTTTAACGATCCTCCTCAGTTACAAAAAAAATACAACATTAACTATAGAACATAAAATGTGTTTGGAATAAATATAAAAATAATAGTGCTTAATTACATCCCATTTTTTTAAAACAAGATACATAGATGTACTGCCAGGTCTGATAATTTTCGTATTGTATACCGACGTAATCCCACTGTTTTCAAACTTTTAAAAAACGATAAAACAAAAGAGGATCGGAATTCAACAACGGGTATATATTCGGTGTCTTTACACGACCAACTTTTCAATTCCAAGCTTGTTTATGTGGGTGCAACGATGCGCAGTTTAAAACAAAGGCTCAAGAGCACAAATATACAATCAGTAAGAACTTTGACAACTCTGCGCTGGCATTATACGCTAGACAGAAGGATGTTAACGTCCAATGGGATCAAGTGGCAATTATAAAAACGACGACGAATAGGCAAACGGTCAAAAAACATCTTGAGAGATTGGAAATCTGCAAGGCGCACATGACAACTGGTTGTATAAACCATATAGATGCGGACTCTGTCTACCGTGTGGAGATCCTTTTACATTAATTAATGTTATTAACGGACAATGCTGGTTTCGTTGGATCTTATATAAAGGGTGTTTTTATTTTTTTAAACTGACGGTACTCAGAGACATCTGTAGTGCAATCTAAAGCTTAGTTCACACTGAGCGCGATTCGCTGGCGAAAGCGAAAAACAGAGCGAATAATACGTCAGACATGACGTCGTTTCCGGCGAATTTTACCATTTCGCGAATCGCTTCGAAGTTCGGAACTGTCGAGCTTTTTCGCTAGCGAAAAAATTTCGCCACCAATCAGATTCCTTCTAGTTGTCACGTGGTTCTTGTTGTTTACAAGATGGCGACACAAACTTCTTCTCGGAGTAGAGTAGATGTCGAAAAATTATTAGAAGAAATGGAAGCTGCTCCATTTTTGTATATAAAAATGGATCGAAGTTACAAAGATATTCAACTGAAGGAAAATAGATGGAAGTTGATTGCGGAGAATCTTAATTTGACAGGTGAGTGAAGTTTGCATATAGTAGGCCTAACTACAAGTACAAACTATTCGGTGTAAAATGAACAATCAAATTTGAAGCACATGCATTTGTATATTATTTCTTATGTAAATAAAAGATTTAGGTTATTAATAAGATTATTTGGGTTTTAAACATATAAAATTTGCTAAGTTAAATAATGACTCAATTCATATTTAATATGAGACAAATATAAATAACTTTAATATTAACCAAAGAGTTTAGGCAATATTTTGATAGCGATAGATTTAAATACCAAAACATTCTAAAAATATTTAATAACTGATAGTTACTAATAACAAATATTATTGTGAAACATTGAGGGGTGGTTTTTTGTAATAATTACATGTAAATTAAATTAATCAGCTGCAGTCCCCCAAGAATACACTTATAAAAACCTTTTAAGTAGAATTTAAGACAAATTTAACAATAAGTTTACAAACCTAGCATACATAAATCATTAAAAACAAAAAAATACCCATACAAAGTACAGAATGGCAAAATACCACTGTATATTGAATGATTGTCTTTTAAAAGTTTAATTTAATTTTAATAAGTATTTATAAAATAATATAAGGAAGAACAATGCTGTTAATTTTCATTGATTATTATTTATAAATATTTTAACATGAAATTTTATTTTTCTGTTGTTATTATTTTGAAGTTGAAGAAGTAAAGAAAAAATGGAAAAATCTTGTGGATACCTACAGAAAAGAAAAAAAAAATTATAGATGAAAAAAACTAGAAGTGGTGCAGGTGTGGATGACCTCCACAATTGCAATTGGAAATGGTTTTCTCAAATGCACCTATTAATGAATATATTCGATGGACAGGATGTACAATTTTCACAGTATGTAACAGAAGTATATTATTAAATATTATAATAAATAATGATATAAGACAATAAAAAGTCATAGTTAAAAACAAATTTTTTTAAAGTTGAAAAATAATTTAGATAAAACTTCACTTATACATTTTTTCTTTATTTTATTAGAACTAGTAGCAATCTTTTATTAAATGATGGCATACAAAGTGAAGATGTGGAAGAGATGTGTCCTGTTCAGATGTCTTATCCAGGAAGTCCAAATTTTCAAAGTCTTTCAATGTAATATAACTATATATTACTATTCGAAAGTTAATATATAGTTTATATGTTGTTAGTAAATTAATCATTCCTTATCTCAAGTTATTTAATAATAATGTTAAATGCTCTTACATACATCAAATATTTCTTTTTAGTTTATACCTGTATTCTTAAGTCTACATTCATGTTTTAATTTTATTACTTGTTGTTTAATTTTTTTTTATCTGCTATGTATAGCCTATATATATTTATTGTTTTTAGGGATATTTCAAAAGATGTACCTTGCACGTCATCGTCATCTACAGAACAATCTTTGCCACCAAAGCGTCGAAAAAAAAATAAGGAAGATGATGTGCACACTTTAATTCAGTTAACAGAGGCAATGGTGAACAAACAGCAAAAAGAAGACGAGCTGTATCATTATAGTGTCAGTTTAGCTGACAGGTTAAGAAACCTTTCTCCACAAAAGCGAGCAGAGGCTCGTTTTAAGATAGAGGAAGTTATGTATAACATTACAAAAGAACATTCATAAATGTTCTTTTGTAATGTTATACATAATTTGTTATATAAATAATCATGTTGTACATAATAAAATTTTGTAAATAAAACATTCTAGTATTTAAAAATTATTTTATTTCTGATTTTTACATTTTATTATATATTTGTTATTCGATACGATTTACATAATTTAATTGCCATGGTAAAATATTATTTTCTTGAAAATAAGTGGCAAATTGTTCTCTAATGTCTCTTGCACATAGTGAATAATTATGCTGTTGACATGGTCTTTGAGGAAGAGATGGTCCACTTCCTATCTCCTTTCTCCACTGTCCTTCTATAATAGTTCCATCAGCAGCCTCTTTATCAATAAAATGGGGGGACAATAATATTTCATGTCTGAATTTACTTTGCTTTCTTTCGTCATCACAAAATTATGCAGACACACACATGCTTTTATAATACTATCTACAGTTTCTGGAGAGGCTTGAATGCATCTGCATAAAATCCTCTCAACGTGCAGAAAGAATACCAAATGTATTTTCTATAACACGTCTAGCTCGGCTGAGTCTATAGTTAAATATTCTTCTTTTTGTTGTTAATTGTCTACTAGGGTATGGTCTTAGTAAATAAGTTTTTAATGGAAATGCCTCGTCACCTACCATAAAATATGGTAGGTTACTAGGCATTCCACTTATTGGTGATGATTGTGGCCAATCCAATTTTCCAGTTTCCAGCGATCTGCCGAGACTCGAGTGGGAAAATATACCTCCATCACTTCTTCCACCAAATCCTCCTATATCAACATATATAAATCTATACTTGGCATCGCTTACAGCTAGGAGAACTTTACTAAAGTTGCCTTTATAATTATAATATAAAGAGCCTGTATTTGGAGGGCAAACCATTTGTATATGTTTCCCATCTATAGAACCAACACAATGAGGAAAATTCCATCTTTCTTCAAATTCCATAGCAAGATTGACAAATTCCTCTCTGCTTGGAAACTTCAGATATTCTTTTGCCAACACATTCCAAATAGCTTCGCAAGTTTCTTTAATTATGGTACAAACGGTTGATCGACCCATTCGAAATGCAAATGCTTGGGAAATTTGATAATCTCCACTAGCTAAATACCTAAAATTATCAAACAAATCATTTATCACTTGCATTTATAATCTATTATTATATTTCCTTATTAAAATAAATAAATACATTTTCAATATAGATATAAAACGAGATCTCAAAAGTCTTATTTAATTTAAAATATAATTATAAACATATAAGTTTTAAATATCAATTTTTTTTATTTAAACCCACCATTGAACGATTTTTTATGAATTATGAAACAAAATAAGGAATCCTATATCTTATATCTAATCGTAAAAATTATTCTGTGAATCAATGGATAAAGTTATTTTAAACTTACATTGGTGGCAACAAATAAAATTTAAACAAACTAGAACTATATCAATGGCAAGTATGCTTGCTTACTTATCGATATAAAATCACAAATTCTGTTTTATTTCAATCGGTAAATAGTAAAGATCGCGTAATAAACTCAAAACTCTACCTTAATGTGACTTCTAAACGTTCTCTCGGAGATATGGCTTTACGAAAATTCGTATCCTTTCTGCGTATTAATGGCCCTACTCTACAGAGCAATTCATCGAATAATTCATTCGTCATTCTAAAAAACCTAAAAAGTGTTATAATAAATTTTTTGTTATTCATATATTTTCTTACTAAAGAGAATAAAATTAGTATAAACAGTCCTACCTAAAAAAACTCTCTGTCATTCAGTCTCATTTCTCGCACCAAATTAGCATGGTAACCATGTAATTCTCGGTTTTTTAAAATATCTCTCACCCAACATCGCTTTCTTTTTTTAGTATCTTTTTCTCTCAGTAAGTAAACAAACGTGGTTAACAACAGAATATCGGAAGCAGCCATTTTTGTTTTTCGAGATGACGTTTTCTCTTGCTTGCAAATGATTGGCTACTTAAAATTCGCAATCCGCTTTTCGCTTTTGGTCGTAGGGTCAATTTCGCTAAGCGAATAAAAATCGCTTTTCGCTTTTCGCATTCGCTTTCGCTATTCGCTCAGTGTGAACTAAGCTTAACGCGACATACGCGATAAAGAGATTCCGTGAAGAAAAAAGTAGTACCCAAATATGCCGGTAGGGGTGGATTGCTCTACAGATGTCTCTGGCAGGGTGTTTTTTTTACAGCGGACAAAACGGACAGCGGAAAAAATACAGTAGAGAGTCGAAAATCGGCATCAATTGGTGACTGGGGTTGTTCAGATTAGGGATTTGTGCCGATTACGGTCTATGTACGAAAAAATATATTAACCTGTCCGATGTTCAAATTTTTCTTCGTTGCGTGTCGCTTCCTGTTGAATTTTCCTCCGTTGCGTGTCGCTTCGCGTTGAATTTTCGTCGATTTTAAGCCTAACGAAAATTTTTATAATAATAATCGAGGCTATCGTATCGTTAAAAATTATTTCTGCATTTTGTACAAACAAAATAAATATATTGAAGAATATAAAAACATGAAAATTATACTTTAGAAGTAAATTTAGTATCAAAAACGTTCGATTCAGCACGACACAGTCCGACTGAAAATCGTGCCGATTATCGGGCGATTCCGATTACCAGGGTGCCGATTTACGACTCTCTACTGTATATACAGGGTGTTTTTTCCGCTACTTATTTTGTTTATTTATCTATATTTCGTCCGTTTGGGTGTTTTTCGTTAATTTTTATATTTATTCCGAACACATTTTATGTTTTATATTTAATGTTCTATTTTTTTTTTTTTTTGTAACCGAGGAAGATCGTTGAAAACGATTGAAAACGTTATTATTTTATTAAATTTTGCTGGATTGATAGAGGTGTAGTTTATTTAACTTATTCTACTTCTAGTACATAGTTTTATATACTTATAAATAACTACAGACTAATATGTAGAGCCTATATATGAAAACTAGTAAGACTGATAGCCACTTAGCCACCGATTATCCGTCCTTACATTATTATAATATATTAATATAAATTAATCAGTAGAATTACCTTTGCTATTATTTGACTTAAAGATTACATTATAATTATAATCTAACTAAACATTTAAAAGTAATTATCGCTATCTCAAGTGTTAAACCAAACCAAAGTTGAGTTTACTACCTAAATGTGCAAGAAGTTTTACTGATTTATAGTGACCAGTCTAAATAATAAAAGCTTCTTAAATATTTTTAAAAAATGTTTTATTTCCTTTAAAAAAAACATAAATTGCAGGATAAATAGATAGCTAGACAGATAACACTTTATTGCACCAAAAATACATCCGCGCTGGATCCGCGCTGGATCCAGCTGGGATGATTTCAATCCAGCAAAAATCCAGCTGGATTCAAAACACTGCTGGATTGCAATCCCTAGTTGTAAGTAAATCTTTTTAATTAAATCGTTAGTTACGATGGTGTGTCGTCAAAATACTCACTACATCACTGAAAGACTTTATTTACCGCACAAATCACCGAGAAAAAGAAATTTTCGTTAAAAGAAAAAAAAGACATTATTAAGCTCTAAACTAAATGAAAAAATCGTCTCTCTTCTATACACACTAACACTCATATATACAGAAAAAAACATTAAATTTTCCTCTGTATTTTTAGATGTTTCAAGGTTATCAGAGTCATAAAATGTAGAAATATTCGGGTAATTTTTTCTTTGATTGCATTCTGTTTGTTTGTTATATTGTTAACTGCGAGAAAGAAAAAATATTAATTAAAAACATTGTACATTACATGTTATAAAGAATAAATTAAAAGGTAAACGCAATATTTGGTTGATCTGAAATAAAGAATATTACGATTGATTGTGATTCCCTTTACTAATTACTAGTGTTTATGTTTTTTTTTCCATTCGGCCACTCGTGGGTGCATAATTATAAAAATAAGTAAACGAAGTTCTTTAAGAAATCTGCTAAGAATATCAAAACGATTAAAATTTACGATGTGCTCATAGCTTCGTTAGCAGCTAATATACAACTGTATAAACAAGTCAATGACATGATTACTTCAAATGAAACGGGCTATGTTATTGATTTGCTTTGCAATGTTTTAACGTTGTTTTACTGGGTAGAGTCCTATGTTTTAATGCGGTCGAATTCTAAATATCTTCAAAATTAAAGAAAACATTTAATACAATTTTTAATTTAATCGGTCATTAATTTGAATCAAGAATAAAGCAGAATTCCTCTCGTTTAAGATCATTCAGATATGTGAGAAGAATAGATTGGCTATATAGAGAAAAACTTGGTTTATATGGAATGCCAGTTAGTTTTGTAGGGTACAGGAGGATGGCTTTTATGATTGGAATGTAAAACTTGTATTTAGTAAATGGAACTTTATTAGATATTCTTATAGTTTCTGCTGTTGCTTTACGTATTATTTCACAGTGTTAGAATTAGTTAGACATCTTGAATGTTTTAATATTATTAAGTAAGTGTTGTAATGGTTGGATATATCAAAATCTAAATTCTATGTGGTTTGAGCTTGACTGTTCTATTTAATGATCATATTTCTTGGTGATTTCCTAAACATTATGGTTGTTGTTATATTTAATGGAATTATATTCAAATATATTCGATGGAGTAATGGTGATTTCGGTGTGTCAGATTATATGATTCGCATTTCTGGCTTTTACTTGGAGTTTAGAAACAGAATTTGTCTGAACGATAACTTTTTGTGTCAATCAGTATAAATAGGTTTTGTGACAGAATAGTATCTAAATTGTAATTTTGTTAAGAAATCTCTGTCAGCTCGAAGTGACTAGGTCATTTTTCTCAAAATATTTGATGATCTTAAATGTTTTTTTAATGAATCCGTAATCGAAGATTCTTTTCATATTAATTGTGTCCGTTGTGTGTTTTGGAACGAGCTGAAGCAGTACTGCGGTAAATTTAGATTGTCAAAATTTGAATTTTTAAAAATAACTTCTTATTTTTTTGTAAATATGTGGAATAATTTTTTACATTTCATTTCCCATTTTTATAAATTTTGCTCTTGAACTTATTTCCAGAAGGTTTATCATCGCTCAGTATTATAAAGTACGCAGAATTCTAAAGAATTCTGATATTTTCTAACGACCAAATCACACAAACCTGGAGAAAAGAGTTCTATATGCAGGGCTTAAAGTGACTCTCTTTTTTAGCTTTTGTTCATAGCCCCTCTCTTTTTTTAGCTTTTTCTGAGAAAAACTCACGTTTTTAGCTTTTTTCACTTCTCATGTGAATTTTTTTTTCGTAAATGTGCTCAGGAGAGAAATAGTGACCAGCACGCACCCATACACTTTATGGATCTTGCACGACATGATAAGGCACTGTCGTATACACATGTAGTGTACAGTACATGTATATAGACTAACAAAACGAAAAGCTTTCCAAAGCGTGATACTCTGCACATGCTGTAGGAATTTGCGTGTGTGTTCTTCTTGCTTGTATTCTTCTGAAATACCGATCTCCGTGGCGCTTCGATACAATCACACTGCATTAAGACATAGTACACTTCTAGTTCCGCGTTAAGAGTGATTCTTATGCGGCATTATTTTTATCATTTGTATTTATTTAAGCGCAGTGGACAAAAGAAAGAAATAGATTTTATTTAATACTAACAGTAGAAACTCATGTTTTTACTTCTACTGGAGTTTACGCTTTTATTTCAACTTCGACCCTTTAGTTACGAAAAGTGGGGAGACGGGCATCACGTGATCGCGTACCTGACTTTTTTCAAGACTGAATTTTAAAAATTGTTTTTCTTATATTTTAAAATTAAAAAATAAATTAAATATTATCGGAAATGCTAAACTATAAGTACAGTGTGTTTTACAATATCATTGCGAGCAGATATAGCCAATTATTTTATAAACGTATTTATTATTTTAATTTTTATAAATTATTTAATTTCGATGCAACGTGATCAATTAATTACTGTGCCGCGTTAACATGGGCGTAGCCAGAAAGGGGCATGGGTGGCACACCCCCCAGTTAACCTGGTGCCCCTCCCCAGAGAATTACAGCCTCTATTAGTCCCCCCATAACAAAACCCTGGCTACGCCAATGCGCGTTAATTAACATGGAGGCGATACTCAATTCAATTACTTTTTCATTTCAGACGTTAATTACAGTGTTATTTTAATGTAATTTTATACATAATGTATGTTTATTATAATTAATAAATTTATATAAGAATAATATCTATGTCTAATAAAAACAAAGCGATTATAAAAATAAAAAGCGTGCGTTGCATTTCGATCTTTTGTAAGCGAAATTTTATGATTTTAATTTTTAAAAAATGAGATTTTTATTTATAATTTCTGTAATTTGATCTATAAATACAAAATTTAAACTTATCAAATATGAACTCTCTATAAATAATTTCATCGTTTACTTGTTGACATCAGATTTGTTAAATTTCATGAATTTGTATTATGTTTTAACTTCGCGGTTTCTACTACCTTTGAAGTTTAAAGCTTTGTATATTTTTTCTCCTGAAAGTAATTGACTCTGCCGGTTCCCTACTGTGAAGGACAACAAACTGCTAAACATTTAATTACATTGTTTTCATAAACTCTCTTCTCTGTCAGATGAGGGTCAAATGACTAACAAATTATTCTTAATTGCCTACTTGGACATTACTTATTAATAGGACTTTATAGTGGTGTTTAAAGATTGGCACAGTAATGAGAGTTAGTTCAAAAAAGAACAAAATTTCTTTATTATATTACCTGTAGTAATAATTTCTGTACACATATTATACGTGTTTCGGGCTAGCATGCTCCTCCTCAGCAGTATTACTACCAAACACTAAAAAGTAACAATAACAAAACAAATTTGTTACTGCATAACATAAAATTTCTTAGCAATAAAATACAATTTTAAAACTTACTGTAAATACTTATTCCAAACCCGAGTATAACTGGATTTTTTTTTTTTTACAATTAAACCTTTCACTGTATAATTAAAATTAAATAAACAAAGTCAATAAAAACTGTAAATTATTAAAATCTAATTGGCCTGCATTGAGTTTTCATGTGCCCCGTACGGAATTCCCACCATTAAAATTGATTGCGATGAGATGAAAAGTGAGCTGTGCGTTGGTCTGTAGATTTTAATAATTTACAGTTTTTATTTATTTTGTTTATTTAATTTTAATTATACAGTGAAATGTTTAATTGTAAAACGAGAAATATCTAGTTATACACGGGTTTGGAATATGTATTTACAGTAAGTTTTAAAATTGTATTTTATTGCTAAGAAATTTTAAGTTATACAGTAACATATTTGTTTTGTTATTGTTACTTTTTAGTGTTTGGTAGTAATACTGCTGATGAGGGGCATGCTAGCCCGAAACACGAATAATATGTGTACAGAAATTATTACTACAGGTGATATAATAAAGAAATTTTGTTCTTTCCTGAACTAACTCTCATTACTGTGCCAATCTTTAAACACCAGTATAAAGTCCTATTAATAAGTAATGTCCATGTAGACAATTAACAATAATATTAGAATTAAAGGACAGTAAGGTTTTTACAATTACTTGACTAACAAATTGTTTTATTGTATTCAGGGGAATAGATTTGGAGACTAGTATTACCAGTAATGAATTCTGTGATTTTATTTTTAATATTTAAAAAATATTGGAAAAATTACCAAATAAATGTTTGAGACACAATTACTAGTGGCATTGCTACGTAATAAACAAGCAACTCACTGATTCTGCCAGTTGTTTTTTTTCTTCTTTAATTACATTTTTTTATAAAAAAATCAAAAAATGGCATTTGAAATTTGGCATATTATATGGAAAAACATTCTGGTAATTATGTTACTATTTCATTTGCTTTGCTGTGTAACGGTGGGAATTTTGTACGGGGAAAATGAAAACTTAATGCAGGCCTGTTCTGGCTTAATGCAGTCTTACTGGTCACTTTTCTGGAGTATAAAGTCAGCGTAACTATTTTCATATTTAATCTTATCAGTCCACTTAATAATCAATCTAATATCATATGCAATGTTATTGATATCAAATATTTGTGCGTTTGTGTGTTTTTTTAATAACGCCTATTTTAGTTCACTATAACACTATTAGCTATTTTAGCTTTTTTTCAGTGGGAACTGTCTTTTCTCACTTTTTTTCACTGACCTGACTGCTTTAAGTCCTCTATATGCTTTTAAAAAGGATATAGTATATTTTAAAAGATACGTGGACAACGTACTATACTTATTTTATGGAAGAATAATTGTAAGATAAGTAAATTCGTAGAAGGGATAAACAATAACAACAACGGCCTAAAATTGAGAATGGAACAGAAAAGTTCCTTAGTTATCCATTTTCTAGATATTAACATTATGTTCAAGAAACGACATTTTTCTATCAGTGTTTACATCAAACCAACGTACAGCTCACTTTTAATCTCATCGCAATCAAATAACCCATACCGTTATAAGTTGGCAGCATTCTGAGCTCTTATCACAAGTGCCTTTCTGTATGTTGTTGACACAACAAAGGAAATCGACAGAATCGTACAAGTAGCCTTATCCCTTGGATATAAAAAACGCACAATAGCAGGAATTGTTAAAAAATATGAGATGGGCACAGAAAGAAGTTCAAAACACGATCCCAGTAAAGTCACAAAGTTTACATACAATAAGAACATGAAAGGCATTATAAAATAAATTGCAAACCGCAGAGACAAGAATGGTTCTAAGAAGAGCTCCGAACCTATATATAATCTTAAGAGATGATAAAGATCACCTTAGAAATCCAGAAAAAGCAGGTCTGTACAAAATTCTTTACGAGAACACACAACTAGGAATCAAAAAAGATTACATTGGAGTCACAACAAGAAACTTGGGGATAAGACTTAAAGAACACAAGTGCAATGTTAGAAAAGGCTTTTACTCAACGGTACTTTCGTAGTTGCCGCAGACCCAAGGCTCAACAATAAAATGAGATGAAGCGATTATTGTCAAACCCTTGCGCTTCCCAACGTTAGCAAATTCCGCTGAGAAAATTTAAATTTACAAAAGCAAGCTGGAAGAGGCATACATAAATGCAAGGGACGCAGACAGCCTAACGACAGCGCGGAACTTTATAGTCAAAAAATGTCACACGATCTCGTAGTCTTGTCTTAGTTTATATTTACATGTTTCATCAATTATTCCTTATTCCTTATTCCTTTCCTTAACAATTAATATTCTAATACATAATCCTAATTTATTCCTTAACAATTTACGACTATGTTTATATAAAGTATCACTAGTAGATTTATTTTTACTTTTTTATTTTTTTATACTTTTTATTAATTTTACTTTTATTTCTATTACTATCTGATTTTATTGTATATTTATATTTGTATATATTATTTTTCAGTTATTTTCTTGTTTTTTCCGTTGTTGATTTTTTGAATTTTTGAACATATGTATTCTATTTAATGGAACGCCAATATAGTTTCTCACGTTAAGCCCGAAGATGACCTATTCAGTAGGCTGAAAAAGTTACTTTTTCAATTAAACTATCTCGGCAACAGAAAGGAGTAGTGTGGTAAATTACATATTTTACTTATTACGAAAATATACAATTTTTCATAAAACCTGTCCTACCCCAAAATTAAAATATTTGCTGTTTTATAATAATTAGTTATATTAAAATTTTTACAGTAAATTTTGAAAACAGCTGGTGCCACCAAATGTTGCAACGAAAGTTAAGCAATCCGGTGCTGAATTGTTTACATTTTTATGTAAGTCTAGATCCTTGAAATAATTCGTGCACGGAATGCGACTAGTTCATTAGAATCTCAGCCAGATTCAACCATATTAATAATTAACTCACTATGGTAAATTTGTTTTGATATCATTGACATTTAATTCTAAAAATTATTCTCTCTCGAATAGATATCAATTAATTGCAAGGTTTGAAGTTCTTATTAATTAAATTTAGGAAAAGTTTTTGTAAATTAATCAAATTATTTTATGTTTTGGTATCGAGTAGTTCTTCAAACCTTTAAATTAAGTTATAGTTATATAATTTTACAATAAAAATACAAGATAACTTACCACCGAAAGTTTCATGAGTAATCAACTTGCTTCCAAGCAGAAACAGTACGAACGGCAATTTCGTATTCATATCTTTGCTAGTTTTCAGTGTACCAGTATAATTAAACAAATTCACTAGAAAATTAAAACTTCAAATATTTTAAATTGAAATAAGAAATTTGTTAAAATTATTTTCTAATGTATAAGATGGAAATATAGATAATACCACCTACCTAGTTGAAGTTTTCGTGATTGCTGAGCAGTAATCAAAACTCTCATAGAGCTTATAAGAGCTTATATTATTCACCGTAAACAATATATTAGTTTTTGTTATTGGTTTATTAAGCTTTTGCTAGAAGCTTTTTAAGTTGAAGATTAAAATCAATAAATTAATCAATTTTAATATTCCAGCTGTGTGTTTTTACTGGCAAAAATAACTTATTTTAAATATTCATTACTTTCAAAACAGGCAATCAACTTATATCGATTTGTAAATTATATAGCAGTGATATAGAAATTCTAAAATATCGATTATTATTGTTATAAAAATTTAATCTTTTTAGATAATTTATTTTCAAGATAAGAAATAAATTTTTAATGTGCAATTAAATATATTTTAAATATTTATACAAAAATTATACAAAACATATGGTTATTTATTTTAATTGAACAACCACACCAAGTATAATTTCATTCGTAATTATTCAACAATTGATGAATCATTAGATTTATTTTGCTATAGTTGGTATTTCCTGTAGTCTACAATGAATAAACATTAAAAAATGTAAACTCTGAATTTCTGTTTATACAAGGATTGCTTAATTTTTATTTCTGCACATTAACTTAAGAGTGCTTCAAAGTCTGTTTTTCGTTTACTCAGTTTCACGCTGCTGTTAGTGACGAACGGGACCTGATATAACGCAGAAACACAGGTTCTGTTTTTCGAAAATTTCTCAGTTTTCGATTATATTAGTAACAATATTTATGTGTGCATATTCGGCAGTTTTGTTTTTTCTTGGTATATTCGAAATACGAAATAGTACCAAGAAATTTTGAAGAATTATTAACAGTTGTGAAGAAAAAAGAATACTCTTGTGAGACGTTGAAGAAGTCGGCTATAAAAAACTT
This sequence comes from Centruroides vittatus, assembly GCF_030686945.1. Lineage (NCBI taxonomy): Eukaryota > Metazoa > Arthropoda > Arachnida > Scorpiones > Buthidae > Centruroides > Centruroides vittatus. The sequence continues at coordinate 5,368,420 of NW_027122385.1, forward strand.
TTTTGTGTTAATATCAATACCGCTGTATATTTTTTGGTATGTTTAATTATTTATATGGAACAATCACTTTAGGTCTTGAGTTATTATCTCTAGCATAAACATGCACATATTGTATATGACAGTATTGTAACTCCATTAACGATTAAACAGAAAGAAGCATTAGTATTTTCCGAGAAAGTGTTCTTAACCTTTCAACAGTGGAACAGTCAGGTGTGGGGCTATCACTTAGTTGTAGAGAAGAAATGTGGGAAATTTTTAAAGTATTTTTTCAAGTATTTTTTCTCATTACTGTTTCGGAAAAAGATTTTGTAAACAGTTTTGTCTAGTAAAGAAAAGTCTTTTTTTATTGTTACATAATTCATTTTTTATGTGAATTTTTTTTCCGGTAGTTTTTGGCTAGTTTTTGGCAATACCCCCAAAAGAATTTAGCGAGTATAGTCGTCCCTCACCACTGCCACGCGATCGCCTTGGATGACTATACTCGTCCCTCACTGTTAAGAGGTTAACTAATATGTTAATCGTATTTTCAAAGGATTTACTTAGATTTAAAACAAGATTTAACGAAAGGTATGTAGTTACTTTTATATTTTTAAATAGTTCAAATATTTAACTTTAATATTTCATTACTTGTCTTTTTACACTCCTCTAATTTTATCCACATGTTATTACCTCATACATTATTGCTTGTAAATAATTAAAAATTGATATTTTAATTTTTTCTGTGAATTTCATATTTGTGAAGTAGAGTACAGATCCTAAGTTGATATCATTTTACAACGTTTAATTTCATTTTTTTTCATTAAGGATTTATTAATATCTGCTAATAATGTGCTCCACAAAAGCGCAGAACCGCTGCAAATTTACTATACGAAGATCAGGTGTTACAAGTATGATGTAGCTACCTTTCATATATTGTGTAGGATTTAGCAAAACATAATTTGTCGAAACTGATTATGATCTATATCGCAGCAAACAGTAGAAACTGTAAAAACAATTGATTGTAAGAACTACAAATGCATAGAAATGCGTCGACTAGTAAACGAATGTGAAGTATAATTTAGTAAGTTATTTTCGCATCTCCTTTACTAATAACATAGAAAATGCGATTTGCCATACAACCAAGGATTTTTTTATCCTCGATGTTTCAAGGAAGTTCCAAGAAATAAGAATTGCTTGTTTTAAGTGTTCAACGTCGGCATACTGACGATTTTGGTAATAAACTCGGTCACCCAAAATCCCCCAAAAGTTTTATATACAGTTACATTGAAAAGAACGAATTGCTCAATCCGTTTATTTTTAAACCACAGTTTCATATCTCTTGATTCACGGATAGCTGCGCTGTCCTGATGGAAAATAACAGGAATTCTTCTAAATGTACTTGTATGGCAGCAATTTGTTCTCCAGAACTTTTTAACAGTCAGCACTATTCATGCAACAGGTAACGAATGCTAAATCCAATCTTCACTATGCAGAAAAAAAACCCCAAACTAAAAACTCAAGCTTCCGATGTTCTTCGCGAAAAGTACTTGGGCTCTTTTCGTAAATCGTGCCAAGTGAATGCTTAAAAATCTAGCCCATACAAATTAAGTGTCTTTTTGTCCCAAAAGATTACCTATACCACATAAAGGTTGTTATTTTTTGTGGTAGCATGATAGGACTAAACGAGACAAAAACTTTACTTTATTCCACTGATTGGACATATTTTTCCTAGCAAGATAGGCGTAAAATCAGGAGTACTCTTCACTTAACACTCAACAATGTTGTTGTCGTGTAAAACATTCTAACAGTTTTGTGATGTACTTCATTACCCCAATCATGCCAAATATAACCCGTTGACGTGGTGGATTAGAGACTGCATTAACAATACATATGCGTTCTTGCAGAGTAAGCTTTGAAGGACGTCCACTTCTATGCTTTGGTGCATAATTTGCAGGATTTGACAAATAATGCTGAACTAGTTTTTGCAACGCTTGATGCTGTTTGCTACAGCCTGACGAGTTAAACTAGTGCTTTTCACACTATAATTTGTTCTATAACAAAGTGTGTTAAATGGGTACCACAAGCATTATGAAAAAAAAAAAACTTTTACACTTGAAATTCAGAAGGAATATCGCGGTTCTGTACTTATGTGGCAGTATGTAAATTGACCTCACTGCTATTCCGCACTCAGCCACGAACTAGATGCTCAAGTTTCCGAAAATTTCGTTTATAGAAGTAGTTTTGTGAGCATTTTATTGTTTCGTGCTTTTTCTAGAAACAATGTAAAAGAATTGACAAATTTTTATGAATTTCCAGAAAATCGCCATTCTGCTTAGAGAAAAAGAGAAGTAAAGTAATAATTTATACTAAAAATTTAAGACAATTATCTTTTTAAACTATCAGTTAGCAGAGGTCAAAAATTCTACATATACCTTTACCTAACTGAATAACGTTAAAAATGAAGGAATATAAGAACCAGCAGTAGTTGAATTTCAAACTGAGATCACAAATTTAAGATAATACATAACAGAAATTTTCATTTTAAATCATACGGTGGTTCCATAAGTCTGAACGAAAAAAACAATATGATCTTTTTTTTATCGATTTAGAAATAAATCATAAAGTTGAGTAAGCAGTAATGAATTAAAATCAATTTCATGGTGGGAATTCACAGTCCTCGAAAGGCATCAAAACATTTAATACGACACATCCAAACTTTTCACTATTCACAACTTTGATGAGCATGTAGCCTGCTAAAATTTTCCACGACTCAATGTTTGCATGTTTTATTATAAAAATATCTAATATTCGTTGTTCCTTACTAATCTGCTCCTGTACCTATAAAAGTAACGACAGAAATGAAGACAACTCCTATGTATCCACATTTGTGTGTCACCTTGTATTTGTATCGGTATGTGTAAAGTTGTTTAATTTAAAGATTCAAACTCAAAAAGTTTCCAAGTTAAAATTACTATATTATATAAAAATAATGTCTACTTTATTTCGAATATATATATATATATATCCTGGAGTGATTGAATTAAAATATTATAGATTTTTAAGTGTTTATCAATTCGATTACCGAGTTCTCTAATCATTTGGAATTATGTAATTATGATCTGATTTTCAAGACGATATTAAAAGAAGTTAACAGTATTTTAAACTGATGAACTGAATGGTTTTAATTATATTCTAGATAAGTAAATGTTCGTTTTACTTATTTAAAAAAGTACGTTAAAAATACGTTAATACGTTGTATGATTAAGAATTTTAATAATACTTTTTCAATTTCAAAATTGGACATTAAAGAGATTCTAGAGTTTATAAGAAACTAACAGGTAGGCCCGGCGTTGCTCGGGCAAAAGTAACGATAGCGAAGATTAAGATTATTACATTATAGTCACAAAAAAGAGAGTAATCTCGTCAACGAACTAAGTTTTTCTAAAGAAAGGTCGAATTTGAAAATCGAATGTTCTAATATTGTTCGATTTTCACTTTCATTGTTACTTAACACTTTGGTACTTAAATCTGGTACCATAACTCTGCACCGAATTTCAACTTTCAACTCCTAATTGTTTTAGCGAATATTAAGATTATTTCGTTATAGTCAACTTTACCCGTTTTCACAGAATGCAAGAATTGGGTTTTCCCTGTTTCCAGAATAATTACAGAATTTTTAGATAGGTCTAAAAATATGTTCGATTTCCCGCAAAAACGAAAAGAAACTGCATCTGCGTCTTGCACGTCGCTTTCTCTAAACACTTCCATTGTTACGTAACATTTTCATTGTTGATGGAAGTGTTAAGACTTAATCCTGTCCTTCTTGCCCATGGGGAGGAATTTCGAAAAATCCCTTTTAGCGTGTGTTCACGTGACGTACCCTAACTGGGTACTAAATTTCAACTTTCAACTACTAACCGTTAGGACACGTCTCGATAATGTATATAGAAGCTTTAATCCCGTCCCCCCGTGGGGAAAAATTTCGAAAATTTCCTTCTTAGTGTGCGTTCTTGTGACGTACTCTAACTGTGTACCAAATTTCAACTTTCAACTTCTAACTGTTTGGGCTCTGCGCTGATTATTATTATTATTATTATCAACTCGTCTCAATTATATATATAGATTTACAAGTGATACGATGCCACCATCGAAACACAGAAAAATCGTCCTATAATCCATTAATATTAGTAGTATATATAAGAGAGACTCTGGGATAATTTGTTAAACTTTTAAGACTTTATAACTTTTATCCTAGTAACGCTCAACATTCCAAGGGAAAGACGTCGACCAGGGGTTAAAAATGGCAAAAACCGTTGAATCGTTCGAGCCTATCTACGATATTTGCATTCCAAAAGCTCTCGTAGACATTAAAACCACGCCCATTTTTGTTGCCCCTTCGGATATACTTCACCGCAAAATGTGAGCGAGCATTTTTAGAATACGCCGCCGCCGAGTCTTAAGAGAAACGATATTTTTTATTAAGAGATTTTTTGTTTATATATAGATCTATTTACAATACGATGAGTCTTAAGAGAAACGATATATGTTTTATGATTTTTTTTCTTTACAATACGACGATCGCCGACGAGTCTTAGATCTCTCTTAACCCTTCGTCACGCGCGCGCTCAGTCAAATCGGCACCAATTTAAAAAATTAATTAATAAAAATTTAACATCGGAAAACGGGTATTTTTACTTTAATCCAGTTTACTAATATGTTTGTAATCGAATTCAGTCAAAAAAGTTTTAATTTCATCATAATTTATTGATGATTTTAATTTTTTAATATTAGAAGGTAATTAGCATAAATTACAAAGTGTCGTGTTTCATCTTCGCTCCCGTTCAAGTTTATTGCTCTAGGCACGCGCCGATGTTTGTTTTTAGTTCTACTGGTGATTAGGCTTTTATTTCAACCTCGTCCGTTTTGGTTACAGAAGATGGGGAGACGGGCGTCACGTGATCGCTTACCTCACATTTTACCACAGAAATTACCTTACCTTGAAAGTTTTATTTTTTTTCTCGATTTTAATTATTATTAACTATCTTTTTTTGATGGATTCTCATACTTATATGTGTTATGAAGTTGCAGATATTTTTTTTATTAAGTTTTACAAATTTATGTTTTTTTCTTCGATTTTTATATATAAAATATACGAAAATTCAAATATTTATTAAAATTTATCAGAAATGCTGAACTATAAGTACAGTGTGTTTTACAATACTATTGCGAACAGATATCGTCAATTATTTTATAAACATATTTATAATTTTAATTTTTATAAATTATTTAAATTGATGCAACGCGACGCGCTCAGAATCAATTAATTACTGTCGCGCGTTACTTAAGATGGCGATGGGACTCGATTCAATTACTTCTTCATTTCAGATGTTAATTAAAGAGGGTTATTTTAATATAATATTAAATAATGTATGTTTATTATAATTAATAAATCTATATAGGAATAATATATATTAATTACTGATTGTATTTAAAAAATAAAAAAACGGAACAAAAATATAATAGAAAAAAAAATGTTTATACTACACGAAAATGTTTTTTACATCTATTCTATTAGATCTATAATAATCCTAACGATGGTGGACTTCACGCCGATCTCTGAATAAGCAAGAGACCAGATAATTGACATCCAGGCGTTAAGTGTCGCCTGGATGTCAATTATCTCGTCTCTTGCTTACATCTATTCTACTTTCAATACAAGAGTTATATAAATAATAATTAAGATAAACAGTATAAATTGGTAATACAAATAAAATTATATTATATATTATTTATTTATACATTTAAATATTCATTTCTATTATTCGTTTATACATTTTACATTATACAATGCTAAAACTTTATGTACATCTTGTATTGCAAGAATTATAATTAGCGTGTGCAAAAAAGTTATTTTTTTATTTTCTAGGTTAGGCATACGGGGTTTCTTTCACTGATTTAGCAGACAGGACCTTTTGGATGCAGTATCCAACAAATGAACAACTTTTATTGATATATATATCAATAAATGTCATTCATTTGTTGGATACTTTATCCAAAAGGTCCTGTTTGCAAATCCGTGAAAGCAAGCCCTTATGCCTAACCCAGAAAATAAAAAAATACAGAAAAATAGATAATATAAAAAATGAATACGTTCATAAAGTGTTAACTTTCTAATTGTGTTCTTCCACTCAGGGAAATGTTGTGATGGTGTCATAAAACTTTAAAAAATAATTAAAAAATACCATTGTAAGAAATTAAATTATTTCCGGTCAAATTTCAGTTTATTAGAAGTAATTCACTTTAAAATAACGCGATTATAAACAAAGAAGCGCGCGCGCCACCACTGCGCCTATTTTTAGTAACAATGACTGGCGGGAAATTTGAAAATTGAAATCCGCGATAACGCGCGCCATAGTGCCGATTCGGCACCAATAATTAATTAAAAATAACGGAACGCTTTAAGCAAAAAATGAATAGCGCATCGTAAAATTGAAGAAAAATTAGACAGGTAATAATTTTTTCAGATTTTTCAGACAATTAGAATTTTTACACGAACTAATTAAAAATCGATTAGTGCCGAATCGGCACTAGGCGCGTGACGAAGGGTTAAGAGAATCAATAATTTCTTTATTTAAGAGAATTAATATTATTATATATATATAACTTTAATATTTAAGATATTTTTTTCTTTTCGTTAAGCCAATGCCATCTGTTGGCAAAATATTAAATTGTTAAGTCAAAGGTGCCATCTGTTGGCAAAATATTAAACTTCATTTTTTTTAAATTATTTTCCTTCGAAATTTCGAAGGCGATTAAAAAAATAACAAACAGCGCAAACCGTCCGTCGCTATTCGGATCGCGCCATTTGCTATTTGGTTTTTATCGATTCTTTTACGATATATATATTTTTTTCCTCTTTCTTTTATTAGTATACTTTATATTTTTTTGTTAAATCATCTTAAGAGAATCAATATTTTTATTTTATATTTTTATATATAAGTTTTTTCTTGTTTTATATATTTATATATTTTTATTTTATTTTTTATATTTATATATTTTTATTTTTTATATTTATATATTTTTTTGTTAAGCCGGCACCATCTGTCGACTAATTAATTTGACACAATTTTTTCTTTCTCTTGTTCTTTTTATTATGAATAAGAACAAAAAGTTATAATAAAAATGATTACAGTAACAATAAAATGAGAGATACGTTTTCTTCATTACAAAAAATTATAATAAACATGATTACATTAACAATAAAAAAATGAGATACATTTTCATCATTACAATAATTAAAAAAAATCACTACATTTACGAAAATAAAGGATTACAATAATATTTGTTTTTCTGATATTTCAAACATTCTCTCCCTAGAAATAAGAACAAAAAAAGTTATAATAAAAATTATTACAATAACAATAAAATGATTACATTTTTTTCATTACAATAATTAAAAAAAATACGTTACATATATGAAAATAAGGATTACAATAATATAAAAAATGATTACATTTTTTCATTTTAAAATAGAAATTATATGAATAATATAAAAAAAAGTCGATAGAAAAGTATTCTAAATACCTAAGAAGAAATCGAATAATGTCCGTAAGATAGCATGTCTATTCCGTTACTTAAAATATATTTTTTATCATAAAAAGCTGAAAGAGAGATTTTATTTTGAAATTGTGTCGTAATTACATGGTTCTTACTTATTATTTGCGTTTGTGTGTGTCGAAATTGCTTTTTCTTAAGTAGTGTTTCTTTATAAAGATCGTGGTAAAAAGTTTGTTTAACAACTGATTTACTTATACCTTTCGCTGTTTTTTTTTTCAATACATTCTCCCGAAATTGAATACATTTTAGCTTTTAGACCGATAAATTCCGAAATAGCCATGGAGTTCGCCTCATCTTTGAAATAACCTAATTTATTTTTATTTTCTTCGGAGAATAACGGATGATCCGATGGATAGTTGCTAAAATCGAATATGTTGGCCAGATTGTGTTTAAAATCAACATAGACATCATCCGTATGAATTTCTAATACTAAAGAATCGGTGTCCGTATACAAGAGCCTAACCCTATCTTTATAATAATTTTTAAATATTTCGTAATATGTATAATACATATGCAATTTACTTAACTCTAAAACACAAAAGCCTATGTATAGTGGCTTATTCAGTAATAAATTTGTTCTCTTTAATCTGAAAATGCCACACTCTTCGTTTATTATTTGGAAACTCTCTAGCGCGGGATCGTTTACATATTTTTTACATTGCTTTTTATCCAATCCCGCTTTTAAATTTATTTGTTTACGAACGTTTTGCATACATTTTCCATAAAAACTGTTATTCATTAATTTAAAAAAATTTTTGTCAAACTGGCTTTTACTGGCTTTTCGTTTTTCATTATTAAAATAAATATATGGTTTTAAATATGGGGATTGTTTAAATGAAAGTATTCTATAGATTTTTTTTAAAATTAATCCTTCTTTTAGGTAATATTTTAAGTTTCTATAATGTATAATATAATGAAATTTATCTTTTAAAGTCGGAACTAATTTTTTAATATTATTGCTAAATTTTAGATTTAAAGAAGATAAAAGCGATTTCTGATATTCGGATAAATCTTCGTATTCTATTTTTTCATGATTTACTGCGAGGGGAAAATCGTTATGACGATTATGTAGCGAAACAGGATATTCTAAATCAACTTCGAGTATATATCCTATTTCGGATTTTAGAGGGACATTTTTTATATCAAATTCATCAATTTCCGTTCGACGTAACCAACGAAATTCTCCATATGGGAGATATTGAACCATACTCAATCCGTATAGATTATTGCTATCAATCATCACTATATAACTATGAGGCTTCGATTTATCATAAGTTTGAGATACGTAAGGGTTATTAGCGCGACTAAAACGCTTAGATACTAACGAGAGCCCGCCTCGAAGGCCGGATTCAACGAAAAGATACATGTCTAGATCCGTAAAAAGCTGTAATTCTATTTTTGCCATTTTTAATCCTGCAGTAAATGTAAGATGGGGAGAAGTTAAAAAATGAAGAGGATCGAGATCGTAATATTTTAATGATAAATTTCGAAAATTTGTAAAAATATCAGCGAGTAAAATTGTATCGACAAATTGATATAATTGCAAATAATCAGAAAATTTTTTACAATTAAAAGCTTTCCAGACAAGCCGAGCTAAATCGTAATCTTCGGAACTTATGTGGCTTCTAGTTAAATCATTATAAAAATATTTTTTGTCGGGTAAAGAAGTATTATTTAATTTTGAAATATTATTAAACCAACTATACGGAAAAACGCCTTTTCTTTTCAACAGATAGCTATTTTTATTATCGGAAAAAAATTGTTTAAAGATTGGAAAGTCGTACTTTGACTGTACTAGATTATCTGTCAATTTATTTAAAGAAGCGTTTAAAAACTGATAAGAATCTAAAAATTTAAAACAATCTAAAGAATATGTAGTATATTTTTCCATATTGATGGGAACTATACTTAAAGAAGATATATACTTTTTAGTAATATCTTTTAAAATTAGATGCGAATCGTAACCAGAAAAATTATGCAGAACAACGGGAATAAATGGTTTTAGATTTAAATTCAAATTGCACCCCTGACAAGCCACCCCCCGAAATCGGCCATTTAGGTGATTATGATCGATTACGCTTACATCATTAGAGGAAAATTTTCGTCCGCAAATATAACATTTATCTCGATTAATAGAATTTGGAATTGTTTGAGGATCTAATGGAATGTTCAGTTTTATTTCTTTAATAAGATGTTCCGACAATGCTTTCAATCGTGATAGGAAATCCTCTACTGCATTTAACCCACAATAAAATTTAGAATAGATGATTCTTTCGTTTTTATCTAATACGATCATAGCGTAACAAATCGGTTTATGAATTTGCGTAACAGTACTAAAACTAGTATCTGTCGATTGCATCGCATTAGAAACCGTTTCAGTTAAACATTCAAAATCGCAATATACGACTACGGCATGTTTAAGCATTTTAAAAAATTCTGTAAATTTAAGAATAGAATTTTCGAGTTTAGGAACCGACAGTCTTTGAAATTTGAAATTTGTACATATTTCTCTGTGTAAGTTTAAACTCGACTCGCGTTGAAATCCGTTTAGACAATTATTACAATAGTAATAAAGAGATCTTTGCTTTTCGTGTAAAAGTCTATTAAAATTCCGTATTAAAAAATAATGTTGCTTATAAAGTAATAAATTTACATTTTTATCGAACTTAAATTTACTTATATAATAAGGAAAAACGACAGCCTTATAACCATATACATTAATACTAACAGTATTTGATTTCTCAAAACTCGATATCTGATCCAAAGAAACGGGAAATTTTAAATTCGAACAATTAATAAATTTTAAATATTTTCTGTAAGTAGATACTTTATTTTTATTATTCGCAAGCGGGAAAATAGACGCGAGAATGCAATAAACGAAACATTTATCGTCTTTACATTGAATATTTAAAAGACATTTTTTGTTTGCTAATTGTTTGGGCAAAATTATCGATCCGCACCCGCCATTAATTGTATCATATGACGATCTATGAACATCTATAAAAGCCAGTTTATAAATTATCCATCCACTACCTAACGTAACGGCGATTGATATATCGCTTAGAATTTTTTCTATCGCGTTATCGATATTTTTCCAAGCCAAAAACGGGGATAAAACTCGTTCAGCATAGCTTGTAAAAAAAAATCTTTAAAATCATATCGATGTCCTGTTTCTACGCATTTATACATTATTACTTTAAGACTAATAACAAATCGAATTCTATAGTCATTTCCAAAATTCGTAATTACATTAAATAATTCGGATTTTATATCTCTAAAAAATATGACCGGATCAACATACTCGAGATTAGATTTTCGATAACATTGTAAAAAATTTTGAAAAGCGGATTCTATTAGCAAAAACATTTTTTCTTTACCTGATGTAATCTAGGTCGAGCTTTTTTTTCCCTCGTTGTTCGAACAATATTCTTTGAAGGGAGAGAATTGTTTTTCTGATAAAAAAAACATTCAATTAATTTACATAATTTTTTTAAAAAACGTTATAAAATTGGAAAAAAATTTTTTTACTTACTTTTATTTACATGTACTCCTCCAAGAATTTTTCTACGGCTGCGAAAGCTTTTTGGAAAAAAGGGAATTCCTTGATAGGAATATTAAATCTGTTTTGAATCTCTGCATTAGAGTTTGATTTTGCTAAGCAGATGTAAAATTGCTGGCGAAATTCCTTAATTTCTAAATTATAACCATGAGAAATATATACAGAATATGGTGGAATCGACTTATAAGTTGTTTCGTCTTTTGAAATAATTAAATCGTATTTTTTCTTTTTATCGGCTGGCGCATCATCATTTTTTGTAGCTTTTCGCTTCTTAGAAGTAAAAGGATGATCGATTACAAATAAGGATTGAGAATCTAAAAAAATGTCTATCTATGAAAATTATTAATAATTTAATTTTCTTATTTTTAAAAATAACAAAAAAATCTAGATAATTACCTTCCATTTTTTTCTTTTCCTTGTGAGATTAAAAGCGTATGTGTTTAGAGAAAAACTCGCTAACGAATTAACCGAAGAAAGTAAACCTCCCGTCTTTATATCGTTGGGGGGAGTTGATTTGACCTCGTTTTGTAAAAGAGCGAACGAACCGGATGTGAGGCCAACACCGGGAGAGGAGAAATACATTATAACCGATTCGTGTTAAGTAATTAAAAAAAATACAACAGAAATATTCAATTCATTTCATTTTTTTATTGAAATAAAAAAACATTTACATCAATTAAGAAGTAAGTATACAAAATACGTGTATAAATGTATTAATTATATTTAAAAAAATTAAAGTCTTTCACATATTTTTGCCAAAACACGAATTAGGGCAAATTGATAATTATCGGTAATAAATTTGGTCGATAATTGTTTCTGATTACTGATGAGACTACACCAATCCAATTTATGTTTAAAATCTTTCATAAATTTTTCGGATAAATCTTGATATTCTGAAATAATCTCCCAATCCACATGGTTTTCAAGTTCTTTAATAGTTTCTTCGGTTAATCGTTGATATTTACAAACAAGCGGCATATTGAGTGAATCTTTAAAACTTATAATGAATTGTGGACTCAGTTTTTGATATTGAGATACGAGATCCCAGTTTAGATTATCAGAATAATCACTCAAAAATGTTTCTGTTAACTGCTGATAACGACAAACATCATCCCAATTAATTCGATGATTATACTTGGTTAAAAAAGTAGGAGAGTAATGTCTGCTTTTCCATATCTTATTCCAGTTTAATTTATCTTGGAATTCTTCAATAAATTCATTACTAAGATTTTTTTCAGAAATAATATCCCAATCAACTTTATCTTGAAGTCGTCTTATTATGTCTTCCATTAAATTTAATTTAGAGAAATCTTTCCAATCAACCAACGAATTTAATTCGTCAGAGAGCAGGGCTATTTTTCTTGTCTCCATTTTATACGACTTGTCTTCTTCCGATATTAATATAATACTAATTTAATTTTAGTTTGTAGCGCTTTATATGACGAAATCAATTTGTATGATGCAATCGATTAGTTTTGTTTTAGACCGATAAGCTTTTTTTATGATGCGATCGTTTAGACAAATGAACTTTTATATTTTTTATTTCATGTTGCAACATGTTTTTTAAATATCGTTATTAACAGAATTAATTTTTTTTCACGTGATCATTTATTACGTTAGTCAGCGAATTTTTTCTCACGCTCATTTTTTAGGACAACGAATTTATTACGTTGGTCTGCGAATTTTTTCTCACACACCCATTTAATTTTTTAGGTCAACGAATTTATTACGTTGGTCCACGAATTTTTTCCCACACGCATTTTATTTTTTAGGTCAGCGAATTTATTACGTTATAATTTTTTTTAAGTCTTGAATTTTTTTTTCACGCTACAATTTGTTTTAGATCAACGAATTTAAAAAATATATATTATTTACAATTAATGGTTTGCGGTATTATTATTAAATAAAACACAAATTTTCGAGGAAAAAAAAATGCAATTTTATTTATTTTTAATTTTGTATTCAAAATACATTTTTTTGGATTTATTGATTTTTACTTTCGTATTCAAAATACATTTTTGAAATATTATTTTCGGGTCCGCAATGGGGGTCGTGCTTCTCGGCGTCGGAAAAACATGTTTCGAAAGTGTCGAATGTTTTGTCGGATTTCTCTAAAATTTCCAGGCTGAAATGATGATAAGATTCTTTCGCAGTCAGCATCCAACGAAACTGTTTCGTTTTTGGTCTAAATCGTGGGCAAACATCTACGGAGTATAAAATTTTAACAGTCAGAGGAAACTGTTGAGCTTTAGCCGCGGCCTTGGCAGATTCTTCTGCTAACTCGATGCAAAGAAACGAAATTCTATGAAAAACATATGCAACTAATAATTTCTCTTTCAATGGAACAAACGCTGTCCAACGAATCACGGGTAGCATATCGTCACTACACCCTGCCATCTTTTCGAATAAAATAATTTTTAAATTCGCGATTGGTTTTTTATGTTTTTCGCGCATGTGCACTGTTGTTTTATGTAGCATCATCTGTTGACAAAAAATTATAAAACAAGACACAAATTTTCGAGAAAAAAAATGCAATTTTATTTATTTTTTAATTTCGTATTCAAAATACATTTTTGGAATATTATTTTCAGTCTGTCCACAATGAGGGTCGTTTTCTAGAGCGTGGGAAGCGCATTCGTCGAAGTTGGTAAAGATTTTGTTGGATTTCTCTTGAATGAGTACGCTATGATGATGGGGAGATTCTTTCGCTGTCAGAATCCATCAAATCTGTTTCACTTTTGGGTTAAACCATGGTCGAAAATCTACTGAGTATAGAATTTTAGTGGTTGGAGGAAACTGTTGAGTTTTAGCAGATTTTTCTGCCAACTCGATGCAAGGGAAGAAGGTTCTAAAGAATGCGTACGAAACTAATAAGTTCTCGTTGATGGGGTTAAACGCCGTCCAACAAATCTCGGGTGCATCGTCTCTATACCTCGCCATCTTTTCGAATAAAATAATTTTTGAAGTTCGCGATTGGTTTTATGTTTTCACGCATGTGCACTAGTGTTTTTGATTTTATTTAATAAACAGTTATTTCGGTTTTAATTGCTATTTTAGATCATCATGTCTCGCAAAATAGTAGTCGCTTTTATTATTATAAGCTGAATAGAAATATTTTCGCTAACAATTTCTTTTATACTTTTATTAAAAGGATCAAATTTTAAAGAAATTAATATAAAAAACACTACTTGCAAATATTCTTTACATTTAGGTAGAAACTTTTATTTACATAAATGTACGAATGCTGGAAGAACTGTATACAACATTCGAAGATTTTCGACCGATGGATTGCCTCACAAGTATAATGGTGTACAATTATTAAAGAACGAATTTAACTTACTGTGCAGAAAATGCGTTTAAAACACCCGTCCAGTTGTATCGTCGTGGGCCCGTCTCAATCCGGAAAAAACGTCTTCAAGGAGAACTACTCCAGTCGGATCTTATGGATGTTCGACAATTTTCGAAAGATAATAATGGAATAAAATATTTATTAGCAACTATCGACGTGTTCTCTAAATATGCGTATGTAATTCCGGTAAAAGACAAAAAACCCGAAACGATAAAAAAAGCATTTCAAAAAATATTAAGAAAAGTAATACTCAGAATGATACATACCGATAAAGGGAAGGAGTTTATGAATTCTGTTATTAAGGATTTGTTTAAAAAACATCAAATAAATCATTATTATACTCATTCTGAAACGAAAGCGTCGGTCGTAGAACAGTGTAATAAAACTTTAAAAAATAAAATTTATCGTCTTATTACTTATCGAAATTCTAATAAATATATCGATGAATTAAACGATTTGGTGAAGGCATATAATTATAGTAAACATCGAACTATAGGAATGCCTCTGACCGAGGTGAAACCTAAACACCATTTACAAATTTTTAATCGACTTTACGGTAAAACGAAAACGAAAATAAAATATAAATATAAAATTAATGATAAAGTTAAAATTTCTAAGAAACGTAAAACGTTTTCTAGAGGATATTTGGCAGGATGGAGTAAAGAGGTTTTCTATATAAAAAACCGATTTCCGACGACCCCGGTCACTTATGTGTTAAAAGATTACAACAACCAGACGATTACGGGTCGATTTTATAACGAAGAACTGCAGAAAGTCAAAAATGGATAGGTTTTATGTTACGCTTATCAGTACGGCGAGTATGGACTATTTTCCAAAAAATACTCAATCGTCCTTCACATCGAAAATTAATCCGCCGATAAATTTAAGCGGGTCGTGGGAAGTGGCATTGTCCCAGATAATAATACCTCGTTCGTGGTTTAATATAACTAGCGAAAATAATACTTACAACATAATTTCTAAAGAGACGAAGTTGATTAAAGTAAAAACTGATGATTTGACTACACTAATTCCGTTATATCCTATAGGAGAGAACAAATCAAGTAATATATTCGAAACTATTACGAATAATTTAAAAGAATTAGGAAAGGATGGTCTTATTAAATTTTCTTATAACAAAGAAGACAGCTTTGTGACTATTCAGATCGCTCAAGATTGCGAATTACACATAAATCAAGATGCTTTTACATTTCTTTCAGCTCTAAATCTAGAGTATTTAAAACAATATATAGTAAGAGGAAAAGATGAAAAGATTCAATATAATTTATCTTTTACCGATTTTAAAAAAGAATTTATTACATTAATCGAAAAAATAGATATATAGATAAAGTAAAAATCGAAAACGTCGAAAATACGACGCATATACCAATTGAATTATACGGACAAAGAGAATTTCTTAAATCATTTCAGTTAATCTGTTTTAAATCGCTTTCCGATAAAAAGCTATTATTGGAAGTTCCACGAGAAACTACCGTAAAATTTAATAGTCAATTAAAAGATATATTAGGATTCGATCGATTAGAATATTCCGAAGTAGAATTTACTGAAACTTATCCCTTAGAATTAAACGCCGGAATAACAGAAATATTTGTATATTCTAATTTAATAGAATCGCATCACGTAGGCGATACTTCGGCTCCACTATTCCGAGTAATTCCAGTTATGGGAGAAAAAGATCAACAAATCGTTAAAATTTATAATACTCCGTCATTTTTCCCTCTTCGATCGAATTATATCGAGACTATAATTGTAGATATATGCACATCAACAGGGTGAAAACGTCATATTTGCTTCGGGAAAAACGCTTTTGGTATTATGTTTACGTCGAAAAAGTATATAAAACCGGATTCATTAAAGAATCGGTTATTCGATAAAATGAAGCTTAAATCGGAAGACTGTAATAGTTATTATCGTTCGCAGACGGGAGGATATCCCGATTCTATATTTCTGCACACCCCTTTTGTTACTTGTCAATGGGGAAGAGGACTGTACTTTAAAAGTCGGCCGATTCAACGTGATTATGTATTTTTCGGATTAATTTTTCGCGAAGCAATACCCATAATAAAACAGGGAGCACGATATATTGGAAAAAAAGCGTTAAATATTGCGAAAGATATTAGATCAAATATACTCACGGAAAAATCGTTAAAAGACTCGGCTCTATCGAGAATTAATCAAGCAGGTCGAGAAATAAAAGATGGCGTCATTCAAAAAATTCAAAGCAGATCGGGTAAAAAACGAAAATGTCTAAGAAAAAGCGTAAAACGACAGAATACTAAGAAGAGGAAAGTAGTAGATATTTTCTTTTAAAAAAATGGATCCTTTTTCCTGTCTGTGTTTAAAATCGGAACTAGATTTTTTTAAAACTATTCTGACCCAGTTGGCGATTTTAAATACTACTGAGGCTATTCTACATCCCATCGATTCGATAACCGATCAGAAATCTCCTGTAGAATTTCTAATCCCCGGCTCCGGAAAAAACTTTATAGATTTGAACAGTATTTCGATTAATGCACAAGTTACTGTTACTAAACAAAATGGAACTTCTACTCTCGATACCGATTTAGTAACACTTGTGAATAATTTTTTGCATTCGATGTTCTCTCAATGTACTACGATATTTAACGATAAAACTATATCTACGCACGTTAATTACCCATATAGAGCGATAATAGAAAATCTATTATTTTCCTCCGAAGAAGCGCAAAAACTTATTTAACCAGCTCTTTCTTCTACAAACACACCGCCGGATTTTTAAACGAAACCAACCCGATTAAAGACGCCAAGAATGAAGGATCAGTGACCAGGTTTAAGAAAAGCAGCAGAAGCCAAGTATTAGATTTATACGGACGACTTCATTTTGATTTTATTAATCAACCTAAATTATTGATAAACGGCGTAGACGTTCGAATAAAATTGGAACGTTCGAAAAACGCTTTCGCTCTAATGGCGACGGCCGATAATTATCAGATTCGATTAAAGAATATTACGTTAAAAGTAAACAGAATAGAAGTAAGCCTTAGCATCTTAATTAGAATGGAAAACACATTAGAAAATTCTGTAATTAAAATGCCTTATCGACGAGTTAATACTAAAGTATTTACATTAAGTAAAGGGATTTTAAGTTCAAATATATCGAATGCGATAATTGGTCAAATCCCGAAAAGAATTATAATCGGATTGGTGCAAAATAACGCTTTCAATAGACAGATCGATTTAAATCCTTTCAATTTTGAAAATTTTGACTTAAACTATATTTCTGTTATAAAAGATTCGATTTTAATCCCGCCCAACCCGTTCTGTCCAGACTTTGACGCCAAATCTTACGCTCGAAGTTACGCAACATTATTCGAAAAAATAGGGGGATTCCCTACGGAAAATTCGCTAATATATCGTATTCTGACTACGCTCAAGGATACATGTTCTCCGTATTCGACCTAACTCCGACCACGCGGCATCTGAAAATCATACCTCTGTGTTGACCTATGGAAATGTTAGTTTCGATTTAAAGTTCAAAAGACCTTTGCCAGAAACAGTTAACGTCATATGCTTCTTAGAATATCGTAATACAATAGAAATCGATCGATCGCGAAACATTTACGTCGACTACTAAACAACTAATGGATACGATTACGCTCTGGAAACTGGCGTTAGGTGATTCCGAAATTAGCAAGACATTCAGTGGCGTTTATCCCTCGGATTTATTACCTCAAACAATCGAAAAGAAGAGAAGCTTTATCGTTAATACAGAGAACAGCAAAAATCCCAGACGACACTGGATAGCTCTTTTTTTCCGAAATTCGACTTGTTATTATTTTGACTCATACGGCCTACCGCCAAAAATCCCGAAAATTATAAAGTTCATAAGACAGAATTCCAAAGAGTTGCGCTGGAATCGAAGAACGCTCCAAGGTCCGTATAGCTCTACGTGCGGATACTTTTGCTTATTTTTTCTCTACAAAATATCGAGAAACCAAGACTTAAAAATTCTTCAGCCTAATACTAAATATTTTAATGATAACTATGTAATCGCTTTTATACGCAATAATTTTCGTTTTGGTAAAATACCACCAAATATATTCATTAAATGTAACCAATGTAGCATTAGTTTACTCAAATAAAATTTTTTTAAAAACTTAAAAAAATGCGTTTTTTAATTGAAACTATAAAACATTAGTCGCTTTGTGTGGGAATCGGGTCACCTCGAATTCTTGACTTTGAATTAGGAGGCCTATCTTTGACCTAGAATGTAAAATGATAAAGAGGGACAGATAAGACGCGACTTAGATGCTGTAGGCTAAGATGGGGACTAGCGAAAGTGAACGCATATATTAATAAACCTAGAGTATAAATACTTTCGCTTTTACCCAATTTTTTAACCCTCTCCAAGATGAGATCTCTGTCAAATGTGTCAATATTAGAAACGAAATATTACACTAAATATTCAGTAAATTTCGAAGACTGCGTGTACACCGGCAACCACGTTCTCAGTGAAAAATGGGATACGACCCAACTTTTACAAAATTTTGAAGAAGAGGACCAAAGAATTTGTTTTTTCCACCAAGGAGTGTGGAGAATTTTAGACAGAAATGGTAATTATCTTTTTTATATTTTAGTAAAATTTTTTTACTTGTATTTTTTTTAAAAAGTATTTGCTAATTTTTCAGAAACATCAATTCCAAATTATAACATATACCACGTGCGTCCGAGAATTTCTATTCCGTTAAACATCCTATCAGAAGTAACAATAGCCGTGTTTAAAAAAAAAACAATTTATCATGCAGGAAAAATATATTCCAAAATAACTAATTTAAATACAACATTTAAAAAAAATATAATTATATTCCAAGACTGTTTTAAAAAACTTAGAATAATAATGGGACATAGAAAAATAATTTTATTTGAAGAATAAAAGGTTAGTTTTCCAAAAAACTTTATATAAAATTTTAAATAATAGATGTAAGAATATTTCCGCAAGATTTTTCGAAGCAAAGAAAGACTGGTGTCTAGGCATAAGCTCATTCTTTAGTTTTTTAATATTCGAAATAAATTTAAGCTAATGCTTCCTAAAGCTAGTTCTTAAACTTTTTTTTATAGCTTTAATTCACTTTTTATAATTTTAATCTTAAACTTCTTACCTTCGCGGTTGATGGCAATACATCGGTTAATCCTATCGATCGTCTCTTATATTTAAAAAACAATTGTAAGTCTAAAAGCAACAGTTGCATTTAGACACCATGACTAACCATCTTTCTTTGTTTGACAATCTTCTTTCTTTCGAAAAAGAAGAACGACTAACGCCCTCTGCTTTTTTTTGCGGATTTTCCTTACAATCTACTTTTAATTTCTAATTTAAACTATTTATAATAAGAATTTTTTTAAAAATAAATTTACAACATAATATTTATTATTTTTTTTAGGCACATTTGACGAAGATCACCTCATCTATTCATCTATTTCTGTTAGCAATATAAGCATTTTTTTTACTATGACTTTTTTTATATTTATTTTGTTTTTTAATAATTATAATATCATTTAGTTTTGCTATTTTCAAATAAGAAAGAACAAGAGAGAAAATTGTGTGTCGTTTATTTAATCGTAGTTGCAACACATATTTGTTGACAGATGGCGCCGGCTTAACAAAACAAAACTTATAAAAATAAAAATATATAAATATAAAAAAATAAAAAATATATAAAAATATAAAAATAAATAAAAGAAAGAGGGAAAAAATATATATTATATCGTAAAAGAATCGATAAAAACCAAATAGCAAATGGCGCGATCCGAATAGCGACGGACGGTTTGCGCTGTTTGTTATTTTTTTAATCGCCTTCGAAATTTCGAAGGAAAATAATTTTAAAAAAATGAAGTTTAATATTTTGCCAACAGATGGCACCTTCGACTTAACAATTTAATATTTTTCCAACAGATGGCATTGGCTTAACGAAAAGAAGAAAATATCTTAAATATTAAAGTTATATATATAATAATATTAATTCTCTTAAATAAAGAATCTCTTAAGAGAGATCTGAGACTCGTTGGCGATCGTCGTATTGTAAAGAAAAAAAAATCTTAAAACACATATCGTTTCTCTTAAGACTCGTCGTATTGTAAAGAGATCTATATATAAACAAAAAAATCTCTTAATAAAAATATCGTTACTCTTAAGACTCGGCGGCGGCGTATTCTAAAAATGCTCGCTCACATTTTGTGGTGAAGTATATCCGAAACAGCAACAAAAATGGGCGTGGTTTTAATTTCTATGAGAGCTTTTGGAATGCAAATATCGTAGAAACGCTCGAACGATTCAACGGTTATTGCCATTTTCAGCCCCTGGTCGACGTCTTTCCCTCGGAATGTTGAGTGTTACTAGGATAAAAGTTATAAAGTCTTAAAAGTTTAACAAATTATCCCAGAGTCTCTCTTATATATACTACTAATATTAAACGATATGATGAGTCCTTTCATTCTTTTTGTAATTGGTTACTCAATTTCCATTCTTTTTTTAATCGGCGAATTTTTTAAAAAGCGTTATTTAAAAAACAAATGAGTATCAAACAGATTATATTATAAAATATGTGCACAGAATTGAATTTTTCGACTTTGTTGTTCGATTTATGAAAAATACTTTATTGGCAAATTATAAATTATTAAACTTATGCAAATAGTTAAAATACAGCGATATACTAACTAAAGTTATTGCATTAATTATAAAATAATTAATATTATTTCAAGTTAACACTGAAAGCTGGACACGAAACCTATTTAGTTTGAAGATTTCTTTGACTTTTATACCCTCACTTATGTATACATAAAATACGTTTAATGACGAAGCGGTTATTCTCGAATATATAAACAATTTTGTGGCATAAACTACTATAAAATTTATAATTCATTTATTTAACATAGATAGTTTTTCTCTTCTAGTTCCTCTGGTGAAGACACTGCCTTGATCGCCTCATCTGATTACCATAAACAGTGAACGTATACACAATAGTTATTTGAATACATAGTTTCATTTTCGTTTCTGATCGTAGCATCTGTGTTATTGTTATTTTTATGTCTAATGTTTTGAATAATGTTACATTAGAATTAAAGTAAATATTACTAAGAAGTTAAAAAATTAACTATAAATTAAGTGAAAAATATATGAAGGCTCTGTTGAGTAACAAAAGAAAAAAAAATATTGTGAAACATAAACTGGGAAACAGAAACAGAATAGGAGAAATTTTGATTGAGTTTGCAATGAACAAAGTATGGTGATTACAAACTTGGTTTCAAAGGCATAAGAGAAGATTGTACACGTGGAAAGTTCGTGAGGGAAAAAACAGATACTAAATATATTATAATAATTGAAAAAAGACACACAGAAGCCACTAACTATGTGAACACTAGGGTTTCTCATTTCCCAGTCTTTTGCTTGTCCCGAGATTTCGGAAAAAAGTGACTTGTTTCCCGGGTTGATCCCGGGATATAATCAATTCTTTTTAGGATATAAAAAATATCTTGAAATCGAATGATATAATTATTTTCATTTTTGAATGTAATTTAATACGTTCTGCAACCTCCAAAATCATAATATTAATAATGCTGTAAAAAATATACATTAAAATTATCTTTGAATTACGTAGAAATTTTTACAAATAAAAAAAATATATTAAAGCTTGTTGAAAATTTATAGAAAAAAATAACTTAAATCAAACTTCTAACGTAGAAGCTAATTTTCGTTTTTTAAATAAAACAATACAAAGTATTATTGTGGGTGGAATCGTCTTTAATGCATTTATAGGAAGACAAATGTTACGTGTTTTTTCACCCGTAGCCTCGAACATTTCTAGTTCGTTTTCGAGATACGTTGCCATGCTTTTCTTCCTCTAAACTATTCTTAATTTGTCTACATCAGCTGCTTTAATAGCGGTATCAAGCGTATAGCCCGATAATTCAGCAGTTCGTTTGGCTTTAACAATTAGGTTTATGAAGAAAAACATCATATTTGCAGACTTCATATTTTTATTACTTCATGACCTCATATTTTTATTACTTCATGACCTCATATTTTCTATTTTTGCCCAATTTGCACAATCTGGCATACTGCAGTTATTGAAGCGACTGGGCATAGTTAAAGTTAAGATATCGGCACAATTATTCAAGATATTACAGGTTCTGACAAGTAAAGAATTTTCAGTCCTGCTACAAATACATGTTGATTATTGAATATCTGTGAGATGGCATAACAAGCAAAAATTTAAAAGAAGGAATAAGCAGGCTTAAAATTAATAAATTATTTTACAGCAAATATTATTAACTTCTCACATTTGTAAAACAACACGCAAGATTTCTAATTACGAATAATAATTTGAATAGTGTACAGTTAATATATTGAGCTGTAAAACAGTTTCGAACACAGGATGCTCTCAACAATACGTAAAAATTAATATTGCATGCTAAAGTTTTTATAAGCAACATATCAAGCAACAGTATAGAAAATCACTAAAATACTTTTTATGAATAATTTATATAAAATCTTAGAGTTATTTAGCATTCAGTATACCTTGTTCCTCTGTAGAATAACTTATTACTGACAACTAGATTAATCCACTGAACATAGGATAAGAGTTTCACTTCAGTAACACCTTGCCACGTAAAAATGATTCAAGTTTTTTCACGTTTCCAACTTTTTTAAAGAAACAGTTTCTCACACGTACTCCTGCAAGTTATTCTTTTTTCGTAGATTTGTTGATGTGTGTTCAGCATAGTTTGAATTTATGAAAGAAAGAAAGCTTAATTCAATTATAACTGTAAAAATAAATATTCAATGTTTAAGTAAGTCGAGCAGTTACGTTCTTGTAACAGGTCTTCGTGCCAGGTGGTAGATTCAGTAAAATTGGGAATAATCAGATAATATGACGACCTAATCTACGAAAGCGCCTGTGGGATGGAATCGAATAGACACAATTTCCGCCTTTTTTTGGACTGGCAACGGTCGCCATTACAAGAAGAGGGTTGAGAAAGCGACATGTTGAAATTTGGACGGATAAACACCGTTTGGTCATCCGACCCGCCGTGGACGAGTGTAGAGGGTAAAGGTCGAGGCGGGAAAGGGGGAGTTGACTCTCAGAAATGTGAGAAAGAACAGATAGACGGGGGTTGTCAGGAGGTTCGCCCGGGGACGTTACGCTATCCGGACAGTTCGTTAGCAGCAGAAAATATTCATCGAATTCAGCTTGGACAGCAGTCAAGACATCAAAGCTTGAGTCGAAACAGGACCCATGGCTTTGTTTGTTCGGCGTCGAAAGATAGCTACCAGACACCAACCATCTAAATCGTCGCAAGGTGTTTTTCTGACAAACCTGATCAGCGGTTACTTATAATTGAACTTTCGAAACTTTATCAAATGTTGTTGGCGCACCAGTTCGGTCGTCAATCGTGTACACATCTTATGTTTTAAACTTGACTGCGCCCTTTACTATATATATTATTTATATAATTCGATTTAGATGTACAAATTAATTTTCTATTTATTTTGCATATTGCCTGCACGGATTGTTTACGTGTTGCGTGACTTCATTGTATGAAGTACCCTTTCCATTTGTTTTGTGCCTGGAAATCTTTATTTTAGGAAAGTATTTACCAGAAGGTTTTTGGCTGCTTGTATTAAAGATGTAACTAAGTCTATTTATTTTATTTTAAGAAGTAAATATTTCGTTAGCTCCTATTGGATAGTAACACGTCGGTGAATCATCTTCACAATAGTATAATATAATATAATCTAATAACTTTATTTAAACCGTGAAATAATACACATGATAATTGCTTTGTCTGAAAATGATCGTTACTTCTTTGTTTAACTGCAATTGTAGCTTAAGCATTTTTACAGAAATACTGTGTTAAATTTTTCAAGCATTGATATTGCTTTATACTTTTTTAAAATAATTTAAACTATTTTCTTTTTAATACTTTCTCAACAAGTTTAATTATAATAGAGATACTACATCCACGCAACAATAATATCAAGGCGCTGCTAATGTTTTCCATACTAAGTGGATGATATGTTTCTTTGTTGTTGCTTCTTTTTGCAGGCAAATCTTTCTGTTTCAATTTTTCGTATATACCATTATCTACTAATCTTCTAATTCTACATAAAAATAAAAATTCAATGTAACTATATGCTATATTATTTACCGGTTGTCAAAAAAGTTTTTAATAATTGATTTTCTAAATTACTAGAACTCATATTTGATATTGTACTAAATTTACAAGTACAAAAGTCTATTGTTCTTATAGATCGGTAAACATACATTTAAATAATATGTTAAGAAAAAATTATTTGAGAAGTTAAAGTTATTTATCTTCTTTTCAAAAAACAGTTGTAAAGAAGTCTAAAATAGAGTTTGTTACACAACTGTAATTGGTATATAAGATGAAAAACCCTTTCAATTACAGTAAAACTTTAGCAAGAATATTTACTATTTACTTTTATTTTACACTGATTTATTCTCGATGTTCTCTTAAAATTTATTAAACCTTGCTAAGTAAAAATAAAATTAATTGAACGTAAATCTGAACAGGAACAATGCACAAGTATAACTTGTTTTAATGTATTTTATCTAATAAAGTAGTTTTAATGTAATATGATGATAAACACGTGCTAATTGAATGTACAATACAACGAAGTAATAACTATATCAAAAACGCACATAAGATATAATTTGTGGCTTAATAAACATTCTCCTAAAACCTAACATATAAGAATATCCTTACATAGATGTCACAATAGCTAAGATAATTTTTACTTTCGCGGCTGTTATGTATAGCAGAAGGAAAGTATGGTAATCAGTCAAAAATCTAGAAAAGTATACGTGTACAGTATAGATGTTTGTCTGTGTAGCACGATTTTGTTCACTCTCTTTGAAACTTATTAATCCTTGTACTTTTTGTCGAAAATTTGTTAAATTTTACGAAGAGGTTCGATTATTGGGGGAACTTATGCTGTTCAATTTTGGTAGTGAAAGGTCGAAAAAATAGATAGAATCAGTAGGACGTGAAAATTTCCAGTAGAGCCAGACTTGTTAGGATTTACAATTTTTTAAAACACTTATCTCTATCCTTAAAATTAAGCTTTTCGCCATTTTATAAAAGTTAAAAATATAAAAATTTTGAAATAAAATATCATAACAGATTGTGCTACCAAATGTTGCAGGAAAATTTATGCAACTCGTTGCTGAATTTTCAACCAAAATATTAATCGTTAACCACACTAAAACATAGTACTCCAAATGAAGATAACAGATATAATCAAGGCTATGGAGTCGTGTAAAAATCTACCGACTCCGACTTCGACCAGGGACGGACTTGTTACCAAAATAGAACCGGAATGTGTGATGTCGTAACATGACCTTAACATACAACATTTAAATAAATAGAGTTCTAATAAAGATATAACGTAGATACTTTTTATTCCAAAACTAAGAGACTACTCTAAGTAAGGACTCAGTAAATATATAAATATGTGTTCGATAATTTTTACTTTCCAGGCAGTTATATATGAGAGAGGGAAAGTGTACCGATCGATAAAAAAAGTGACTACTTCCGAACTTTTACATTTTTGGAGTCAGGACACCTTGAAATGTCGAGATATGCAAAAGATTTGGCTTTTTCTGTATGTATGAATGTTAGACTGTGTGCGGGAGGCACGATTTTGTTCAACTGGTTAAATCCTAATAACTTCTCTGGTTTTTAAATTGGAATCGGATTGTTTAACACAGGAGTTATTAAGCTTCGAAATGGTTGAACTAAATCTTGCCCCTATACACATTCTAACATCTTACTTGAGAACATCTTAACAGGTTATATTGTACTATTATAAAATAAAGAAAAGCTTAATTTTGAGGGTAAAGACGACTTTTGTTTTTTAAAAAAAAAATTGTGAATGCGAATAACGAGTAAAATATTCATTAAATTCGACAGCACTAGAGATATGACACATGTCCCCTTTTATATCTTCACCCTGTCGACCGTTAATTAAGAACCAAAATTTAATAGCATTAATGCCACTTTGTACATTAGTTATGGTGCCAAATTTCGTTCCTTAAACTTTACCCATTCTCAGATATTGTTTAAAATCTCAGAACAGAGAATTAAGAAATTAAAGAATTAGATGCCAACACGCGCGCGCTAAGTTTTTTTCTTTTTAATTTACATTTATTGGGGGGTTCAGGAGGTCTCCAAACATGTAGATTTGCAAGAAACTCAGAGGGTCAAATTTGATACGATTTCAATACCTTTCCGTTTTATATACATAACAAGTTAGGAAGTAAAAACGAGTCGGAGTCGGCGAATTTTTTGACGACTCCGACTAAAACACCGAAACTCTACGACTCCGACAGCCCTAGTTTAATACTAATAATTTCTGTGCGAGCATTTTCAATTCTTTTTGACATGAATTTTTTAAAATTGTTTATGAAATACAAAAATTCTTGTTTGGTGTATGATCTTGTTTTTGCCACGTTAATCTGCTACAGGAACTTCGCTAAGTGATTTCTCAAAAATGGGAAGTTTCTTAAATTTTTTTAATAAATTAAAACAATAATTCTGTTTTCCTTTGAACAGAATGTTACTATTATTAAGAGATTTATAAAAATTCATTAACTCTTTACACTGCTTCTGGACAGGCATCAAATAATATTAGTGCATATTAGTCAATTGTCAAATAAATAATAATGAAACAGAAAAGAAAGATATAAAGTCATAATTTTTACTCTACTTCGTAAATGTTTGAAATGCATGGAAATAATTCAAATATTAATTTCTATGTACTGTGCATGCAAGCAACGATACACGAGGTTATAATATATGAAAAAGTTAACGAGTGTACAAATATAAGCAATAAAATATCAAAATGAAAAATTTCACATTAAAGTAGTCAAAACTTTATAACTATATAAAAGTAACTACTTACATTTTATTAAATTCTTTTTCAAATTTAAATTCTTTCTTCATAGGATATGCTATTGTATAAGTTGTAAACGTTTCTTCTGAATTTACTAATATTTTTTTCTGTCCAATCGATAATGAATTTACAATACTGTCAGATATAATGTATGCATGTTTATGTTTCAGAGTACATTCATTTCCTTCGTTTATAGAAGGAAAGCTCTTATCTGGATTATTTCTTATGTAATCACCTAAAATACTGACCATACCTTTGGGAACATCCTATAATAATAAAAACCATCTTGTTTTATTAGCTTATGTTAAATTTGCTTCAAAAAACTTCCTTAGCATCTTTCCACTTCATTTCTATATCGTTAGAATATTTTTAAATACTCCGCTTTATTACCGACACTATCTTACTTACGAAAATCAACGTATTATTCTAATACAAAATGTATAAGTAAAAATATATTAAAGATGTTGAAGAATTTACCATCACCATTTTCTCGAAAGCGGAAAATAATAGTTTCACAAGAATATTCATTATTCTTAACTGCATTTTTGAGTTCTTTAATTGTTCTCGGTACTTTTTCTTAAGCGGGATAACTCATGTAGGAAAAGAGGACACCACTGTATGCTGATATAAGTACGGTTGTTGCCAGTAGCCAAATTCCAATTATAATTCTCGAAGAAGTGCATTTATCTTGATGTATTTCACTTCCTACAAAAAATTAACATCAAGAATTCCATAAAATATAACAGTAAAAATATGAATGATGCAGTAATGCACCTTTTTATGTCTTCCGTTATTTTTTATAATTTGTCGTAGTATATTCGTTATAAAATTATATCCGGTTAACAAAAAAATAATTTTTAACTCAAGACAATAACACAATAATAGTTTTTAGAATAATTAAAGTTGACTGTTATTCAATTACGGAAGAAATCACGTATCGAATATGTATACTATTTTACCGTGTATGAAGAATATAAATATAGGGCCATATTTTTTGAGAATTTCACAATCGTATTTTGACTTTTCTATTTTTGATTTACTTTTGACACCACTCTAAGTGTCTATCAATGATTTATTTATTTATTTATTTATTTTTACTTGCTACAATCAATTTTACAAAGCGAAATTTACTGTTTTAACGAGTGAAATTTGCGAATTTCACATTTTAACACATTTGTTATGCTTGTAGTAATTACTTAATTTTCCGTATAATTAGTATAAGAAGTAAATTTCACTAATCTATCATTTGTGCTATTATATTTTTGTAGATATGAGAAATAATTTGTTTTGAAACAACCGGTCATTTGCTATTTGATGTAAAAAGGTAATTTAATCTGTTTGTTTTGTATTCATATCGAACATAAGAAATTTTTGGTTTATACGACTTTCTTAAATTTTTATGACCTGTATTTCATGAATTTGTACAAAGAAAGTTCAGTTAAAAGGTCAGTTTGCGATTTTCTTAAAACATAAGTGGATTTCTTAATTTTTAATCTAATGAAATTTATAAGCATTTGTCAGCTTTTTGGTTTCGATATTCAACAATTCGACAATCGTATAAAACTTCTCTCCTCTTCTGAAAAAAAACAAAACAAAAATAATTCTAAAAAACTCAAACTTTTAAATAGATTTTACATAAATGTAGAAAGTTTTTGGTTTTTATGGAAATACTGAAAGGTAAATTTATTTTATAACAAAATCGAGATGGGTTGATGATATTAATAATAAAAAATAAATAATAATAAACGCAGAGCCCAAACGGTTAAGAGTCGAAAGATGAAATTTGGTACACAGTTAGGGTACGTCACGAGAACGTACACTAAGAAGAGATTTTTAGAAATTCCCCCGCGGGGGAGAGGGAAAGAATTATGACTTATTCTAAAGATCTCGGCTTGTACTGTACTATTTTAAATGCAATTTTTTTCTTTTTAACAGCGTTTTAATAGGGTACCACGTGCGAATAAAAGTAGTGTATTCCTTAACAATGGAGGTGTTAAGAGAAAGCGACGTGCAAGATTTATAGTCGCAGATGTTTTTTTTTGCGTTTTTTCGGGAAATCGAACATATTTTTAGACCCATCTAAAAATTCTCTAATCAGACTGGATATAGGGGGACCTAATTCTTGCATTCGGTAAAAACGGTTAAGATTGGCTCTAATGTAATAATGTTACAGTAATCTTCGCTATCGTTACTTTTGCCCGAGCAACTCCGGGTATATAAAGTGATTACTGTTATTAAATTATTCATAGTAGTAAAATTATGCTGTCTAAGTAATTTAATTTTATATTTGTATGATAATTTTATCATAATTATTATATATTATTTTGTATTTAAAATCATGTAAATCACAGTCTTTGTTTTCACATATCATTATTATTGAAATAAGAGAAATGAATAAATTTTAAAATAATAAAATGTTATATTATATTTTTAAAATGTAAACAGTGTATTTTAAAAAAAAAAGTATTTAGTGTATTTTAAATTATATATTTTATTAATAGTACCTTCAACAAATTTTTTAGGAATTGTGTTAAAAAGTTTAATAAATTAATAAGAATGTAAAAACGTGTATTATACTTACATAATTTTATAGCTATTTTCATGTTAATGATGTATTTTTATGTAATAAAATTTGTTTTTTTTAAATTAATGAATTTGTTATGTCTTGCCTTGCCATGATTGGTTAAGCTTCGAATGAGAAACCAACAAATTTTTTTCATGGTCCATGAAGTTGTTTTATGGAGAAAATAAACGTTTCCTCTAACAATACAATAAAACGCAATTGCAGTAACGAAGGTAGAAGTAAAAACACAGATCCACACCTACAAAATATATAATGAAAACAAATTAGTATGAATGAGCACTTATTTATTGTGACATAGTGACCTGAAACTTTTTTATATTTTTAGTTTATTCAATTTATAAGTTATGTCTACCACCTCGAGTTAGTAGTGATTTTCCGCTGTGTATCATACGTTTCCTTTAAAAAGTAATTTTTTGAATTGATGTAATGTGTTTTCCGGTACAAACCGAAAATTTTACATACTTATTCTAGGCAGCGATGTGTAAACATGATATATATTAATATAATAGCTTAAATTGTAAATAAAGAGCCGATTGCACATTAATATTGTAAACTTTTTAAATATATTTTTATCAATGGAAAAAGTTCTAACGTTGAATATTTGGTTTTACTTTTTTGACTCGTGAGAAATATAAAAGCTTTTTAACAAACACTTCGTTTGTCTCGAACGAGACTACAATGGCAATGGTTGGTTCGGTCGGTAAAAAAAAAAAAAAAAAAAAAAAAAAAAACAGGTCCAGATATTTTCGAAATAATTCAGCAACGGGAACATTCTGGTTCGGACAAATTTTCGTTTATTTCATGCAAAGATTCTTTTTAAGCAAACGTAATTTTAGCAAAAGTGAATATGACAGAAATTTACTCACTACAAATGAAAGTGGCCTTATTATTGTCGTTAGTTTTGACAGTTGTTTAGGTCTAGAAACAACAAATATAACTCGAGCAGAATCAGTAGATGCTGTGAATTTCACTACTTGAAATCTGCCGTACGTCGCATATAACGAGATTACACCAAGATCAGCTTCCTTATATATATAAATGACGTTTTATTGTAGGTAAATATAATTAATTTCGCAAATTAATTCAATTGAACTGTTATCACCATTCATACTTCTCTTTGTATTTTTCCAATCACACCATTCCACGTGCCGTTGTGTAATTTAATTCCAAATACTTTTTCAACAGGTTCAATAATTTCATATCTATGTAAAATATCTTATAAATATTGTATAATATCATGTATTTTTATATATAAATAAAACAAATTTACTTACTGAACATTTTTCAAATTTTGAATGACTAGACTTAAAAATTTTAAATCGATACCATCAAACACTATAGTGTTACTAATTTTCTTCACTTTTAAATAAGAAGAGAGCTTAATATATTTAAAAAATAGAAATTAGATGTACTTTATATAAATATTTATTAAGGAAAATTAAAAACCAAACTTACAGGTGTTGCAGTGATTTTTATTTTATTCACTCTTTTACTGGGTATATTTTCCATGATTTGTTCTATAACAAATGATATTAATTAAATGCTTATCTTATTATATATATGTATATCTTTTCGTTAATTTAATAGTTTATGTGTTAAATATAAAGTGATAAAGTCGTTTAATTTTTAAGCAAAAAATTTAAAATTTTGATGGTGCTATCTGTTATAATGTTTTAGTTAAAACAAACTTTTATATTGTTAATTATTATGAAATGGCAAAAAGCATAACGATTTGAAGAGAAGTGTGTTATAAAAAATTACGGTAAATGCTAGTACGAGTAAAATCTTCATTAAGTCTAACACCACTGCAGATTGACACCCGGTATTCTATTCTTTTAAAAATACTACAACGAGATAAAATTTATAAGATACTTTATTTGAAATATCATTAAATTAGATAAAATTAGTGTGTTATTTTATTTTCGTAAAGGACACTCGAGAAAGACACGTAGATTCTATACATGTGAGAGAATAATTTTGATGACATAGCCCTACATGAATTCAATGACAAAGCATTTCAACGATGTTTTAGTGGGGTATTCCTCTTGTGAACTGCCGGGGAAGTAGAGGAAGTTGTATCAACCCTTTCCGGCAACAGGTCGTTGACTTTTCACTTGTCAAGATGGGATGTTTACGTTAAGACAACTGGAGGGGGTAGACCCGAGTTAGTGTACTGAAAAAACGGTCATTACCTGATATCGAATCAGTCATAATACAAATGACGAATAAGAGCGTAGAAGGCGTATAAATAAGATTTTTAAGGCCAATAAACGGAAAGAAGGCGTTTCTTAGACTTAGCATTGAAAGTTTGAAAAGTGGCGTTTTTGGAAACATTTATTGCTAAATTGTCTTGAAAACATGTTTATTTGTCTAAATAATGTCAAATAATTTCTCGTTACTAAATTAGAAGTAAAAGAACGATTAAAACAAGCAATTTTATAGCGACTGTTTACATAAGTCAAAGTGGTAGTAGGCGGAGGCATGGCATTTAGCGGGAATTTTACCGACAATTGTTTTTACTGGTGGATCTAATAACAGACAAAGAAAGTAACCAATTACAGTGTAAAAGAAGTTAACTATCGATGTTATCTGGCAATAATCCGCCTTTTTATCTCTGGTCGCTGTAGAGTTTCGGGGGGGTGTACTTTTGGAAATACTGGAATATTTTTGGCCCGGGGTTTGTGACAAAGCATTTAATGATTGGAACAGTTAAAAACACATACGGGAATATGATTCAACGATTAGATAGCCACAGACTTGTTTACAGTTTGAAAAATAGGCTTTTGAAGTTGACGATTTTTTCCCTGAAAAATTCGCGAAACGTAATACTTTTTTGTTTTCGTTATAAATAAACAAAAATGATTTATTTTAAGCAGTATTGTTGATTAATAAATCAGAAACAATATCCCACTAACGTCAAAAACGAAAAAAATCGCGAAAAAAATTTTGATTTTTTCATTAACAACTTTAAGCGCGCGGGGTGCACTTGCACCCCGTGCGCCCAATCGTGTTCAATTCCCCAGCGCGCTTAACGCAGAATTAATAGTCCCACGGGAACAGGATTGTTTTCTTCAGTCCCGCGGGGAAGACGAGAAGAGGGGTCGTCGGTAAGGCGACAGACGATATTCGAGCAAGGAAGACACCAATTAACAATGAAACAACAGTTTATTTCATAACTAATGAGACATTACACCAAATCTAACATTGAGGGGAGTTATAATCCCTAATACGCGAAGGGGAGAGAGAGAGTTCACAAAGGGGATCTATATCTTTTAGATAATCCGTATATATATATATTCCGTAGGTAAATAGGCACAAGGGTAAAAATATAAGTCTATTGTGACACGGTCCTGGTCGACGATCGTCTTCTCTGGCAGGGGAGAAAATCGGCCTTTATAATTTCGCAGCGGGAAAATTGTCACGTGATTAATGATCTGAAAGGTAAAGGTGTTTGTGTAGGTTAAAGTTGTCCTTCAGATCTAAATAAAGTGACGAATTCAGATAGTTCGAAATCCCATCAGCTGGTGATTGTACTTTTGTTCCGGCTGGGAATGTAGAGTTGGAAATGTCAGGAATATGGATCAGTTCGAAATACTGCTATTTCAAAAGTCCAAGTGACAACCTTATCCTGTATTTTAACTTGTTTGTTTAGATGGAAGTTTTTTCATGCTATAAGAGAATAATAGACCCCAAAATACGATAATTTTGTAAATATTATTTTACGTTTACAGTAACATATATTCGTGTGTCAGCTTATCCGTTGACTACCCTTTTTTCTCTTATTTCATTACATATGTGAGGGTCCACAGCACTGGCCTTCAATATGTCGTCCTTGTTATTTCATAACGTCACAGCGTCACATCAAACTTTTGTCAACTAACCTTCAAGTTCTTGAAGACCGACGCTGTATGGATAATTCTGGCCTTTCTTATTCATAAGAGGTTTCCTCCGTTTTTTCATCTCACTGTGCATTTGGAAAATGGCCATCGTGTCTATTTTAATTGAAATGACCCCAAACACTTAATAAACGTAGTTAACATTCCAGCAAAAACTACGCTTACAGCCTTTTTTGACTTAATCAAAACAGATAATTTCGCAAAAACAATTTTTCATGTTGAAGTTCCTGCTTTCTATGTATGGAAAAATAACAGATTTGAGAGAAGATAACGTGGTAAAGATGTCGATGGCTTGCCGCGAGTGAAAGAAGATCAGACATTAGGCAGAATATATACCATCTACTCTAATAATACTAAGTGTTATTATCTTCGCCTTTTACTACATGAAATCCGAGGCCCTACATCTTTCATGGAATTGAAAACAGTTAATGGTACTATTCAACCCACGTACCAGTCAGCATGTAAAATTCTATGTTTGCTAGAAGACGAAAGGAACTGGGATGCAACTATGGTAGAAGCTGCACTTTGTGATTGTCCGTTTATATTACGCGAACTTTTTGCAGTAAATTTGATATTTTGTGAATTGTCAGATGCTTCAAATTTTTGAGAGAAATATAAGGATAGCCTTTCGGAAGATACACGGCACCAAGTCGAGTTACAACAGAGATGTTCATCTAATTTTAAATGAAGTATACAATAAATGCTTGGTGTGCCTTAAAGATACAGCGCTGTCTTTAACAGGCCAATGCTTACAACAGTATGGTTTACCTCAGCCATCAAGATGTGATGAAGTGTTACAAAATAGAGACTATCTCCGAGAGATGAGCTACGACTCAAATATTTTAACACAAATTGTAACTACTAATAAAAATTTGTTAAACGATGAACAGTCTCACGTTTATAGCCAAATTTTAGAAAGCATCGAAAAAGGCACTGGTCAAACATTTTTCTTAGACGCTCCTGATGGCACCGGTAAGACATTTGTTCTGAGTCTTTTATTAGCTAGAATGCGAAAAGATCGCCAGATAGCATTGGCGTTGCTTCTTCAGGCATTGCTGCTACGTTGCTGGAAGCGACAGCTCACTCTGCTTTCAAACTGCCCTTGAACCTGATGCGAGTAGAAACACCTATCTGTAATATTTCAAAACAGGATAACATGGTACAAGTTTTGAAAGACTGTAAACTAATAGTTTGAGATGAATGCACAAAGGCCCATAAGAGCGGATTTGAAGCTCTCAGTAGAACATTAACAGACATAAGAAAAAACAATAGTTTGATGGGAGAGGTCACTGTGCTCTTCCCTGGAGATTTTCGGAAAACATTACCAGTCATAGCTAAGGGTACACGGGCAGATGAAGTAAAAGCATGTTTAAAAACTTCATATTTGTGGCCACATATTCGGAAACTTGCACTCCATAACAATATGAGAGTCCATTTAAATGGTGATATAACCGCTAGGCTTTTCGCTGAGGTGCTACTAAAAATAGGCGATGGAAATTACTCTTCACTGAAAGGTAAAATTTCAATCCCTTCAGATTTGTATACGTAATTACCGCCAGTAATGTTCAAAATAACCACTCAGTCGGTTTGACGAAAAACACAAATTTTATATTTACAGTAAATGTACAAAATAATCCAAATTAGAGTTACAATTAATTATGCACAAACAATAATCCAACGACAACCGACTATTCCCGTACAAATTCGTCGAAAGAACTCCTTACGAACAAACAGACTTGTAATTAACAAAACCTCCGAGTCAGGAACAAGTTCATACACAAACACGTAACTTCCAACGAGAGAGTTAGTTAGCACCTCGATAACGACGATCTCCCTTGATCCGATCCGATCACCTCCGATACGATCACACCATCCGAACTGAACCGATCACCTCCGATACGATCACACCATCCGATCCGAACTGATCACCTCCGATACGATCACACCATCCGATCCGAACTGATCACCTCCGATACGATCACACCATCCGATCCGAACTCCCGATACGAGCTCGATCCGAGCTTAAATAGTCGACGGCGTTCGAACCCTGCTCCAATCAAATTTGAATGTTCCCGCAACGGCCGCCAACGGTCACTTCCCGCCGGCCAATCGTCCGATGGTTGACGATTCGAAACTTAACGGTTCTTCCCACGGAAGTTCCTAACGTTCGTTTCTACCGGCCGATCCTAACGACTTTTCCGTTATGAAAGTTCGTTATAACAAACTGGTGGGAATCGCGCGTCTTGGCGATTCCATACCTTACACCTCCGCGGCCAAGGATCAAACTGAGCTTAGTCCAAGCCTGTTTGATCCAACAACACTCAGCAATTTTACACATGTCCGTTCGTGCGGACTGACCCTTACCTCCGGTACAACCGGGCAAACTCGCTATAACCCGCGCACAGAGATGCCTCGCGATAGTGTAGGACCTCTTGGATCCCCGAGACCTATCCGCGCGGGTCCCCCTACGAGGAGGTCGTCCCCGTCGCCTTCGGCGCGTCATCCGGTTTTGTTGGTCACCAGATGTCGCTCGGCCCTTCTCACGGAATTTGGGTTTCTTACCGCGAGCTCGGTTGTGACCGTTGTCCGTCGTTTTCCGGACCGGCGATATGCCTCCCTCCGGGCTTAGCACGTGTGTGGGTGGTTCCGATTGGCCACTGGCCGCGCCCGCCGTGGCCCGAGACCTCCGGGTCTCTTCACCGCTGTGTTTTCTTTGAACCCGAGTGACGGTCGCCAAGATCACGTTCGCCTGTTGCCCAATCAATCCGGCCAAGTCGTCCACGGAATGACACTCCTTCGTAGCATCCAGAGGCTCATCCCGTGTCGTATTCGGTAACCCTAGCAGCGGTTCGCTAGTTTCCCCGATGCTCGTCTTTGGTCATCGGCGTGTCGCGCCAACTGAGTCTCGGGTTCCCGGCCGATATCTTCCAAGTCGATTATTTCCCCGACGCCATAATTTTGACCCTGAGGCGTCCCAGCTACCCCATTCTTTACTGCTCTGACTCCCGGCATCCCTTCATCAGCGTCCTCGCCCTCCAGTTTCCTGTTCGCGGCGGGTCGTTCGCTTCGGCTATCCGATTCGCTACCGGAATATCTCCTCGCAATAGGAGTCGCGTCCCCTGCTGTATTTTGCTCAGACTGCGCCCTACGCTCACACTGGGCCGTGCGCTGCCGCTCTTGTGTCTGGTCAAGCGGTCCTATGACCATCCCCCGGTTTTTGTCGTCGGGCGGCTCTCGTTTAACCCCCTCGCTCGCTTCCACGAACATCCCCGCTACCGCACTTAATATACTCTGCTCCTCAGCTAATTCCCTTTTTCTTGCCTCGGAATCCGCCTTCTCTCTCGCTTCTACCAGCGCTCGGAAGTCCCTTTCCGTTAAGAGTGCGTCTGTCGCTTTCCCTAACCTATTGGTGATCGCACACGTCACCCGTGCCGATCCCGGCGTTTCTTCGCGTCCTTCCTCCCACAATCCAAGCGGCACTGACGCTACGCCTGCCTCTACCTGGTGACCGAAGGCTCCAACGAGTTGGCTTTTCTCCTTCGTTCCCGTCACCGCTTTAGGGACCCATGACTCCCTTAACCCCGACGCTTTCGTTCCCGAAACGTCCTTAATTGGGGGACCATTTCTGCCGCTTACTGTCTCCGCTTCCTTCAGCGACCTCCCGACTTCGGGTTGGATATTATGAACTGCCTCTTCTCGTCTTGCCGCGACTCCACTAGACTCCCTAATGTCCCGGTCTACCTGTGAGTTGCGCCTACTTTCTACTCCTAGCATGGGGACTTTGGCCACCCTGACCCCAGCGGTTCCCGTCCTCGATCCGGCTACGTACGTGGGCCTTCCTTCTCCCCGCATTGCCTTGACCCGATCCTTTGCTTCCCCGCTCCCCGGTGGGCAAGAGAGTTTGGATGCTCTCACCTCCACCACCACGCGGTCCGCTGCCTTGGGTCGCCTGCGTTCGGCCTCATCGTCTACCCGCCTATCAGAACACCCTCTTTTCTGCCGGTCAGTTTCCCTTGGCCTATCCAATTCCCCCTGCGGCTTTTTTCCCATCGAGCTTGTTCTATCCCCGAAGTCGTGATT
The DNA here is from genome assembly GCF_030686945.1 of Centruroides vittatus. NCBI lineage: Eukaryota > Metazoa > Arthropoda > Arachnida > Scorpiones > Buthidae > Centruroides > Centruroides vittatus. Next base: position 5,406,454 of record NW_027122385.1, read on the forward strand.
CCCCTCGACTTTAAGTCCTTCGGATCGTGTTTGCCGTTCCTGCCGCTTCGTATCGTCTAATTTCCCGGTGATCCCCAGCCGTAACTTAAGTCGTTCTAACTCTATTGCTGCTCTCCTCGTCTCGGACTCGATCTCTGCTCTTTTTGTCGCTTCCGCCTCTGCTTCAGCCTTGATTTTCTCGATTCTCTCTTTGCTTGCCGCCTCGATTTCCGCTCTTTTTGTCTCTGCCTCGATTTCCGCTCTTTTCGTCTCTGCCTCGGTTTCCGCTCTTTTTGTCTCTGCCTCGGACCTGATTCTCTCGATCTCGAGCTGTATCTTAAGCGCTTCGAGGTCGTCTCCCGACCCGCTTGTCCTACGCGATGAACTCGGCTCGTCATCCTCCCAGTCCCTAGCCTCTAGCTGCCGCGATTTCGCGCGTCTAGGCATCTCTGTGTGCTAGCGAGAAACAAAAAATTTACCTGGGTCTAATTGCTGGTGATGCTCTGTACGTCTGCTTCTCTGTCGTAGCTCAGTTCTTCCGATTCTTTGGAGTATAATCCACGATAATCCAACGTAATCCAAAGTATCCAAAATATCCTGTCGAGACTGCGCCAGTAATGTTCAAAATAACCACTCAGTCGGTTTGACGAAAAACACAAATTTTATATTTACAGTAAATGTACAAAATAATCCAAATTAGAGTTACAATTAATTATGCACAAACAATAATCCAACGACAACCGACTATTCCCGTACAAATTCGTCGAAAGAACTCCTTACGAACAAACAGACTTGTAATTAACAAAACCTCCGAGTCAGGAACAAGTTCATACACAAACACGTAACTTCCAACGAGAGAGTTAGTTAGCACCTCGATAACGACGATCTCCCTTGATCCGATCCGATCACCTCCGATACGATCACACCATCCGAACTGAACCGATCACCTCCGATACGATCACACCATCCGATCCGAACTGATCACCTCCGATACGATCACACCATCCGATCCGAACTCCCGATACGAGCTCGATCCGAGCTTAAATAGTCGACGGCGTTCGAACCCTGCTCCAATCAAATTTGAATGTTCCCGCAACGGCCGCCAACGGTCACTTCCCGCCGGCCAATCGTCCGATGGTTGACGATTCGAAACTTAACGGTTCTTCCCACGGAAGTTCCTAACGTTCGTTTCTACCGGCCGATCCTAACGACTTTTCCGTTATGAAAGTTCGTTATAACAAACTGGTGGGAATCGCGCGTCTTGGCGATTCCATACCTTACACCGCCTTATCAAAGCTAACTACTAAAATATAACCTGATATGAGTAATATCAAAAAGAAGCCCATAGAAAGGTTGTGCGAGCATGCTATCTTAACTCCGAGAAACGATAAAGCAGCCGCAATTAATGATATTCTATTAAAGTCCTTGGAAGCTCAAGATCTTGAATACAGGTCTTTTGATTCAGTGATCCAAACGGACGACGCCATCCACTATCCGATAAAATTTCATAATACTCTGAATTTTCCTGGTCTGCCATCACATAAGCTCATTCTTAAAGTCGGAGCACCTGTAATCTTATTAACAAATAAATCTTAATCCGCCAAAATTATGCAATGGTACGAGACTACAAGTAAAAGCTTTTCATAAGAACACTGTAGAAGCTAAAGTGATCACTGGATGTGCTCGAAGAGAGTCTTTATCCCAATAATACCAGTAATACCATCAGAATATCCGTTCGAGTTTAAAAGAACACAGTTCCGCCTGAAGGTGTGTTTTGCCATGACTATTAATAAATCACAAGGACAGTCACTGAAAATGGCTGGCATCGACTTGAGTGACGACTGTTTTTCTCACGGACAGTTCTAAGTCGCATGTTCCAGAGTAAGCTCTGCGAGTAGTCTGGTCATCTTAGCTCCGATAGGATGTACCACAAACGTGGTTTACAAAAAAGTACTGGGGTGACTGAAACTCTATTATTCTGTAAGTATTTATAAATTTAACAAAGTAAAATCGTGGCCGACGTGTTAATAAAATGTAAAAATACAGAACATTCACAAAGATAAAACCTTTGTCGTTGCCTTTTCCTTTTCGACGTTGCACACCATCAGTAGTCCATCGGAAATTACGGAGACGACCTTCATTCTTAGGCTACTGCCTCTGCAACAAATATGCAACAATGGTAAAACGTCCTCTGGTATTTTTCGCCACTATCACAATAATATTTTTTTTAAAAATTAACAAAGTAAATTCGTTGCCGATATTATATAACATTTAATTTAAAAAAGGTTTTATCTTTGTGAATGCTCCGTATTTTTACATTTTATTATTTATTTAAATTTAGGAAGTTTCAGATAACGTCATTCTATGTTTCGAGAAAAAATTAAACTCAGATTTATCGTATCTCGGATCCCGTAATATTTGAAATTTGAATTTAGGTTCATTATCAGTCCATAGTTTGAAACAAACAAAAATCAGTAATTTTACCAAATTAGTAACAACTAATGATTGAGAACCTTAATGAAATGCCGAGGAAGGGTTATTTCTATCAAATTGCAAAATCCGAGCGGGCAAATCCGCGGGTAACAGATAGTTTACTCATATTATATCAATGCTCAGTTATATCTATTGTATATATTTAACTTGTGATTTAAACAAAAATGTAAATATCAAAGAGATTTTATCTGAATTTAGACGGTGAAACTGCGGTTAAATAATCGATTGTATAAGTTTGAAAAGCCACTCTCACGAATCTGAACAAAAAACTAGTTTGAAACTATATTTGGTTTCTATAGCAACGATGGCAGTAAACATTATGTGATGAAATCATGTCACATTAACGTTCGTTGTAATAGAAGATAAAGGTCAGCAATAAAGTTCCGTTTGTGATAAATCTTCTAGAACTTCAATCACACATTTTTTTGTCAAGGTATGTATTATCAATTTTATTAAGGTTTTCATTTAATATAAATATTATTGCATTCTCTTATTCTCTGTTCCAATTAATCTGACGTGTAACAGCAGTTGTATGTTTACTGTGTTTTCAGTTTTTACTCGTTAATACTTTTAAAAATAAATAAAGTGTTATAGTGATAAATGTTAAATATTATACAATGTACGGACGCTAAATAAATTACAAGAATGAAGTATATTGTTTATAAGCATATTGGAGTTCTCCAGTAGTTCACCTACCAAGGTAGGTGAACTACTGGAATTTTTGTTACTTCATTTTGTCTATGAATCTACATCACAAAGAACTTAGTTGAGACAAGGTAAAGAATGCGTTTTGAATTTTTAGCCGTTTTACTTTTTGTTTAATTTTAGTACTGCAAGAGAACATCCAAAAAGAATAAGGTTAAGAACAAATACTCATTACAAGGTAAAAGCCACTACATCATAAACAAAAAGTACAATACATTTATTTAGAAACAGCAATGGAAAAATTACAAAAAAATATATATAGCACTTTTCATCGTAAATAAATACAAATATGAAAATTTCAAATTAATCTTAGTAATTCTAATTCATTGTAGAATAAATTGAAAGTCGTTTTAAGGAATAACTATGAAGTTACATTATTCGTTAATAAATGAAACTATAAAATTATTCAACTTAATAATTTAAGTAAAAATACTCAAAATACTGTAAAACATAACTCAGAAAACACTTAAGATTTTCTTTCAATAACTTCTATTTATACTAATTTAGCAGCGGGAAGCAGCAAGTGGACTGTTAAAAACACTTGGCAGAAGAAAATTAATTGTGGTCTTCAGAATTATAAAAAGCAGAAATTTAACGAAATTCAAAATTTAGCAAAAATTAAAAATAAAATTGCAAACTAATCAGAAACTATGAAGATTTTGCAGTTGATTCTGCTATTTATCATTATTAATATCGTGAGACGTGTGGAGTGTGGTATGTAAGACTTTTCATTACAATACTTTATATTATCAAAATTAGTTATATACGATATTATAGAAAATATAATAGTATATAAATTTGGTTACTTTTTTATTACTGATTGTAAAATTTGTAACGTGAAAAATCATTTATTACTAAATTTTTTATTGTCTTAAAATTTATCGAATTATGCTAAATATAGTTTATACTTATAATAAATTTACATTAAGAAAATATTAAAATATTCTATTTTTATTATTTTATTGTTTTGTACGTATTGACATTTTTTGTTGTATATTTTTATTGTATATAACTAAAAATATATTTATCAAGCGTTATCGCTATAAATGTTAATTTATAGTAAATAGGCACTTTTAAAAATGTTTTGAGCTACCGGGTTTCATATGTATCAGATAATGCTTCACACATCTTTATGCAAGTGATTCAAATTGAGTGCGCAACAGGCCAAATAAAAAACGACAATTTTACTGATTACTATTCAGCACTTTCATTACACATTCCTGTCTAGACACACATTTTTACTTCGGAAGCTTGCATGCGCTTTTACCATACTTCCTTACATTCTTTCTTTGATATAACACCTTGCGTTTTTTTATATATTCATTAAGCTATTCGAAAGAAAACTTTCTCACCCTCTCTCTACTAAACTTGTCGTCCATTCTTCCCGGATATAATTCTTTTTAACAGTTTTTATTTCATTCTTCCAAAGTGACCGAACCATCATAGAGCCAATTTTCTCCAGCATTTGTTTATTTTAACACAAATACTCGCCGTTCTGCAACATACACCTATCAAATAACTCATCTGCAACGCAGTAATTAGACTTATTTGACTTTTCTGCTATACTTAAATTTCTCTGCCAAACATGAACACAGGCACGACAACACTTTCATACAAACGTTTTTCGACACCTTTTAATTTTTCGTAAATTTATTTATTGTGCCTACCACATGCTGTCATACGTTCGCTCTCTTATATATCTTTCCTATCAGTGATGCTTTTTAGATATACAAATATTTTAGTCGTTTATCATTCAGCTTAATAATGCGATCCGTTTAATTTCCTTTGAATTCAAACATTGTCACCATATACTGTATACTAAAGTGTTTGAATTCATATCAATAAAGGTATCTAAAATCTTTTTAAAAATAATAATAATACTTATATTACTGATATATTCAGTAAAAACTAAAAACAGTAGACGCAACTCATAGTAACTCCTGTTACGTTTGGAAACAGTTCGTTAAAATTTTCGGGAGGCGTTTGATTTCGGAGCATTGAGGCAATTAAACTTTCGTGGTGAACGTCATAGAAGTAGAGGGAACAAAGAAGTCGTTTTTTATATCTCTAGTGGAATCGACTTAGTGAAAAGTTTACTCGTAATTAGCATATACAATTTTTAAAAATGAAGCTCGTCTCTAATATAAAAACTAAACTGTTTGACATTTTATAATATAAAAAATTTTTTAATAGAATTTCATAGAAGATTGCACGACACAAGATTTTAACTCTTGCTAAGAAAGGTACACAACTTTCTGTAAAGAAATTTTTAAATTACTACACAAACATTACGTTATTATATAGATCTGTCGTCAAAAGTATAACTCAACATTTTACGTAGCAAAAAACTTTATAATTTTATTTATCCTAAATATTTGAATAATAATAGATAACAAAAAATACTATTTTAATTCCCTGTTAGCACAGATAAACAGTATTTATTATAAGATATGTCTTTTTGAAATGTCGAAAGCAATGAACACTTATAATTAAATTTTAATTTATAACCATTTGGAGTCACGATAATATTTAAAATTATTGTTTTTAAATACAATGTTTTGTATTATTCGATTATTGCCGTATGTTTAAGCTCGAATTTTACTTATGTTTCTTAACTAATATGAAAGCATTGACTTATCACAATTATTCCAATAATAATACACATAGAAAATAACTATTTTCGTTTAATCATTTGTATTGAAAAACAATTATTTTAATTTCTCACTTTGTAACCTAAAAATTACAGAATAATTACTAATAGATTTCTCATAGAAATAGTTTAGATTCACGACATCAAGTAAAGACAATAATAATTGATTGCAACGTGCTACACAGCAACTAGCATATTGTAGATTTTGAAATTTTAATTATGTATATTAATAGAAGATGAACTTAATTTATATTAACGAAATAACAGGGGTGTATAGTTTATTGCGTTTTATGAATTGTTTTATCTTATTAAAAAATTACTGAATATAAAATTTTATTTCGCATTTTTTAAAATACATCGTGTTTTAAATCATATTCCAAAGCGATAAGTTTAAAACACTGTATTTTCTCAAATTTTAGAACCAAGATAACATATAAAAATTCTTTTTATCTAATTCGGCTAAAATTTGAGAAAATGGTAAAATTATAAACTGTTTTTAGTATTTGTAAAAGCCTTGCTGTCCTTAAATTCTAATATTTTTGTTAATTGTCTACTCGCAACTCTTTCTGTAAAGAAATTTATAAATTATCAAATTAGTAAATAAGTAAAGTTCAAGTAGACAATTAACAATAATATTGTTTTGAGTATCTTTAAAGCAGGCATGAGTTGTTGAAAGTGTTAACAGTAACGCTTTTTAAAATTGCATTCAAAGTGGCATAATAATTGTTTTAAGAAACTTGTTCAATGTCTCGCTATTTCTGAGTTCAAAATTTAATTTGAACCATATAGGAGTATAAATAAATTTTTTGATTTAAAGAAAATTTTATCTAAAATGAAGTAGGCCTAACCCTTATACAAATTTTCTTATATATACATATTACTACATTATGTATACGTTTATTTTTTATAACAATGAAAAACTGGTATAGTAAATTTTAAAAGGTTTTAATTTTAATATGTACCCTTATTGTTCTTTCTTTTCAAAATAGTTTATTTAATAATCTCCAAAAATTTTCGCAGTATACCTTGGATCCTCTCGTGGCACAACAGTAGAAGATCACTGCTCTAAACTATTATAATGGAAAATACGACTGTAACTATTTTGCATTTTTCAGATTAGAAAAAAGCGATTAAAATAATTACTGTTTTCCTAATAAAACGGAAGACGAAAATATCTATTTTCCAAATATATTATTATTAAATAATTGTAATGAGTCAGTGCTTGTATATTATATTAGTTAACGAACGTAAGTAAAATTCGAACTTAACCATATGGTTTTAAATGACTAAAACAAAACACTGTATTTAAATACTATTATTGTAGATAATGTCGTGACTACTAATAGTTATAAATCAAAATTTTATTATAAGTGTTTATTGCTTTTATCATTTCGAAAAGACGTCTATTATAATAAATATAGTTTTACTGTGCCAACAGGTAATTAGAATAGTAATTATCGATATTTATAATTATTCAAACATTTGTGATGAAAAAAATTATAAACTTTCTGCTACGTAAAGTATAGAGTTATACTGTTGAATAAAGATCTATATAACAAAGTAATGTATGTATACGAATTTATGAATTTTTTTACAAAAAGTTGTGTATCTTTCTTAGCAAGAGTTAAAATCGTGTGTCGTGCCATCTATTATTAGATTCTATTAAAAATATTTTTATATTATAAAACGTGAAAAAGATTAGTTTTGATAGTAGAGAGGTTTTATTTTAAATTGCAAATGCTGATTTCGAGAAAACTGTGATATCTCAAGTGAAATAGATTTCACTTGAGATATGACAAACGACTTCCTTTTACCCCTTCACTGCTTTGGCTTTTACTACGAAAGTTTATTTGCTTCAATGCTCTAAATATAGAAACCACCATGAAAAGTTTCAGAAATTGTTGATAAACGTCACAAAAATTTTCAAGTTACAAATTCGATGAAGAAAATTCTGAACCTCTTGTCTCCAATCGTCTTCTTGGGCATAAGCTTTTAGGCTATATCGCCCCGTGGTTTATTATGATGTAACAGTAATTGTTTTCGTTAATGATCGTCGTTACGCTAGGAATAATACTTTCCGGGAGGTCTTTTAGGGTAATTGTCTGCTATTCATGCGTTAGAGACGTGGATAACACCCGAATAACTCGACGTGGCCAGCCCTGTTTGTTTGGGCGAACACCCAAACGAACTTTTAATGTTCAGGGAATGGTCCCGCTTGACCACTGCGGAACCATTTCTGCTTCCTATCAAACACTCTCACACACACATTTTAACATTATTAAAGTGATGCATTTAATTTGATCAATTTATAACTAAAAATAATTTTCTTTTATTAAGAAGTAAATATTTACGCAAAAGTTGAAATAATAGCAGGGGATGTGTGGTTCGTAGAAAATTGTAGAAATTATATTGATAGGAGACACGGGTGTGTTATGGCAGCGTTTCTCAAACTCTTTGCTCACAAAAGCAATAATATATAATTTGTAATAGTTTCGCGACCCAAATAGTTAAAATTTTAAATATAACGAAGTAAAATGGAGTAAGTGTTTATTATATAACGAAAAAAAATTATAAATAATAGATAAATCTTAAAAAAATAAATATAACGTTGCGTACGTTTCTATTAAGAGCAATTGGGGCCAATTTCCATTTGTAAGAAATAACTCACTTTAATTACAGTTTTTATCATTGAAATTTAACTATTATAAATGTAAGACTGACAATTTCGAAAAAACAAAAAAAAAAAAAAAAAAAAAAAAAACAGTTTTAAAATTTTCAGATTGTAAGAGAAGATCGCGAATTTCATTGTGTAGATACGCAGAAAATTTATTTATTAGTTCACTTGTGCCAAAATTCCTTCGTTATTTATTGTGCTAAATTTTAAAAAAAATTGTAGTCCTATAAATACTCGAGAACGTCTGTCCGTTTTTTTTGTTAATTTCGAGAACGCAGTTACACAGATAAAAAACGTTAAGGGCATGAAGCGCCGATTAACTATATATGATCTTCCGATACAAACCAAAAGTAAAATATTTCAAATTAAAATATTTCAAATTTCAAATATTTCAAAAGAAAAAATATTTCAAATTAAAATATTTCAAATTTCAAATATTTCAAAAGAAAAAATATTTCAAATTAAAATATTTTTTCTGAAAGATAGATCAGATAGATGAGCAGCACGACTCTTTTGCAAACGAAAAAGTACAATGTGCAGCGCCAAGACAGTACTAATTTGAGATGAAAAGCATATATTTTAAATTAAATAAATTAAAAGTGTAATAAAAACTGCAGCCTGGAATAGTGACGATGTCACAATACATAATACTTCGTTATTTATAATATACTATTATGTATGACAATAAACCTACATACTGGAACAAACGCGGATGAAATTTCAAAACCATTGCAACTTAAATATTATATGACTACGATCAAATAACTTTCTATTTTGATGTTATTCAAAATTTATAAAAAGAAATTAACCTCATATACACATATTCTGAAATCTTAACTTTTCTACTCATAAACAGTAATAGTTATAAAAAAATACACTCAAACCTGTTTTTGTGCGGTCTATTTTTGTGCGATTTTTTATTTGTGCGATTTTGTTTTTTGTGATTTTTTGTGTGCGGTATATGAATTTCAAACAAATTGGTATACTGCACAAAAATAATTGCACAAAACACATTGCACGTATAAAAAATCGCACAAAAACAGGTTTGAGTGTATTTTTAAACAGTTTTCAGTACTCAATAAGCTTAACTTTAATGAACAAAATTATTTCTTTTATCATACAAATACACACACTTTTTAACATCATTAGGAGTAATGCAGTTAATTTGGTCCAAATTATAACTAATACATAAATTATAAACTGTGAGATCGTAATCGGGGTCACCTACCTAAATTCGGGAAGAACTAGGGCAGAGATGGCGAACCTATGGCACGCGTGCGCAAAGTGGCACATAAGAGAAATCATCTGGCACGTAATGTATCATATGATTTCTGTCTTTTTCAATCATCCTTTCTGTTTATCACCTGATCATCGTTTTTTCAATCAGATTTTTTACATTTATTCGAATTAAAGTGTATTCATTTAATCTCTTTAAATATCATTTTTCGAAGTCTAAAACATTGGCACACATTAACATCTTTAAAGCTAATTACGCTTACAATATGGCACGTGGACTCAAAAAGGTACGCCATTCCTGAACTAGGGTAACACTTAATCGACACCTGTTAGTGAAACAGTTTCTCTGAATGTCAAATCCGAATTTAGGGGGATGGTCAACTTGTGGTTCCGAAGCGGTAGGAGGGACTTAAAATTAAAGTAAAATTATAATGCGGAGATCGAAAATCGCAAAATCCTCTTTCTCCTAATTACTTCCAGGGTCCTGACACCAGGTGATCGGTTTTATTGTATGCGGTATCACCAATGCATATTAATCTATCTTAAATAGGGCTACGGTATTACATATGAGAGTGCGAGATAAATGAATTATTCTAAGTCCAATTGAAATTTTAACAAAAATTATATTTATTGGAACTTAAACTACAATAATTACAAAACATATACAAAGTAAATTAAAACAACTAAATTTCAAATATTATTCGAGAATAAATTGCATGGAGATCAACTAATAACTGACAATTCAAAAATAACCTATTTCGCGCTATATCTAACACTAATGCGCGGACAAATGAGAGTTTACAAACGTATGGTAATTTCTACTACCAAAACACTTTGACTTGAGAATGGCGGTAATATTCCATCTTCACAAACTGCCCCGATAATGTTGATATGGCTGCATTTAAGAAGTATGTCTAATTACTGTATGGCGTATGGTCTTTAAGTTGTAAAAACGAAAGTTCTATCGAAAACCACGCAAGTACACTTGCTTTCATCGACAGAGCTGAGATGAATCATTAGGCGGCTGTAGGCAGCTCGTCTCTATAAAAAGGGGCTGTTTTAGCTCCAAAACGCGCAGTCCTGGAGACAGGAGAAGCCATACTGAAGGCATAGTTCCTTAAAATATTGTGGATTTTCTTCAATGCCTGAAATTCTTATTGACCTAATTGTTATCGTACAGCATTCCACAATGAATGCTGATTAAAGTTGTATCTTTCTTAGATTCTAACATTTGGGATTTTTACCCATACAAATGAAATCGAAAGTTCTAATGTATCTTGACGTCATCGACCAGGAATTTTTTCAACGGAAACTTCTTTTGAATCATTGCCAAATATTATAAAACATTATTTTATAATTTAACGTTAAGTATCGATCTCACAAAAGTATTTACACAAAAGTTGATAAAATAGAAGAAGATATGTAGTCGGTAATAATTGTAATAATAATTATTATGATTATCATCATCAATTCATCTCCATTATATTATAAGATAGAAACAAATATGCCTTATAAATATATCAATATAACATATCTACACGTAATCAAACAAACTGTCATATTTACTTATCCTGAATATTCTTATCTTATCGTGAAGAAAACAAAACTCATGTCAAGCAAACTCACCAATACCTACATTGAAATAAATTGTACAATACAAACTGACCTCTAGTATATTATTTCACAAATGTTGGGAAAAGCACATAGTAACAAGAAAAACGGGTACTAAGCTATGAGAATTAAATCAATGTGACGATGTTTTCACAAATTTATGAACTAGAACCCCAGCAACACACTGAGAACTGGTTAAAAAAAATATGTCTATAATCATTAAACCTAAGTTTTAGCGAGTTAAGTTTACATGTCTTTCTGACATATGTAACAAAAACATGTAGTATGAAAATGAGTTAATTTATGTGGGTAATTATATAGTCTAAAAAAGAGAGATATGATATACAATTTTTGCATTTATCAGTAAAACTTGTTGCAGCATACTTAATTTAATTTACTTATTATTGGAGAAGAATTGGCCACGATACTGCAGTTTTATCTTTTAATTAAAATAGCATATAGCTAAGGTCGAAGACATGAACGATTTTATACAGAACCGTTGTTGTTGTTGTCACATACTACATTTTACTCTGAGTCACAAAAAAAATTTTACAGAATAGCACGTGTGCATTGAAAAAGTAGCCAACATATGCAAAGCGTGGCTCACGTTACATAGATTTTCTGGCCAGTTTGGTAAAGAATGTTATGCAGAATATAATGTAAGATATGAAATATATGGTAATTATAATAATTGTCTTCGTCTATTTGTAGTTAACACTGACCTATCCATTTGGAAAATAGCAGGATTTCAGGTATCTCGTACGCCATTATATTTAATTAATGAAAAGTATATATGAACGACGTATTAACATTAATATTTGTAATTTCAGCACGAATATGTTATGAGAGTAGATGAAACGCAGAAGCAAGTTATTTGGAGTCCAAGTCTTAAGACATTCAAATTTATTCAAGAGAAACTGAAATTTCAGTATAAAAATTAATTTCAGTATAATTATAATTTATTATCTAATTCTATATAAGATTTAGATGTTTTAGAAATATTATTGAAACAATTGGCATTTTCGAAACAAGCTCTTATACAAGGGAGAGTCAAAAAGTGAGTTGCAATTGGTGAAGGTAGTTTGATCCTGAACGATATTTAGATGAGATCTAGTGTCACCAATAATAATACATCCTGCTACAGGGCCTATCAGATTTTTCCACATAACTGCAGAGGTTTTTGTGTTCTCAGTCCTGAAATTTGTTGTGCCATTTGCATTAACCAGAAGATTGAAAAATGATGCAGGTTGTTCGAAAATTGGCGAACGGCCACAGATTACAATCAATGGCGTAATGCCCATCAACTTGGACAACGAAATACAACATTGAACTCTTGCACACGATCAATCCATACTTTACCCCTTGTGATTTTAATGCGTTCGGCCCAATGAGATACGTTCTTTCGAATCTATACGAGTCTGATTGAAACGTCATAAATGTAATAAGAGAAATGTTACTTGTTCGAATACTAAATGTTACTTGTTCGAATACTAAATGTTACTTGAAGTTCGAAAGGGAAGACTTTCGAGGATAAATAGAAAAACTCGTGGCAGATTGCAATAAATTTTTAAGTATACCTGATTATGTGGAAAAGTCGCGTTTAAACTGTAAATTTACGCAAAATACAATTTTTGTCCTGTATTTTTAAAATTTGTATTTCTGGTACGATTGCAACTTGTTTGTTGATTCCTCGTCGTATTTATCTACTTGCTATTGCATACAATAATATATATGTTACCGTCAAAACCCGTTTTTAGTTATAACGCGTTTTAACTAGTTGAAACTAGTTTATACTGGAAGCCTTTGTTAAAACCCGTTTTGTCTAGTTAAAACTAGTTTTAACCCAAATTTAATTTTGACTAGCAGTAAATTCTAGTTTTAACTAGACAAAAGGGTTTTGTCTAGTTAATTTACTGCTGTACATGTTTTATTTTAGATAAAATTGGTTTTGACTTTCAACATTAGTTAAAACTAATTTTAGCTACATAAATATGTTTGGCAGAAATAAATAGTTATGTACAGTGATTTGGGGAAAAATGCCTAACATTTTGCTTAGGAAGGAAATTATAGCGAAAATTTAGAGGCCTCTAACGGAAATGTCATATTCTTGAGCCTGTTTTTCAAATAAAATTTTGGGGTATATGAAAAATAATTGTGTTTGCAATGACGACTTTTATACTGTCTAGCATTTCAGGCATCTCACCCCAAGTATCCGGGTGAGATGCCAAATGCCATTAGGGTAAGATAACAAATATAATTGCATAAAATTAATTTTCGAATATCTTAACCAAATTTAATTTATTGCATATATAGTACAAAGTACTTCATAGTAAGTATAACAGCACAGTATAAGTATTGTTAAGTTTCTGCCTGTTCTAACGTGCTCTATAGTTAGCTGAAAGCTTTTTTCAGTCCAAAAACCTTTTTGAGAAGTCTCTATATACTTTCTATGCATATCCTGAAATAAAACGAGAAAACAAAAATTTATTAAAAATAGGCATATTGGAATTCAATTAACAAAAAATAGGCATGTTACCCCAAGAAAAATGTGGCATCTTCCCCATTTGTCAGGATAAGGTGCCTAGTGGAGTCACGTGTTCTAGCATGTCCGATCGACATCGGCGGTAGCTCACAATGGAAACTTTAAAACCTTAACTCACACATTAATTGTTTTTAGCATTTTTAAATAAATTTTATTTTAACTTTTAGCTTTAAAATTATTCTAGAAACATTTCACAACAAAAACTTCGTTCTTATCTTGCTTTTATTCTTCTCAGATGTAGAAAATGAGGTAACGGTAGCCAACTACAGGTTTCCGCACTCAATATTGGCCTAACGATTCATCATACAAATGCATGACAAATCTTACGTGACCGTTTGAAAATATCAAAAAGTAGGCATCTTCCCCCGCTTACCATCTTACCCCGAATCACTATAAATGTTTTTGTTAAAACCCGTTTTGTCTAGTTAAAACTAAAATTTACTGATAGTCAAAAATGAATTTGAGATAAAACTAATTTTAACTAGACAAAACGGGTCTTAACAAAGACATCCAGTATAAACTAGTTTCAATTAGTTAAAACGCGTTCTAACTAAAAACGGGTTTTGACTGTAACATATATATGTAAAGGTGTAAATAATCCTCCAAAATCAAAATCAGAAGCACAACTTAGTGCCTAAAAACTGGTGACGGTTGAAATAATAAGGCAAGCGTGGAACAAAAGAAGATAGGGACAGAAGCTTCGAGGAGGTGAAGAAGAAAAAGACCACGTGTAAACGACGGATATCGAAAGACGGGAAAAAATCCTTACAAGTAGACCAAAGAAATGAAATTAAATAAGTAGACCAAGGATGAAATCAAAGAAAATGGTGGCCTATGGAGACGACAAAGCCTATTCAAAACGGATTAGTTAAATAAAAAGAGGCTACGCAATCCCAAAAATATGTAAGCCAAAAATTCAAATATTTCGGGGCAATAACGACAGGCTTAAAATTGAAAATGAAATGAAGAGATTGGAAACGGTGTCAGAGTACATGAATTATAGCGAAAAGATAAAAACTGTTAATGAGAGATTACCTAGAAAATGTAGATTTAAACTAGTACATTAAATACTCGGGACAATCATAGTTGGGGATAATTAAAATAAAATTTTGTGGGGTGATTCGGGTTACAAGCCACCGAGTCTATCGTGTATTTCGTAGGATTAAAATATGACCCAAAAATAAGAGTAAAAAATTATTTTGAAGAAGAAAAAGCAAAGGGAAGTTATCGCAATTGAAATACTTACAGATAAAACAGCTAATGATAGAAGGGTTGCCCGTGATATGGGGGAATATTTCGTATCCGTAAGACCGGAAACTTTTGTAGGATTTTATGAAATAAGCCTGAGAATCGAAGAAAATTTAAAACAAAAACGAATAAATATATCCACAAGGAGTGATTTTGGTTACGGAACGGAAGAATTTAATTCGGAACATAAAAGAAAGCCAAACACAAGTAAGATTTGTGAGAGTTTCAGATACGAAAAAAGCTTCAGTTGGGCTCGAGACTGTTGGAATAAGCGAAAATCGCCTGAACGAAAGGAAAAAGTAAATCTCGCTGAGATAGAAAACGACGACACGGATGCGTATATTACCAACGAACTACAAAATATTAATTTAAACAAATGGACCGACCCCTTTTCACTTTTCACTCTACCATAGAGTGGCGATAAAGGTGAGAAAATAACAAAGACGATCTATGAGAGTGGGCAAACTTCCTTTGTGTTGATAGTAAAATTAATCACGAATTAAATTTAAAAATCTGGGAATATAAGAACGAATGCCTGAAGTACAAAACTTTTAATTCAAAACAAATAACCTATATTTGGGTCTGGTAAACGTTAATCTGACAATCGGTTCGATAACGAAGCACGAAGTCTTAATCGTAGTGAAAAATGGTCATTATCGTTTGCGAGTAGGCTTAGACCTTATAAAGCAGTTCTGTTTAAGTCTCTATGAAAGTTATAAAATTTTCCAGTCAAGTTAAAATAGTGAATTAACAGAAGAAATCCAATCTAATTAATCACTGGACGAAAATCTAGTCATAACTTGTTTAGGAGACAGTCCCAACGAACTTAAACTAAACCGAACTGATATAATTGGAAACATAAACCCGACAGAACTAGAGAAACTACGAGGACCTGAATTAACAAAAGAACAGAGCACGGTACTAGAACAATATTTAGCTAGAACATCAAACGCATTTTCAATGTATAAATATGACATTGGCTTTATAAAAGTTGAGAATTGTAAGATTGAATTAACTAATATCGTGCTAATACAATTAAAACCGTATCGTTGTTCTTTAAGCCACAAAAAATTAATAAACGATCGAATAGAAATGTTGTTGAAACACAAAATTTATTCGGACATCAGTGAGCACGTAAGCTTTCCCAATGTCGTTATCTGATAAAAAAGGAATAAGGAAAAAGAACCAGGTTGCGAATTGATTACAGAAAATTTTACCAAGTGACCACACTATGACGAATAACTATCCATTTCCTAGGATTCATGATATTTTAGATAAATTGTTTAATTGCGTGTATTTCACAACTTTAGATATTAGTTGTGGCTATTGGCATATTGCGATGGAAGCTTGCGACACGTATAAAACAGCTTATGTCACGATGAACGGTCACTTCGAATGGCTCGTTATGCACTTTGACTATAAAAATACGTCAACCGTATTTCAGAAAATAATTTACACCGTTTTAGATCGGTATCAATTGGCTAGTCTCTATAGCAATTACCTGGACGATATCATTGTATATTCGAACTGTTTTGAAGCCCACCTCAAACATATAAGGCTAGACATAAACGCTCTAAAAAATAAAAGTGTGAAACCAAAATTATCGAAATGCAAATTTGCGAGGAAAGAAGTACGATACCTCGGGCATATCATCACGAAAACTCGAGTCTGCCCAATAAGTGACAACATTCCGGGATTTAAGGAATTTCCTAAGCCTAACGATATAAAAACTTACAGAAATTTCTGAGAAAAGTGAACTTCTAACATCGTTTTATACCCAATGCTCCGAAACTCTTAAATCCGTTATAAAATTTATTACGGAAGAATGGGAAATTTTTCTGGGATTCAGAGTGCCAAAACGCCTTCAACAACATTAAAACGTACGTAACCAGTTTCCTGATTCTGTGCGTCTTTAATCCAGACAAAGAATTTTATCTATATACAGTTATCAGTAAACACAAAATGGGGCAGAATTAAAGCAAACTCAAGACAACGAAAAAACAACATCCAATTGGTTACTTTTCAAAAAACTATCGGATTATCGAAAAAATTATGGCGTTACGGAATTAGAATGGCTAACTGTAGTAGAGAGAATCGACTATTGGCACTATTATTTTCATGGAAAAAAATTACAGTTAAAACAGATCATCAAGCCTTGAAATGATTGCGGTCTTTTAAGCAACAAAACTCCAGATTATTTAACTGATCATTACGTCTTAGTCTATGATTTTGATGTTAAATACAGTCCCAGCATTACTAAGATAGAAGATGACCTACTGTCCAGGAATCCGGTGTTAGATAGTAACCTTATGTTGGACAATATCTAAATCGTAAATTTAATAGAAAGAAGACATTATGTCGGCGCAAAAGCAAGAACTAACTATCTGATATTAGAAAAATCGATATGAATTATCGTTAAAGCTAAAGAAGATAAAACGAGAGTCGTAACATCAAAGTCTCTTAGATGCAAACAGCTAAAAGAGAGCCATGAAAAATTCGGACACATAGGAGCAAAGACAATGTTATGACTAAGTATCATGTCTTTGTGTCTTTTCTATCATAATTTAAAAGTTTTTTGTATACTAGTACTTTTTATATATTAACCATTATTATATATTTTATATATTCCAGTATAATAAGTCCTGTTAATAAATAAAAAGTACTAGTATACAAAAAAAATTTTAAATTACAATGTTATGACATTTTTTAAATAGCTGTGGGATCTGCCAGTTTTATAAAATAAACCGTTGTCGAAAATACAGAGAGCTGTCTCATATTTCAGACACATTCTCTTTTGATGTTATCGCAATTGATACAGTAGGAGGATTTAAGGGATACAATTCGAAGAACAATATGCGCACCTGGCCATAAATGGACATTTAGCTCCAGAACTGAAACTGCCACGAATTCGTGAACTTAATAAACAGTGTCACGCAAATACAAAGTCTGAAAATGGTATTAGCAGACAAGTATAAAAAAATTAACTCAAAAGAATTCATACGTTTTTTGGGAAAACAAGAAGTAAAATTAACATTTATATCTTTCAATTACTCGACAAGTAATAGCTTTTGTGAAACGGTTCACCAGACCATCGTAACCGGGTTGCGCTGCAAGATGAGTGAAAGCAGTAGGGTCAGTTGTTGCGGTAAATTACTGAAAACAGTAACAAAAGAATATAAGAACTCCCCTTATTCAGTAACGAGTTTTCAGCAAATTATGTCATGTTCGGCGTCCTATTATTCTCCCAAGTCATACCGAATGCTCTTCCCCAGTAGAAAAAGCTAGTAAATAAAGATTATTTCGATAACAGACACCAGAAGGTAATGTTAAATCCAGGGGACCTAGTACTAGTTGGAAATAAAAATGCAATCAGATGAAAAAATTAGATCCTTTAATGTTTGGCCGGTATAGAGTAATAAGACAAGTATCAAAAGTAATATATGAAATAGAATGGGAAAAAAAAAAGAAACCCTCACACGTCCTCCATATATCCAAGATACGTTTATACAACAACTTACTCTTGGATCTACAATGTGGGGGATGTAAAAGTGTAGATAAGCCTGCAAAACTGGAAGCACACCTCAGTGCCTAAAAACCAGTGACAGTTGAAACAATTGAGCAAGCGTGGAACAAAAAAAGGTAAGGAGAGAAGCTTCGAGAAGATCAAGAAAAAAGGGCCATGTGTAAACGACGGATATCGAAAGACAGGAAAAAGAAATATTTCATATATGTATATATACATATATAGATCTATGTCGCGACGTTCAGATATTTCATTACGTTTTATTGGCTGAAGCAAAAGACAATAGAGAATGCAAACGGTTTGAAGATTGGTTGGTTACTAGATAATTACACAAAGCAATACTGAGACAGTCTGACAAACGAGTTTGCTTCAAGAAAAGACTTTACAACAGGGGTGTCCAAACTGCGGCCCGCGGGCCGCATGCGGCCCAAGGCAAGTTCCAATGCGGCCCATTAAACGTGTAAACAAAACCGACAAATTTTTAAATTTTATTTTTATTTATTCAATTTAACGGCATAAACTCAAAAAAGAAGTTTCACAAAGCCCTAAACCTTTATACATATTTTACTTTTGACTGGAAAGGAAAAGTTTTCGAATACTTGGAAATGTGTGAATGAGGAAAGAATACTAAATAAAGCTGGAATTGTGGCTCAAAAGATTATAGACCCAAATTTGGGGAAAGGAGAGAAAAGCCAAAAAATAAATAGTAGTAAGAAAGCTTAAATAGATCTTCAACTCCAGCTTTATTTAATATTCCTTCCAACGTTGTAAGATTTGGCTACTTTGCGCCAAATTTGGCTACCCTTTTTTTAAGTTGGCATAAAAAATATTATTTGGCGCATTGGCTACTGTTTGGGCTACATATTATTTATAAATATATTAGTTGAATAAAAATGCACTTTAAAATGGTGTTTCGTCGTTTTTTTTATTAATTAGAGACTTAAATAAAACAAATATTCGTGTATTTCAAATAAATTTTTGTTTGTCTCCTTTATAATAAATGAATTTATCTATTTCTAAGTAAAAATTAAAAGTGTCTGTAGAAGTAATTTTTTAAAA
Organism: Centruroides vittatus; assembly: GCF_030686945.1. Lineage (NCBI taxonomy): Eukaryota > Metazoa > Arthropoda > Arachnida > Scorpiones > Buthidae > Centruroides > Centruroides vittatus. The sequence goes on from NW_027122385.1 coordinate 5,426,174, forward strand.
TATCCTTTTTCGTTATAAAGTTTTAATATTTATTACTATAATCTAGACATGTTAATCCTTAAATATATTTTGTACTTTTAAAAATTGAGCCACAAGTATCTAGTAATATAAGCCATTGATCTCGTGTCAGTATATGTGTAATCTGTAACGGTATGCCTAAAACGCCCACTAGGGGCGCCCTAGCGATAATTTTAAATTAACAATAAATTATTATTATTTGTAAAATGAATTTATTATTTATACCATGGAATGACTAGAACGACACTAGGGGGCGGCCCGGGCTAATGGTATAAAATATACTTATGGCCCAAAACTCCGTGTCTTCTTCCAATGTGGCCCAGAGAAACAAAAAGGTTGGACATCCCTGCTTTACAAGATACGATGGTACCTATTTAGATACGGAAAAAATACGAAAAACGACACTAACGCATTGATCAGGCGTGAACTCGCGACCGACTACTAGTGTTTTGTGCTTTTATGTATTCGTACATTGGTCAGCACATTCGAAGGAAAACACTTTTGATTTGTCTATGCATTCACCATGTTAATGAGTAGGAAAAAAATCTATGTCCAGTACGTTGAGATAAACGGAACTGTAATCTGCGAACTGTTAGTCACTGAATAATAGAGTATACAGTTTGCATAGTTATGGAGACATTTAATTAACCTATAATTACTTGAAACATATCAAAAAAACGTTATGTTAATTCATGTTATAATATAATTTGGGTATATAATCTGATATATGTTTTATTTATTTTAGATACGAATTAGTGAAACCAATCCCAAACGAATTTGATAAGAAACTCAAAAATGGAACAGTAACTGGAACTATGGGACAATTAATTGATAATGTAATCATTCGTAATTACTTATACTTTATATTTTATTAACTTATTATATTTGTTGTTATATATGTTAAATTAACGAAATAATTTTATTGTTTGTTTTTTGAGTTGTATTAATCAAAGATATCAGTAACTTATAAACACAACCAATAATATTTTATTAAAATTAATCTAGTAGTAAATGTAAACAAAATCTAAATATGTAATAAATGATCGTTTTTTTATTGTAGTATTAATTAAACTGCAATAATTACATATATTGTGATACTAAAATACAGTAAAATATCAAGTAAGTAAATTGATTTAAGTTTTTTTCTCTCTTCAGAAAGCAGTTATGGTTTTCTTTCCAATTTTTATAACAGAAGAACGATATAGACAAGTTTATTTTTCCTCTCCTGTCGATTTCTGTAGTATCAAATTCGTAGTGAAAAAGTCGATTTCAACAAAGAACTGGTTTTCGGTAATCGAACCTTTTTCTTTCGAAGTATGTTTTGGATTTTCTGCATATTAACTTAAATTACAAAATATATAAAGAGCATAAATATTTTTTGTAGATATGGATTTTCATTGTTATTAGTATAATCATCTCTGCTTGCGTATTTAACGAAGTGCAAAAGAAGGCATCTGGTTTCAACGAAACAACTGAACATTGGAAAATAACAAAAAATATTTTGGTACATTTTTGGCATCCATTGTAATCAAGGTAGGCAAAAAGTTTACTTTATTTTCAGTTATATAGCTGTAAGTGTCAGGGATAATTGTACAGTACGTATATGCAGCTAGAATTAAATAAAGAGACAAATCCTTTAACTTCATATGTTAATATCTCTTCACTTGTCAATCCGTCCACCAAAACTGAGTACACACAATAAAAGATTAAATAATAACTTATTTACGCACAATCAACTAAATTAATTTAGAGCAGAAATCAAAATGATTTTTATCATGTTTTTAACATTTGTCAATTAATTACACCAGTAAAATACTACTTAAAATTATTATTGCCTTACTGTCGTTTATTTCCTTATTATATATATATATTTTTTTCAACTTGGAAATTAATTATTAATAGGACAATTATACTGGTTTTAAGCATTTCCTCAATTCTTGCGTAAAAGCTTAAAACTAGTATTATTGTCCTATTAATAATTAATGTCCACGTTGACAAAATATATAATACTACTTATAAGTTCAACGTCATGTAATTATTAAAATAATCGTAGCTTCATTCTATGTTTAATTTTTTCTATATCCGTAATGATTTAGTTTTCATGTACGGGGTGTTAGCGTGTTTTTGGATTGTTTCTAAATACATATTGCAAATGACAACAGACGCCAAAACAGTTTTATGTGAATCAGATCTTTTGTATTAAAAATTAATTAACATGTTCGCTTTAACACAAAATAAACAGTATATTTAGGCTTTTATTGAGCCAGCAAATCAAACATTCTAAATATTTATTACCATTTATATATTTAAAAAAAATAGTTAACTCATTATAACATTTTAGAGAGAATTCGCAGATTTAATAAATAAATAAAAATTATGTAAATATTAAGTTTCTCCTGAATCTTCATTAATTTGCTATGATCCAATTGTCTTTATCTATTAATTCTAAATTCAAAAATACACTTTTTTGCGAATTACAAAAAAATAAAATAAATTTATATTATTGTTTTTTAAATTGAGGATATTGAATGTTTCAGAAATTCTGTTAAAAGGCTGTCCATAAATTAGGTAAGGGCGATTTCGGCAATACTAGACCCCCACCCACCCCTGTGTAAGAAACCGTAATATTTTCTTTGATCCCCCTCCTCTTTCTTATCTTACGTAATATTTAGGCATAATTAAAAAAATTTTTAACAAAACAAATTTTTTTATGAAACCCTAAAAATCTTAAGTACAAAATATATAATTATTAATTAGTTAGTTAATATGTACTATTATTTATACAGACTTTATGTGAACAAATTTAAAAATATAAAAAATTTAATGAATTTGAATAAACACTTTATTTTAAGAACTTTATTTTTTAATTATCAACAATCTTTTCGTTATTATTATTATTAATTAACGTCATAATATTCATTTTCATATTAATTTGAATTTTCACAAAAGGACGCAAAAAACTTTGACAGATCGACTAGCTACTACACATGTAAACAGAAACGTCATACAAAACAAAACAAAAGAGAGAAACCACCACACTGCCTTTTTCCTATGATAAAAAAATATGTAGAGTGTGAGTCTGTTAGCGTTATTATTCTACCACGTCACATGAGATGGCATTGGTACAACAAGCGTTCTTAGTAGAAACCGCCAAATTGAAGCCAAATTCAAAACTCCACCACTCAACGACATCAAAAATTAAAAATAAGAATATTACATAAGACGAGATCTATTACCCCTATCCCTGAGTAAGAAATCGTAAGAAATCCTTGACCCCCACCCACCCCAAAATACCTCACGTAATTTATGGACCGCCCCTAAGTGACAGTAAAGTATAGTAATATTAATTTTAGTGATTAGTTTTCCAAATTATGCAGGTGGAGATTTGAACAACGTAAAAAGATTTTCCAGTAGAATTTTTATTGGAACGTGTTTAGTTTCATCTACCGTGCTGATTTTCTGTTACAGCAGCATGGTGATATCATCTTTGACTTCACCACATTACGATCCAGTTCCAGATACAATTTCAGAACTTGCTTCTGCTATTTCTAAAGGAAAATATTCGTGTGGAACTGTAAAAGGAAGTTTTTTAAGTACTTTTGTATTGGTAAGTAACACCTTTCATCACTTTCATATACAGATCAATATAATTTATATGTATTAGAGTTAATAAAAACTTAATTAGCGAAAAACACTTTTTTGTTCTGACAACAAAATAAACAATGCTGATAAAATAAATGTTACTTAAATTAAAGTAACTCAATAAATTTGGTAAACTTTTGCTGTAAATAAAACCAGTTTTTAATGCAATTTTGAAAATGATTTATATGTTGATATGGTATGATTGTTCATTTTCGAAATCGCATAAGTGAAGTTTTCTTTGTTTTTCAAATTGCTGTTTTTTTACTGAAGTTTCAGTTTATAAAAATATAATTTTATGCAACTACACAAACAAAAAATACAAATATATAAATTTTGTAGAATAAATAAACTTTACTGTTTTAAATAGAATTCTGAAGCTGGAGCTGCTAAAATTATTGCAGATCATATTAGAAAAAATGAAAACATTCATCTTATGGATGTTGGCATGAAAAAAGTTACTAAAGGTTATAGTTCATTTATCAGCACAGAAGAAAATCTTGTAACGTTAATCAAAAAGGAAAGAAAAGGAAAGTTCATAATTTCGAAAGATTCTTTCGTAACATTTACGAGATCATATGCAATAAACAAGAACTTTAAGCACAGATATTCAATCAGCAAAATGTATGTTATATATTTCTAAACATAAATTATTACTGTTATCAAATTTCTGTTAATTATAATATAAATAATAATTTAATTTTTTTCTCAGCATTTCTCGTTTATCACAGGCTGGCCTAATTAATCCCGATGCTCCAGATTTAAGCAATATTGAAGATACTGCTAATATTCAACCATTAACTATTGATCACTTCTTCAGTCCGTTTTTACTTCTATTTTCTGGCTACGTATTTGCGACTTTTTGTTTAATAGTTGAAGTCTTAACATTAAAGTTTTTTAAAGAAATCTCATTTTGAATGAAATTATATTTTTTCTGACATTTTTCCGTAAAATTTTGAACTTAGTTAACATTGAATTTTTTACTCTTTTGCTGTTATTCTTCATGCACAATATAACTGATAATAATTTTTCTAAGATACATTTATATATATGCAGTAATTATTTCAATAACTGAATATATGGTTAATCTTACGAAGTTTAGTAGTTATGCCATCGTTACTTTCCTGGCTGTCATAAAATAAAACGAATTGTGTGTAATTCTTTCAAATTTTTAGTTTTTTGTTACTTTTTCGGCTGTTATAACGAGATTCATATTTTACTTTTCGGGATTTCGCAATTTAGAAGTGTGGAGATTCCATGTACCGAAAATACCAAAGAAATTTCACACACGATAAGTATATGTGTCTGTTTCATTATCGGAGAGTGGGATAAATAACACAAAACGAAAATTTCACAATTATTTTTATATAAATGGCATCGATACGCTTAAATTTTAAAAAATTCAACAGGGTAATATTCACGCATCATAATATGAATGAGGCCAGACTTAATGATTGGTACGTATCATTTGCATTTAAAATATTTTGAAAAACTCATTATTCTGACAATTTATCCTTCTGTTTTTTGTAATAATTTATAATATGAAACGTTTTTAACTAAAATATCTTAACAGATGTCCTCACACAAATTAACTTTTTGCTATTGTGTTTTAGAGCTTGTTAACATCAGTATTTTAAGAACAATAAGTATAAAATTATTAAACATTGTTCGCATAATCACAAAGGGAAAGGAGAAGCAATTACTGTTGTTCTAATTAACACTTTTTATTTTTGTAGCCTATGCAATGTAACGTTACACTACTGAGATCTGTTTGTTATCAAAATTAAGAAGTTTTGCAAATGTCCCAAACACGTTTATCAATGTGTAAGGAGAACAAGTTTTGTGTTATTCAAGTACATGTAATCTATGATGTTTGCTAAACAATTTTTGTTACTTCACTTTATAAAATTGGGAAAGCATTTTAATTTACAGAACAAATCTTTGCTTGTTTTACCGATTACTTTGTTGTAGTTTGTAAAATTGTTATAGAATTTAATCAAAAGTCTAGACTCTTAAGTTATTAAATTGTTCGTCATTTTTCTTCGAAAGTCTTTTTATTATTGAAGTAGTTTTTTTGTAGTTCATAGCCAGTGTGTTTTCACATTATCCGGGTGGTTTCAGAATTGCCGAATTAAAACTTTTTGCAATACTGGCGATTTTCTTAAAAGTTATGAGTTGATGTTAGAGTCAAGTTAGCTTATATTCTTCAGTAAACTTGAACAATGATGCCAAAACTACACCGCTGCATTAATTGTAGCAAAGTTGCAATGCAGTGCTATCATTGTTTACTTGAAAACACAAGAAATAATATTAAATTCCGTTTTTCTGAAATGCGTATGCATTTTTTAGGCATTGTCCTTGCATGCAACGTTTCAGTTACACTCTGAGAAAACTTCGTCAAAATCGTTAATAACTTTTAATCTGAAATTTACTATATTGCTATTTATCTGTTCCAGCCATTCCAGTTCAGTATTCAGTGGCTCCAAAATTTCTTACTGTGTTTTAATATTATTTGCTAATGCATCAGTCACGCCACAAATATTGTGTATAACTGCCAGACAGTTTAAAAAACACTTTTTTAAAATACAACAACGTGACGCTTCACGTTTTGCTAACTTTAAACAATGGCAGTCAATCCAAACATTCCATTAACATTTTTAGGTCTTTTGATCATTGTAGAAGCGTTGATCAGACTCCAGAGTAGTAAACTGGCAGGTTAACGGCTTCGCTATAATACCATAAACACACTTCCCTTTCTGCTGTTAATATTGTCGGATATTTTAACAATGTACTTTTTGTATAATATGTATATGCTGTTTTTTTTATTAAGACATTTTAACTAGAAGTGACTTTGCTTGCGCAGTTGCTGCTGTCAGTATAGAATAAAGTGAAGTTAAGAAATGACCTTGAGGCAATTTATAAATTTTAAATGCCCTTTCAACAAACATTAACATAAAAGAGGGACTCGTCAAAAAATTAAGCGCACAAAAATTTTTACACAAACAAAATCACTACTCTACAGCTCTTTGCTGTTTTTTCAGATCTGCTGAGTAGACTCTTTCACATTTCATTTGTGAGTGTGCAGATCCTTGCTGAAGCAAACTTGTTTTAAGGCTATTCATGTCACCAAATGACTACTGTCGTTTCTTAGGCAGATAACATTTATGAAGTAATTTCCTCTAATATGCACAGTTCACATTTTATGCCGAGTAGTGTCTAGTCTGCAGACCATAAATTAGTTTATAACAAATAGACATAATAAATACGTTTATTTCAACTAATGAATTAATATAGATGAAGTTCAGTATATTATGAAAATAATTACAATTGTCTCTTACATATAAATACACATTCGTTTATAAAACCAATTCCAGCTTTGCATTGTATAAAAAATTTTTAAACTATATAATATTTATAATCTTTAGATAAAATCGACATAGAAAATTAAAATAACAATAACTAAACCAGAAATTTTTCGATTCTGACAATTTCTTTCTTTCACAATAAAAGAAATATAATTTTTTTTCAAACTTCATATGTTACACGAAATTATGTTTTCAATTTCTTTTGATATAGTTTTTATTGTGGAATACGAAGAACTATTACGACGATTAGTTTGGTTAGTGAATCAATGCAATTGTGAGGTGCTACTTGGGGACAGAGAGTCTTGATACTACTTTCTGCAACTTAATCGGCTGTCCTGCTGGCAAAACAGGCCCGCGGTCGTCAAATGAGGATGGCTTCTTATGACTTAAATGAGAAACAAGGGTCTGAAAAGATCCCCTGTAAGTTTGTTTTTCCTGACACCAGGTAATCAGTTTCTAACGCTTATTACCCCGCGTAATTATCATTCGCGAGAAATTTGGAGTGAGAGGTGCACGGGTAGGTGGAAAAGATATAGATATAGATTTAAATATATTCATATAAAGATATAAATAAAGATAGATTTAAATATTCCATATTTAAACAATAACAATAAATTATATTATTTGCACTGTATATATCAGTACACGGAAAGTTTATCTCCATTCTTTTTCGACGTTCGGTGGCTAAAATTACTACAGTATTCTAATCTGCTTTTTAAAAAAAAAAACAAATCCGAATAAAAACAGCAAATAAAAAGGTTATAAGACAAACAGGCAATCTATGAGAGAGAAAAATATTTTATCATCATCCACATTACCCCAAATGCATTTCGCCTTCCACGGACTCTTCAATAGGGCTTTTTTCTTTCACAAGTAAACATAGGTACTGTACAAGTTATCCAATACCAGAGACATCATCATCCATACAGTGACTACTTCGCGTACAATCTTTATATTTAATTAATCTATCTCCAGCATTCCGCTACAATCACGCCATTATTCAAATTCATTGTGCTGGTTTGCATAATGATTGCTTAATGTTTTTTAAATTTACGTTTAGTTACATTTTTTTCCCGATGTAATATTTCAATGTTATTAGTATCGATAGAACAATTATTAGCCCGACAATGTAAAAATATTGGAGAAGTATTAATTTTAAGGCGTATCGAGGCCAGGTGCTCCGTTAACCTTACTTGCAATTTCCTTTTTGTTTTACCCACGTAAAAATCAGGAGTTTTACAGGAACACGGATGTCTGTAAACCACACCATCTTCTTCCAATAACTCTTTTTTCACATTAGGTCTTGTCACAAGTCCAAATATCCTGTTTTTTTGGTTCGGAGCCAACTTAATTAGATTATTACATAAGATTGTTTGATATTTTTCAAAGATACCTTTAACGTATGGGAAAGAGACATACTTATCTACCAGATGTTTTTCTTCTTTTACTTGAAATCTCTTATCTAAATATGCATTATACCACTTCTTAAGGAGTCTTTTTGGATAGCCGTTCAGTAGATATTTCTTATTTATTTTTTAATTTCGTCTTCTCTTATGTTGGCTCTAGTCGTTCTAGAAAAGATCTTACGTATTTCCATTAAGTATATATTTTTCTTTTGGTTAATTGGGCAACAAGATTTAAAGTTTATTACTTTCCTTGCACTACAAGGTTTTTCATATTTGCAATACTCTAAATGATCATTGAACCTAATAATTGTTAGGTCTAGGTAGTTAAGTCTGTTAAACTTTTCACTCTCGTGAGTAAACCTAATACATTTGTTAATCTTATTAGCTTCTTCTACTATTTTTTCTGGAAACGTTACTTTACTATTATATATAAGGAGTACATCGTCTACGTACCGTACAAGGAATACTATTCCATTAATTGTTGACAGAATTTTATCTATATTAATCATGACTATTTCTGCTAGCTTTGGTCCTACGACGGAGCCCATAGAGATCCCGTCTTTCTGACGGTAGTATTTTTTTGCAGTTAACGGGAAATACTAGATATAATACTTTGTAGCTTCTTTATGATCATAAGTAATTATTTTGATGCAGTCAAAATTGCATCGACTAGTAGTTTCTTAAAACTTATACCCTGTAACTTGTCACCATTTGTTACTCAACAAAATTTGCTGTAATTTGTAACTTGTAAAGCTTATACAAGCTGCAAGGGTTTTATGATGAAAGTCCCTAATGGAAATTCAATAGCCTACGTCTGGAAGATAAATGTTATATGCAAAAGAACTATTCTAACTATTGAATTTCTGCAATGTTGTGTCATGAAATTTTTTACATTTTTCTCAATAAATCTGAACTGTCTTATCATACACTTATGTACGAGATTATGACGATCATACACTTATGTACGGATTATACGAAATTTATAGTAATGTCTGTAACATTTAATTCGCAAATGATTCGAAGTTTTTTCAAATACAAAAATGGTCTGTAATCTGTAATATTTGACTATCTTATTTCGGTTTTGTCCCGCAAGTGACAGACTGAATAACTACCAGTGTATTTTGTACGGAATTTGAAATTGTCATTTTTAGTTTATTGCTATTATTAATAGTCTCTTAATACGTACACTTTGATTAAACAGATATTCTCACAATATCTGTAATTTATTTTTTATAATTCTCAGACAATGTATTCACTTATTCACTTCACTCTGTTACACATATGTATGATAGAATATATTCAGATTAACATATTTGTTGATAACCAAAATGGAGGCTTTAATTGCAAGAATGCTATTTTAAGTAATCCGAAATTAATACTGAAATCAATAAATATTAACTCATTATAAAAATATAGATGCGAAATGTTAAATAAATCACACATTGTAATCCTTTCAAATCTTAGCAATATGTGTACTGATATAATAAATAAAATGCACAACAGAATCTTACTTCTGACAATTCTTAATACATAATGTTTAAAACTATTTAAATCGGCCTTATTTAAAAATTCGTAATACTAAATAAATATCACGTTTGTAAATTGTTTCATACATGTCTCATATTTCGAAATATATGAATTCTTAATCTTTATAATATATGAATCTTAGTCACTTAAATATATGAATATAAGAACATATATGAATATCCTAAATATATCAATTCTTATTCATTTAATTAATGTACTACCGAATATTATTCGCTTCACATTGTTGTAAAACAATAAAAAACATTCTCATTAAAATGTTTATACTGCTTGTTTTTTTGCTTTACTAAGAATTGTCATTAAATGTACACACAATCACAATTCAAGTTCACTTACTCTGAATTATGCATAAAGAAGCGTATTATCCTGAGAACTTTATAAATGGGACCGGCATATACTTGAAGTAAAAAATGATACTCTACGAGTATCATTTTTTAACCACTCTGCAGTGACCGACAGATATATCTGTCAAGGGTGATCGTGTAGCATTTGTGAACGACGCTATATCGGCAAAAGAATTTTGAAAATGTCGTCAAAAGCTAGCAAAAAACTGCCGCGAAAAAAATTTACATAAAAAAGGATCTATGTGACAATAAAAAAAGACTTTACTTTACTAGACATGACTGTTTACAAAATCTTTTTCCAAAACGGTAATGAGAAAAAACGCGTGGGAAAATACTTAAAAAATTTCCACGTTTATTCTCCACTACATAGGGATAGCACCATACATGAGTAACCTACTGCAGAAAAGTTAATCTTTGATAATTTAAAACTAATTTCATATTTAATTTATAAACATATTTCTTGGTAAAATTATCAGAGAAAATTTGAAATCTTGCTATTTTATTCCAATTAAGATATTTCGAAAAATTATTTAAAATTCTTCGTCTAGTACTTGCTGTTCCGAAATTAAATTCCATTTTGCATGTCTGATGTATTTTTAGACAAATGTAATAGTAAATGTATAATTTTTCCATATTAATTCCCAGTTTAAATTATCCGCGAATTCGGAAATGAAGTCTTGAGTTAAATCAGCTCTTTGATTTATAATATCCATTTAATGTATTTTTTAAAACGTCGGATGTTATTTTTATCCATCGTAAACTCGAGAATCTTGCCCAATCAAACGAAATAATGTCTGTAAACTATCAAAAATGCATATTTACTTGAAGATAATAATAAATATAATAAAATGTTAGATTGCAATAAGCAAAGCGTTATAGGAGTATGCTATATTACATAGATAAAATGCTCTATACTACAATATAAAAATAAAACTTGCTATATATCATTTGCTAATGCAGATTTCCGGTGTATCAAAATATTAAAAAATTATTGGGCTGCAATTCCAAGACGTTGTAAACTTATAAATTCTACTGTCTGCTGTCTGTTCACTGTTTGCCTTTCCACAATCTCTAGAAAAGAGTTAGATAGGTTAATCGTAGACAAGAAGTGAAAACCATATGCTCAGTATGACCAGATTAATTATATATGAACTTTCGTTTCAAACCAGAAGTGCCATTATTTCAGTTGACAAATTTTCCTCTGAAAGATGTGAGGTAGATAACCAGGACGAATCTGTTGTTAAAAGAAAAGTAATATGTGCAGAATCAAGCCACTACTACATTGAGGTGAAGCGCATATATTTTAAGTTAAATAAATTAAAAATATAATTAAAAATCGCAGCCCGGCATAGTGATGGTATCACAATAACTAATTGTTAGTAATATATGTATAGAATTTACAGTTGAAAATCACAGGTTTTTAGTTATTTTTTAAAATCACATTTTTTAAGAAGTTCAACGATAAAACAAATTATGGAAATTGTATAACCAGTAGCGAGAAGAATAAATGGACTCATCATGTCTTCTAGCATCAGTGGGTTAAATTTGTCTTCTTCAATGTGTTTTGGGGGTGGGATTAGATCATTTGCTAATTTCTTGTATATTCCACAATCTCTTAATTGTGAAATTCTGAAAATAAACAAAAATAATTAACGTTATTCATTTTATAAAAACTTTTGAAGATAATTTCCAGGAGACTAAATATAACAAGAAAATTGCTATGGAGAACTTATCATACAGGAACACTTTTTCCGATGGAAAATCTAGATTTTATTTTTTATTTTTTATGAAAGGAAATGTAAAATTATATAACTGATTTTACCCTACGTTTTTACCACTGAGTTATTTCAGTATTGACCATTAGTTATATTTTAGGTAATTTTTTATATTTCTTATAAAATGTAAGCGTATGTAAAATAGAAGTAACTACTAAATATATTTTGTAATTTTTTATATAGTTTTACCATTATATATAATAAGGACTGAAGGTGGGCATTGGCCCAAAATGCATCTCCTTTTATAAAACTAGACAATAAAATCTGTTCATGTATGATAAGTTCTCCGTAGCAGTTTTCTGCTTAAATCCGAAGAACACACAACCAAAAGAAAGAATAACAACAGTTAAGTACTACTAAATATAAAGTTCGTACAGTAGATTCTAAATATTCAGTTCATAATATTAACTACATTTAAGTACATTGAATCTCTAATTATTCAAGTAATTGTGATATGGTTTTAACGCAATCAAACGAAGAGCACACTCTAATTTCTAATACATTTAAAATACTGCTTAAACTTATAAATAATACAAGTTTAATCCGATTAGAAAAGATTCTTAATAGAATAGATATTACAATAGAATAGATATACAAAGAATAGATATTATTCATTATTTTAAAAAACCTTAAATTAGAAGCCTTTCGAATATTATTTTTTAACCCAAACTTTAAACATACATGTGCAGTGTGACCATCAATGTACAAAAAATTGGGTTCATCTTCGTTTCTTTTTTATAGGTAAAAATTGTGCTGAGTAAAGACTTGTTTCTATTGCAGAAACTGGCAGTCAGTGAAAACTTGCATTAGAATATAACAGGCTACATTCTGGTCATGGTGTGTAATAAGTGACAAAACTGGATGGCATCTGTTAATCTCTGTGAAGAATTTCACGCTGAAAGCATCAAAAAAATTTCAGTGCATTTCTCCTTATTCAGCGTAATTCTTTTCATAACAAAGAAAAAACAAAGTTTAAGAGAAATCCTGTATCTACACTTATGGAACATCTTGTATAATTTCAAATACAGCTATAAATAGTATACAAAATATCAAACAAAAACTTATATATAAAAACAGTGTAGTAATTTCAAAACATACTGAAAAATAAATTGCAATTTAATAATCTTAAAAAGAAACTTACACTTTGTCAAATTCTTTTTTTAGAATAAATTCTTTTTTTACAGCAAATCCAATCATGTAATTGATAATGCAATCTTTTGAGTGTACAAACAAATTCTCTCCTCTTTCTTTTATCATAGCAGATATTATACTTTTTGCACCAAAAAATGCGAATTTCTGTTTCGAAGAATGTTCGATCCCCTGTCCATAAGTAGAAAAACAATTTTCCGGATGATTTTTTATATGTTCTCCTAATGTTTTTAATGGTTCGGTTTCTGCCGTCTGTAAAATACAGACATTATTACAGATAGCTGTTAAAAATAATTGATAGTAATTTAATGCACACTATCACAGGAGGTTCCTATATAAATAAGTCAAAAATTGAAAATTTTTTTAAAAGTAAAAATTTTACCATTAAAAACTTTTCATCGGGCGAAAAACATTTATTTCCACAAGAATAACTTCCTTTCATTACTTCATTTTTTAATTCGTCAATAGTAGTTGGTACTTTTTCATGAACAGGATAAGTTAAATAAACAAATAGAACACCGCAATAACCTGAAGTAATTACAACTGTCGCCAACAACCAAATTCCAATTATCATTCTTGTGCTATTGTCTTGAATATGGCCTATCATACCACCTAGAAATTATACAGAAATAACAAACGGAAATATTAGTTTTAATATTTCATTATAGAATAATGTTTTACATTGGTCAGAATTTTTTAATGTCAACATCAATGCATTGCAATAATTAGTATTTCAATTTACTCTTATAACACTATTTATAACACAATAACTTTATAAAAATTGATACAATACATATACAGTAAAATTTCTGAACAACGAGAAAAGCAAAAAATTGATTATTGTTCGGCAATTATTTTATATGCATTTAAAATGCATTCCTAAAAAATAAGATTGAAATTAGAGGGACCATTATATCAGGTTCGACTGCATTTATATTTTACCTGCTGTTGAAATCCTTGATATTAAAATATCTAGACATAAATACTGTAGGCGTTGGAGGAATTTCTTACAAATAACGATATTCACGCTGCTCTCTATAAGATTCTAATAAAATAACACAATGGCACTCTTCTTGTTTTTGTTGGGAGGTGATTACGATTTTTAACTTGTTTCTTAACTCTTCATTACAGAATCACTTCGACAAGTGTTTATATTTGGGATAATTTTAAACAAATGCTTAGTAGCTCAATTTTAATTTTTTGCCTTGGATAAAGCGTAAAGTTTTCCGTATATACGTAATTAAAAGTCAGGCCAACTGGAAAAATTCAGACAAATATCTTCCGAGAATAAAAGAATTTATACCTGTTACTGTCCCGGCTGTTATATATAACAAAGAAAACATACGGTAATCAGTCAAAAAATGACCCCCACAAGATTCTTACATTTTTGGACTCAGAAAAATATTGAAAAATCGGGTTGGTATTTCTTTCTATATGGAGGTTTGTGCGTGGAGAGCACAATTTTGTTCATCCTCTTTGAAGCTTAGCAACTCCTGTGATTTTCGGCGAAAACTTCTGAAATTTGTTCATTTGGTTTGCTTCTTTGGGAGAATGCTGTTAAATTTTCGTTGATAAAGGTCTGAAGAGATAGAGGGGTTCGTATTTATCTCCAGTAGGGTCAGGCTTTACGAAGATTTTATTCGTTAATAGCATTTACAATTTTTTTGTAAAATCTATTCCTACAATCAAAATTCAATTTTTCGCCAATTTTTAAATGTTAAAAATATAAAAAATTTTAATAATAAAATATGATAAAAGCTAGCGCCACCAAATTTTTCCAGAAAGTTAAGCAACTCGTCGCTGTATTTTTTCTATGTGAATACTTTATTCATTATATACTTTTGGAAGTTCAAAGAAAAACTCCTAAGAAAAGCAAATTTTTTATATAACTTTACAACAAATTGGAACTATTGGAAACATTTTATCACTAGCAACATATTACCACATAAACTGAGATAAGATATTATCGTCAATATGTATTGTTGAACACTGGATTTTTTTATTCTAATTTTGTTTATATTTTTACTGCGCTTTTTATGTACTTACAATATATAAATGCTTACCTCGAGATATCAAGGTATGAAAGAGATACCAAAATATTTCTTTTAAGGACCACATTTTCTGATTATCTTGAACAATTTTCTCTCTTTTCAGTTCCATTAGATAAAGTGATAGACCAGTTATGATGGTTATAACTGCTATCAAAAACCAAACCTGTAATTATACGAATTTATTTATTTGTTCGTTAACGTTTCATTTCCCAAGTTTATAGTCATTAAAAATATATTTAATAAATATAATGACTACGTTAGATTCTAAAAAATCAAATTTAATGGCCCAGTCAATAAAACAACTAAGAAATGGCCCAGTGGACTAGTGACCCAATGGACTAGTGGCCCAGTCAATAAAACAACTAAGAAATAGTACTAGCTTGACTTTGCACCTCACTAATAGTAAGGGGGGAAAAGTTTTCCTGTTATCTTCACATACCTAACACGAAAATAGGGGCTAATTTCCTTATATATTGTCAGATTTCAGATAGCCACGTGTCTTATTTCTCTATCATATTCAAACAATTCTATCAACGAAATAATTAAAAAATCGCAATACTCTATTCTAGGAGTACTTGACGTTTTTATACCTATCGTCCACTTTTGTATCTTTCTTGGTAGTAAAATTTCCTACCCGCCCACCGGTTCCACAATAACTTAATTTAGCGCAACTGCAAAGTACTCGTACGTTTTAAGTGGAAATTTAGTAAAAATATGTGGTTAAATTTATCTTTTTATTTATACCTTGCATATGTTTATAATACACAGAAAATTTAATTTGATGCTGCATTTCTGCATCTCTATAGAAACAGCGCCTAATAGTACGAAACCTGCTTAAATTGAAGAATAAGTAAATTAAATATAAAAATTATAAATGTATAAAGACTGTTGAAATAACTTTTAATTACTTACCTCTGCCGTCCATAATGTAGCTTGAATCATCTACTTGTGAGTGGGAGGGACCAGGTTGATTAACATTGCTCTATACCAGTGGTTCCCAAAGTGGTTTCTACGGACCCCCAGGGGTCCTTGGTACCACTTTGGGGTCTCTGGCAAATTAAAATTAATTTCGGGGGGGTCTGGACAACGTCAGGGAGTCCGCGAAAAGTTAAATATAAAGTAAAATAATTGTGACCCATTTTCATCATTAGGATAGTTAAAAATAAATAGCAATAAATAAATTGGTAGCCATTTTTACATTCTGAGTAAAATATAAGTATATAAATACATAAAATACAAAATACAAGTAATGACAAGCATCGAACGGTGAGAGTCGAGCCGACCGTGGCCGCCTATCTATGCTGGTTTGAACATGAACGGAATCTCGCCGCTACATGCAATAATTTGTCTAAAATATGGCACTGGACGAGTTGTGCATCTAATCAACAATTTAATTCTGTTTTGTTCGTGATGTGAAGTGCATACAACAAATTATGAACAAAAAGTTGTAGAATTTTTTTTTATTGTTACGAAGATAGAGTACGTTACGTAAGTATTTTTGAACACATTTGATATCTTCTTGTATATTAAATTCATAAGTAAAATTATACTGTGGCTGTCAGCCATATTGTTATATGTATTTTAGTTATATTTTATATTTTCATTATATTCTGTTCTTCCCTTTTTGCATAACTCTTTTTAGAAACTTCTTTATTAACTCTTATTGTTTTAAGGCAGGATTATCTCTTTTCAGAACTATTGGTAGAACAAAAGGACAGAGGGATTATCGTTTTTTCTGAATTTTGGAAAAAATAAAAGAAAGAAAGAAGTCTGAGGCAAAACTGCCAATGGAAGAGCCATCTTGATCAATATCTCAAAGCGGACAGAAGGACTGGGCAGTGCTCCGGACTTCAGAAACGGAAAAGGGGAATGCGGAGACGAAAAAAGCTGTAGACGTCGATGAAACAGAATAGATTACAACCACAATACTTTTGTTAAAGTTAATTTATTTAATAGTTTTATTATATAATATTTACAAAATATTTTATTTTATATTTATTTATTATTACTTACAATTTTACTCTTCTATCTTAAATAATTAATTGACTCGAGTGTTACTTTGTAGTATTATTCTATTTTCAAATTAAAAGAAATTATTTCTTTGCAGAAACAAAAAACAGAAGATTTTATGAATAAATAGTGTTTTTTTGACAAAAGTCCATAGCGACAAAAAAGATAAAGATTTAACTTTTTTAAAACAATCAAAGAAAAATATTTGAAAACACCGTCATTGAAACAAGTCTTTGCGACAACATCTGAGCGAGACAACGATGGACTGCGTGCTTCTTATAACATTTATTTACTGATTGCAAAGTCCGGAAAGCTGCACACCATTGGTGGAGAACTCATTCTACCAGCTGTAAATGAGGAAATACGCACCGTGCTGAATAAACCAGCTTCCGATATTATAAGAAGAATTTTACTGAGTAATAATACGGTGCAAAGAAGGATTGACGAAATGGCTCAGTCCATAGAAAATTCTATATGTGAGAACTTAAAAACATTTGAATTCTTTACAGCTTGACAAGGACTTTGCCAGGAAACGAAACATTACTTTTAGCTTATGTAAGTTTTGTAAAAAATGAGAATATTTCCCAAGAATTGTTATTTGCCAAATGTTTGGAAACTGATACAAAATGTGAAACAATATTTAATGAATTGAAAACATTTTTTAATGCAAAAGATATACCCTTGAGTAATATCCTCTCTGTTGCTACTGACAGTGCTCCGGTAATGGTAGGACAACACCGATGCTTTCTGGCATAATTAAAACAAGCTAAACCGAATATATTATCTGTACATTATGTCATTCACCGACACCATATAGTCGCGAAAAACCTTAGTGAACGCTTGCATGGCTCAATAGATGCGGGCATTCGGGCAGTTAATAAAATCAATAGGAATGCCTTAAATGACAGATTATTTGCTCAACTTTGTTTAGAAAATGAAAATTATAATCGTTTACTACTTAACACGGAAGTTCGTTGGTTATCTAAAGCTACATGCTTGGATCGATTTATGCACTCTTTGATTCAGTGTTGGAAATCTTGGACAGCAAAGACAATGATTTGCGGTTCAATTTAATTAATTCAAAAAATGACATTGCATATATGACTGACTTGTTTGCCAAATTTAACGAAAACCAATTTGAAGTAACAATGAGATCAATTGAATTTAATCAAAACTAAAAGTATAATATCTGCGTTTGTTGCAAAACTATTTTTATACAAACAAAACTTGAGGAGAGGAGACGCTCTGTTTCTAAATTTTTCAAAATTGCAAAAGCGAGATGATGATTTGCTTGTTTATTGTCAACACTTAACGGCTCTTCATTCTGACCTCAGCCAAAATTTGAAAATATTCTTCATTTGGGCATCCCCGATTGGGTGTTGGACCCTTTTTTTTTAAAACCTGTTACCATTCACCATCCTAGACATCAAAGTTAAATTTGAAATTTTGCTATAATGCAGTTGTATAGAGTTATTTCACTTGGGGTTCATGGTCAGGATTTTGCTATGAGAAGGGGTTCATGAGCATAATATGTTTGGGAACCACTGCTCTATACGAACGGTATATAATTAACTATAAACTTAATATTAACTATTCAGGCCTATATGACAATATTATAATTGTATCGAAATACATTATATTGAAAGATATATATTTTGTACACGTATATATGTGCTTAAAAGTATACAATAACATAAAAGTACAAGAAATCCTCGTTATTTCGAAATTCGATCGAAAAATATTCGTCACTTCGCATTACTGAGATTTACATATTTCTGTATAATATGCCAAATGCCATATAACTTGTGTAATTTATTAAGAAAACGAAATACGGCAACGTATACAGTACGCTATTTTCATTAATTAATAATAAATAATAATATAAATATAAATAAACTGCAAGTAAACAGCACATATCTTTTCAGAAGCTTCAGGTCACCAGATAGAATTTATAAAATGTAAAGCAGAACATTTTGAAATATAACTTAAATTATTTGTTATTGCTGTCATAACACTTCAATCTATTTTACTGTAAAAAAAATAAAGACATAAAATTATTTTTAAAGTTACCCCTAAAAGTAGTATGTCGCCCAAAAGTAGTAAACTAAAATCTACAAATATCTCATTCTGCTACTCGTAGCCCAAACTTGCAATCTCGATATCCAGCCGTATTTTATGAAATAAAAGAAAAAAATGATGTCATATGTAAAGCGACTCCAGAAAATGTGTTACTGTAAGAGTAAAGCCATATTGACCATATTAGCGTTTCTCTTAATCTATTGTTTTAATATAGCATGGAGGCACTTCGATCTAAACGAACAAGTTAACGTATGCATATCACAGTTCGGACAGAACTTTCACTTCAAATTACGAAGTAATCTTACTTCAAATTTGCCGAATTCCTTATCATGTAAATCTCTAGATCTCCGGCCGAAACAAAAGTACAGTACGAACTAACGAAATTTCAATTGAGTTCGAATTAACAAGGTTTTCCTGTATTTACGTTACCTCTTTTGCAAATGGTCTAATTATAGTCGTTAACTTGGAAAGTTCTTTAGGAGCAGAAACGACGAAGATAATTTCATCAGAATCAAAAGGAACTGTATAATCCACATCTTGAAAACGCTCATAATTCATAAAACAGGAAATCAATCCAAAATCAATTTCCTGAAGTTAAATATAAATTTTTAGAATGAATCAAGCTAAATTATAAATACTATTATAAAATCTCTTTACTTTTCTTTGTAGTTTTCCAGTCAATCCTTTCCAAGATCCATTTTGTAATTTTGTTCCAATCATTGTTTCAAAAGGTAAAACAATTTCATAACTAATATACGAAAATGTTTAAATTATAAAAATTTTCAGTTTCATGAATATGAAAAACTTTTAACTCACTTGACATTTTTTAATTTCTCAATCATCAATTTGAAAAACTTGAAGTCGACTCCATCAATAACTTCATTCGCTTCCTTATTTACTATCACGTATACAGGAACCTATGTAGAGGTATAATATGAAGAATAATAATCACTGCGAGAATATTAAATAAATGAAATATCATAAAACTTACCGGAACTGCAGATATCTTTATATTAGTTTGGTTCACTATTAATGCATTACCTAGAAAGAAGTATAAATTTTTACGTTATTATAACTATGATATCAACGCAAATAATAGTCATATTAATAACATAATAAAATAAAAATTCGACTAAAATTTAACTCTTCGATCTCAGGACGCTATGAATACCTTATTGTAATAACCGTAATGGTTTTAATTAGACTCACTATGGGGTCAACAGAGTGCAGAGACGGCTCCTGACATACCCAAACACATCGCTTATGAAGTGGTCTTGGATTACTCTTTTAGGTATGATCTTGTATTTCTAGACATAAAGTCTAACACTTTACTCTCCTGCGTCACCCAGTTGTTGCATCCGTGTTTGCATGCTTTAACTAGCAAAACACTTTGAACTCAAGAATAAATAACACTCGTACTGTCCTCTGACTGCTGTGGCACAGTCGTGACAGATGCTAGTAGTGGTGCGAAGCGAAGTCGTTTTCTGCCCACCAAGGTTGAAGCCTGAACTGATTTGGGAAATTGTGGCCTGTCGTCTAGTCTCAAAATTCTATCTATCTACTGATCTGACTAACTTCCAGACGATTCTCTTACACAGAAACGCCTATGTCTGGATGATTTCTCTTCGTTGTAACATTCTTGATACACCTTTGAAGAGTTTCTGTACCTGATACGAGAGCACACGATAGGGCTCTTGCACTCTAACACGTTACGATAGGGTGCAAGAGAGCTGTTTAAAAAATGTTTAGTCCAGCATCTCTTACACCCTATAATGACGTGTTAAGAATCTGGTAGATTTTTTGTTTCTATCATTGTTGATACGTATGAATGACTGATGCAAGAAATGTTCTGCTGCATTTATATTGAAACTAAGCTCATGTAATTTTCAAATTACTCATATATCTCATTTCTGTAAAAGCAGAGAAGTACGTAATAAAGAGGCATAATAGTATATAATGCTTACTATTCTATATATATTTATACTTTTACATAATAAAAAATTACTGTATAGGTAAATTATATGAATATCCTATAACAAAATATTATTAAAGCATATGAAACGTACAGTACATAGGTGTAAAGATCAAGTTAATAGAAAATCTAAATAAATAATTAAAAAGCAACTAAATCAGAAAATGATTCGATATATTTTGGAGTACATTTTACTATTACTTACAAAAATATGAATTAAACATTTTTCGTAGAAATTATTATTAAAGAATATACTTTAAGTTTATATTTAGTTTTTTAGGAAAGATGGATCTGGATAAGACGTTGGAGAAATTATATGAACAGAGGGAGAGATACATTAAAGATAAACAGTACTTCAAATGTCATCTATGAGAAGAAACCACCTCAAACTATATAAGTGGTTTCTCTTAACAAATTATTGTCGGAATATAAACTGTGTACGATCAAACCTACTAAAGAGGCCTTTCATAAGAGGCGAAATGCATTTAGGAACTTTGTTAATGTAAATAAAAAGTTTTTTCTTCTGAAAGTTGATTTCTTTTTACCTTTTTAATTTTAATCTTTTTTATTCATTGTTGATACAATGTTTTAAAAATTTTTAGGTTATACAATATCCATAAGTCAGAACTGAAAGAAAAATATAATTTTTTCGTGTATTTTACAATTAAAAGTAAGAAGAATAGAAAGTCTGACTCCATGGTTTTTATAATTATTTTTGAAATATACTTTAATAATAATTTAATAGGTAAAAATAAAATATATGTGAAAGTGTACAGAATCACTACTACTAATATATTATTATATATATATATTCGTATATTAGTAAAATTTCATTACATGAAATACAAGAAAACTTGTACATACTAATCTTCGTATGTTCCAAAATGGTGAATAGAAGATATAGCAGTGAAATCTTCAAAATTATTTTTTATCATGACAATTTATGTAAAGAGTTTTTTTCTTAATTTTCCAAATTTTAAATTATTTAAATGTATGTAATTGTGAATATGTCTCTTACACCATAAAGCTACTGGTATCATAGAAACGTGTTATCAACATTGAATATTATGTGAATATGATAAACTACAATTTGAACAAAATGAATCGCGCAATTTACATAATGAATGCAATTGAAAAAACTCAAACCTGCAATTTCATATTTGATATATAGCTTTAGATCTTGTTTACTTGGAACATTCAATAATATTCATAAAAATATTTTAGTCTTAAATATTAATCATTCTAAAAGTTGCACGATTAAAATAAATATCTTTATTACAGTAAAAATGTAAATATAAACTGAAATATTGAGGTTCTTGAAGTAATATATTAATATCTTCTTTTTTATGAAAGCGAAAAACATGAACCTTTAAAGGAAAGTTATAATAATATTAAGTCAATATTTCCTTAATTAGCGTACTGTTTTGTTCGATAAAGAACTTTCATAAGTTCATAATTGGTCAAATGGATATAATTCACTAAACCGTGTACTTGGTAGAGGATTTGAACTTCGTAACGTGGTGAAAGGTGTTGTTTTCCGGGTTTTTATCGCATTTGTAACACTGAAATAAGGGAAAATTTCCCCATAAAAAGCTTTTGGAAAGGCATTTTGTTATTGGCAAATCGTCGACGTGTCAGGTTGCGGTTTACGAATAAAATCAAACCCAACCGTCCAATAATTTTAATGTTCAGTTTGGTATTGTGAGATAAAGCAACGTAACACAGACAATCTGAAAGGTCAATCAGTCAATCAAAAGATAGCCATGCCAGTGGACTTTCTATAGGAAACCAGCCTTTATCATAATTATGGATACGTGAAGATTCGACAAACTTCACATAGACAGCTTATTGATAAGGCTTCAGTCTGTCGGTCAAGCGCAAAATCTACGACCATGTGTTCAGCAGTTTTTTCCATACGGCCTTTGGGCACTAAGAGCTTGTCTATTCTCAATAATAAAGAAGTCATAACTCCTTTATTATTGAGAATACACGAGCTCTTATTATTATTATTAAAATATTTTTAATAATAATATTTTAATAAGAGCTTTATTATTAAAACATTTTTGATCCCGCAGATCTGTTTTAGAAAAAATTTTATTTATTCATTCATGTCTATCTTAATTTATAATTGTGATAGACCTTTATATTGCAATTAATACATGATTACGGTGATTTTTCATTACACTAAATTTTAAAATTAAATAAATTTTCTCTTTTTTTCTCCTTGTATTATCTGCATCTTTTTTCAGCTCCTTTCATTAAACCAAACTCAGTCAATCAAAAGTCACTCTTAACATTACTTTCTAAGTATATTGTTTCAATTCATAAATCATTGTCATTTAATATTTTAAAGGTGATTAAGTTAATATCTATTTTTTTAATATTTAAAAAATTTAGAAGTGAATTCATCATTGTTACAGTTTTGAAAGAAATTGTTTTGAAGAACAGGTTTCATTTATAAAGTAAAGTTTAATTTAAGCGATGTTCAATAAATCAATTTTTCATGAGCAAATGAGCAATTAATAATATTATACCATTTTGTATGGAATATAAATTATACGAACATTTAGAAATTATCATAATCCATGATAACGTAAGAATAAACGAAATCACAAAGATACAACTAGATCCCATCTGCTACTCATACTTAAACATTTGAAACTTAGAAGCCAGCAGGTAATATTTATATCACCAACTCCGCATATTGCTCTATAGTAGCATCGCTTCTGTAGAAGAGAACATTGTTTGTACAAGCTGACTGCAAGAACGAATGTAACCATTCTTAAGAGAATGGTTAACTCTGTATATGGAAAGACAATGGAAAATATTATTAGAAAACGAGTTGACATCAAGTTATGTTGTGATACAAGAAAGAGCGAGAAACTAATTGCTGAACCTAATTTCAAAGATAGAACTATATTTGCTGAAAACCTTTCAGCCGTTCACATGAATAAAACGAAAATATATTTCAATAAACCCACATATGTGGGAATGTGCATATTATATCTATCAAAAACTTTAATGTACGATTTCAATTATAATGGTATGAAACCGAAATATGGTGATAATATAAAACAGCAACATCAAGACACCGATCCTTTTATTTATGATATAACAACTGATGATTTCTACCAGGATATGAAAGGAATAATTAATTACTTTGATACATCAGATTATGAAGAGGACAATATTTATGGTATACGAAAAATTAATAAGGTAGTTTTGGGTAAAATGAAAGATAAGAATAAAGGTAAGGTAATGACTGAATTTGTAGAATTAAGAGCAAAAATGTATGCCTTGAAAGTTGAAAATGAAAATGAAAAAAAAGCCAAAGGCATTACGAAATATGTTATTAAAAAGAGAATATCATTTGAGAATTATAAAGACTGTTTATTTAATAAAAGGGAGCAATATTAAACAATGAATCAAATTAGAAGTAAAACGTATGAACTTTATTCTGTGAAGGCAAACAAGTTAGCATTATTACCGCATAATGATAAGAGACACATATTAGGTATCCATACATTTGATTAGGTCATAATTTTTTCCTTGTATAAATGGACTCTAGAATAAAGAGGGCAATTGATTGGAATAATTTTTCAAAACGAGAGAATTTAACAGAAGATCTAATAAGAGAATTGAAAGATGAAGTTAACTGGGATATGTTTTTAATATTTCAGAAATTATCAGAACGTTTCATAAGAGAATTTTAAGATAAAATTAATTGGAATTCAATATCCCAAACGCAAAAATTGTCTGAATTTTTTATTAATGAATTTAATGATAGAGTGAACTGGAAAAAAATATCAGAACACCTAAGTCTCTCTGAAAATTTTATAAGACAACACGTTGAAAAGGTTTATTGGCAACTTATTTCTACACATGAAACATTATCTTCGAAATTTATTCTATAATATGGAAATAAAGTGGACTGGGATGCTATAACTCAATTTCAAAATTTACATAATGATTTATTAAGAAAAATGCCCTAAAATTAAATTTAAATGTACTTATAAGATATCAAATCATATCGGAACAATTACTCGAAGATTTAGATCGATAAAATGTATTAGACTAAAAAATAGTTGTTAAATATTAAGAATTATCCGGAGATTTTATTATAAAACATAAAAATAAAATTGATCGGTGTGATGTTATTTTAAAGAAAAGGTTCTCTCACAAATTTATTGAAAATAATTATAAAAATATAGTTGTTTCATTGTTAGCTAGAATTTGTAATAAATGATACTGTATGAATTTTCTCCAATATAAATGGGGACTCCCACAAGAAAGTTAAGCGAATATCCAGTTCGTAATGTTAAGTCGGTGTTAACTGGCTATGGTGAGAAAGTATGGAAGTATTATTTTTGGCAGAAGCGGACATTTACATATTATGGAGTTTGTTGAAACAGATCATGGTAGATTTTTACGTAAACCTCATGGTAGATGTTTACATATTGATATAGCACGTTTAATTTTTCGAATTTTGGGGCTGGTGATCTAGAAGAAATTGATAAATTTATAGGCATGTGAATTGGATGATTTTGAGGGCATTCACATTTGGTGGCCCAAAAACGTTTTCGGCATATGAATAAGGCTGTTTTGAAAAATTTTGAGCGATTTTGTTTTTTGGGTAATTTCAGGTTAACTTTGAAATTTTCCGATTTTGGAACTGATGAGTCAGAACCGCTAAAATGCATACTACTCACATGTTTAACCCAATAGATGAAAACATTCTTAAAAATGCCTATTAACTTCAAAATAACAATGATAACGAGAACGCTATATAAACGTATTTTTAGTTATATATGATAAAAATTTACAACAAAGGATGTCAATACTTACAAAAAAATAAAATAATAAGAATAGGATATTTTAGTATTTCTTTAATATAAATTTATTGTAAATATAAAGTACATTTCACATAATTCGATAAATTTTGAAAGCGTAAGAAAGTTATAGGTAAATAATTTTCTATGTTAGAAATTTCACAATTAGTAATAAAAAAGTAACCAAATTTATATATTATTATATTTTTCATAATATCGTATATAATTAATTTTCATAATAAAAAGTTTTGTAATGAAAAGTTTTACATACCACACTTCACACGTCTCATGATATTAATAATGATAAGTAACGAGTAAAACTGCAAAATCTTCATAATTTCTAATTAGTTTTCAATTTTAAATTTATTTTTTGGTAAATTATGAATTTTGTTAAACTTCTGTTTTTTATAATTCATAAGTCCACACCCAATTTTATTCTGCCAAGAAGTTTTAAGCACTTGCCGCTTCCGCTGCTAAATTAGTAGAAATAGAAGTTATGAAAAAAAAATGTTAAGTTTATTCTCAATTACGTTTTACATATTAAAATTTTTATTAATAAATTATTATTTTTTATTTAAATTATGAAATTAAATAATTTTATAGTTACATTTATTAACGAATAACCTAACTTCATAAATATGTCTTAAAATGACTTTTAATTTACTCTACTATAGATTAGAATTACTGAGATTAATTTGAAAATTTTATAAACGTATTGATTTACGACAAAAATTGCTATAATAGTTTTTATTTATTTGTTTGTAATTTTTCAATTAATGTTTATAAATGAATTTCACATACTTTACTTTTTATGAAGTAATGACTTTTACCTTCTAATAAGTATTTCTTCTTATCATTATTCTTTTTGCATGTTCTCTTGAATACTAGAATTACGAAACAAAGTATAACGGCTTAAAATTCGAAAAATATTCCAAGCTATGTTCAAAGAAGTTTATAGACGAAGTAAGTTAACGAAAACTGCCAAGATATGTGAACTACTGGAAAATTCTAATATAATTTCAAACAATATACTTCCATCATTAAATTTATTAACGGTCCTTATATTGTATAATTCTTAATAGTCATCACCATAACACTTTGTTTATTTTTTGAAAGTATTGACGTGTGAAAACTGAAAACACAGTACAGATTCAACTGCTGATACACGTCAGCTTAATTGAGACGAAGTATGAGTGAATGCAATAATATTTATAATAAATTTAAACTTAATTAGAATTGATAATACGTACCTAGATTTGAAAAACCTATAGTTGAAATTTCAGAAAACTTACAAAAACGGAATATTATTTATTGTTCACCGCAATCTTCTATTAGACCGAACATTTTTGACGTCAGTGTGAGAGGAATTGATTTCCTATTGTTTACTGCTATTGTAGTTATAGAAACCAAATATACTTTCAAATTATTTATTCGTTCAAATGCGTGAAAGTTGCTTTTCAAATTTAAACGATCAGTAATATCAAAAAGATTTTATCTCACTCTAACCATAGTGTCACTGTTTAAATTGCGATAAAATCTTTTTGATATTTCTATATATTTTTAATTCACAAGTTGTATATATGTTACCGGCAAAACCCGTTTTTACGCCAAACTAGTTTAGAATTATTATTCAAGTATATTAATGGTTAAAAAAAAGGCAATCAATTATATGAACAATATTTATTCAAACATAGTCTACTTAATTATAAAAAACGGGGTTAATGTTACCCCAGATATCGAAGGTGGCGGCTCGTCTCCGATTTCAGCAATCAGAAGACAGGGAACAGTGGGGACGCATGTTCTGACCTAACCAAACCTATTCTAATAACTTGGTTGCTAATAATTATGGTAATTTATTAGAATAGGTTAGGTTAGGTTAGAACGTGCGTCCCCACTGTTCCCTGTCTTCTGATTGCTGGAATCGGAGACGAGCCGCCACCTTCGATACCTAGGGTAACATTAACCAAAAACGGTATTGATTAGAAGTGACAACACTTGTACAAAACTATAAAGTATAAATAAGCTAATCAGTACTTATCAGTTTGTATTTTTTTTATTAAGCTATGCACTTTTAAAGGTAATTAACTTTCGAAAATATTTTCAAAAATTCAAACGAAATAATAAAAATAACTTTTAAAATTAAACTAAGATTAAAAATGAACTTATTTGTGTTTTATGATAAACTTAAATTAACCATCAATATATTTAACCATTAATATACTTGAATAATGATTCTAAACTAGTTCGACCTTACACGCTTACGCCAAACTAGTTTGGCGTAAAATCAGGTTTTGCCAGTAACATATATACAATAAGTATAATTGCGCATTGGCATAATGTGATTTAAAAAATTATAATGTGTTTAAAAATACATTACAGGATAAAAAGAAGCTTTCTGTTAATGTTTGCAAGTGGCTAAAGACAAACCTGTATGTTAGCAAATATATATGTAATGAGATTTTAGTAAGATTTATTTAATTTTTTATATTTCTGTTCAAGTTTTACGTCATATTATACATATATTTTTATGCTGTTGATTTATTATAGTAAACAACACAATTTTTATTTAATTCTGAAACAACTTAACCCAAATTTAATATACTTGAAGTAACTAATTCTTATTGAATTAACAAATTTATTACAAACATTACGAATAACAAATATTTTTATAGACAACTATTTTACTTTATTGTTTATGACAAAAACTTATACAAACGGTATTTTGTGCTTTTAATTTCCCTCTTGTTAAATTCACAACAGGGAAAGTAACAACACAAAATAACTTTTATATAAGTTTTATCAACACAACTTGCATAAATTATCAAACGTAAAATTTATTAACCAACAAATTATCGTGTTAATTTAATTCTAGTAATGAAATGATATATAGTGTTTAGTGTGTTATGAAAATAATTTTAATGTCTACTATATTACCTCGTGTTCAGTATTGAAAACTTAACATTCGGAAAATAGTCAGAAATTTATCAATGAAAACAGTACACGCAATACTTTTTTTTATAATTTAGCTGTACTGATAAAAGAAAAAACTGTTTGCAAAAAATACAGGTTGCAAATAATAAAAAGTAATTAATACAAGAATTTCTTTTCATATCATAATCAATATTTATTATAAGAATACCAAGTATTGTATAAAAGCACGGCGTATGAAATACTTTGAATAGCACAAAACACAATAAAACTTTTCTATAAAAGAATAATTTTTAATGGTTTCTACATGTTACAATAAACGAACTCTATTTATATACAACTATTGTAGTAACTTTTGAATAAGTGTAATAAAATTCTCCATATGAAAAAAATATCTATAACTTTTAAGAACAAAACATGGTACAATTTCTTTAAAAATAATGTTTCGTGATTAATAATATCGAAAAGGATATGATGAGAATAACAACAAAAGACGAAAAATAAACGTTTTAAGTTCAATTAATTATTAATTACTAGGCCTACATCGTTATTGCTAGAATTATCTTAAATACTCGAATTTGTTACCGACATAATCTCACCTTTTTATGTAAATTAACATATGTAAACTTGCTAATACAAAATGTAAAAGTAAAAATATATTGAAAAAATTTACCATCATTATTTTCTCGTAAGCCGAATCTGCTAGAGTTCCACAAGAATATTCATGATTCTTAACTGCATTTGAGAGTTCTTCAATTGTTCTCGGTACTTTTTCATAAGCGGGATAAGTCATGTAGGAAAAGAAAACACGACTGTATGCTGATATAAGCACAGTTGTTACCAGTAGCCAAATTCCAATAATAATTCATAAAAAATTGTATTTATCTTGATTTATTTCACGTCCTAGGAAAAAATTAATCTGAAGAATGTCATTTATAAATAACATTGAAGGTATGAAATGTGCAATAATGCACTTTTTGTATTTTTTTCTTATTTTTTATAATTTTGTCATAATATATTCGTTATATAATTATAAAAGTTAACAGAAAATAAGTTTAAACTCTAATGACTATCACACATTGTAGTTATTAGAGAAATTCAAGTCGGTTATCTAATAACAATTGACGAAGGAATCAAGTATCGGTAAAAAAAAAAGAATATTTTAAAGGTATACGAAGAACATGACCATTTATAGTAGAGCTTGAGAACTTCACAATCGGATTTTGACTTTCTGCACGTGATTGGAAAGTGTGCAGAAGATATCCTTCCATATTTCTGTGAATATTTCTTTTAGCACCACTCGAAGTATCTTATTTTTTTCTTTTTCCTACCTACTCTAATTTTATAAACTAGAATTTACTGTTTAAATGATATAAAACTCTTAATTTAATTTTATCATATTTGTTAATCATGTACAATTTAATTCTTTTTCTGTACAATTCGCATAAAAATTAAATTTGAATGATCCGTTATTAATCTTATTGTATTATTGTAAATATGAGAAAAGTAACATTGTGTAAAAATGTTTTACACAATGATTTTTGCATTTTCACATGACAGATTTTCTGGTTAAAATGGCCTTTTTAACTTTTAAATAAATGTATATCAATACGTTTCATGTAAGATGTGTAAAGTTTTATAAAGTGAATCATAATACTTTACATATTTGTATGGAATGAAGCAAAATTTATTATAATAACCTTTATTCTTAGTAAGGAGACCTTGTTACAGGGGGGAATTGGTTAATGTACAAGAAAAAAAAACATTGAGTACAAATGTTAAGTTAGTTGCATGAATATTGATAAATAGACCATATAAACATATAATAATTTCGTATAATGGACATTCAATTCGTTAATAATATGAGTAAAAAAATTAACAATTTTGTACATATTCATTTTTGTTAGATTGCCCAGCGTGGATCTATAATTTAGTTCATTATTTGTAGAAAATAGGACTGGTGTTTGGAATTTTTGTTGATAATTTTTCAAAGCAGTAGTCTCTGAGAAGGTGAAGTGCAGAAAAAGAATTAGAGTTACACCAATAATATAATCTTGAAAAGTCAATATATGAATTGTTTACAATTAAGGAGTGATGGTTAAGTCTCAGTCGAAGTAGTAAACGTTTAATATTTAAAGTTGTATCCATTGTGATAATGTTCGATTGAGCAGGTAGGCTTAGAATATGTAAATACCAAGGGTGGTATGTTGAATTAAGTATTGAGTTTTGATCACCAATCATCGAATGAGAAAACGCTGAGTCTATCATCATAGTATAGGCATATTTCCAATTGTCAGTATAGTTGTGAATTAGGGAGATAGATACTCCAAATGACTGTAAAACTTTATTAAACTTATAGCTCCATGTTATTTTGTTGATATTGTCGTTATTCATTTGAGTATTCATAATATGAAGTAAAAGTTTAATATTATCATCTGTTGTGTTCAATAATCGGTAATAGAATTTTATTAGTCTTTTTATAAAGAAGGGGAAAAGTTGACATCTGTTGGTTTCTGCACGTATTGCATATCCTGAGACAGTACGTTCGAGTTTAAATAGTTTACGTAAAAATATGATGTGAAATTTTTTCAAGTCATAGAATATATCTACGGCCCAAATTGGACTGGCATATAAAATAGCTGGCATTATTATTGAGTTAAACAGTCTCATATAAAGTTTTAAATTCGTAATTTTTAAACTAGCACTTAAATAGAGAGTATTATTAATTAGTTGATTGATTTTTATATTGAGATATTTCAAGCGCATCTTAAATTTACCGTTCCAGTTGAAAATCGTACCTAAGTATTTTATATTATTGACCAGTTCTAAAGGTTGATCATTTATATAAAAAGATTTCTCTAGATTTGCAAGTTTGATATTGTTTCTGAAAATAATTATTTTTGATTTAGCAATGTTAATCGACAAGGATATGGAATTCAGATAGTCATTGATTTTATGAAGCTTATGTCGTAAGGTAAATTTGGTTGGGGCCAATAGAACCAGGTCGTCGGCATATAAAATGTAATGAAATGTTCTTCCGTATATATAAATGCTTTCTGAATCTTTTAAAAATAGCTTATCTATATCGTTAATATAAAAATTAAACAGATAAGAAGACAGTGGCTCACCTTGTAGAATTCCTCGATTTATAGTAATTTCAGGATATCGCTGATTTACGTAAATAGTATTGATTTTATATGAGGAAAAAAGATTCATAATAGTAGTTGCAAATTTATTACCTGCCCTGTAAAGGTCGCTTTTAGCGTCCTAAGTCGAAAAGCCACGCGACAGAGATAATTGGACCCACCTGGCGTTGGGGCCATAAACGGCCGGAAAGATCAAAGGAGTACGGTTTCGTTTAGAGGTCAATGTGTGTGCTACGTGTCGGCCGGCTAAAGAAAAAAATGGTAACAGGGGACAGACGCGAATGTGAGCTATGTCGGCGGGAAATAGGGCGGACGTCTTTGGAAGCTCTCAAAAAAAAGAAGGAACTGATTGTCGCAGGTGGTCGCAGCAGGATCCCTTAAATTGGAAGGGTGGCGAAAAAACGAGGAGAAAGGGCGAGAGACCGGATACGTGGTGGTCTCTGACACTAGGTAAGCCTTTGAGGTGTATAGAGAGAGCGTTCTCCTCTTGGAAAGTCCTCCGGAAAAAGGTTAGTGCAGAGACAGACGGCCACGCGGTTGAGCCATCTCCGGAAAAGCGACTTGAGTTCCCCGAAGTTTAACAGTCCCCAATAGACAAGCCGACGTGCGATACCACATCTTTGTTACATGGCGTATGTATTGGTGTCGAACATTGTACATCTTGTAAATATTTGTTGTGTAAATAAACTGTATATATTTACTTGTTGAGTGTGGAGGTGTAGCTTTCCTCGAACCATCTTACGGACATTCTCGAGTCGCAAAACCCAGCTCGAGACAGAACATCGTAAAGATCGCAACGGATTAATAAGGATCTTCACTTGCCCCCAGCATTTTTAGTTTTTTAACCAAAGAGGGTACGTGTATAGAATCAAAGGCCTTAGTAATATCGATGAATGCGGCAAAAATTTTCCTTCGTTTTTTCCTTAAGTATATTTGAATTAGAGAAGTTAACAAGAATATAGCCGATTTGGTTCCTTTAGATTTGATGAAAGCAAATTGCAATTTCGAATTTAGATTTTGGTTTATAGTCCATTTTTGAATACGTGTTGCTAATATGGATGTGAAACATTTTCTTATAGTCGATAAAAGTGCGATGGGTCTATAATTCTCTGGTGCTATTCTGTTTCCATTTTTTTGTAGATCATAAGTAGATTGGCGGAATTCCATGATGACAGGTAAGCTGAGGAATCGTAAAATTAATTAAAAAGTTCAAGTAGTAGTTGCTTTCCTGACGGAGGTAATAGTTTGATGAATTTATTAGTAATTAAATCTGGTCCCGGCGATGATTTTAGTTTTAATTTCCCAATGGAGTATTCCAGTTCATCATAGGTAATGAGTGGATCAAAAAATTCATTCGTTAGGGTACTTTGGTAGTTGTTTAGTATATTTTCATTAATCCGAAATCTATTGAAATATTGAGACCATGTTGAAAAGTTTATATCTGGTTGACGTTCTGGACGAGTTTTCCGCAATTTTTGAAGTGATGACTAAAAAAGTAGATTATTATTGTCTGCTAGAATACGTTGTTGTAGGTTTTTAAAATAGTTTGATTTTTTTTTTACTTTTAGAAGATTGAAATATGATGTTTTAAGTTGTTTATAATGGTTAAATTGTTAAACTCAGAAGAACAAAGCTCTAAAACAATTTAGAGCTTTGTTCTTCTGAGTTTTAAGCTTGTAACAATCCATATCATACCATGGCTTCTTAAATTTATATGATATATTATATTTTGAATTACGTATCTGTATAAATTCTTTTAATGCTAGTTCAAATTGTAAATATTTTTCTATTCCCTCCGTTGGAGCATGGTTCAATAAATATTTAATTCTGTTACTAATTGAAAGTTGGTAATGTTAATAGTTATAGTTGGTTATTTGATATGATATTGGTTCAATCTTATATAGTTGACTTTTTGAAATTTGAATGGACATTCTTATGGGAAAATGGTCAGAGAGGTCATAATTTAATACTTGAATCTGTGTACATAAATTTTTAATTAATTCTGAACATATCATTAAATCTATTGTTGAACAGCCAGAGTTAGTCAGACAAGTAAATTCAGACAAATAATCATTTTTAATTCTACCATTCAGTATATAAAGTTGTAATTGATCCATATATTCTAGTAGTTGAAATCCTGTTTTGTTATATTTTTTATCTTTTGATTTAAGAGTGTTTTGGATTAATAAATTGGGTCCCTTATATTCCATATCCATTTGTTCTGCAATTCTCGCATTTAAATCGCCTATAATTATAACATAAGGAGTAATGATTTTCGATTGTTCAATGAATTTAAAGACGTCATTTAAAATCTGAAGTTGATCTGGAGGGATATAAATTAATATAATGGCTATCGATCTGTTTACCAAAAAATGAAAGTCTGAATTGGTAATTTGGATTGAGACTGCTATACAGTTATCAAATTTCTGTATATTTTTAATTACTCCTATATTTTTCTTAATGGGTAAGCTTAAACCACCGTACGGACGACCAGGGCCAACTGATTTATGCGCCACGGTTGATATATCACTATATTAAATGTATTTATTTTTTAATCCTTCCTGTGACGAAGTCAACCAGGTTTCCGTTAGTCCCATTATATCAGTATTATGTAATAAATAACTAAATTCAATACTATCAATTTTTTCAATAAGCCATTACAGTTCCAATTTATTATGTTTAGGTAAGATTTTTCTTGATATTTATTATAATCAGTTTCATTATTAAGTATTATTGAAGATTGATGATTATCGAAACTATTCAAGTCGTATAGTCTAAAAAATTCTCTGCATATACCAGCTGATTTATTGAAAAACTATAAGTTACTTTTTTCTGTTTGATTAGGAGTAAATCGTCTCGTAATTTAACCTGTGTATTTCGTTTTTTTAGATCAATGTAGTAAGGTAATAAAGCTTTTCTTCTCTTACGAGAATTAACAACCAAATTTACAGACATGTTTAAATTTTACCATGGTCCCAACGATTTATTTTGTTTTCGTTTATTGAAGGTGATCATAATTTGATTTCGCAATTGATCAGATTTTAAAGTCAAGCATAAGATATTGATTTTTGAGTTAGGAATATTGTGAATTAATTTAATTTCTTCTTTCATTTTGCATGGAATATTTAATGAATGATTCAAGGAATTCAATATGTCCTCTTCATTCCCGTCAGCAAATGTTTTCGAGTAATCATATATTATTAAATTATTATTATTTAATTTATTATGCAGTGCATCAATCTTAAACTGGAGAAACTCATTTTCTTTTCTTAATTTTGTAATTTCAGATTCAAGATTATCATTTCTATCTCTAATAGTCTGAAGTTTACTAGTATAGTCACTAATTTCATTATGGAAAGTAATAATTTCTTTACGGATTACAGAAAATTGATTTTCTATTTTTTCGTTACTAGAAGTAATCAAATCGACTAGCTTCGTCCAAGGAAGTGCAGTTGTAGTGTCCGATAGTTCCATATTTAAAGTTGCACATAAAGGATTCAAAGTAGAGTTTTCACTTACCGGAGTAGTCGATTCCACTCTTTGTGGTTGAGTATACTCGGTAATCAAATTGCTTTCACTTTCAGTTGATTTTGTATTAGAAGAAGATTGTGTAGTTCGGTTTGCTGGTAGTCTACCTCTTTTCGTTGGAGTTTTTTGAAGAGGACCTGGGTTCGGCTCGATATCGGACATCAGTAGTAGTAATTGAGTCAATTTTAAATCAAACAGTGTTGAGACATAAAGAGAAAAAGTGAAATGGGTAGAATATTTTTCGACGAAACAAGGTGCAATGAAAATCTCACCAGACGCCATGACGAACGGAGCGCCCCCCTCTACCCGGATAATAAAAATTTATTATTGAAATAAAATTATTACTTTTCTTGTAATTAGCCACACATCCGAAAAGTTGTTTGAAAATAAATACATTTTTATAATGATTAGTTGGGTAAGTAGATTATGCTGCTCGGATTGCAGGTGCACTTCTTGGTAAGCTGCAGTAATTACCATTTTCATCAAACAAGTTTATTTTCTAATTTTGTATATGGTGAAATATATAAACATGTTTCAGCTTCTTTGTAATGATATCAATAACTGTATAATACAGGGGTGGGCAAGCAAGAGTTCAGTGAGAGCCGAAATGTAGGTTTTGCAAAATGCATAGGAGCAGCAGTTCTATATTGTTGTGGCGGATTATGTAAGGCGCGCGATTTTATTATATGTTATAAATATAATATAAAACAAATATAGAATTTTTTTAATAAACATATTTTCACAAAATTATAAAAATGATATTACAAAAATAATAATAAAAAACAGAAATTAACACTTTCAGCAATAGCCGCATGTAACTGAAAAAGAGCCGCATTTGCCCATGCCTGGTATAATATATGAAATAATTTTTTTTCTGCAGCAACAAAAAATTTTAAAATATAATAATTTTAAATTGATTTTCAATGAATTTGAAAAGTTTCTCTTATTTAATATATCTCTGAATGATTAATTTGTGTTTGTTATTATCTAAAATAAACCATCTTGCATAAATTAAAATATTAAAATAATTGTTAAATTATAATTTCTAAGA
This sequence comes from Centruroides vittatus, assembly GCF_030686945.1. Taxonomy (NCBI): domain Eukaryota; kingdom Metazoa; phylum Arthropoda; class Arachnida; order Scorpiones; family Buthidae; genus Centruroides; species Centruroides vittatus. The sequence continues at coordinate 5,463,009 of NW_027122385.1, forward strand.
AATTAAATTGTATATTATCTTATACTAGGATTTAAAATCATTTGATTTATAATCATAGTTTTTACATATCATTACTATTAAAAATAAATAAAAAATAAACCTTACAATAATGAAATGTTATGTTATATTTTAAAAATGTAACCTATATATTTGAAATTATATAAGTTATTTATTAGTTGGTTGTACTTTCTACAAACCGTTTACGAATTAGTATAAAAATTTTAATAAATTAATTAAAAGTAAAAACGAGCATTAGACTTACATAATTTTATGGCTGTTTTAATATTAGTTATGTATTTTTATATAATAAAATTTTTTTTGAAAATAATGTATATGTAATTACTTGCCTTGGGATGTTAAACTGAGAATGAGAAACCAACAAATTTTTTCACGGTCCACGAAGTCATTTGATGGAGAAAATAAACGTTTTCTTTAACAATAAAATCGCAATTGCAGTAACAAATGAAGAAGCAAAAACACAGATCCACACCAACAAAATATATGATAAAAACTAATTAGTAAAAAACGAGCATTTATTTATTGTGACGTCTTGACAATGCTGGGATGCAGTTTTTAATTTAAATGAGTTAAAATATATGCTCTCCATTTCAAATTAGTACTATTGTCGTGCCACTGTACATCATACTTTTCATCAGAAATAGAGTCATTTATCTAACTTATTTCATGATCCGGTCATTTTCTCACACATTTCAAGAAAATAATTTTGAATTGAAATAACGAGACTTCCGGTTTGTACAGGAAATTCCTATATAGTTCGTATGTACGCTTTCATGTCTGTTCTCGAGTTTCATGTGTTTTCATGTGTCTAACACCATTGTCGAGTTAAAATTGCAGCCCAATGAACATAAATAAAGTAAATTTAATAATTATAGTCATGTAAACTTTCCATTAGGTCTCTGATGGAAAGTTTACATTCTGAATGTGTAAATCCGATATTTAATAAAAAAAAACCTAGTAAATAAACAACAGATTGCTAATTAATATTGTAAATTTTCAGATATATAGTCGAGTCTGCATAAATCGTCATAAGTATAACTAGAAACCGCAGGTTAAGTAGTCAGTTTTCTGTGTTCCCAGATGACTTGCACATGCATTAATGTTAAAAAATTTTGGTATACTCGACACCGTTTAACTCATCACCACTGGAGAAATCGAAATACTTTTGATGTCTGTCACATGTTTAGGCGTCTGAGAAGTGATCATCCCTCCTGAAAAAAATGAATTCACACCGCACCGTAAACTATGTGGTGTTAACTCATTTTTTAAGTCGATATATTTATTAATATATACACATTAATAAAAATGCCTTGACATTTGATGTATTTCTATATGTAAAATAATAACATAAACAAAAAATATGCAATTTATAACAACGTCACGGCAGAATCCGATTTTTCATTTTCTCAAGTCATGCGTTGTCTGCAGCATGTTTCACATTTTTGTTCGAAACGTGTCTGAGAGCTAACAACGCTTACGCTGAAGGAAAGATACGAACTGGTGTCTGAATTTGAATGTAAGAAAACTTCGCAAGCCGAAATTGCAAAACGAAAAACCTTCCATGAGCAAAATGAAAGGAAATCCTAAAGAAAAAAATAAAAATTAAAAAACTTTGTCTCGGATTTTCATCATGGCTGTCTCGTAAACGCCAGAGAAATTTGCCGTACAAAGATATGGAAGATGCTCTGATGCGATGGCTAAAGCAAATTCGTTCATCGAATCTTCCTGTTTCGGGACCGATATCGAAAGAAAAAGCGATGGAACTGGCTAGAAAACTTGGAGTAGAAATCAACTGTAATGCCAGTGATGGATGGTCAGACAGATTCATGGCATGTACTGTATAAAGCACTATTCACTTTTCCTAATTTTAGTTTACGCAGTTTTTTCAATTTTCTTTTAATTGTCATACCGGATAACTCGACACATTTCCATTTCACCTTCGGGTGTCGAATTCTGCAGAGTCGACTGTATTCGTGTTATTGGAAAAGTCTAACATTAAATATCTTGTTGTACATCCTTTGCTAAATCGACAATATGAACAATTTTTATTCAAATTTTCGTTGTTTCATCCACACAACAAGAGGAGAAATACGTGGAAAATGACGGTTCCAGATATTTTCGAAATAGTTCACTAAATTGAAAATCCTCAATAAGAAGAATTTTTGATTCTTTCATGAAAAGATTCTTTTTCAGAAAATGAAAAGTTTGTAAACGTAAAAATACGGTAGCATAAGTTTACTCACTTCTAATGAAAATGGCCTTATTGTTGTCGTTAGTTTTGACAGTTGTTTAGATCCAGAAACAAAAAATAGAATTCTAGCAGCACCAACAGGAGAAGTAAATTTCACTACTTCAAATCTATCGTACGACGAAAAAAACAATATTACACCAAGGTTAGCTTCCTTATACACATAAATGAAACATTATAGATAATAATAATTAATTTCACATATTCAATTGAATAGCCTCCATTTATATAGATTATTGTTTAAATTCCAGCATTTCATCAAGCCATTAACGTCACAGCAAACAACCAGATTGTTTTTCTTTTCAAAAAAAGGAAGCAGAAACCTCTGACATTCTCTGTACTATGAGACCTGACATCATGTTGGAGAAAATTACGTTGCTGTTCTCTCGACCCCAGAAGTTCTGTTTTCTCCTTTAAGACAAGTTCAGATCTCGAACGAGATTAATCAATCCGCTTGACTCAGTCTGTGCGGTGTATCATCTTTTACCTCAAAATCAGTCATGGGATGTGGAAAGCTTGTTGGATTCTTATTCTCCCACACTTTCTTCATTTTCTACTACATGCTCATAATGTTGGAGTGATGAAAGAACTGGTAAACTTTCTGAATGTGGAATAGGTCGAATAGCAGAAAGAGGATTTGGGTATTGAACTGTTCCTTTTCTCTTCATTAACAATCCTGCATTTATAGTTGGAGTCAAACAGAAATAGCAATCATCTGTATGACTTATAGGCTCCCACCAAACCATAGGCCCAGAAAAACCCATAGATAGTTTTTTATTTGTTTTTATTTGTTATTCTCGTAGCATAACTGAACAAGAGTTGCAACATATATGTGGAGCCATGACTTATCTTGTTTCCCTACCTTTATATCAAAATAATGGTGACGGGCACTCTTCAGAAGAAGCGTCAGATTGTGTGTTTGTGACAAAATGTTATTTCATCACAAACGTAACAGAAATTGTTTACTAAATTTACACATTTTTGTGGCATTTTGGTATAACCAGTACTACACTTCAAACCAGGAAATATGAAAAAAGAAAAACAGAAGCGATATTAAACTCAATTTCAAAGCTACATTTATTATGTTTATAACCTACAAACTAGGGTTTGGGAAGTCTCGACAATCTCAATGGCCCGGGACACGAGACAACCCACGATCAAAATCCCGGGACGTCCCGGGACTTCGAGACTTCTCAGAATAAAATTAGAATCGAGTTCATTTTTGGTTAGATGTATCAATAAAAAAGCAATTTTAATAAAAATCAACATTTATTGAACATAAAATCAAATCCCAACATTTATAACGTTAATTAAAGTCTAAACAATTCGTATGTTTAATTCTTATAATCATAGATTCATTTTTTGACAGTAAAATCTTATAATTATAAAACCCACTTAGTAATCATACTAATCGTCAATAATCATCACCTAGTCTCTATTCATTAGTCATATAAATAATATAATAAACTATCAATTAAACTTTTTTTCTGATTTAATAAAATAGGCATTTAAAAAAATCAGAGCATTTACAGCTTTGTCTGACAATTTGTTTCTGATTTTTGTAATAATGCCTCCAGACAAGGAGAACTCTCGTTTTCAACAGATGTCGGTTTTATTGTTTTTAAAGTTTTATAAATTAGTTCCAAACTTTCAGTACGTTTTCCGGTTGCATCAAATAACTAAAACTCCTTTTTTAATGTTGCTCTTGATTTTTTTGCAAGAATTTCGTATACATTTTCTTTTATTATTTGATCGCCTGTTCCATTTGACTTTGAAACGACTCATAGGGTTCGTTGTGTACTGTAGAGCTACTAGTATTAGGTTTGGCGTCCATTATTTCCAAATCTGGCGTTTGGATACGAGAGATATTTTAAAAAAGTTTGCAATACAGATCTTCCGCAAAAGCAATAAGTGCAGTTTTATTCAAATTCGAAGTAAAAACTTCCGTATTTTGCGACTGACTCAACATAACCACACACAGCACTTCACCTCATAAAGTGAAATTGACGACTGACTGACTGAGCTGATAGTGCTGACACAGACAGTCACAAATCTCATAAACAAACGTCACAAAATAACAATGTGGCGGCGAACGTATTTATTGTGTACTCATTCAGTAAGTTACGTAGGAGTACCAAGTAATTACTCGTTAAGCTAACAGTTGGCATTCTCAATGACAGAGTTCGGGAAGCTAATAAACTTTATTATGACCTTTTAAAAATAAAATTATTACAATGCATTTTCGACAAGCGTGTCTCGAGTCTTGACCCGAAAGTCCCGGGACCCGAGACAATTAAATTTAGAAAAAGTCCCAGGACTTCGAGACACGAGACGTTCCGGTACCCAAACCCTACTACAAACATATGGAGAACGCGTTATGTTAGATGAGAGGTGTGACAACTTCCAAAAAATAAATTTCTCCCAAAATACAAATGTAAACCCTAAAAACATGACATGTCACTGTATCTCCAAAGCCTTTCAAGTAGTATTAAGATTCGCGATCCCGATCAGTTTTATTAATATTCTTTCTACTAACAGTCACTTGGCACTAACTTCTACATTTAGGTATTCGTGGTAGCACTCAATTATTGGTGTTCGCTACACTCAGGTTTTTTTTAGACCCTTTGGGGACTACAGCCTTGCAGCATAAAAACTGCACCCCAACATCAAACATAAAGGGTACTGTAGCTATATGTATGCCATTCAGAGGGATCCTACCTTTCTCTACTGTCTATCTCCTCTATTGTTTTCTACCAAAAGTTCTGGCAGCTGAAATGGGGCAACAATGCCATTGATTTTCAAATGGACATCATCTCCACCAGTGATCTAAAGAAGTAGGTTTATTTTAAGCATTCTGCAAGTCCCTATACCACAATTAATTATAACGACGTCATTCTGAAGATAGTTACCCCACTGTCTACACTGATGGCTCGAAATGTGACAGGAATGTCGGCGGCAGCTTTGTGGTTTATCAAGACAATGATGAGATCCACAATGAGCAATTTCGGCTTGGCCAAAACTGCTCAGCGAGTTTTGGCCAAGCTGAAACAGGCTGAGCTTTTCAGCCTGTTTCGGCAAAAAGCTGCCGTTTCAGGCTGAGCTTTTTGCCATCTTAAAGGCCATTCAGTGGTGTGAGTTTTCTTTCACAAGCAACAACATTTTTATTGCCACTAACTGTGCCTTAGCATTGTCTTTGGTCAAAAGGGAGAGAACTCTTCATGCCATCGATTCTCAGATTCACAATTGCCTTACTAACTCCAGGAATACATACTATATTAATTGTCGGGAACGAAGTGACGACTAATATTTGACTTCATGCATTCCTTGTCAACAATATAACTCTAGAATGAGTTGTCCGATCTTGATGAAATTTTCTAGAACGACTCATCATCACTGAAGAATGAACTGATTAAAATTTCAACTCTCAAAAATGATCCATTTTTGTAGAACTAGAGATAGGGTCAAAAAAAAGATCGCGTTTTCTTCAGTATGGATCATTTTTGAGAGTTGAAGGATTAATCGGTTCATTCTTCAGTGATGATGAGTCGTTCTAGAAAATTTCATAAAGATCGGACAACTCTTTCTAGAGTTATAATGTGGACAAGGTATGTATGAAGTCAAGTGTTAGTCGCTTCCTGCACGCACGCGTAGAAGCGTCATCTAGTGGGCGGAAAATATGACAAGCATTAAAACGGTAATTTTGAAAGGTAAATGTCATCGCTAACTAGATACACAACAAATATAAAAAATCTTTATAGAATAATAAGTTTAAACAAGTCTTTGTTTTTAAAACGTGTAGCAGCAGCGATCAATATTGATGGCTTTACGATTTATTCTCTCGTTCGTCTTCCTATCGTTAGTACGTAATTTCGATCTCTAAATGAAGCTGCACAGAGATTCCAGATTGAGATGAAGTCGCTCAAATTCGTCATCATCGACGAAATGTCAATGATTGGTGGAAGAATGCTTTACATGATCGAGAGAAGATAGAGGGAGATAAACCCCGAGAAAAATGAGCCGTTTGGTGGATATTTTATTTGTTTGATGATTTTCGTCAGCTTCCTCTTGTTAAAGATACTCCTCTCTACTTGAGTTTTTATTACAGCGTAATGTCCCAACAAGGTACGGACCCTGTTGGGACATTACATTACATTTGCATTTGATTCTTTTGAGAAGTTCATTGAACTTAGTAATTCTCATAGACAAAACAGCTCAAATAGTTTCTTCACAGATGTCTTACAACATCTAGCTTCGGGTAATTTCTCTGATACAGATCTGAACATTCTGACGACAAGAAATCGAGCCTATTTATCCAGAGATGAACTTGATCAGTTCCAAACGGCTATATCCAACAAACGAACAAGTTAAACAAAGAAACGAAGACTACATGCAGTCAACTGGATACCCTCTTGCTCGTATAGCATCTGAAAACACTTCAGATATTGCTCTGCCTTCGTCCAATAATGACTCAGCTCTTGGTCTCTTCAATGGTTCACTAGGAACTATACGCTACATTATATATGCTACTAATGCTCGCCCTCTAGCTCTTCCTCTGTTTATTTTAGGGAATTCGATAGCTATCGGGGGCTTTTCATCTATGGTAATCTGATTCCAAGAATCCCCATAACACGCTTTTCGAACGATGGCAGTATATTGCGATCTTTTAGACAGTTTCCCCCTTATCTTAGCATACTCGATGACTATACATAAATCACAGGGATTAACTCTTCCAAAAATCAAAATAGATATAGGGAGAAAAAAAGACAGCTATCGGTCTTACCTATGTTACATTGAGTCGAGTGAAAAAAATAACTGACTCAGTATTTTTAAAGAGTTACAATAAAGATCGCTACGAATCAATCTGTAAGTCCAAGGCCCGTAGTGAAAGACAGAATTTCGTGAGATGTTGGCATAGCAATTAATTAATGGCTTATTCTGACCTTATATTTGTACCTTTAAATGATCCAATAGAAATCAATTATATTCTTCAGAACGAATGATTCTTTGTTTCTTTTTTCCTCATAATCTAGAAAATAAAGGTGCGAGCAGCTTAGTTCCGACTACACGCTGCTGCAGCGTTATTTAACAAGTTAACTCGATTCGTTCCCATAATGACACTGCTGGTAATGGGAGAACTGAATCTCTGGCCAAGGATGCAGCCAATAACCACTTTCTTCCTGTCGAGTACTCCAAAATCTCTGCCAAGATTCATAAATACATGCTGAGGAAAGACCTTGTTAATAACTGGCTGGCTGACTGGAACAACAATAACTTCATTACCAAACACTTCTTTCCAAATTTACATGGTCTGCTCATCAAGAAGCGGAGGAATCTTAATTACCATAGTGTTCAGTTCATTACCAGTCATTGTAAATTCTATGCTTACCGACACAGATTTTCTCGCAGCAACAATGACCTTTGCCCTATCTGTGATGTTCCTGATGCACTACATCTATACATCTCTATCATTACAAAAGGACACAACTCGAAATCTTCATCAGAAGCAAAAACAAGTTTTGGCCGTATAGTTGCAACGAGCTTACTCACGACAACGACACCTACAATTTATTCCTCAAATTAGTGAAACAAGTAATTTCGGGTTACTCCGATCAATTAATGTAAATCTTTTTGGCTGTACCTTGTCTGTTATCCCGCGTTTATAATTTGTTTTTATTGTAATTATTATACACTGGTACTGTTATGCATTTATACTTACTGTTGCCTTTTATGTAACCACTTTCATTTAGTTGTATAAATTGTACATATCTTAGTTTACTTCTTGTACTAGCATTCAGCATTTTTACCATGTATTGTCATGTAGCTATTGATTTCACTACTTATAAATGTAATCTCATTATATTCTGTCTTGTATTTTCTGCCTGGGTGTGCAGTGCGGTGCCAGGCTATGTAATTTGTTAATTTACGTTAATAAATATATAATAAATAAAGGTCTATCTTCTCTTCCTCCTTCTTCCCCTCCCCTTTCCCTTACCCTCTTTTCTGCTGGTTAAACACTTTGCGTACGGCCGATGTTTTTCTTGTATGTATCTCCAAAGCAAGAGTTAATGGATCCTTTTTATTGTGAATTTTTACTTCAGCAGAAGGAAATACATAAAAATATGCTAAGTTTGACTGAAAATTAGCATATTTTAATTACAGGCTCAAAATTTTTCAGCCTGAAACATTTTCATTGTTGACCAGTGTATTAAGTGTAAATCAGCCTTTTTCCGATTTTTTTAATGTGCGAATAGGGCATGGTAAGTTTACCTGAAAGACGAAAATTGGTGCACATATATTTAATTACAGTATATATGACAAAAGGAGAGTACCGGGACAGCCGAGCAACTCTGTCTCAGACAGCTTGGCTTATCCCGGTTAATAAAATATTGTATGAATACAAATTTATGCAGTTCATAAACATTACCGTATTGCTGTCTACTAATTAGCTCAATTTCACAGGACATGTGGTGAATGTCACTACCATAGTCTCCTTATTATTTTCCATAAGTTATATGTTAGATCTAATACTCAAGCTTCTAACATATTATACAACTGACAAATGTTGTCCGCTGAAGTTTATATTTTCGAGAGTACCGTAAACAATTGCGTGTAAAAATAACATACAGAAAGCAAGGCTCCCTCATTACACAATACATTCACATGTAGCTTATCAGTAAACGCATTTACCGTCTAATCCGATACATTATCTAACCCTGGATAAGCCTATATATACAGTAAACGCATACATAACACTTCATTATAATTCTTTAGATTAGAGAAAATATTTAAAAGAACTATTTTTATTTTAAATAAACAGTTACTATTCAGTTTTGTTTTGTACTCATTCAGTCACGACATCGAAAACCAAGCAATATTGATCGAATAAGATGTGTTTTTCAGCAACAACGACATGGTAAATTTGTAAATTTGAAAACTTGATTTATGTTTATTAATTTACAATAAATTTAATGTATAAGAATAGAACATCGGAATAAAAAATGAAGTGTAAATACTTGCTTGCGCTACATGAAATTGTTTTATTTATTTATATTTAAATTACAATTCGTAAATTGTTTTAAATATATAATGTACAGTCATCGAATTTCAATGAGCTTTATGTAACTGTTAAGTGTTTATGATTTTGGTAAACAGTTATAAAGGCTACATGTAAACAATTCAAAGGTATCATTTTGTATAAGATTTTTAGTTTAAAGCGATTCATATTTTATTAAATTGCAAAACCAAGATAGTTGTGTACATAATTAATTTTATTGTCTAGTTATTGTTATGTTTATTTTTAGTGTTGACTGGAGACAAAAGTTATTAAAATGTACTTTAGTTTAAAATGATTGTGTACACCGCGAACCTGTCATTTGTTCTAAAATCAAATATACGTATTTTGATAAATCGAGTATTGTAATTAAGTGTTTCAAGGAGTTTATGAATCTGTCAAGTGTAAGATAACGCTTGGTTGTCGTTTCAGATTGCGTAAATCATAAAAGAAAACACAAGTAAATATTTCGTGCTGAAAAGAAACAAGTCAATAATTCTGTTTGTGTGTTGGTAAGCTTTGTGTTTTCTATTGGCAAAAGTAATTTATTTCAACTTTAATTTCAAATATTCATTACTTTCAAAACAGGCAATCAACATATATCGAATTTTAAATTATATAGCACTGATATAGAAATTCTAAAAGATGGATTATAATTGCTAAAAAAAATTTAATTTTTCCTTATTATTTTATTTTTAAAATAAAATAATAAAGAAAAATTAAATTTTTTTAGCAATTATAATCCATCTTTTAGAATAAAATAAAATAATAAGGAAAAATTAAATTTTTTTTAGCAATTATAATCCATCTTTTAGAATTTCTATATCAGTGCTATATAATTTAAAATTCGATATATGTTGATTGCCTGTTTTGAAAGTAATGAATATTTGAAATTAAAGTTGAAATAAATTACTTTTGCCAATAGAAAACACAAAGCTTACCAATATTAGAACTGATGAATTTATTGATTTTAATCTTCAGTTCGAAAAGTTTCCAGATAAAAACGTAACAAACCAAAATCATAAAATAAAATATAATTTAGAATGAATAATATAAGCCTTATACGCTCAATACGATTTTTGAGTACTGCACAACCATCACGAAAGATTCAGCTAGGAAAGTGAAATTATCTATATATTTATCTTATACATTAGAGAATCATATTAATAATTTTCTTATTATAAATTAGATTAATTAAAATTAATACGTTTTAATATTTTTTGTAAATTTGTTGATTTATACAGTAGAGACAAGCCGAGATATGACTAGGATTTTGCCGTTTGTGCTGTTGTTCCTCGCAAACAATTTGTTTACTTGTGAAATTTTCGGTGGTAAGTTATATTTTCCTACAATAAACATAGAAATTGACTTAAATCGAAGCTAATAACAAACAATTTTGTGATATATTGAGCCGTGTTATATAAATTTATGTAACATGGAAATTCTGAAATAGTTTTAATATTTTTAGAGAAGAATTTACTATTTTGTTTTTCTTAAATGCTTATACTTAATTTCTGTTATATTCTAAAACTTATATAAAGTAGATGCATGGTAGAAGAGTACATTATAATAGTAACGTTTCTTGTTTAATGAATTAAAGTACTTATTCGAGAGTATTCTTTGGAAATTTAAATATGTGATTTATAGTTACAACCAGGGCAGGATTTACATAAAGGCATTTGGGGCCTGTGCCCAGGGCCCCCACAAAATAGGGGCCCCCACAAAACTAAAAAAAAAATTATGTTTAAACATAATTTTTTTTCTATTACCGCGACAGCCTAGTGTGGCCTAATCATGAGGGCAACAGGCAGAGAAAACCAAACCCGGGGAAAAACCTATGAAACATCGGAAAATTTCGGGAAAAAATTTCACATAGGTAATTTTTAAGTTAAATTAAAATAATTAGTTTTACACAATAAAATATATGTATGTTTACAATAACCTTATTTTTAAATGAAATTTACAACTTCCTAGTTCAAATCTAATTGAAAGTACAGTATTTTGTGTAAATTTTCTAAATCATCAAATTTGCCTACTCTTAAAGAGGGGACCCCCACCGAATTTGTGCCCAGGGCCCCTGGATTGGTAAATCCAGCCCTGGTTACAACACAAACAACAGCAACTGACTACAGCATAAAAATAGTCGTCATTTAGAATTTTTAATTTTTCGATTCATCATAGAATTCAATGTCAATGATATCAAAACAAATAAACTGATTAGTGATATATTTCAATCTGGCTGAACTAGTTACATTCAGTACACAAATTATTGCAAGAACGTACAATTTATTAAAATGTTATCCAATTCAACAACTAGTCGCTTAACTTTTCCTGTAAAGTCTATAAACATAAGTTTAGAACACCAATGTTTCCTGTGAAGCCGCCATTTTTAATCTGTAGTTCCAAGGTCTCGGTATAGATTTCATACTATCTACATGCAGTAAACTGCACGTTCGTTCGAGTTCGAGCCAAAGAATTCCTTTTATAATTTCAAATAAAGTATTTTTTCATGTAAAGGTTACACTGACACATAATTAAAGGGTTTAACAAAGTAGGTTTCAAAATGAAAAGTTGTCAATGGTTCGTAGAATAAAGTACGAGAGTAAATTTATTTAGTTTTGAAATGCAAAATTAGAGAAGAAATTTAGAGATATCTCTAAAAATAAGAATATATTTAGTTTTCTATATCTATATTAAGATGCACTTTTACATTATTACACAAACTTCTAACAGGAGCTCAGATTAAACACTTTTAGAAATTAAAATTAGATGAAATAAAATCCATTCACACAAACAACAAATTATGTAAATTAAACCTTTAAAAGTACTTGCAAAAGATAATAGCTTCCTTTATTTAATAACATTTTTATGCATATAAACTAAATTTATTTTTATAGAAAATTAATAAATATATTTATAAAAATTTATTAAACAGTTGACAAAAAATGAAAATATCTACTTCAACTTTATTTATTTTATAATAAAATGATCACTAAGCAACAATTATTTATTAGAATATGCTATTTGTAGTATATCACTTCCAATTATTATGAAATATTACATTAAATGGTGAAAGTTTTAAGTTTCAATTACTACATTTTATTTAAAATTTTAAAGTGTGTTTTTATTCCACAAATAATATTATAACATTTATTATCTTTAATAAATCTGTAATGTTTCTGTTATTCTGTTTAATAAGTTACATAATGTTGTGATTATTTGGAATCTATCGTGGTATAAGTGAACGTTTTTTATATACTCAATTAGTCACCTCTAACAACGGGTACAAGTTTCTTCTGAAACGCAATATAGCCCACGAGCGTTACACGGAGGACTGAAGAGCCTGGTGACCAGATGTCGAATGACATCATCTCAATTGCTACGTATCCGCCGCCATCCCATAGCCAACTTATAGCCACAACAGTTATACAATCAGTCAAAAAATTAAAACTTTACAACAAACAGTCTATAAACTAGTACTTATCTGAGTATCATGTTTCAATGTAAATTAACGAGGGTTAATTAAAACCATTTAAATGATACATACTGCAAACATTTTAGAATATGTGTTAGATATTAAAGCAGTTTAAATACTGGATTTTTTCTTTCTATCTAACAACATGAAAAATTTAAAAGAAATCTCTATTAGTAAATTGATACTGTTTTTTTCCAATTTCACAAATAATGTTACTTCAGAAAATGGAACATGTTCACAATGAATGACAGTTTATGCAGCAATATGAATTTATAGAAGCGATAATAATTATAAAATTGACTGTACAAGCAATCTTGTATGGCTGTTGTTCTTAATAAAGGAAAACATAAAATAGAAGAGGAAAGTAATTTCCTCTGGTCTTCTAAGCAAATAATTATTTATTATATTACACATTTCACACACAGCAGAAATCTTCACAACAGTTAATAAATATTAATTAGAATTTAATTAACATAAATATTTTAAAAAATAATTGACTACTAAATATTTCATATGATAATTTCATGTAATTCTTGTGATAAATATATATATATATATATATATTTTAAATCTGAAAAAGCAATGTTAAATGTCCTAGAAACATTTGTTTAAAAAAGGTCTAAAATGTAAGCAGATCGTTTTTTCTCAATGTATTGTTCTGTACATTCAGAAAGTGAGTACATGATCAAACAATAAAATGTCACCTTGAGATAAAAATCTTTAAAACAGAATCTTTAAGGCTAAATTTTGATAATGAGTAAAATCGTCATTACATCTGACTCTACTCGAGTTACACACGATCCCCTTTAATCTTTCACCCCTGGACCTTAAACTATCACAATTTGATGCCATTAATCTTAATACAAAATCCTTCATTAAAAATTTAAGACAATTTCCACAAAAGACACAGAAATCGTGAAGCTTCAAACAAGTTGAACAAAACCATGTAACCCACATGCACGCAGTAACATCTACACATACAGAAAAACTCTAGAAAGGTTTTTCTTTCATTTTTGCATTTTTCGACGTTTCAAGGGTCTCAGAGTCCAAAAAACGTAAAAAACTTTAAAGGAGAATTTTTAACCAAACGACACACTCTACTATACGTCTATATAACAGCCAGAACAGAAAGTAACAGTGTAATTTTAAACATCGATTCGAATATTAATTTAAACGAAGTTTAAAATTTTAATCAGACTTACAAACGTAGAATGATTGATCATGAAAATGTTTACGAAAACTTCAAATAACAGAATTTTAATATATTTTAAATATTTGAATAATTGCGATTATACTTATTGATTTTTGGAGACTGTAAATAGGGAATTGTGGAATGACCTCAACTCTATTGTATACATTATTGGAACGTACACATAACATGACTAACTCATTCATTGGGTTATGTGTAAGTAATAATGGGTTAGTGAAAATAGAGGGTGGCATACCCCACTATAACATCACTGAAATGCTTTGCTATTGAACTTATATATGTCCTCAAACTCTTTTCTCGCATTAATAGATTCTTCTTGTACGTGTTAAGTTGCAGTTGCTGAATTTTAAAAACACACAAATTGGGCAATTTGAAAAATTGTAGATTTGTAAATTTCCACTTTTGTTGTCTGTCTGTCTTTCCGGAATCACGAGAACAAAATTAGAAATTTGAGGATTAAATATGGAAACATTTGCAGCAGCTGGCCACATTCAACTATAAAACAATTTTCAATGTAAACCACAAGTAACGTCATTTCAATTTAAAACTTTTTTTCTTGAAAGCACTAAATATATGACCAGCACGACTCTGTTATTAAAGAAAAAGTATGATGTTAAGAACTAAGTTCCTACTAATTTGAGGTGAAAAGCATAAATTTTAGTTAAATAAATTAAAAATAAGATTCAAAATTGCATCTTCGCATTGAGACGATGTCACAATAAATAATTGCTCATTTAATCTAATCTAATGATATTTTAAAAAACATATTTATTTATTTAATACAAGATTTTTTACTCTTTGTATAATGAATAGATCTAGGGAATATATAGTTGGTAATTTACATATCCACTCCGTTATATATAATAACTAGTATACAATATTGAATATATATACAGTAATTAATGCAATAATCAATATACAACAACTAAAAACCAGTAAGAAAACTGTGATGACTTGGTGCTGTAATAATTGATGAACACATTACATAAAAAATACAAGAATTAGTTTGTGTAAAAAGTATAACAACAGCTCTTTACAGCTGGACAACACCAAATTAATGAGAAAAACTGAGTTTCCAAAAAACTGAAATCTCCAAATAAAACTGAATTCAGCATACTTTATAATAATGAGAGATGAAGAAAATTTAAGAGAAAAATTTATAAAAATAGGAAAATAAAATTAAAAAAAAAAAAAACATTCAACACATTAGTAAAAGAATAAGTTATTTTTGGAAATTCATTCTTTGACAATCTAAATTTACTCAATACTGTTTTTGCTCGTTCGAATACTCAGCACAGACACAAACAATATGAAAAGAATTTTCGATTTTCAATTCATCAGAAAATCACAGCATCAAACCACTTGAGATAAAACACCAAATCTCTTCTAACTGACAAACTTTTTAATTAAATTAAACTAAAATCTTACTTTAGATACTATTTGTCACAAAACACATTTTCGCTGATTGATACAATAATTTTCTTTCAGTTAAAGTTTATTTTTAAACCTCTAGTAAAAGGTACAAAAATGAAAAGCATAATTTAATACAGTAAAATCACCATTGAATATAATTAACTATAATTCCATTTTATATATAACAACTATAATGGTAAAAAATACATTTATACCTCGATTTTCGTCGATAATCCATTCGAAAACAATTAGTCGAAAAATAGCATTATATTTAGATTAAACGAGTAATTATTTATTATAACATCGTCTCAATGCCAGGTTGCAATTTTGAATATTATTTTTAATTTATAAATAAAATTTAAATAAAAAAAGCATTAATAAAATTTGTTTTTTTTTATTGATATTAAAGTAAAAAGCATAAATTTTATTTATGCTTTCCACCTCAAATTAGTAATAACTTAGTTCTTAACATCATACGTTTCCTTTAACACAACGAGAAACAACGCCTCGCTAAACAGAAAAACGCTTGAATCGTTCTTTTTTTCGCAAAATTAACCACAAGGTCAGGTAGCACGACAACGAAATCCGAGACAAATTTTTTGCGTAAAGAATCGAGAAAAACTTAATAACCAAAATTTGACAAAAATTTCTAACATTTTTCCGGGTGGTTTATGCATTAGTGATAGTTGTGATAGTAAAATTTGGCAGTTGAAAATCGAAAAATAGAAAGATAGAGGGGTATTCATACAAAAATCTTTCCCGTTTTTTATTTTAATTGAACAATCATAACAAGTTTCATTTTATTTGAAATTATTTAACAATTGCTGAATCATTAGATGTATGTTGCTGTAGTTGGTATTTCCTGTAGGTTACAATAAATAAACATAGCAAAGATGTTATCTCTTTAAATTTCTGTTTATAAAAAGTTGACTTTCTTTTTATTTTCTGTGATTAATTAAATCGTGATTAATATATATCGAATTAGATTTAATCACAATTTTACTCGTTACTAGCATTGACAGTTTTTTTAAAATCAAACTTTACGCTATTCTCAAATTTTGTTTTTGCTACTTCATATTAATTGATATTATAAAAGTTTATTCTAAACAAAATATCACTACCACAAATTTTAATTTTTTTGCCTGGACAGTAACGCAACATTTTCCTTAGTATTTCACATCAGACTTATAACATTCAAATATATATCAATATAATAAAGTAATCATTTAATTAATATTATTTGTTATAGTAGATTTCATGAGGAAATCACTCAATAGAAGAGTAAATAAAATAAAAATCACTGGAACACCTGTAAGTTTAGTTTAATTTTACCTTAAAAATATTGTTAAAAATATCTTATTTATATTTTTTTTTATAAAATATTTAGCTTTCTTCTTATTTAAAAGTAAAGAAAATTAATAACAGAGTAGCATTTGATGGTATCGATTTTAAATTTCTTTGTTCAGTAATTCAGAATTTGAAAAATGTTCAGTAAGTAAATTTATTATATTTATATATAACACTACATGATAATATACAATTTTTATTAAATATTTTACGTAGATATGAAATTATTGAACCCGTTGAAAAAGTATTTGGAATTAAATTAGACAATGGCACGTGGAATGGTGTGATTGGAAGAATACAAAGAAAAGTACGAATAGTAATAATAGTTCAATTGAATTTGTGAAATCAATTATAATTATCTACAGTCTTTCTTTTATGTATTTAAGGAAGCTGATCTTGGTGCAATCTCGTTATACGCAACGTACGACAGATTTCAAGTAGTGAAATTCACAGCTCATGTCAGTGGTAGTAGAGTTATATTTGTCGTTTCTGGGCCTAAACAACTGTCAAAACTAACGACAATAATAAGACCATTTTCATTTGAAGTGAGTAAACTTATGTTATATATTATATTATGTACTTTCGCTAAAATTATGTTTATTAAAAACAATCTTTGCATGAAAGAAACGAAAAATCGTTATTTCAATTCAAGAATTTTTCCTAAAAGGAGTTAGATGACCTTCACGAAAGTATTGTAACAGAAAAAGTATGATGAACAGGTTCAAGACACTTCGGTACAAATTTTAGGTGGAGAGCATTTTTATCATATTTTTAATTTATTTTAAAATATAATAAAAAATTGCAACTTAAGCTGTAAAGATATTACAATAAATAGTTGCTCGTTCTTTTATTTATTAGACTACGTATGATGCTGTTTTTATTATTTTTCTTTTCTGAATTTTACGTATACACGACAAAGAAAAGTACTGAAATCGTGTCAAATTTGATCCTTCTTGAATTGAATATGAAACGATTTGAGGCTGCTTGAATCATAATTTAAAAAAGGCAATAAAAAATTCCGTGAATATGTTTGTATGTGTGTGTGTTGATGTCTATATCACTTACTATTTTACTATTAGGTAAAGATTAATTAAGAAACGAGATTTTGCATGGTTGCTTGTACATAATACTATTGAATTTATGGAACTATATGATTTACATATTTTCTAGGTATGGATCTGTGTTTTTGCTGCTTTATTCGTCACTGCAATTGCGTTTTATTCTATTGTTAAAGGAAACGTTTATTTTCTTCATAAAACGACTTCGTGGACCATGAAAAAAATTTGTTGGTTTTTGATTCGCAGTTTAATATCTCAAGGCAAGTAATTACATATAGAATTTTTAGAAACAACTTTTATTATATAAAAATACATTATTAATATTAAAACAACTATAAAATTATATAAGTCGAATGTCTATCTTTACATTTTTATAAATTTATTAAAATTTTTAACATAAGTCCCATAATTCGTCATTTATAAATTTATTTATTTTGTAATTTATTTTACAATAAAAATGATACGAAAAGAAAGATTATCAATCACATAATTTCAAACATAAGATAGTATATAATACTAAGGTGTATATACTGTACAAATATAAAATTTAATTTCTTACACATTATAATTTAACAACTATTAGTATTTTAATTTATTAAGTATGTTTACTTTATTTAATAAAAACTACAAATTAATGTTTTAGAAATTTATTAAGGAACTAAAACTATTCAGATTAATAGAAAATGTATTTAAAATTTTCATTTTTTGAAATGTTTTCTACCTCCATGGGAGAAGTAAACAAATGTTATACAATTGTAAATATTGAAACCGAGAACCTGACACATGTTTATATATTTCATCATATACAAAATTTAAAAAAAATAAACTTGTATTTCGAGAAAATGGCGAAGAATTGCAACTGAAATTTTTTTGCACGAATTCATGAAAATGATGATTTCATATATTTGGATAAGACATAAAATAAATTTAGAATTATTCGGATATTTAAAATATAATTTTCACTAATAATAAATAAGTATTTCCTTTATTTTGAGTAGAAGAACATATAAAAATTAGTAATTACGAGTAATTTCATCTACATTGTAAGTAATCACACGTAGTTAAGTAACTGTTAATTCATAAAGATATGTTTATTTTCAGATATGCGACTAATTACAAGAAAAGTAATAACTCTATTTTTAAAAAGAAATTTCGATTCATATACATAAAGTATTATGATTCAGTTTATAGATCTTTATACATCTTAAATGAAATATATTAATACTAGCAGGTAGGCCCGGCGTTACTCGGGCAAAAGTAACCATAGCGAAGATTAAGATTGTTACATTATAGTCAACCTTACCCGTTTTCACATAATGCAAGAATTGGGTCCCCCTGTTTCCAGACTAATTAGAGAATTTTTAGATGGATTTAAAAATATGTTCGATTTCCCGCAAAAACGAAAATAATTGCATCTGCGTCTTGCACGTCGCTTTTTCTTAACAATTCCATTGTTACGTAACACTTCCATTGTTGATGGAAGTGTTAAGCCTTAATCCTGTCTCTCTCCCCCGTGGGGAGGAATTTAGAAAAATACCTTCTTAGTGGCGTTCTCGTTACGTACCCTAACTGTGTACCAAATTTCAACTTTCAACTCCTAACCGTTTGGGCTCTGCGCTGATTATTATTATTATTATTATTATTATCAACTTGTCCCGATTATATATACAGATACTTTTGATTAAAATTTTTCAATTTTGAAAAGATCTACAAACTTAAGATTAAATTACCTTTTCACATGAAATAGCAAAACTCTACTCGTGTGGAACTGAAACATTTTTGTCATATCTACAAAAATACAATAGCACCAAAAAATTTAATTCTGATAAGTAATTGTTCAAAAAATTAAATAAATTGTACAACATTAACAAATATGTTAATTAAAATGTAAAAATCACAAACGTGAATAATGAAATCGGAAAATTTTACTTTGTAAAATGGATTGGAGTAGATAGGAAAATGAAAGAAGAAATAAATTATTGCTAGATCCTTAAAGTAGTCCTTCAGTAAATGTTAACAGGAATGTAAACGTAAATTGTTATATGAATTTGTAGTGGCAGGTTCTTTTGCACACTTTCAAATCACTGCAAACAGACAAAATCCAATTGTGAAGTTGTCAAGCATACGACCCTAATATCGGCGTTTTTTTCGTATACCTTTAAAATACATTTTAATCGATACTTCATTCCGTCCGCAAGTGTTATCAAATACAGTATCCAACTTAAATTTTTCTAAAGACTGCAATGTGTCTTATGTGAGTTAAAACTTATTTAGTGTTAACTAAATCACTATCTTACACTGACACAAATGTACGACGAATATATAATGATCAAATTATAAGAACTTACAGAAAATACAAAAGGTGCATCATTGAACTTTTCATATCTTTTATATTGTTTTTTTATAGAATTCTTCATATTAATTTTTTCTAGGAAGTGAAATAAATCAAGATAAAAGCACTTCTTCGAGAATTATTATTGGAATTTGGCTTCTGGTGACAACTGTACTTATATCAGCATACAGTGGTGTTCTCTTTTCCTACATGGCCTATCCCGCTTATGAAAAAGTACCGAGAACAATTGAAGAACTTTCAAATGCAGTTAAAAATCATGAATATTCTTGTGGGTCTTTATCGTTTTCGGCTATGAAGAAAATGATAATGGTATATTAATTCAATATATTTTGACATATATTTTATATTTAAAAGTTTACATACGTTGATTCACATATGTAAGATACATCATTTCGATAGCAAATTGGAGTATCGTGTATAATTTTATTCTATTATGCAATATGACCATATAATGAAAAGAAGCCAGAAATGTTTTGTTTAAAAGATATAATTATTTAATATCAGGCTAATGGAACATGTTTTTATCTATTATAGGATGCCCCCAAAGGTATGGTCAGCATTTTAGGTAATTACATAAGAAATAATCCAGATAAGAGCTTCCCCACTGTAAACAAAGGAATTGAATATAGTTTACAACATAAACATGCATACATTACATCTACGAGTATTGTAAATTCATTATCAATTGAGCAGAAAGGATCATTAGAAATTTCAAAGGAATCGTTTTTATCTTATACACTAGTATATCCTATGAAGAAAAATTTTAAATTTGAAAAACAATTTAATAAAATGTGAGTAGATACTTTTATATCATTAAAATGTTTCGATCAGTTAAATGTAAACTTTTATGTTTAATATTTCACTACTTATTTTTGGACACTAATTTTTTTATAGAATATATTATTACCTCATACATCATTGCTTGTAAGTAATTAAAATTTGATATATTAATTATTTCAATGCAACTAAAGATTTGCGAGATAGAATAGAAATCATCGGTTTACATCTTTCTTATCCATTTTATTCTTTTTTATTAATGGATATTAATAAATTGTTTAAATTGCTTCTGGACAGGCCTCAAATAATATTAATATTATTGGGTGCCTGTTTAGAAGCAATGTGAAAAAATTCAAAAAATTTTATGTTTGCTCACAAAATCGTGACATTCTATTCAGAGAAAAACAGGAAAAAATGTATCAATTCATTTTAAACAGTTAAGAAAATTACTATTTATTAAATATCAGTTAGCAGTGGTGCAAAATTAATTTTTTATTTACTTTTACATCACTTAATAACGCTAAATGCCGAAAAAATACAAGCACATGTAGTAGATGAATCTCAGATTGACGTGGCAGGAAACACGATTGTATGCCAAACAGTATTTTCAGTATATGATAAATAATTTTAAAAATTTAATATAAAAAAACATTCAAAATGCTCAAACAGAAATCATTAGAATTACATTCGTTATCTTCCTTCTGAGTAGTATGTCTTAGGGTGCTTACCGATTAATATTCAGTTTAAAAGTCCAGCAACCATTTGTTAATCTTTTTCGGCATTATTCAATAGCGCAATCTCTTATGATATTTTATTTAAAAATTTATATATTTTTAATAATCATAAAATGTCAAATTTTACAGTAGTTTCGACAGTATAGATGGGTTTTAAATAAATTGAAAATGCTAATGACTAGTAAAATCTTTATAAAATCTAACCGTAATAGAAATACTGACGATCTCTTTTATATCTTCATCTTTATAGAATTTTCACTACTGAAATTTAACAGCATCAATTTTCCAAATGAGCAAACTTCCCTGTAAAATTTCGGGAAATTTTCGATACAAAACACAAGAGTTATTTAGTTTTAAAGAGGGTGCACAAAATCGTGCTACACATACTGCCAGTAATATCTATGCGGTAGACTAATATCCCCTTAAGGTTTTTCGAACAATTGCCATATTTTTTTCTCCGTTGTATGTAACAATAAAAAAAGTGAAAATAACTTTAATAACTACGACATCCACGTACAGATATTTCTTACTTATAAGGTTTTATGAAAATGTTCATTACGAAACAATAATATCTTACATGCCTTTTTGAAACAGTTTATATTTCGTCACTTCATTGTACATGATAATTAGCTAAAGTGGGTTTTCACAGATAAATATAAAATCAGTTTGTAGAGTTTTTCTCTTGAAGCTATTCGTAATTAATATCATAAAAAGAAAGTTTTATTTCTAAAGTTGATTAAAGTGATGGCTTATGACAACGGAATATATGAGCGATCTGACAAAGGGATAGTTCTAAAAAGGACTTTCTATAAGTGAACTGTTCATTATTCCGATATTTAAACAGCTAAAAATAATGCAGAATAATGCTCGTGGCTTGCCTGTTGGTCATGCATGCACCATCACTAAAAACCAGTATTGAGTTGTTTCATACAATCGTCCACTGGTCTGCACCTTCTTGTATTTGTAAACGGACGAATTATTGATTTAAAATTACTATAGAATATATATAATACCGAACGTCATTTATATTTGACATTTGCGAATTCTGCTTTACACAAACGTTGCTAGTTATTGTAGAGATAGCTTTTTGTCCTTAATGTTGTCTTGTATTAAATACGTCTACTTGGGTGTTTTTTCAAAGTCAAGACTTAAACTTATTGTGTGGATTGGAACAAAGAAAACAGTAAGCCGTCTGCTTCAACCGTTTATTTATTTTCCCAAATTTGTCACGTTGTTTTTCATTATATTACATTAAAACTACCTTTTAATGTAAAAAGTAGGTTTAACTTTATTTTTTTTTCTTTTTACAAACTTTTACTTGTGCATTTTTTCCTGTTCAGATTAACGTTCAATTAGATTTATTTCTACCTGAAAGTGTTTAACACATTTCGACAGAACATTAAGACTAAATGCTTATAAAATAGAAGAAAAGTGTACATCCGTTAGTCAAAGTTCTACTGTAATTAAAGGAATTTTTCATTTTTAATACAAATTAAAAATTGTGTAACAATCTTATTTTCTGTATCTTTTAAAACTGTTTTTGAAGAACAGATTATTACCAATCTTTAAAATCATTTTGTATTAGAACATTACTTAAATGACAGCCATTAACAATTATTTTCTTAAATGTATGTTTATCGCTATGTAAGGACAATAAACTTTCATAAATTTTCTACCAAAATTAAATATAAGTTTTAACGATTTAAAAAATAACTTATTAAAAACATTTTGACAAATGGTAAATAATATAGCAGATAATTAAATTGAATTTTAATTTTTGTTTCCATGTAGAATTAGAAGATTAGTAGATAATGGTGTATACGAAAAATTGAAAAGAGACGATATTCCTGCGAAGGGAAACAGCAACAAAAAAACATATCATCCACTTAGTATCGAAGATATTTACAGCGCCTTAATATTATTGCTATGTGGATACTCTATCTCTGTTATAATCTTGCTTGTTGAAAAACTATTAAAAAGAAAATAATTTAAATTATTTTAAGTAAAAATAAGAAAATATCAATATCTGAAAAATTATACACAGTATTATACCGGTTATAATATTGTCTGTTTTGTTCTCGATTTCACTGAAACGACCCCGTGGCACGAAGACTTGTTCAGTCACCTGCACGAATTACTTCAAACATTAATGTTTTATCGTTACATTTATAATTATACTAAGCTTACATTCTTTTATAAATTTCCAATTTTGCTGAGCACATATCTCTATGTGTATGAAGAGGGAATACCTTTCAAAAGGAGTTTGTATAAAAGGCTAGTCTGTATATAAAAGTTGAGAATGTGAAAAAAACTCAGAAAAACTGCATGTGGCCAGCTGTTGCTGAAGTGCAACTCTTATCCTATGTTTAGTGGTTTAATCTATTTGCCACTGATGGATTATTCTGTAGACAAACAAGAGATAGTAAATGTTAATTAACTCTAATATTCTATAGAAATTATTCTTAAAAAATATCTTAACAAACTTCTATTCTCTTGCTTGATATGTTGCTTATAAAACCTTTAACACGCAAAATCAATTATTATATATTTTAGAGAGCATTCTATGTTGGGAACGGTTATACAACTTATAATATTAACTGTATACTATCCAAATGTGATATGTTAAAATTTGTTGGAAATTCAATAAAATTAATTTAATTCAAATCGAATTCTGGTTTTAGAGTAAAATTATCACAAATAAGTGAACAGGAAAAATTTCATTTTTAAATTTTACATTATTCATTTATGGTTTATAGCTTGAAAACTTATAAAACAATTTTATAATTTATTTTTGTAAAAGATACATTATGTTAGTCTGATGTGACTTAAGGGCGTACGCGGCCATAATAAATAAAATTCACACCAAAAAAGAAGCAAATTAACTATAAGCCTTCTATGAAAAATGCAGTGGTTTACTTTTAAATTATATGAAATTTTATAAACGTACATTATTTTTTAAATTTAAAAGTTAATATAAGCTATTTTTAAACAAAACACCTCCCAACAAGAAAGAATTGAGTTTACACGAGTCCTTACACATCAAACCTTGACCTTGACGCTCGAATAACTGACAAAATTTTTAATAAAACCGGAATTTGAAACGTTTTACCCAGGAAGAAACTTCGCAATATATTCGCTAATATTGTTAGATTTTGTGAGAGAAAACATTATTGTCTAAAATACGATCAAAAGTCAAAGTTCCCTCAGCATTTTTCAGTCTAAATCGAGTTTCAGTGACAAGGAAATATCGAAAATCGGCATTTTCCGCAGCTCAACCTTCTCTACTTTTACACAGAAACAAAAACGTAAATAATTTTAGAAAAATGTAGATTCTAGTTATTTTTGTAGAACTTCTTCCCGGGTGATATTACAAACTGCGACATTGTCAGTCATGTGTAGAAAACAATCACGTGACAATACAAATTGCCTCTGACATCACATCGAAAGACACGTGATAACCTACTTTCTACCATGATTTATATTTAAGGAAAAGAATAATTAATAAATTGTTTGTTAGAATAGGTTTATTAGCAACACACATTTAAAAATTGTATGGACTTAATAAGTTCTAGTTATTCGTTTATATCCAATTCAAAAATATTTATGAAAGGAATTGATATTCTTATTTTAAATTCAATCCTTGTGAATTAATTTCCTTTTTACCGAAAATTTCTATACTTCATACTATATTCCATTACAATTTACAAAATAACACGTAAAGCTTTATAATTGAATATGCATGTAAAACATTATTATACACTTTAAGTGGTTTCCATTAATTGCTAAAGTGTATGTCAATAACTGAAATTCATAAATATGGCTGTTAAATAAAATATAGAATATAAATTACTTCTATTAATTTAAAAATTTAATTTAATCATGGACTCATTTATTGAAGGTAAGAAGACTTCAGCAATAATCATTGGTTAAGGAGAAACTTCAGGAAAGAAAATATATATGTTGATGATACCCATACGCTTAGAAATTTCATATAATTAAAATAGTAAAGTAAATAATTAGTGGATTAAGATTATAACTAAACAACTACATTTCACTCATACTTTACTTTAAACATTAACTTTAATTGAACTTCCAAGTTGTATGAAGAAAATCTTTGAATAGAAACAAATTAATCGTATATCTAAAAGATAAATACGTTTTCTATGAATTAATATTGGCGAAACATTTATTCGTTTATCGCACATTTTATATTCAAATAGTATCACTAGTCTCTACTTCACGACTGGGTGCATAGGTAGACACTAGGCACTACATCACTACTTTTATTTAGGAATCACTTACACACCATTAGGTTTCTTGCATACGCTCCTCTTCCCTCGACTACATAACAGAATATGAACGTAGATTTTTTTATTTTACAAACTTTTTATATAATGGTAAATTACAAGAGAAGCCAAGAAGAGCGTTAAAAGGGCGTATGCACGAAACGCTTATCGGTTTGTAAGATATTCCTGAATAAAAAGAGAGATGTTAAAAATTTTTGGGAGTTTTGTTAAGATTAAGAATAATTGAAAAAATTTATAGTTGGGCATGAATTAGGTCTGTATATACATTATTAATATAGGATGTCCGATATTTTCGAAAACTCAGAATCAGAAAGAAAAAGGATTAATCAGAATTATTTACATTTAGTTGTGGAGAGGTATGAAAGTGTTAAACCATCTGTTAGAACAGGATAGATTTAAAGTGTTGCAAAAAAAAAAAAAAAATTAGAATTTGAGGTGGCAATGGGGTATATCAAGGTTTAGCCCATATTTTATTTTATTTATTATTCTTAGGTCAATTTTCAAAAATCGTTTCTATTCTCGCTGTGGAAAAGATTAGTCAGGCAAAGCTTATTTTATATTCTATTGGATGTTGTTTATGACATCAGCAAATTTTGAAATTATACACCCAATATAAGTTTATATTTTGGAATATTTTTGTGGTCCCCATCTATTGAAAGAGTATATCGAAAATTTCGTGACATATTTGAGTTTTTACGGTAACTGTTCGACACCTGTTTAGTCACCAGTCTTTCCCTGAAGTTTTGATGGGAATAACCCACCAACGTTATCAAACAGCTGTTCTCAAAGACATTAAGCTCAGTACACGAAATTGCGTGTCACATGATCCGTTGAGATTTTTTGTTATAAGAAAGATAATTCGTTTCTAAATAATACCTAATAAAGGAAATAAAGTATTATTCTAACATTTTTAGAAATGCATTTCATAAATTGGTGTATTAAAATTTTTAAAAATTTTTTGTGGAAGTTTTTCTGTGAAGCACAAAAAAATAAAGTGAGATTAAGCTTAGCATATTATATAAGAAATAAAATGAAATTAATATAAAAATTATTACAAAATAACGAAATACATTCGAGTATTTACAGTAACTAGTTCAGATAAATGGCCAGATTGCTGAGTGGTCAAGGTTAGCAGCCTGCAACCTTGGGGACCCAGGTTCGAATCCGGACAGGTTGAAAAATCCCCAGAAATTTTTCAGGGGGTGGTCTGTCTGGTTATGTCGTTCCCCTGTCCTTGTTTGGAACAACCTGCCAAAGCTTACAATCAGCTGTTCTCAAGGTCATGCAGCTGTGTATCTGTACTCCAGCAGGTGTCATGTGTCTCCTTGCCAGTTTTGTGTTATATGAAAAATAATAAGTTTCTAGATAATACAAAATAAAATAATTAAATATTTATACTAAAATTTTTAGAGATGTATTTTATTATTGTTTTTTAATATTTAGTACATACACACAGTACATTCATGTTTATTTTATAACATTGTATTTTATAATTATTTTACATTTTTTTTATTACTTGTAATAATTTAAAATATGTCTTTATGTCAATGAATTTATTTTCATTTTATGTTTTGTAATGTTTTTTTTTCGTTTTAAAATTATGTTTGACGAATGGCAGCTTTCCAACACGATGACAACGCATGCAAAGAAGCCACCCGTTGCCCCTGTGGTTCCCTGTAAACCTGGCTATCCAGGAAAGATGCCATTCAGGAACCAATTTTGAAAAATTGAAAAGAAATCGAAAACCACCAATTTTTTAAATTCAAATAGATAATACTTTTCAATAAAGATAAGGGATGGGTTGACGAAAAAAAGTTTTAATTATAGTGGAAAAGGAAGAAAGAGGTTAAAAGTATCTACAGCAGTATCTACGCAGCTACCAGTGTATTATTTCGCCATCTGTTGGCATAAATATAAATTTCAGTGACTTTTTAGTTACTTATTTTTAATATCTTCGTAAATGTGTATAGATTTTCCTATAAATATAATCAGTGAATTTTCTCATCTTATATAAACCTTATCACTCTTTTTTTTTAAATTAAGTGACGGAGTATAAGAACTGTCTCAGATATGGAGTATTGTAAACGGTAGTATTGGTCGGACGCTTTAGTAACAAAATAAATTCGAATAAACAGCTGCATTAACAAACGAACTATATCAACCCGAAGCAGTGTAATTCGTGAAGTACACACCCGCGAATATTTGTCACAAAAGAAATGTTGATTGAAAGAGGAAGGGTTCTTTCTGTCGCAGTATCGCTTCAAACTATAACATAAATATTGCTCTTTTTAATGTTTTAAAATGATAATAATAGCTAATATCTATTTTTTGTAAAATGCAGTGAGTGCTTGTTTACAAATATATATGTTCCAATGACTGTCAACGTGAAAACAATTGATAATCTATATGTATAATAGAGATGGGTTGATAATAATAATAGTAATAAGCGCATAGCCCAAACGCTTAGGAATTGAAAGTTGAAATTTGGTACACGTTTAGGGGATGTTATGAGAATGCACACTAAAAAGAGATTTTTCGAAATTTTCCCACAAGGAAAAGAAGAAAAGGGTTAAGTGTTATCCTCAAGAACTCGGTTTTTACTGCACGATTTTGGATCCGTATTCTTGTGTTTTTGCAGAATATCGAACATATTTTTAGACCCAGTGAAAATCCTTGAATGATCCTCGGAAGAGGCGAAAGCTAATTTCTGCACTCGGTGAAAATGGGTAAAATCAATCTTAATCTTCCAATTCTACCAATCTTAATCTTCGTTATCGTTACTTCTTGCCCGAGCAACTCCGAGCTCATCTGCTAGTAGTATTAATATTACCTTTATTAAATTCAGCTTATTGCCTTTAGAAAAGATAACCAAAAATATTTACGGCAATGTTAATGACAAAAATATAAAATGTCTACGGTTTAAGTGTTTGTAATTTATGGGGTACTATGTCACATAGAATATGATGTAACAATGAAGATTGACCACACTTTACGTTGTCTCTTATCCCTGCGTTATGTTCTTTACATCGGAGCAATGTTCATGTAGAAAATTCAAATAATTTAGAGTTGCAAGTGCCTTTCACAGCCTTATGTTTCACAATTTCTATTGGAGCCAAAGCAGCTACGAGACTTATATTCTTCCCTTTATTTAATCCATACGCGATGGTTCTAAACGGTTTTTTATACTCATGCATAAGTAACAGAATTTAATCTCATAGATACCTTTAAAAATACATTTTATATAAAATGCATTAGTTTGTTGAATTTCCAAGAATTCTGCCAGTGAAACTAAATTTAATTACTAAATATGTACTATATATCTATATTCTCCACTACTGAAAAACATATATCATGATCTGCCTAAACCTAAACTACGTTTAGGTTGTAACTTTTACTGCAGATTAATTGTTTCTAGAATAAATACTTTCAATGCAAAGTGATGCACAATTCCGAGAGATACTTTCAAAAACCATTGTATGACTATATTCTTATAATATGGGTAGAATATTCACCATATTTCTAGATTTCTTGAAAACTAATTAATTCCTATGGAATATTTTAAAAATATTTTCTAAAATTGTTTACGTTACGTGCGATCTTGATGTAATGTAAAAACACAATTAGATAATTAATAATTAGGTAAAAATTATTTATTCTAGTAAACAGATAAATGCGTTTAATTGTAAATTTATTATACGGGAACATACTTATGTCAACAAAGCATATATCATGTACAAATTAAAGTTAAAATTTAAATATGCTTTCATTAAAACAATACTAATGAAAAATTTAATTTATGAGAAACCTTAACTTATATAACTAGCAATTTTTATTAAAGTTTCCATTCAGCTACGTTCCGTAGATTCACACACTGAAGCAACGTGGATTCAAACATTGTAGAGAAAAATTGTATAAACTGTTTTCTTGCACTCTGCTGGACCACATCCCTGATATTTGGTATAGATTCCTAACCTAGATGCATTCTGTAAGTTCCTGTAAATAGCGCAACAGAGGACTTCGATATCTGAAATTCAAAAAAGTTTACATTTTGATGTATTCCATTTGATTTGTTCAATTTATACTCTGGCAAAGTGCTTTTATTTTTTACTCTGGCAAACGATACCTCTTTTCGGTGAATATGCATTGTGTCTTGGATGGAATGACGTATTCACAGGTGATGCGAAATTAAGGAAAATTTGTTTTCTTGTACTAGTTCTTACTTATTAAATCAATTTGACTTTATCAACTGTATGATTAAGACACTAAGGAACAGATATAAAAAAAATGACCATCGAGAATAATGATCTTGTAAAAAAGGTCTAATTATTTGTTTTTCGTTTATTTTTGTATTGTTAATGATAATTTTTTAACTTTTGAATATAAATGTTTATTATTTTGCGTTTGAAAAAACAACACTTTAAATTTGAAGGGATGTTTCGAAATGTTCAGTTTGGATTTGTGAAAAATTTAACTATAGGATGCATATCACGTGGTCTATTGTTAAGTGCCTTATTATTACTTGTTTTCCATAAAGAATTTGAAAAACGTTTTGCGAAATGTCTACGATAAAAAGAACGGAAATTGATTTAAATATATGGACAGTAAGTACATAGAATTGGCATAAATACTAAACAACTATTAACTATATACGAACTCCCAATGCAAACCGAAAGTCACGTTATTTCAATTCAAATACTGTCCTCTGAAAGGTGTTAGATGATTGGTACGACTCAATTACCGACGGAAAAGGATCCTGTACAAGGTCAAGCCACTAGTAATTTCAGGTGGAAAGCGTATACTTTAAATGAAATTAATTATAAATATGATTAAAACACATCTCGGAATTGTGACGTCACAATAAATAATTGCTTGTTTATTACATACATTTGAAATTTATGATTATGATGCCTCGAAGATAAAAAACAATCAGTCTTCTTGGATTAAAAAGATATTACTTCAATTCGGAAATAGCCTTTTTTTTGCTTATTTGTGTCTTACGTGAATAGAATGTTAGGCGAAGATATAAATAGTGAGTTAACTATTTCTTTCAAATATTAGAGTGCCTAAACTACACCCAACCCTACAAAACATTAAAAACATGTAAAAAACAGGGACATATTTCTACATTAAAAGTTAAATACAGTGGTGCCACGTATAACGTACGCCTCGAATAACGGACGCTGCGAACAACGGACTTTCTGTTTGCCCGTTACGTGACTCGAGCAACGGACTTGCTGCGAACAACGGACTTTCCGGCATAATTGGTGACTGCTCCATGGGTGCGTTCTTTAATAGCGGTCGCTCTGCGTCTCCGCTACTACGGGAGTGCGCTGCTGTTTGTAGGCATTTAGGAACGACGGTGAAAGAAAGAAAGATAGCGGCGCCCGCACTATCGATAGTGTCGTAATGGAGGAATCTATAATTCTAAAATATGAGCTTTAAAAGGCAAAAGAAGGGTCCCAATTGTAAAATTTAACCATAAAATGGATTATTTGTTGAAAGAGCATTCGAAATAGCCTCGAAAAAAAATTCGTAAAGACACTTACATCACCACGTGCGCTAACTCGCGCTTTCGCAATTTCTAAATTCTCATTCATAAAACCACATAATGGACCTGGAAACGAAACTATCTGAGCCATGGAGGACGCCATGTTGCTTTCCACCGTAAACTACTGCTACAAGCGGCCGTTTTTGCCGTTCGACGGCGCGCACTCCCGCCGGAATTTAGGAACGCGTTCCGCAGGAATTTTTAAACGGATGTCGCTCGCGCAGAGTTACGCGGAGGAATAAAAGAACACACCCCATTTTCATTTTTTAATGATATAGTACGGTTATTTTATGCTGCGGAACGAATTAGATGTTTTAACATGTGTTTCTATGGAAAAATGCGTTTCGTATAACGGACGTTTCACTTAACGGACGTGCACCTGGAACGGATTAAGTACGTTATATGAGGCACTACTGTATAAGAATTTAGATACCATGTTGAAACGTTCACCTCAATATATTCAATTATTTTGAATTTAAAGAGTTCCATTTCTAAGCTGATGTAGGAAGATTAAGATATGCACTAATTATACCTAAATTGCTTTTTTTCTGTGTTAGGAAGCAGACATTTGGTTTGTTCTTCTATTCATCAATCCTGATCGGTTTGATGCAATGAATATTTCTACAATCCTGTTATTTATACCATCCATTTTCGGAATTAAAGCTCGACAAAAAATTCCAAATTGGAACGCCATGCTGAGTACATTCTCCTTGCAAGTATATAACTACGTTTACAAAATTAATATATATTTTCTATATAATTAATTAACTTCTTTATTACATCTAGATATGGATCTCTTTACGTTTTACCATAATAATTCCTGGTTTTACTTTACACCTGATATTAAAAAAGGAGTTAATTTCGCAGGAGAGTGATACATCTTAGACTAGAAATAAAATATTTTGGAATTTAATATACACTATTTTTTATGAAGGTATTGCGTTTTATTTAATTTTCGATTAAAGTATTAATACATTTTACTATATATATTAACATAAATTTAGGAATATCTCTTGATGCATTTAAAAAAATCCGATCAAGATCATTAATAGGAATATGATTGATAACCGTTCTTATTTTAATATCCAGTTATAGTGTAAGTTTAATGTCTTTCATGACGTATCTTATAGGCATATCTGCTCCAAGAACTTTTGATGAGTTGGCTTTTGCTGTGCAAAATAGTAAATATCTATGCGGTATTTTAGGACGAAAAGGCATATGAAATCAAATTATAGTTAATACAATGTTTTTTTATATCATTTGCATGATCCAATTATATTATTTGGTTATTTTGCATTGAGTTTAAGTATTGATGTAAATGGGCATTTGGATATTCAAATTTAAAATAATATTTAATTAATATTAAGAAAAACTTCTTCTCTTGGAATAATCATAAGAACAATGGTTTTCATCACAGAACTGGCCATATGTTGATTATTTAATCAGAAATTTACAATTGCGATAATATTTCCGTGGAAATGCTGTTTGTAAATTATTATTATTGGCTGTTTTTAAACAGGTTTAGAATTAGAATAAAACTTATTCTATTTAATTAATTTTTTTCTCGAATTATATGATTTTTTTAAATTTCTTCCAGAAACTCGATGCGAAATATCATTTTTAAATGTTTAATGCTCATATATTTACTTTAAACTAAAATATAATTTTTTTCAAGGACTCAAACTCTGACAATATTAAAATCATAAGAGAGCATATAACAATAGCAACTTTTACGATGAATCAAAGGCAATAGAACGAGTGAAGAGAGAATGTTTTGCCTTTATAGGCTGTCTTTATGAAATAATTAAAGCAATCGAAAATGAGAAATGAACTGTATTATTCATTTATACAGATTCAATTGTAACCTTTGTTGTAGCTTATGCCGCTAGGAAAGAATTTCCATTCAAAGAGAAAATGAGTAAACCGTAAAAACACTTTTCATATAACTAAAACATATTTATTTACTATTTAATGATACCCGCATTTACAGAGTAATTCATTTATGCGAATCTGGAATTATTGAGAAGAAAGATAATGCTGAATCTTCGGTATTATTTACAACATCGGAACTCGAACCTTTAATAGTTGATATCCTGATCAGTCCCTTAGTGTTACTTCTCATCGGATATGTTCTATTCTGCATGGCTATAATTGTTTAAATAGTTTATACAAAAGTAATACGGAAACAATTGCAACGTTCAACAATTGAAGTAAAATGAAAGTAATAATTTAAATAATCTTATAATCTCAGCTCAAAGTTATTCCTTCAAATACTGATTGTGAATTTAAGCATTACAGCGTTAAAAAAAATTAAATTTAAAAACTCCAGCAAAAAGTTGCTTAAATTTTACGGTGACATTTAGTGGCGCCATCTATTTAACATCTAAAAATCTATTTTTAGATTTTAGATTTATTTTTAAAATCTTTAGATTTTTAACTATTATAAAATGGCAAAAAGTCTAATGTTCTGGGTTTAGATAGGTTTCATAAAAATTTATAAATAGCCTACTAATAACGAGTAAAATTCTCAAGTCAAACTTTACTGGAGGTACACGCGACCACGTTTATCCCTCTACCTTTAATCATCAAAATATTACAGCATCACTACACTAAACACGCACAGCTCTCCGCAGAATTTCAGAAATTCTGGACAAAAGTTACAAGAGTAATTAAGCTTCAATGAGGGAGAAAAAATCGTGCCTCTTACACACACAAACATCCATACTGAAAAAGTTCACGAATCTTTTTCTATTTTTCGACGTATCAAGGTGTCCTAAGTCCAAAAATGTAAAAATCTTGTGGGAATCATATTTGTCCGATTGCCATTTTTTTTCTTCGTTGTTTATAACAGCTAGGAATGTAAAAACCATAATACAACAAGTAAATAGATAGTTATAGTTATGTATACAGGAGAACTTTGTTAATCCAGCACCCTACAATTTGGAATTCTAGATAATTTGGCACTTTCTGGAAAGATAATCCGAAGTTTTAAAAATCTGATCTGGAAGTATTCCGCAAATCAGAACCGTTTTGCAATTCAGAGTGTTGTGCTAATATACCCCTAAGTCCTGTCGTATAAAAAATACAGGAGAAGTTAGAAAACTTATAATACTTGTAACTTTTTAATAATTATAAGTTATTTTATGCAGTCAAACTTGCATACGAGTAGTAGTTTCTAAAACACTTATACCCTATAACTTGTTACAATTTTGTTATTCAACACAATTTGCGTGTAATTTGTAACTTGTAAAGCCTGTACAAGCTGCAAGGGTTTTATGATGCAAGTCCCTAGTTAAAATATCTACCAGTGTATTTTGTACGGAATTTGAAATTATCATTTTTAGTTTATTGCTGTTATTATTAATCTCTTAATTGCAAGAATGCTGTTTTAAGTAAGCCGAAATTAATACTGTAATTAAATATAATTAACTCAATATAAATATATAGATATAAAAAGTTAAATAAAATAACACCTTGTAATTCTCTCAAACCTAGCTATATGTGTACTGAAGTTATAAATAAAGTGCAAAAAATAGTAACTGCCTTCTGAGAATTATTAATATATAGTGTTTAAAACTGTTTAAACCGGGTATATTTAAAAATTCGCTATGCTAAATATATTTCACGTTTGTAAAGTGCTTCACACGTGTTATGATTAGAAATATATGAATCCTTAGTCTGTATATTAACACTTAATACATTAGCAAATATTATTCGCTTTACATTGATGTAAAACAATAAAAAAATCATTCACATAATAATGTGTAAAGTGCTTGTCCGTTTGCTTTACTAAGAATTGTGACGAAGTATAAACACAATCACAATTCCCGTTCACTTAAGCATAAAGAAGTGTATTTTCCTGACAAATTTATAAAAGGAACAGGCATATACATGAATTAAAAATTTAACACATGCCAATTGGGACTGCTAGTAACCATAAAAAGTAAACAATTTGTAGTTATTAAGAATGAAAATGTTCAATGTGTAAGCCCTGTTTGTTTACTAAGCAGTAAAATGTAAAGTGGTGTGAGAAGCAGTTAATCGAAGAGCTACTGACATGTATAATAATTCATTTCTATTACAGTAATACGGTAAAACCTGTGTAAACCGGAATCGCAATGTATCAAATATGTTTCTGTACAGCAGGTTTCAGTTTTATGTTTTGTTAATAAAAAAAAATAAATATCTTATATTACTTGACTCGATAAGAAAGATCCTAACCGAAAAATAATTAGATTGGAAAAAACGTTTTATAAATCTATCGTGACTACAAGATACACAAGGAATTCTGCTGTCATTAGTAACAATAGAATATAAATGGCACATTAAAATAATTAATGTTTACATCATTAGAATGAAAATATCACATCACGAAACAATACGAGGCCATCTATTAAATTTTTTTTCTGTCAATTTATCAATATGTCTGGAAACGTAAAAATATTATTATAATTTTAAAAATATATTTAAAATTATTAAAATATTACATGTTAAAGTTTTGAAGTGATTTTTGCGTTTTAATTACATTCAGTATTTACATTTAATAATTTAAAATAAAAAATTCATAAATGATTTAATTATTTATTATAATTTTAGATATTTAAAATATGTGTAGGTATATTTTAATATATTTTTCTATTTCACAAATAGAATACTTTTGTAAAACTGTACAATACAAACTTTTTAGTTATGATAATTAAATATTAAATACTTCTTACGATATTTAAGTGGTAGTATATAACGTGCATGTAATAAGAAACTTATATTTTAAAAATCACTGTAACTGTTATTGGGCTGCAATTTGAAGAAAATTGTAGACCTATAAATACCCACTGTTCTCTGTCCGTAATCTCGAAAATGTAGTTTTACAGATAAAAGAGGAAGTCGAATGTGAAACTTTTAGGGGCAGGACCCTCATTAAGTATATACAGTGGTGATATTCAGCGGGTTCGAACAGGTTCGGCCGAACCCGTTAAAATTTTCAGTTTTTCGAACCTTGTTAAACACACGTAACATTTCTCAGTGGTTTTGTTTCTTTTAAAAAATATATTAAAATATACGTATTATATTCTGTAATACTACTAAACCAGAGCCTTATACCCCGTTCGCACCGAGCATTTCAATCTAGATTGTAAGCAAGGTGGGGGACTATGTCTTGGTGCGATCTCTCTCGACCGTTTCAATCTCGACCGAAACGAGGTATAATCGCGATCGATTCAAGAGAGTTCTTGAAACTAGATCCAGTCATAAGAGGGATCCCACAATCTCACGCGCGTGAGATAATATAAGATGGCTGTGGAACACGTGTCGGGCTATGGACAGCGAAATAAAAAGGATATCGTATTACGAGAGATGATGGCATCTGTCTACCATGAGTAGTGCCATTCGAGGTGAAAAATTTCTATGTCTAAAAAAAAAAAAAAAAAAAAAAAAAAAAGAGGTCGACAGCACTAATATAATATTGATATCTGGTCTTCGCCCAGGGCTCGTTACGTTCCAAATATGCCACTGATTATTAGATATATCGCAAGAAAAGTTATTGTATTTATTTCTAGCCAAAACTTCCATTTCGTTTGTCGGTGATTGTCAGGGAAAAATTTTCTGCCAGCGAACCCTTTGTTAAATATTTCGAATATCACCACTGAGTATATACCAGCTTCCAATGCAAAAAACGAAGACACAATATTTCGATTTAAATATTTTTTCTGAAACATATTAAATAGATGACTCTGTTGTTAACAGAAAAGTATAACGTAATTTCAGGTGGAAAGCGTATATTTTAAATTAAATAAATTAAAAATATGATTAAAAATTACAGCACGGAATTATGACGTCGTCGCAATAAATAATTGCATTTCGTATAAACTTGTTTGCTGCTATAATTACAGTGTCTGACATAAAGCCATTGACTAATGTAATATTATATTTCTATTACTGGATTCTTTCTTTTCTATAATATTAATAATTGCTTTAACGATAAACAATTGCATGCAATTTCTTCTCAGAAAATAATACACTTATAATTATTTATTATAGTACTTATAATTATAGTACTTATAATTATTTATTTATTAAAAAAATAAGATTTAGTTTGAGTAAAGAGAAATAATTACGCTTCCATATAATGTAATTATTTAATTTTTAATTTTGTATCGAAATCTTTTGTTTTGATAACATTTTCATGCGAAGTTTCATTTATTGCCCTCATTTGTTCTCCTCGCATATATGTATTAATTCGGGTTAGCAATAAATTAAACTATTTCAGACAACTATGCCATACCTTTCATCTTTTATATGTAACAGCATGGAAAGTAAGAATCGAGAATGTTACATTATTTTTACAAAATTATTCTGTCGTTGACCTGAATTTCTTTTCACAACGTATTGATTACCGTTTGCAGCAACAAATCGATTAATGCACTGAGCTGACATTGATCTAAAATTAGATGTTTACCGACGTTATATATTTATCTAACTTTATTATACTCTCTATGTCTGCATTAAAGCAACTTCGTATTTCCTGATATCATTGAACGTGCTTCACAATATATATTATTGTATCGACCAGGATTAAAGTATTGTTACTTAATTCATTTATTTAAGTAAGTTTGTTTCTAATTATATTTTTTTACATATTTTTATTCTCATTACATTTACGATATGTTATATATTGTATAACAGAGGGAAAGTATGGCGGCCTGTCAAAAATAACCCCCTTAAAGATTTTCACATTTTTGGACTCCGGACACCTTGAAACGTCGAAAAATGCAAAAATCTTGATTTTTTTCTGTACATATTGACGGTAATGTATGCTGGGACATTATTTTGTTCATCCTATTTAAAACTTAATAAGTCCTGTAACTTCTGTCCAAAATTTCTAAAATTTTGCAGAGAGGTTTGTGTATTAGGAGATTGTTGCTGTTAAGTTTTGTGATTAACGGTTCAGAGGGTATGGAGATACAGGGGGTCGTGTGTATATCTAGTAAGATCGGACTTAATAACGGCTTTACATATTATTCGATTTTCCAGTTTTGTAAAAAACACATACCTACCTTCAAAATTAAGATTTTTGTCATTTTCCGTAATAAAAACAGTAAAATGATAATCATCTCATATGATATTTTTCGAATTAAAGATTTTTTTAACATTGAGCATAAGATATATAAATTTCATTCAATTTCATCAATATATAAATATATAAATTTGTATTTATGTAATACATTTATTTTTATTCTTTAACTTTACAT
Source organism: Centruroides vittatus (assembly GCF_030686945.1). Classification (NCBI taxonomy): domain Eukaryota; kingdom Metazoa; phylum Arthropoda; class Arachnida; order Scorpiones; family Buthidae; genus Centruroides; species Centruroides vittatus. The sequence goes on from NW_027122385.1 coordinate 5,501,795, forward strand.
ATTGTATTCATCGTATAAATAAACACTAATTACTGAATTTAAAGTATCGTAAATAGCGTAAGAAAGAAATATGAAAAAAGTAAACGTATAAAAATAAAAAACATTCATATTATATATAACATTATTACATATAAGACACGGTGTAATAAAATTATACTACACATAAAATTATTACACCGTATGCCATTCATTGAAAGACATTACATTATTCTTAATAAATGACATAAGGTGAATCGACAAAAAATGAAAGGATAGAATTAAAAAATAAGAATATTAGGAGTAATAACACAAATTATCACTAAAAGAAATAAAAAAAAATCCTACAACTAGTTGGTTAACTTTTCTGTCCACATTTGGTGGCGCCATTTTTTATTATAATTTATTTTAAAAGTTTTGTATGTTTAACTATTATAAAATAGCGAAAAGCTTAATTTAGAAAATAGAGATGAGTTTTTATTTTATTTTTTAACTTGTAAATTCTAATAACAAGTAAAATCGTCGTTGATCCTGACTATACAACAGATACACGCGACCCCCCTTTATGTCCCTCTTGATCTTTAATCACCAACTTTTAACAGCATCAATTGCCCTAATAAAGAAACCTCTTTGCGAAATTTCAGAAATTTTCGACAAAATGTACAGGAGTTATAAACTTTATATAAGATGAAAAAAATTGTTTTATACACACACATACACACACACACTAACATCCATACATACATTAAATATCCTCGTAGTTTTTCGCATTTCTTGATGTATCAATGTGTCATAAGTTCAAAAATGTAAAAATCCTCGTGGGTCAAGAAAAGACCTTCGAAGACTTTTACATTTGACTTTTTTTACCCATCGCCATACTTTCACCCTGTTATACATAACACCTGAAAAAGTAAAAATACTGAATGCATTTAGTATGTGACAGAAAGTCTGTTATAAATGTAGTCAAAGCTATTTCTTCAATAAGAAATTCTTATTGATTGATGGACGTAGAAATTTTGACAATATCACCAACATTTGCAATGGCAGAATAATAAGCTAAAACAGACTTTCAACCAATTTAATTCTTATTATTACAACATAAGTACAAACTCAACATTCACCTCTTTCACATATTTGCAGTTAGGTGTGTGCAACTGATTTTGTATTTCTATATTGGCGAAGCTAAAAAATGAAACACGATTAGCCCATCTGTTGCTGAGTGAATAAAACTCCTGAGCATTAGCCATGGATTTCTGGCTAACTAACGTGAAATTTTTCGAAATTTTTTCATATTTCTAACACTTAACGAGCAATTATTCATTGTGACATCGTCACAATACCAGACTGCAATTTTTAATCATATTTTTAATGTATTTAATTAAAAATATATGCTCTCCATTTCAAATTATCGTGTCTTGCCTCTGCCCACCATACTTTCCTGCGAGCAGTAGTGTCGTGCCGGTATTACATCTAACTCCTTTCAGGGGAAATGGTTGATTGAATTAACCTGACTATCAGTACTGTACAACATAAAAGTTCGTGTACAGTTAATCGGGCCCTCCTACCCTTACATTTTCATCTAGTTAACTGCATTCTCGAGATTAAGGACAGACAGGAAGACAATAGTAAGGATTTATAGGTCTAAAACTTTTTCAAATTGCAACCCAATAATTTTGTTATTTAAATTTAAACAGAAATAACATCATCATCTATTGTTTTTATATACTCAATAATAATACGTAATCGAAAAATATAATCACAATAGTCTTTATAGTTCGACACATCCAGTAATATGACACATCGAGTCATATTACTGGATGACACATCCTAATTTAACCAAAAATTTACTGGTTAGAGTACACTAACCTGTAAATTGTTGTATTATTAAGTACGGCGATTTGTACTTGTATGTACTCTACATATATTCTTTTATCAAAATCCAGTAATCGACATTCTCCGGTCTAATATAATCAAATTAAATTACGGGGATTCTACTGTATTTATAATACAATATCAATATTATATGTTATTTAAAATAATTTAATTATAGTATATTTTACGATTTTTTTACCTTCTTTAATAAATTATATTTTAAATTTACTAGTCGAGAACAAGTTTAGAGAAGAGTTTTTTGGATTTAGTTCAATTAGGATTTAAAGGAACTCTGTAATAAATATGCTTAGGCTCAAAGCAATTTTAATAATTTCTGTATGCCAAATATTTACAGAAACAAGTAAGTATAATATAATTTTTTAAATAAAGAGTTTTTCATTACAATGATAATATGTACGTGTATGAATTCATATTCAGTTTGCAGATCGTCTTTTAATTCATTTTCACTTTTGCAGCTGTTACGTATAACAGAGGAAAAGTTTGACGATTGATCAAAAAATGACCCCCTCGCAGGTTTTTATATTTTTAGACTCAGGGAACATTGAAACGTCGGAAAATAAAATAAAATTCGGGGGTAATTTTTGTATGTATAGACGTTCATTTGTGGGAAGGGCAGGGTTTTCTTCACCCTATTTAAAGTTTTGATTATTAGTGCAATTGATGCTGTTTAATTTTGATGACTAAAAGTCGAGGAGGTGAAAAGATAAGAACAGTGTATCTCCAGTAGGGTCATAATTAATTAAGATTTTACTTCTTATTAGCATTTATAAATTTTTATGAAACCCATCTCTATCTTAAAAATTAAGGTGTTTACCATTTTCTAATAGCTAAAATTTTTAAAATTTTTTACATAAAATATGATAACAGATGGGGCTAACAAATGTTGCCAGGAAACGCATTGCTGCATTATTTAAAATAGATGCCAATCTCATAACGCTTTACCGTATAAAATTTCCATTATTCTAGTTTAATAAACTGAAACACATTTTTTACAGTTTTTAAATGACTTTTTATATTATAATGCACAAAACATGTTACTAATCTTTTTTAAAGATTTATTTGTTAATTATTTTTGGGAAATTTTGATTAGGTGGAGCAAAGTGCAAAAATAAAAGCGAAGTAAGAATTGTTGCTGCTGAGGTGCGTGTTATTATTAAATCTTTTGTAATTTAAATGGGTTAATTAATTTTTATGCACGTGTTATAGTTACCAATTTATGTTGAAACGGATGAAGAGAACAATAAAGTTATTGATGGAGTTGACTTTGATACAGTTAAATTAATGTTTGAAAAATTAAAATGTGTTCGGTGAGAAATATAAATCTTGACAGTTATTTCTTTTTAAATTACTATTAATTTAATTTACTTATTATTTATTTTATAAATGATAATGATAATTTGTCAGCTATAAAATACTTCAACCCGTGGAGAAAGTCTTCGGGACAAAACTCGAGAATGGATCCTGGAATGGTTTACTTGGAAAAATACAACAACAAGTAAGGTTATATAACGAAAATGATGATTATCAAACACAATAAAATTAATTTCTCTTTATTGAAGGAAGCTGAATTCAGTTTAAATTCCTTATACGTTACCTACGAATGTTACCAGGCAATGGATTTTACACATTCTTTTGACTCTAATGAAGTTATTTTTATAGTATCTGCTCCTAAAAAAGCTTCTAAATTAACAACAATATTTATACCTTTTACAACTATGGTAGGTATATGAATGATTAAATCTTATAATAAATATATTTTTATTATTTTACAATGATTATTTTTAAATTCGATACTATTTTAATTATAATTTTGTCTTCAGGAACACGTAAATATTAGTAAATTTATTTGTACTTTGTTCATATACAAGAAATCTAATGTAAATTTAATTTCAGGTTTGGTTGTTTGTTTTTGTAAGTATATTTGTAACAGCAATATCACTGCATTTTCTATATTCAAAGAGGAATTGTTATATTCAAGGTAGGAAACGAATATGGTCCATCAAAGAAATATTTTGGTTTCTTTTTGCAACTTTGATGTCTCAAGGTAATAATTATGAAAAGTAATGTATACATATATATATATTACTTTTTCATATATAATGTATAATTCAATATATAATATATATAACTTAATATATTATATATTGAATTATGTATTATATATGAAAAGTAATATATATATGTATATTATATAATATATATATTATTTTAAAATATTTTCACTCAGATAAATATCTTAAATTAAAAGATAATTCTCAAATATGTTATTTTATATTCCTTGGAATGAAAAATATTGATGTAATTTTAATAATTCTACATTTTTGTCGGTAAATAGTACTTTTTCTTAAGAACTTGAGGCCTTGTATATATGATGTATATATGAAAAATTTCAGAGGACACATTTAAACATGTTACTCGTGTAAATAGGTGAAAGCTAGCTGATTTGGTGGAGATAGGAAACTTAAAATCCCATTTCTCTGATACTAGAGTGAGGTTTCTGACTTTTAGGAGTAATCAGTTAATCCTGTGTCAGGAAAGCTAGGGTCGTCCGCCTGTGGTTGATGGTGTCTAAGACAGAAATGACAAATGTTTTGCAAAGGAAGCCGTTTATTGGATTGGAAGGTAACTTACATAACAACAATACGTTCAAGATTGTGACAGTCAATGAGGATCACGTTGACAGGTTTTGGTTACTCGTAGGGAGGTTCTTGTGACGTACTGTACGTCAATATGACGGCCAGTGAAGATTCAAGTCCTGTCAGAATCAACTGGAGGATGGACAGGGGGCCCCGAGGCAGTGTTACGAAACCGACAAAGAGAAAGTTGTGCAAGTCCTTAGTGCACAAAAAACTTCGGTTATCCGAAACGAAACTACTGAGTGGAGGATCTCTCTGGCGCATTGACAAACGGTGTCAGCATTATCCAGAACGTTAATTGATCGAGTGCAAGGCGTGATTCGAGTGATTGTCGGAGAGATTACATCAATTACAGTTCCTTTTTTGCTCATTTTGATCATTCGTTCTCCCTCATTCACGCTTTCCAAGTGGCTAATCCCTTGTTATTAAGTGTAACGGAACTCCTACTTGGATTGCGGGATAGGTCAAACTCGAAGCTGAATTCGATCTTCAATTGGAAATGAACGACTTTTGTTCATATTAAAACTGCGGCGCAGAGTCGTAAATAGACTCTGTTTTAATTAATATGAACAAAAAGTGTCCAACTACAAACATTTTTTTCTAACCTTTCTAAAACAATTAAATATTTTTCTAAATGAACCGAGTTTTCGAGAATTTCGTGACGGCTCAGACCAGTTTGAGATCTCACATAAACAATAATTTAACATATGCCTATAATAATTTATACATATGCCTTTACAAAATTGTAGCTACAAAAATTATTACTAAAAATGTATGAGTACTGAATTCACATGTCAATAGGAAATGTATCTTAAACTACCTGTTTAACTATGAGATTCTTTATGAATGAAAGTAATTAATCTTCTGCATGGAACTTCAGCAATGGTGATAGACCTATATTTGTAAATGTACTGACATTCTCAGAAACCTGTTGTAATTTACGGGATCAGCTAAAGATTTCGGAACAGTATCACTACTGTAATTGAACTATTTAGTATATTTGCATCATTATTGTGATGGTGAACCAAGGCACTGATAGTCTTTATCAGTGCCTTGGTTCACCACCAATGATTTTTTTGTTCTCGCAGAGAACAAATAAAATCATTAGCAGCTTCACGAACTTTAATTCTGTGTTCATTACGAACTGCAGTGCTACCATCTTCTGGACAGTTTGTCAAAACAATATCCAAAAGCTCCCTAAGCTTTCTATAGACAAACGAGATGTCCAGGCCTGAACTCTCAGCTCCTGTGACAAATGAAGTAAATGAAGTTAGGTTAAAGTCTTTTAAACTAACAAAAAGTAACCTACAAATTACCTAACTAATATAAAAAACCTGAGAAACAATTGAAAACGCTAGATAACCAAAAATCCTCGAAAATACTGCAATGCAGTATCGAAGTTATGACACGAACAAAACAAATGAACACTGTTAGTTGAAACTAACAGTGAAAGCTAAACACCTAATATGCTAACAAATTACAAGGAGAAAACTATCTAGAATAAACTAAAGCTGAGAAAAAGCAAACTAACTCAGGAACACCCTAAACACAAAGAAGCTTGACAAATATATAGAAATTAACTTAACCAGTCCTAACTAAATGGCAAACCTGACCAAAAACCCAGGGAATATGGAAAATTCGAAAAATACTGCATTGCAGTAAAATTAGATAAAGTCAATAAACTAAAAAACCGCTACACTTAGATACACCAAAATTACATGGTGAGCTAATAACCTAAATATCTAACTAACTACAAGGATGAAAGTTTCTCCTAATTGAAAGAGAACTTAATTATTAACAACTAATAACTAAGAAGAAAACACCCAAAAAGTAAAAAAAGCCAAAACCAATAAAAACGGAACAGAAAGCGCTAAATAACCTACACAAGAAAACAATACAGGGTGAGGCGCACGTATTCAGCCCAAAACCTGAACGGCTGACAGACGACTATGACAATATTATGACAATTCTATATGGTGAATAATGGCGTTTGCGAGATCTACAATGGCCAGTAGATGGCGATCGGCTTAAACTTCATTTTTTGTGTGTGTGTGTGTGTGTGTTTTGCAGTTAAAATCATGGCGTATTTTATTAAATTAATGATTATTAAACTTAATGATTTAAGCATGTACAAATAATATTGTAAAGAAACAGACGATTTTAGTCCAGAAATTATTTAGTTACTCAATTTTTTAGCAAGTGATGTGAAGTGCCTATAGAATTTACATATATTTGTCTTCATAATAGCTTTTCTTAAGGTAGGTTTGTTCTTCCACCGTATCTTCTACCATCAACAGCGTAATACGTTTGTAAGTTTTCTAAAAATTAATTTTCCGAGCTGCTTTCGAATTTACATAAGCCACTACTTCCCTCGACAAAAGTATGTGGTAGTCCTATCGTCAGATCTTACGGTAGGAGACACAACGCTAATTAAAAATAATTATTTAGTGTTATTAAACATCCTATAAATAATTTTAAACACTTAAACAGTTGTTGAATGTATCGGCCATTTTTTCAACAAATATTCGCGTGAGTCAGTGCTGATGCTGTGCAATGATTCACGTGATGTTATGAACGAGCGTCTTTACTTGGAATTACAACGTAAAACGTGTACTTTTGCTTGCCGTACAAGTTTAACGTTTGTACTTACGCCTCAACCTGTAATATATCAAAAAGAACAGAGAAACTAACTGTTTCTGCTTAGCAAATCCAAAACAGAGACAAAGCTATTTAAGACATAAAAAAACGAAAAATATAGCTATCTGAAAACGGAAAACAGACTCAAAATCGACACAGACTACCAAAACTAATCAAAATGACAGAAAATAGCGCGGAAAAAACACTCAATACAACTGAAAATACGCAAAACTTAACCTCAGCAAAACGTTCACCAACACAGACAAAAAGCAGGCAGAAAAATCAATGCAGCTCTACAGACACTTTTATGGCAAGGCGTACTATCAATGAAGTGATGAATGTAGTTTGGTAAGGTATTCTCTGCCTAGCCACGTCCACTGCAGCATAAATATGATCTATAGATGTGGCGGTGGTCCCTGGTGCACCTTACATTCGACAAGATCCCACAGGTGTTCAAAGGGAAAGAGTTTCGGTGAAACTGTCAGTCAGGATGTAATTCAGTTCAGGCTTCAGTTACTGGATGTAATTCAGTTCAGGCTATTGACAGTTTACCATGTTATGTATGGTTAGGCATTATCTTGATAAAATGCTATATACAGTGTGGCCTGCATCATTGGCCGAATCACAGATCCCACAATTTCTGAAATACTGATATGCTGTCAGAGTACTGGAAATGTGTACCAGGGCTGTCCGCTGATCAAACATGATACTCGGAGTGAGACCGAATGCTGTTCGGCAAAGGCTGGCACATAGCTTACTCCGGGATACTGCCACACATAGTATAATTTCTTCCCAGACAGAAACGGACATCATACGTAAACAATACCAAATGCCGCTCAGTGGTTCAGTTGCAATGATGAAAGCACCAAACTAAACTACAGCCCTGTGTTGAACAGATGCCTTGTGTGCAGCCCAATTTCATGCCACATATCACGTATGGTTTGGATGGACACAGTTGCGTACGTTAAAGCCGTGACATACGAAGCCGATAAGTGTCACGAGCCTTTCAGGTCTCTTCGGACCGTTTAGCGAATCTGCCAATTTGCATGCTCTGTCACGCGCTAGTGCAAGCCACTCGCTCTTCGGCGTATTCGCAAATGTTCTTGGGTCCATCATGACGTCCTGCCAAAAACGTGTGTCACGCATCGAAAATCTTAGGTCGCATGGCTCGAGAATATGGTGTCATTTTCTAGCCGTTAATTGGCGGTATTCAGCTTGCTGTCATATCCGAGGCATTTTTCTATGCTTTTTCAAATGTTTGGGTAGTGATAACAGATAGCATTTGCGGCCTGAGCTGGTTGCTCTTGGTTGTGCCCAGCGGTACCAAGTATGCACTGTATATTATGTGTGTTAAATAAAATGATTGAAAATGATTGAGCTGGTTGTTAAACTTTATAGCCTGCAACTATGAACCACATAATCGGATGCAAACGCACAATTAATCGTTTGCATATCGCTTTAACCTCTACTGGTCATCCAGTCTGCATGTGACTATGCCCATTTCTTTTTGGTGTCGCAATTTTGCTTGTGAGGAGTCCACATTTTCGTTGATAATATTTTAAATAGATTCAATGAACTTAATTATATCAGATACAGATGAAAATAAACTAAATGTTGGATTTTACTTTATATGCAAGTGTGAGAAATAAGTATTTAGTAATTATAATTCATTGGAAGTTCATTGCGAGTAAATATTATCTTTTATTTCCTGGCGTTCAGTCTATGAATAATGAATATACGTTGCTCAGCCATCTGCGTGAAGCTGTATGTCAAAAGCGATTATCATTGAGGAAGGACAAAATTAATTCATTGTCATGACAACTTGTCCGGGTATCAGTCATTCCTTCATCAGTCATTACAGTAATGACATTTCTCATGAATGTCATTACTGTAGGTAAAGTTCGAATCGTATTTTCCGATTTCCGTTCTATGGTCCGGCAAGAAGAACAGCTTACGACTCCTTGAGTTTCAGTTTAGGTCCGTTTATTTGACGATTATTTACATTACACAGCAATACTTCTTACTTTCTTCTTACAACACAATCTTAGGCCAGACTTGTTTCTCCTGGTTCCAACAGTTGCGTTACCTTATGTTTAATTTTTAGATCTGTTGGCCGACAAATCCGGAGCTGAGCTGAGTTGAGAATTCTATCGGGTCCGCCTCCGTTGGTCTACCTGTCTTGACTTGTCCACGATGTCACACCAACCGACCCTTTGCAGAAAACGTGCTCTGACTAGTGAAAACTTGACGTAGATTGTCACTCCTTGATAGGCTTCCTTGGCACTGTGCTTTTCCAAACTCCTTATTTTTCTGATTTTACCTTTGGATTCTTTCATCTGTTTCTTGAAATGTAATGAAAGTCGGAAGGTTACAAGTTTCTGTCTGTTGCAGTAGAATTCTCTTCGACGACAGATCTTAGCAATGCCATTATAAATAGCTTTCGAAATAGTTTGTAATGAAAGAAACTTTCTTTAAAATCGTTGTGTAGTAGATTCCAAGTGAAAGTTAGATTGATCTGTTACTTTAAATCATAACTATATAACAATACTATAAAAAATTAGTAAAGTGTTTCAGTTATTTATATAAAAGAAATATGATCAGTGATATTTAAAAGTTTCTTAAAATAATCAACAGAGATGGAAACAAAATATTTGTGTAAGTTATGTTTAATGAAATAATACTTATTTACTATTAATTGATAATAACAAACACGATGCCGTTACTATTTTAGATATATAACAACAAATCAACATTCCAGTATAATAATTTATAACAATATTTCACAGGCGGTGAAATAAATCACGTCAGAAGTAGTACTACAAGAATAGTCATTGGTACATGGTTATTAATAACAGTAGTTCTTATATCAGGATATTGTGGAGTTCTGTTTTCTTATATGACTTATCCTGTGTATGAAAGCGTGCCTACAACTATCGAAGAACTTGCAGCTTCTGTGAGAAAAAGAGAATATTCCTGTGGAATAATGACTGATACCATCGTTGATAAGTATCTTTTGGTAACATTATTTACAGATTTTAAGATCGATATTTATACAAAATTTTGATTAATCTAGTGAATTCGAGAAAGCCTATATTAAACTAAAATTTTAACAACTAACTTCATTTTCTAATGTATATCTTATATGCACAAATTAGGAATAAAAAATGTTTGCGAAACTCGACACAAACCATACAATATATTTAGTATGAAAACTATTCCGTAGGTTTAAATATATCAGATGAATGCATTAAAGGCTATATACCATTAACTTTTTAAAAATTTAAATGTTGCATATACAGGGTGGTTCTACAAACAACTGGAAGGAGTAGCTTGCACAAAGAAAAATATTAATCATTTAGCAATGCCGAATTGGAAATGCCATTATCATGTGGTAGATAGCGTTGTACGGCTGCAAGACATTTCATACATTATATCAGGATACTGTCATTTGTATATCGCCAACAACGGTAGTAGGATCGCTGAGTTCACGAACACGGAGTTGGCTGATATGCACTTCGCATACGGAGTAGCGGACTGCAAGGGCAGTGCCAACTGTGCAAACTGCTGTACCAGGAAATGTACACGAGGAGAAGAGTGCCAAACCAGCAATTTGCACTATTGCATCAGAGTTTGTGTGACACTAGTTCTTTCCAGAGGCTTGCAAGTTGTCGAAAATGATAAGCAGCTACTCACAATATCAAAGATAATGTTAAAACATGATGTTAAGTCGTGCTAGCAAACGACCAATTGCTCTTCAGCTTGGTTCGTCCCAATCCATCGTATGAAGGTTCTGCACGAAAACCAATTGCATTTATTTCATAAGTAGCATACTCAGACACTAAGGCCTCAGGATTACCTTTAGTACATTGCATTTGCGCAATGGTACTTGCAGAGTTTCGGGTTCTGCCGCACTGGCGGCAGAACTCAAAATTTTCTTCTGTGTTGTTTCACAGACGAAGCCTACTTTACACAAGAAGGTAGCGGCAAAGTACATAACGCGTACGCATGGATGGTGGACAAATCTCATACTATGCGAACACATGCTGCACAAAACCTGTGTTTGCTGGTTTGCTGTGAATGTTTGAGCCAGCATTGTCGAAGATCATTTCATTAGCATATATTTCTTGTTTGGACAGGTATTATCGAATATTTCTGGAGGACGTCTTGCCAAGGTTAATGCCCGAACAATTGGTTTTGTAGTCGCTGCGTCATGCAATATAGTTCCAGCACAATGAGGCTACCACCCATTTCAGCAATGACGTTCGTCATCACTTAAACATGACATTTGGATCGCAGTAGATCAAATGTGATGGTATCGTTCATTGTCCTGCAAAATCGCTGGATTTAACATTACTTTTTGAGGGATCACATTAAATGATTGATGTACGGTACCTCTGTTGAATGTGATAGCATGCATCTCTGTACCTGCTTTGGAAGTCTGAGAGACACGCCAAAAATTTTCCAAAATGTATACGATTCTTTGTGCCTACAATCAAAAGCGCGTTACATGGTCAGTTACATATTACAGTTCATAGTTGCATCTTCCAATACCTGTGACCTCAATGATTTTCACAAATGTCTTGTAAGTGAGGAAAAGCATTTTGTTATCTGACGCACTGTTTTTTTATTCCTTGCCGTCTCTGACGACACTAGCACATGAAGATGGCGTTTTCGACTCGACATAGCTATATGATTCCGATTTCTTTGTGCAACCTACTCCTACGAGAAATTTGTACAGGCTTGGCTAAATCACTTTGTATACTGTATTTAAAACTTCTAAATTTATTTCTTTAAAAAATAATTAAAATGGTTACCTTGGATGCTTCATGCTGTTCCCTCTGGATATATAATACATAAACTTATATAGAAAATATAATGTATTCTAAGTATATTTTAAGTTAACAAATAGTTAGATATTTACGTATATACTACTTTTAAAATTATACGAAAAACTACGTAAATTATTTAAGAAAAGTTTCTTAAAATTGTAAAAAATAGAAATGTTTATACCGTCGACTTTCCCATGCTCAAATCCTTTAAATAATATTGACAAATCATAAATAATTTCGCCGTTTATCATAATGTATTTAACAAATATCAAATATTTTCAGGACATGAATGAAGAATCAGTAAAAACTATAGCAGATTATATCAGAAAAAATTCAGATAAATGGTTCTCTGATATGGATGCCGCTATTCAACTTGTATTAGAAACAAAGTTTGCTTATTTTGCACCGAAAAGTATATTAGAATTCTTGGCAAAGATAAAAGGAGAAGATCGATTTGCACTTTCCAAAGATTATTTAGTTAATTTTATGGTAGCATATCCTATGAAGAAACGATTTGAACTTAAAACTGAATTAAACAAAATGTAAGTTCAATTAAATTTGTGCTTTATGAATTTATGAATTTATTGATATTTTTAAATCTGAACAATTAAGTTGTGTAAATATTGTGTCCGCATTTATAACACTTTAGCCGAACAGATATTTTTTCGAACATTTGAACCAACAACGTTTATCAGGAAAATTTTCTTATATATGTTGCAAATTTCTGCTTTTAAACACAAATTGCTTTGATACATTCACGAATTTATTCGAAAATTTCAAATAAAAATTATAATTTATATATTTTTATTGCAAGAACAATGAATATTTTATCATTGGAATAGCATTACTAGACAGAGAAATCTGCTTTGCTGCCTACGTCGTTCGAACTCCCTTCTTGCTTCATTTGTTTCCAATAAAAAAACTATACATAACAAGCAATTATTTATTGTGACGATATAACAATGCCAGGTCACAATTTATAATCATACTTTTTATTTATTTAATTTAAATTATATGATCTCCCTTCAAAATAATATTGTCTTATCCTTGTACATCATACTTTTCCTGTTTATCATCAGTCATGCCGACAATTCATACTCTTTACACGGGAAAATATCTGAATTGAAATAAAAGGACGTACGAATTTGTAACTGAGGTTTTTGTATAGTTATCCAGGGCATTCTGCCTATGTGCTTTCCATGTCTTTCCTCTGTTTTCATTTATTTAACTAGGTTGTTGAGATTAGGCCTAAACAAAAACAGACAGATGGATAAAAGGACGATGATGACGGTGGAAATTTATAAGTTTGTAATTTTTTCAAATTGCAGCTCTACAAAAATGCCGATAACTCGTGTACTTCTATCTGTCTAATTCCGAGTGAGGATTCCGAAATGCAATCAAATTTTACGCCTATTCGAAATGCACCGTGACATTCACTTTACTTGAAAAAAAAATTTTATTCAAATTACATAAGAATTTTCAAACTTTTTCCATCAAAATCAAACTTGGAAGAATCTTTAGAATTTAACAATTCTTTTCATTCGAATTGTATATCATCACTTTGTTTTGAAAGTTCCATAGAAAAGCAATAGTTTGAAAGTTCCAATTCTATAGTTACATGATTGTCTTCACTCATTCGCCATACGAAATACACTCACATGTTTCTAATATAGACTATTAACAAAAATTCACGATGATTTAAGTCAAGGTAACTTCCGCTCGCTTCTCTTTCTTCTGTCAATCATGCACTAAGTGGTCAGCCTAACCTTTCCTCCTCTGCTCGTTTGATGGCTTTTTCGGCCCAATCCCTTACATCCTTTTTGTTTTGCTTTCCGCTCTCGGGCCAATCCCCTTAATATTGCTCACTTGATGAAAATTTTCTGACGATTTTTAGATATTTGCTGCTGCTGTTTCTGTTTTTTCGTGAGAGGAAAAGTTGTCGTGAAGATTTTAAACATTTTTATATATTGTTTAGTTTTATAATTTTCCGAAGAATGTTTTAAAAACTTTTTGTTTTTATATATCAAAAATATAAATTTAAAAGCGTTGTCGGTGACTGAGTGTACCAAACCATTGTCAGTTGGTCGCGGGATCGCGGCTCATCAACGTGCTAGCCATACCAAGTATTTCGAGCTTTGATGTCAAATACATATAATTCCTCATATTACACATTTTTTCTTCTCTTGGCTGCAGGGACAGTGTTTTGCAATTAGTGTAGTAAAATTTCATTGTATACGTAGAATGTTTGTTTGTATTTTAGCTTTCTGCTTATCTTAACCACACAGTTACTAACCCAGAATTGGTGCCATTTTACTTCTACGGAATCCTGCATGCAGAATCATCTTACTGAAAAATAGCTTTTCTTGTGTTCTGTTTTTGTGCGAAATTACAGCGTTCCAAATTATGCGCAGGTTCAATACAAAAACTTCACCTTAATATTTATTATACAAATTATTTCTTGTTTATTTTCAGAATAGGATGGATAAGAGACACTGGCATTTATATGAAGTTGGAGAAGGATGCTATGCCACCGTCTACAAAAGAGTTCTTTAAACACACTTTCCATTCTTTTTCCATTGAAGATACTTTAAGTTGTTTTATTCTTCTCGTTGTAGGATATGCATTTTCTATTATAGCTTTTATAATTGAACTAATATACAATAGAAAAGTTAAAATATAAAACAGATAATGTCAATCATTTCATCTAACTTTAAAAACAATATAAAGTTGCTATTGTTATTTCTTTCTGAAAGCACTTTAGTGTCTTATGGCAAATAAAACTAGATTCAAGTTTTATTTTGTATAATAAATTAAACTTCGATGAAACTAGAACATTTCAATTTGTCGAATTTAATATTGTATGCATTACATAGTCATTGTATAATATGATAAGATATTATAATATTTATATTACATATAGAAATAAATATTAATAAGTCTATAAGGTTGTTAAATTTTTAGAAATTCCTGAATATGTATCTTATTCTTAATAAAAAAATTGCTTTATTGATGAGTCTAATGTCATTAAATGAAAAGAAATATTTTCATTAAACATTCATTAAACATTTATCAATATTTATACTTAAAAGAAGTTTATTCAATAAAAGCTTAATTATTTAAGTAATTTACTAAATTAAATATTTTAAATGACCGAAGTATACAATAAATATTTGGATAATTAAGATATGAAAAAAAAACTATAGCCCAACCTCTGAAAACATTTTTAAAAAAATATTGTTTTTCAGAAATGGCTGTTATTGAAAGTGTCATTACTCGTATGTTGTTTTACATAGGACTAACAAGTAAAGTTTAACGTATGAGACGGAGTTTTAATCAGTTATGAGATTTATGTTTAAAATGAATGTTAATTATTTTCGTAAATTATATGAATTTCCATACATTAAAATTCAAAATTACATTAATTTAACACATAAAGTATTTAATAAACTACAATTATAACTAACTTAATTCGTTCCTAAAAGTTGTTCGAAAACCGAAACAAACTTTTTCATATATTTCACGTTTAATTATTGATTTTTATTACAATTTATAATGTATTAATGCAAGTAGTCGATTCCTTATAAAACGAATATTCCCAATTAAATAATACAATTATTTTCGCAAATCTGCATGGATAGACTGTTATTTAAAGGTTATTTTAAAAGAATTTTCCTAAAACAATATTTAATTTGTTTAACTGCTTTAAAAAGTTTGCTATACAAGTCTAATACAGTCATACATCTTCATTATGTTTAACGTTGTATGGGAACATATTATAATAACAAGTGTATTAAAACTAAGAACTCTTACATAAAGATTTGTTTTAACTCCAATATAACTAGAAACTCATAATTATACAATGGATCTTTATTGAATTCAATTTGATATATTTTCGTTAAAATCACCCATTTAGCAACAGTCTCTGTTTACAGGAGCCAGAAATTAAAAGTTTTACACTATGAAACAATGAAGCATACATTAGTGTTAAATCGATAAGGTTTAAAGTTTTAAATACATTCTTATATTTATCTAATTAATTTATGACTTAATTAATATATTTTAATTAATTATTATACAGTGTTTAAGTAAAGAAAATGAAAATACGTTATGTAATCTGCAATTTAATTAAATGTATTTAATTTATTAAATAAATATAAAATTGTCAATTTTTTACTGTTCGTGATAAATATTGCTTTATATATGGTTGTATATTGTAATTAAATTTCGAAATACAATATCGAAGACACGAGCTCAAGCTACATATTACACTTAGATTAAAAATTTCATCCTATTTCAATAAATATTTAGAAAAAATTTTATTATTGATAGTTTAACGATGAAAATATTCAATTACATAAATATTATAATTATATTTTCGTGTTGTTTGAATAATTAATTTTCCCAAATTAGATACAAATTAAAAAATATGTAGGCCTATAATAATAAAATTAAAAATATTAATCTTTACAAATTTAAAATGAAACCCTGAAAGAATATAGAAATTATTTAATAAATAACTTAAATTTACTTTAAAAATCTAAATATAAAGTAGTTTGATTTAGCAGGTTAAATAACACACGTTTGTTTCTCGTAAATCATACACGTGTTCTAACTTAAAAACAATTATGTAGATTTACTTTGAATATTTTATAATACTTTAAGATCTATTTTATTAAACAGAAATTAATTATTACAAATTAATATAGAATAAATTAATTTGCAGCGTATTTGTTAAGTTCTTTACGAGAAAATTATCGAATTAATTTCTTACGTAAACATTAATATTTCAAATTTCAAAACTAATGTTTTTGATATTAACAATATGTAGATTTTCATATAGTTTTTTAAAGAAGATTAATAAAGATGAAACTCATGTTTATTCTCTTCTTGCAATTGATGTAGAAAATTCTGTTTTTAAGAATAAACTATTACGTAAAGTAAAGCGTTAATTGGCAAACAAAGAAACTTTGAAAATGAAACTAAAACATTCAGAGAAAAATAAAAAGGCGTATGAACAAAATCAACACAAAACATATTGGATTGAGAGACATGCAGGTTTGAAGAAAAAATTTTGCAAACACAATTATTTGATTTTACTAGTATTAATTGTAAATGTCTCGTGTCTTTGTATGTTTGTTGTGATGATTAATGGCATTACTATTCTACATTTTTTCAATATTTTAATTTATTTTCCAAGTTTCTTTGTTTGCCAATTAACACTTTACTGCAATTTGTTTGTTAGAGTGAATATTGTTAATCACAGAAGATTTAATTTTTGATAATTTTGAATTATAAGAACGAAACCAACAATATATTTTGTTACAGTGTAATTCTTTTTAGTGAAACCGCGAGAAAGCTTACAGAAACGCAAAAGAAACCTATCTTCATGCCATCTTCAGACACATTTTCATATTAATATTAGTGACAATTAAAATTAATATATGAAATTAATATTAGTGACAATTAAAGTTAATATATGAAAGTACTTATGTAGTTATTCGCTTGTTAGGTAATACGAGTAGACAAGTAAAATACTTTAGGTACCAGTCGTTGTTGAAGACGACTCTCAATTAAAAACAATTTTTCAGTGATTTTATCCATTCGGCTACCAATGAGATCGTTCTTTCCTGAAATTATTTTTACAATGATTAAAGCTGCAGATTAAATATAATTAACTAAGAATCGAATTCCGTGTAGACTAATATTAGAAGCACTTACTTGTCATTAAATTAAATATTGTACTGTACGTTTGAAGAAGTAATGGTGTTATTTAAAATTTACAAAAGCAATATGCGTAAATCAACAATTTACTTTTCTTGGAAATACTTATCAAATTTAATTCCTATATCTAATACTTATATTAAAGAAAATAATATAATGGATGTAATATTGAATTGAACGTATTTGCCAATACACTGCATTCGTTTTTATATAAGGTAAGTACAACGGTGTTTAGACAATACTTTTGCAATTTAGCATTGTTCCATTTATAAAAGAAAGCTGTAAAATGGAATATACAGCACTTTCAGAAATGCAAAACACACTATTAAAAACATTAGTATTGTTGAGAACAAGAACAGGTCGTGTAATCTTCAAAACCAGTGTGAAATGAATTTAAGATTCGTACATGTACTGTAAGATTATAACATTACAAATCTTCATAAGAAAGTCACAACATTCAAAATTTTTTTTAAATTTCCGAAAGAAATACACATTTTTGTAAAAAACGAATACCTTATCTTTAACAATTAGTAACCGTTTTCATAATCTGTCTATTGTACATTTTTCAATAAGGAAAAAGGACTTTGTCTGTACATGGACACGAACTGACCCTGGGTATAATTTTAATTTAATTTTTGCTGCTATCAAATCATTTGAAATCGATCTTATTGAAGAATGCGACTGCCTTTAAATTCTGAAAAACACAACAAAATAATAACACTTGCTGACTAGATTGTATAAAGTTCACAAAATTTCGTAGAAATATTTCTATGGTTTTTAGCATTTTATGTACTTTTATACATATTTTATAAAAACACCTAATGCCACAGATGATACAACTTAGTGGGAGAATATTCAATGCATTAAGCTTCCTTATTATTTATTAAGAACTTATACAGTTAAACCTGTTTTTGTGCGGTCTTTTTCTGTGCGATTTTTATTTGTGCGATTTGTTTTGTGCGATTTTTTTGTGCGGTATATGAAAATTTCAATCAAATTGAAACATAATTGACTCCTGTAAAATTTTTAAAATCCCTATTGGTTGTTTTCTATGACATCAGCAGGTTTTTTCATTTTTTATTCAGTAAAATTTTTTTCTCATACGTTTATTTCGGTCCCCTCTTATTTTAATAGCATAAAAACCATAAATATTATGTTATATTTGAACAGATGCAGTAAGTTAGCTCCCCTCCAGCTTTAGACTGCAGGTGTGAAATTTCACGCCTTGTTAAATGAAATAACACTTCCTGCAGCTATATTTATCAAATAAAATCATTATTTAACGATTATTTTTAACTTTTTAATGTTAGATTCGTATTTAAGTGGAAATAATTAATTAATATAAAAATTAAAATTCTTAGAGGATTTTTTCCCCATTAGGTGTTGCAAAAAAACGCCCAAGGAGTTAAAAAAGCAATTCCTAGTTATTTCGTACGGTTTCGAGTTATTTTCTACGTGAGACTTTTTTTATGCGGTCCCTATTCACCGCATTAAAAAATATTTTTTTAATTGTGTTGCGAAAACTATTTTATATAGCCACTCGTGAAGTTTCGCGCGATTTTTTTTTTTTTTTTTTTTTGCATTTTCTTTTATGCGGTCTCTATCCCCCGCATAAAAACAGGTTTGACTGTATATACCACATTAATATTCAATATTTAAAAAAAATAAATTTAACGCACATTTCATGAAAAGCACATATGAAGAACCGAAACTGGCCGAAAAATTGAATTGTATTTGTTACGGTCGCTTGCTCTAGCATTTTTTGCTATTTTGATAGTTTTAAATTGTTCGTTATTCGTAGTATTTTTATAAATCGAAAAGCAAAACAGAAGTGACTTTGAAGCGTGTTATTGTACTTTCATTGTTTCGTTGATGATTATATATTTTGCTAGACATATAATGTTATATATGTTGGAAGGATATGTTACTTGTTTAAATTTATAAGTCTTTCGACAACTATAAATGAACGAATTAAATGAAATTCGAGGGATTTCTTACAATGCGAGAAAACAAGTACAGGATATTAGTGAAAACACACAGAAATGTACGAGGTTTTCGAGATGATTGACGAAAGATGAAAAGAAGTGATTACTTTGTATAATTTGTCACAATGCTTTACGGCAAAGATAATGTACTTGATTGCATTATTCAATATCCGAAGATAATTTACTACGCAAGTTGTACAGTATTATAATTTTACAACTTAGTTGTACAGCAATAGTAGATTTTAATTTTTTGGATTATTTATAGGATAACGAACCTGAATCGTTTCCTTGCAATATTTCATCTAATCTGCTTATTTCTGAAATCTGTTATAGAAATCTTTTATATTCTCTCTGACATCTATAAAATTTATTATCAGTTATGAGAGACCTGGAAAATCCAGAAGGAACTAATTGTTGCTCTTAGATTAGATACGTAGCTGAGGTCAAACCGATATTTTAGTCACGATTTGTTTTGATTATACAACTAGATACAGACAAGTTCACCAATATTCAGTTAATACTGTCAGTAGTAGTCGTTTGGGCCACTTTAATCACAACATTCTCATAGGATAACATGTATGTCCCACTCTAATCACAAAATAATTATTTCGACATGACTTACCATTCGATATAATTACAAAAATTTCCGCGCGCACGTTCTAACAAAATTTTATAAATACCTTTTGACATACTAACTATAAAATGTGATTGGTTGATTGTCGGCATATATAAAATTTTAACATACGTTAGAATTTATTTTAACGCCAGGATCGAACATGGAAGCATACGGTTTTATTTTTACCTACGACAGAGACAGAAATTATTCTGTTTCTCCTCGGTTGTACAAGTCTCTGGACGGCTGTATAGCTGCGGTAAAGAATTTTTCGCTCGATATTCCCGATAATTTTCCTGTTGTTTTGCGTTATTTTAAAGTTAACGGAGATATATGAAAGAGAGATGGAAAGTTCGGTTTTGTAATTGTTGATGAAGACGGAAGAATTAACGAAGTTAGTAATAAATTATATTATTCGTTCGAAGATTGTTTGGATGTTATGAGAGAAGTTTACGTTGAAAAGAATAAAAAGAATAAATTAATATTTAGAGAGATAAATTGTGGATTGAAACATAATAAATTTGCTAAAGTCAGTAAAATCGATTGATATGTATTTTAAGCATCCGAGTAACTGCATAATCGCTGGACCGTCTCAATGTGGAAAGACTACGTTAGTAAGAAAAATTATTCGTTGTAAAATTTATGAAAAACAGTTAAAGAAAGTTTTATGGTGTTATTCTGCATATTTGCCGTTTTTTCGAGATGAAAAAAGTATTACATTTATGTACGGCTTACCTGAATCTGTACAAGGATGGGATTTAGTAGTAATCGATGATTTGATGCACGAACTCAGTTCAAAAACTGCGTTTCTGTTCACGACAGAGTCTCATCATTATAATGTAAGCGTGATCCTGATAATGCAAAATCTGTTTCCGAAAAATAGAATTATGAGAGATATTACTTTAAATACGCATTATTTGATTTTGTTTAAAAATAATCGAGACGAAAGTCAAGTAAGCTGTTTGGGACGCCAGGCTTTCGCAGGAAAATGTAATTTTTTTATGGACGCATATAAAAAAGCGAAAGAAAAGGATTTTGGTTATTTGCTGCTAGATTTTCATCCTAAAACAGACAAGAAACTTTCGGTGCGGGATTCGTGTTTTCCGGACAAACAAGGTATTTATTGGATATACTTACCGATAAAATGAAGAACGTAAAGAAAAATTATCATATGTTGGCGCATTTAGCCAAAACTACTCCCTCTCAACGAAGAGCGATATTGAAAGAGGCTACTTCCGATCAAGTTAAAGTTTTGTGCAAAATATGCGATAATTTTCTGAGGGGAAATATACCTGCTGACGTTCATAAATTACGAAAATATAAAAAAGTAATCAGGAAATTAAGCGAAAAACGAGTTCCTTTAAATATCAAGAAAAAAATTTTGATTAATCAATTGGGCGAATTCCTTCCTCTTCTACTGGCGCTGTTATTGTCTATGGCAGGAAGATTAATCGGTAAAGTAATAGGAAAAAGAATCTAATGGCGAAGCAAATGGCTCTGGTCCCTCCCGAGTTGTTAGCAGGATATCAAATTAAACCTGAAATAAGAATTGGAAATAATATCGAAGAATTACTCGAGAGTACCGATTTATCCGACGATAGTAAAGTTAAATTATTAAGTCAGTTGATTTCGAGATATCAGAGAACCGTCCATAAGCCGAAAGAGCCCGTCAGAGTATCCGTTGTGCCCGATGAAAAACCGCCGGAATCACCCGAAGAAAAACCACCTACCTCCAATAACGGTGAGGATGCGTTTATTAAACAAATAACTATATCTGTACCGCAGCTATATCAAAAATACATTCCTCATTTAATCGACAAACTGAGACAAAACGACCATGGATGGAATACAAAAGGCGAATTAACAGTTAGCGGCACTTCAGTTTCGGGGAGCCACATAATTGATCTGTTATCCCATTTGACTCGGAATCGAAAAACATCTATTGCGCCTATTGGTTTTAACGTGTTTTGGGAAGCTGTAAGAAAATTAAATTTTCCTAGAGAGTGGATAGGAAATAAAAGTTTGTCGACTCTACCCGAAATCGGCGAAAAGCCGAGATATCAACCGATACAAGTCGAAAGTCCAGAAGAAATTTTTTCTACAGTTTCTCCGAGAGTATTTTACCAGTGGAAAAAGTCATCGAAAAAGAGGAAGAAGAGTCCGGAATGGAGAAACTACTGAGACGGTTATATTATAACCCGAAATCTTCGGCATCGTTTGGAGGAGTGAGTAAACTAGTTAAAGCTTCTAAATTTCCGAGATCTACTGTCAAAAAATGGCTGTCTTCTCAACCTGTTTATTCGTTGCATAAACCTGTAAGGGTTAAATATTCGAGAAGAAAAACTAAAGCTTTTTATCCTAACGACCTATGGCAAGCCGATTTAATTGTGTTACAGCAATTTTCTAGATATAATAACGGTATAAAATATTTATTAACAGTAATTGATGCAGTTAGTAAATATTGTTACGTTGTGCCAATAAAGGATAAAAAAGAAAATTCTGTCTGTCCTAAGTCTGTCGCGGAAGCGTTTCAAATTATTTTTAAACGGAATGTTCCTAAAAATATGCAAACCGATAAGAGAACCGAATTTTATAATAGATTAGTAAAAAATTTGTTTAAAAAATATAAAATTAATCACTATTCGACCCATTCGGATACTAAGGCTTCGGTGGTCGAGAGATTAAATAAAACTTTACGAAATAAAATATATAGATTAATTACTTATCGTAATTCTTATCAATATATCGATAAATTAAACGATATTGTAAAAGGATATAATAATAGTTTTCATAGAAGTATCGGGATGGCTTCATCTGAAGTTAGTCTTTTGCATTACGGTTCGATTTTTGATAGGCTGTACGGTATAAAAAGGAAAAGTAAATTTAAATTTAATATTGGTGATTTAGTTCGAATTTTGAAAATACATAAAACATTTATTCGCGGATATCTGCCGGGCTGGACGAAGGAAATATTTGTTATACACGATCGATCTCTATCGCATCCTCCAACTTACGTATTAAAAGATGCGAATAACGAGATTCTAGAAGGAAGGTTTTATACCGAAGAATTACAAAAGGTAACAAAATGATGCAATCAGATTTTTTCGAAACGCTGATAAGTAATGCAAGTATGGACCTGTTTCCCGGGAATACGCAGTCGCATTTCACGGTGAAAATGAGTCTTCCTATTAATTTACACGGAAATTGGACCGTCGGTCTTGCCGAAGCTATTATTTCAAGAAACTGGTTTAATAAATCTAATCATAATAATCAGTATATTGTGAAGATCGAAGAAAGCGTGAAAGGAGAAGATGAGCCCTTGCCGGATAAATCATATATGGTTCCATTAACTTCTATTAAAGGTGATAAAACTGAATTGTTCGATATAATAAATTCAAACATAGTTAGTCTAACAAATTCTAATTTGGCAAAATTTATTTTCGATAAAAATAATCAAACTGTGGATATAAATATAAAAGACGAACACGAGTTATTTATCACCGTAAAGGATTCGTCGAAAATAACTTTATATGCTAAACTTACCTAACGAAGATACTGTATTAAGAGGTACTTCGACTCATAATTTTCGAGCGTCGACTCAAGACTACTCTAACGAATATTTTAATTTAGTGGAGAAAAATAGAAAGAGAGAAGTAATTAAGAAAGTTTATAAAGACGAAAAAATCTTTATTCCTATCAGATTATACTTGTCTCCCGAAAAATTTCTTAGCATTTTTAAGTATATAAAACTGGCGCTGCTGCCTAATAATAAAATTATTTTAAAAGTTCCGTGAAATATTTCTGTAGAATTTGGAGATGAATTGAAAGACTTTCTCGGATTTACAGCTACAAAATTTTTACCAGGCGAATATATAAGTCGCTATCCCATCGAAATGTCGGCAGGAATTTCGGAAATTTTTATTTACTCGAATATTATTTCTTCTCATCACGTAGAAGATATAACGGCGCCGTTATTAAGAGTTATACCCGTCATGGGCACGAAAGAAGATCAGATAGTCAAAGTTTATTCAAAAACTTTGTATTTTCCTATTAGGAAAAATTTCATTGAAACAATCAAAATCGAACTGAAATCTGCGAGCGGAAAAACAATATTAATTTTATCTTTTAAACAGTTATAAATACCGGTTAGTTTAATATCTAGCGTTAGTTTGTCTTTAAGAAGTGCAAAATGAAGCTCGATCCAAAAGCTTGTATAAATTACTACTGTAATCAAGCAGGAGGTACGTTATGGACTCCCGATTTATATTTGAGGCAACATTTGACAGGACGAGATTATATTGCGGAGTCTCAAATTCAGCGCGGGTATGGATTCTTCTCGGACCTCTTTAGAAAATCTGTACTGATTCTGGGCCAGATCGGAAAATATCTGGGGCGCAAAGCATTAGATTTTGCGTCGGGTGTCGGATCGGACGTAATTGCAGAGAAATCATTTAAAGAATCAGCAAAATCGCATCTAAAGGATATTGGTTCTGAAATTAAAGATGATGTAGTTAAAAAAGTGCAAGGCGAACCGGGTACAAAACGAAAGCGACCAAAGAGACTAAAGCAGACGCAGAATAAAAGACGGAAAGTACACGATATATTTTCGGAATAAGAAAATGGACCCGAATTCCTGCCCCTGTATCAAAAGCGAGCTCGACTTATTTAGCACCGTTTCGACGCAACTGGCCATCGACAATATCGGATAGTCGTGCTCCGATAGAATTTTACATATCCGGTTCTGGCGAAAATTATATCGACTTGCATTCGATTTATCTCCACGTTCAAGCAAAAATTATTAAAAACGACAGAACGAACGTCTCTGCCGAAGGAAAGGTTGCACCTGTTAATTATTTTTTTAAATAGTTTATTTTCTCAATGCAGTGTGTTTTTAAATGATAAACAAATAATTTCGCAGACTAATTACTACTACAGATCTATTTTAGAAGCATTATTATTTTATTCGAAAGATGCGCAGGAAACTTTTTTAACAAGCGCATTATTTTATAAAGATACTGCACAATATATCGACTTGTTAGACGATAATAATGAAGGATTGGCTAAAAGATTTAATATTGCTAAACAAAGTAAATTAATAGATTTAATCGAAAGGCTTCATATCGATCTGTCCAATCAACCTAAATTGTTAATTAATAACGTTGATTTAAGAATTAAATTAGAAAGATCTAAAGACAATTTTGCTCTAATGGCAAATAGCAATAATTATAAAATAGTTATAAAAAACGCGTCTCTAAAAATTAATAAAGTAGACGTTAGTTCGTCTGTTCAAATTGGAATAGAAAAAGCGCTGCAAACAGGTATCATAAAAATGCCGTTTCGAAGAACCGATGTAAAAGTCTTTACCTTAAGTAGCGGAATACAATCTACTAATATCTCAAATGCCGTAATCGGGCAACTACCTTACAGAATGACCATCGGTCTAGTTTCTAATACGGCATTTAATGGAAATGTAAAATATAATCCTTTCAATTTTAAAAATTACAATTTAAATTATATATGTTTATTAAAAGACAACCAAATGGTGCCGCCTCAACCATATACCCCAGATTATGTAAATTCTATTTACGGAAGAAATTTTATATCATTATTCGAAGATATAGGATGTATTAATAACCATAAATTTACAAATATATCTTACAAGGATTATAAAGACGGATACACACTCTATAGTTTCGACTTAACACCGGATCGATTAGCCTCCGAATCACATAAGAGCATAAATCAATTAGGAAACATCTCAATCGAATTTAAGTTCACGACAGCATTACTAGAAACTGTAAACGTTATTTGTTTACTCGAATGCAATAATACTCTAGAAATCGATGCTTCGAGGACTGTTTTCGTCGATTACTAATGAACACCGTCACGCTGTGGAGGCTTGCATCCAGCGATCCCAAAATAAAAGAAACTTTTGGAGGAGTTTTTGCATCGGATGATTTACCTGTTTGCATCGCTAAGTATAAATCGTTTATAATTAACTTAGACAAAAGAAATAAACCAGGGAGCCACTGGATATCGGCATTCTTTGACAGAAAAACCTGTTTTTATTATGACAGTTACCGAATGCACCCATCAAAGCCTAATATTATTAATTTTATAAGACGAAATTCTAAAAATTGTTGCTGGAATAATAATGTTCATCAGAGTTTATATTCGATGAATTGCGGTATTTTTGTTTGTATTTTCTATATAAAATGAATAGAAACCAATGTTTAAATGAATTGAGTAAAACGGATAAAGTCTATAATGACGAATTTGTACAAAACTTTGTTAAACACCGTTTGTATTTAGCGCGCTCTCTTACTGTAACGTATAATCAATGCTGTAATTCAATGAAAAATAATAAAAGCATTTAAAGTGTAAAAAATTGGTTTATTTTTTCGAAAATAAATTACAGTTGGGGGTATTGCCATATATCTGTAAATAAAAACCCAAAATTAAAAAATAAATATAATATTATTTACCAATTTTTATATAAGAATAAAATATATTTACTATGTTTGAACATATATGTCTTATATGAAAAAACATCGCACAGCGGGCAGTGGGGGAAAAAACGAGTATGGTCCATACAGATGTTGTTTAATGGCATGGCACCATCCTGCGGCCGACGACATTCGTGCGGATAGCCCGTCCCATGAATATCACACACCGTTTCCTTTGTCCGTTTTTTGGGAGGAAGGCAGTTGTGAGGATATTTTTTCAGGTGGTTCGGGCACGGAACTCTTATTTCAGAAGATTTTGGTATGCCGAAATCTTCCAGATCGAAATATGGTATGTATACGTTATAAATTTCACTTGTTAAATCTAAAAATTTTTTTTCAATTTTTCCTCCCTTATAATAAAAAATTTTATATTTTAAAAATAAATCGTATAAAATTCGGCAAACATTTTCACTTTTCTCCCACTCACCAAAAAGCCCTTCTTCATACGCTAAATAAAGACCGTGTAAATGGTTGCCAAATCTTACATTTATTTTATTAGAATAATTCAACCAGTCGAAGATAATATTTTCATTATAAAAATCAATTTTACCGAATTCGTTCCAATTGCGAGCTACATACCCTATTTGGCGACATAATGTATTAAACGCAAGACCCATATCCTTGATGGTAAATGCTTCGAGATCTATAATTACGCCTATATTACATTTCTCCTCCTTCCTTGTATATAAACGGTGGTCATCCACGCAGGATGCGAGTCTATCCAGTCGTAATCTAATTTATATAAATATATATTATATAAAGAATAAAGAAAACTATGTTTTTATTTTAGTACTCACATTTAAAATTGTAAGATCCATCACAGACCGCCAGTATATCAGAATTTACATTATCTAAAGCTAAAATATTTATTTTTTAAAAAAATATATTAATTAAATGTAGATATATATAAAAAATATACTTACAAGCCATCTTGTAGCTAAGATGTTTTAAGTTTGATGGAAACTTCTGAGTTCCGAGCGATATTTATACAAAATTCGAGGGTATAAAAAAAAATACCTTAAACTTTCTAGCGACCGAGGCCGTTTCCTTAAACTTTCCCTTAAACTTTCTAGAGACGTCGAAAATAAATTAGAGGTTTATAACCTGTGCTGACACGACACCGTTTAATCGTCGAAAATAAATTAAAGGGTTATAATCTGTGCCAACAGGTTGCTGAAGGGGTTATGAATGACACAGTTAGATTATTTTCGCTGTCGAGAATGTTAAAGGGTTTATAACCTGTGTCGACACGACACAGTTTAGTCGTCGAAAATAAATTAAAGGGTTATAACCTGTGCTAATACAACACAGTTAAGTCGTGGAAATTTTCTGAAGGGGTTATGAATGACACGGTTAGATTATTTTTCCTGTCGAAAATGCTAACACGACGCAGTTTCCTGGTCAAAAATAAATTACGAAATTAGTTTGTCACTTTTTCCGAGGCTAAAGGGTTTACTAAATTAGATTTTTCTAGGACAAAAATTTACGAAAATAGTTTGTCGACACTTTTCCCGATCAAAAATAAATTTTTCTAGGACAAAAATTCGCCAAAAGCTTTACGAAATTAGTTCGGCGACACAGTTTCGTGTTAGAGAGCCGTTGACTTTCCAGTTCTAACCGGTACAATCCGGTTAGATTAACTCTACCCCCGCCCTAAAATACTGCTATATATACTGGGACCAGAAGACTGTCCGACACATCTTGTCTACTACAATACAACACAATTAAGAAAACATATCGTCAGATGCTGGTAAGAATTTATTATTTTTATTATTTTAAAAAATATTTTTATTAAATAGTATGTAATTTTTAATTTAGAAAATGAATTTGATTTTAACGTAAAACAGAATGTCGTCTAAAAAGAGAGGTCCAAAACCAAAAAATACCGAAGATCAGCAGACGAAAAAGCAAAAATTTGACTTAGACCTAAGCGTGCATAATACCAAATGTTTGAAAATTCTGCCATTTACAATCAAAATATATGAAAATCAGATAATGGAGGTTACAGAATTTCAGTCTACTGCATATATTTCGCTGACAAAGACAAAAGGAAACTATCCGCCCAACAAATAAAATATTAATGTTAAGGATTTTAAATTATATAAGAAGGCTTTCGATGCAATGGGCGAACATTTAGACGAAAATGTTTAATTTTATATTAAGAAAGAAAGCTTTTAGAGGGTATGCGAAAACATATAGAGCGTTTATTGCAGAAAATGTTGATCCTGCTGTCTTTTTTGAAAAAATAACGCCAACTGTTTATAATAATTTAGCTAGCGATAATTTTTTGTGTAGAAGAAAATTTTTGATAAATTTAAAAACTAAATTTTTAAAATATTTAAAAAATGATATTGCAGAATATCAAGATGTATATTTTTCTAGCCGTGTTGAGCATGTTTCATCCTCGTATATGATTAATGATAAATTAATTAATGCTTTTGATACAATTCTAATTTATATCGATGAATTTATTAAGTATGGATCGGGATGGATTCTAAATGAAATTATATTTTTAGATATTAATATTGGCATATATAAAAATAAAATTGGTGGCTGTGGTAATATTATTCTTCCTAAATCTTTAGTTAATAAGCGTTGTGTATTAAATATAAAATGTTCGGACAATCAATGTTTTCTATATTGTATAATCGCACATTTGTATCCTGCAACCGGCAGTAACAAAAATTCTGTATATTTATATAGAAAATATTTAAAATATTTAAATACAAATCGTTTAAAATTTCCTGTAATCGTAAAAAAATATTCCTATATTTGAAAAAATAATTGTCTGACTATTAATGTTTATGGGTACGAAAAGAAATTAATTTATCCTATCTATATAAGTAAATTTCAATTTGAAAAAAAAGATAAATTTATTGCTATATAAATCACACTATTTCTTGATTAGGAGCTCTAATAGATTAATGTCCAATAAATCTAGTTTAGCAAGAAAATACTGTAAAAAATGTCTAAACGAATTCAAAAGAGAGTGTACTTTAAATGATCACATTAAATTTTGTTCTAATCATAAATATCAAAAAGTATCAACCCCAAAAGGTGAGAATGCGATCGTAAAATTCCGGGCGATAGAAAAGAAATTATTCTTTCCTGTACCGTGTTACTGTGATTTTGAATCAATTTTGGAAGAGGTTTCTTCCGATGAAATAGATCCGAGTGTTAGTTTTACTAAAAATATTGAAATTCATAAACCTATATGTTATTCTATTATAATTATTGAAAACGAAGATAAGATAATATATAGCAATTTTTATTTGGGCAATAACGCCATTAATAATTTTCTAATTGATATCCAAAACCAGCTAAGTAATTTATTAGATATAATAAATCGCAACGTCGAAAAATTAATTTAAATAGTATTTCTAATATTTCTAAACATATATGCCATATTTGTAAGGAAAAATTTAATGATGAGGATCTGCGTGTATTGGATCACAACCACCAGACAGGTGAAATCCGCGGATACGCCCACAATCGATGCAATTTGAATTATCGATTAAAAACATTTATCCCGATTATACTTCATAATTTTTCGGGTTATGATTCGCATTTAATTTTTAAAAATATTCCTTCCAAATTATTTTCGAAAATTAAAATTATCCCCATACATTCCGAAAAATTTACAACATTTTCATTAGATTATTATAAATTCATTGACAGTTTCCAGTTTTTAAATTCTAGTCTCTCCGTTTTAACCGAAAACTTAAAAAATGCGAATTATAATTTCCTGATTTCTAATCGTTTTTTTTCGTCGCAGCACATATAGAGAATTATTGTTAAGAAAGGGAATTTTTCCATACTCTTACTTTAAAAATAAGCGAATATTAGACGAAAAACAATTGCCTCCTAAAAAATGTTTTTATAACGAGTTATCACAAGAAAATATTAGCGACGAAGATTACGATCACGCCCAATTAGTTTGGGAAAAATTTAACTGTAAAACTTTTAAAGACTATTTAAAATTATACCAATATGTCGATACTATATTATTGGCGGATATATTCCAGAATTTCAGAAAATTAAGTTTAACGTATTATAATTTAGATCCCGTATATTTTATAACTGCACCTGATTTAACATGGAATTGCGGTTTAAAAATGACAAAAATCCAATTAGAATTATTCAGCGATGTTGAAAAGTATTAATTTATCGAACAAGCCATGCGAGGAGGAATTAGTTTGGCAGGGAAAAGATTTGCGCGAGCAAATAATCTGCTAATACAGCAAACATACAATAAAAATTTGCCTCATAATTATATTCTGTCGATAGATGCAAATAATCTTTACGAGTTTGTGATGAGCGCATACTTACCCGTAAATAATTTTAGATGGCTACACAAAGACAAAATAAACACTTTAGACATACCTAATATATCCGATAAAAATAGCATAGGATATATCTTAGAAGTCGATTTAAAATATCCCGAAACTCTTCATGATAGACACGATGACTTACCGCTTGCCCCAGAGCATATTTCGATCCCGTACGATTTATTATCTAATTATCAAAAAACAGTATTAAAAAAATTAAATTTAAAGTATGTCAATACTAATAAAAAATTAACTCCTACTCTTTTCGATAAAACAAACTATGTAGTTCATTATAGAAATTTAAAATTTTATCTAGAAGAGGGTTTAATAATAACTAAAATTCATAGAGTATTGGCGTTTTGTCAAAGTCCATGGCTTAGAAAATATATTCATTTTAATAATAAAAAAAGACAAGAATCAACTAATGATTTTGACAAATCGTTTTTTAAATTAATGAATAATAGTTTTTTCGGAAAAACCTGTCAACTTGTGAGAAAGCGTATTAATTTAAAGGCAGCTACAACATTAAATCAATATCGTAGATATTTGTCTAAGACGTCTGTAGAAAAGTTTCAAATTATAAATGACAATCTCACAATTTTTAAAATGAAAAAACTTAATTTAATTTTAGATAAACCAATTTATATAGGTTTTTGTGTATTAGAATTGAGTAAATTGCATATTTACCAAACATTTTATAAAATATTTAAAAATAGATATGGTGAAAACGTACGCTTATTATATAGCGACACAGATTCCCTGACACTTCAAATATATACAAACGATGTATACGAAGATTTTAAATCATTTCCTGATATTTTTGATTTTAGTAATTATCCAAAAACTCACAAATTATATAACGAAACGAACAAAAACAAACTGGGTTATTTTAAAGACAAAACTCAATCGAAACCAATAATCGAATTTTGCTCCCGAAAACCAAAAATGTATACATATATTTTCGATAAACAAAATAAAAAACTGCTAAAGGTATTAAAAAATCTGTTATAAAAACATTTAATCATGATAAATATAAAGAAATATTATTTAATACAGAACTATTAAGACACAGACAATACGGAATTAAAAGCAAAAATTATGAGGTAACAACATATCTCCAAAATAAAATTTCCCTTTCTCCCTTTTACGATAAAAAATTTATTTTAGATAATGGAATAGATGTGCTATTGTTTGGTCACTATAGTTTCTACTTTTAATTTGCAGATCTATCATCACCGCAATATGGGTTCTTAATAGTATATAAAAGAAAATATACTTATGTAATACACCGCTTTAGTAGTAAAACTTATTCTTGTTTAAAGGAGGCGTGTATTAAAGCGACATCATTGAAAATGTCGAATAATAAATCATATAAATGTAAATTTTTTGTAATAGACGATAAGATAACTTTACCGGTTTTCGATAAATATTTTATAAAATGTGAATGTATGGAATGTAATAATAAATAAATATTTTAT
Organism: Centruroides vittatus; assembly: GCF_030686945.1. NCBI lineage: Eukaryota > Metazoa > Arthropoda > Arachnida > Scorpiones > Buthidae > Centruroides > Centruroides vittatus. The sequence goes on from NW_027122385.1 coordinate 5,534,397, forward strand.
TTTTCTAGAAATTATATATTTTAAAAAACTAAACAAAAATGTAAAACTTCCAAAACGGATGTCTAGTGGAGCAGCAGGATATGATATTTTCTGTGCTGACGGGTTTGAAATAAATCCGAATGAACAAAAATTAGTTTTTATCGATCTAGCTGTTGAAATGCCACAAAACTGTTATGGCCGCATTGCTCCAAAATCTTATTCGTCTTTGAAGAAAATTATAGTAAACGGTGGAGTTATCGATTCCGACTATCGAGGAAATATCGGAGTTCTGTTATATAATTTCGGATCAGAAATTATTGTGTTTGAACCTGGAGCAGCTATTGCACAATTAATTTTTGAAAGGATCTTGCATTCTATGTTTTTAGAAACAAATTCATTGAACGGTACTGACAGAGATGAAAAAGGCTTTGGAGAATGCACCGATATTGTTTTTTCTCAAAGTTTTGAAGATTGTAACGATATTGTTTTTTCTCAAAGATTGTAACGATATTGTTTTGTAGTCGGGGTTAAATCATGTACTCTATATTAATGTACTCTATATTAATGTACTCAAATAATGTAATCAAATAAAAAATGTTTTTTTATTTCTTTGTAGTTAATGAACCATCACTCATCGACTGGGAAGCTTTCTCATCTTCGGCTATCAATGAGAACACAATAACCCAATTTCAAAATTTCGTACACTGGGGAACAATCAGCAAGCGACGCGATCTGTCTCATAGGCTTATTTCGGATTATGTGGATAGATTAAATTGGGAACACATATGGAAAAATTACAAATTTCCTACCACGTTTATTATATCGCATCTTGATTATGCAAAATGGGATTTAATTTGTGAATATCAGCAATTAGACGACATTTTCCTTACAAATTTTTCAGATCATCTTGATTGGAATAAAGTCGCCGAATTCCAATCTCTTTCAAAAAAATTTATTATCGCCTTTATACTTAAATTTGATATTAAAAAAATTTTAAAACACCAAAAATTAAGTACATCGACTTTACGCTAACTACAAGACCATCTAAATTGGATTTTTGTTTCTCGCTATCAAACCCTTGACGAAGAATTTATTAACGAATTCCAAACTAAACTTTCTTGGTGTCATCTTATTAAATATCAAAATTTAAGCAAGGAATACATTGTTAGCAATCGCAAAAATTTATTCTTGTACTTAATGTCAGAAATGTGTCTTTGTTTAGACAAACTGAAGGAAAAATTGTAAACGTTCTGTAAAAATAAAAAATCTTTCAAAATAATTCCAGTGTTATATTATTTCAAATCACACTCACTTCGTGATATAACTCGACAATTTTGTTATTAGAACGCGCGCGGAAATTTTTGTAATTATATCGAATGGTAAGTCATGTCGAAATAATTATTTTGTGATTATAGTGAGACATACATGTTATCCTATGAGGATTTTGTGATTAGAGTGGCCCAAACGACTACTACTACTGTCCTTTATTCCGCCTGATAATAGTAACGACGTTGATTTCAAAACAACTTGGTACATGAAAACTAACTTGATTTTATGCGTAGATTTTAATAATTGAGGCAAAATTTCTCTATCAGTTTTCAGAAAATAATAGTTCATGTTTGTCTAAGTTGTTTATTGCGAAGAAATAAAAACGGTGATTTTTACTTACAACGCAACTAAGGGAGGCTGTGTAATAATTTCGTCATAGTGTCACAAGAAATATTTTTTCATATTGTAAATGATCGATGTGTTTTATCAGAGATAGGCTCTGATCACTCATCTGTTATTCTTTTAATGATCCCTTTGATAATATTAAGAATTCCTACTAGACAATATGCTGGTAAACGTGCAATATGGAAGAATGAATTTAAATATTTATTTGCTGTTAATTTAAAGAAAGATTTATTATATGAATATGAAGGAAACCTCACATCTAACGTTCTAGTGAAATATATAGCTAAGGTCACAATCTCTCTAGATTTTATTAATAACGATATATCTGTAAATTCTTAATGGCAAACAACAAGTGTTCGGTATGATAGAAAGTGAAAACTTGTTTAAGACAGTGAAAAAAATAAATACAGATTAATTTTATGATTCCTATAAAACTTATTTAAATAAATATAAATTATGTCTTATTATGTTTTATTTTTAAAACATCTATAGCAGATAAGTAACATGCAATAAGTCTAAAATATTTTGGTAAATAAATAAATTTTTATTATATTATTAATTATTATATACATTATATACATGTGTTAATATAAACTGTATTAAAACAAAAGATGAGTTATGTTAAAATATAAATACAATCAAACGAAATTAAATTAAATAATAAACGGTAATGCAAATAATTTAGCTTATTTTATTAAATTTACAATACAAATTTTATATAATTTTATAAAAATATAACATTTTGATGTTTTCGAAATTCCTAATATACACAGTTAAGAATTTAATTACACTAAAACTAAATAACAATGTATTTTAAATTATAGTTAAATTATTATTTCATTTTTTTGTACTATCGAAACCGTGTTGTTATTTGTATTTGGTGTACTGGCACAATGAAGTGACGCTTAATCAACACTGGGCGAGTTTTCCATCATTATTTAGTTAGGTTTAGTAATTATTATTTCATTTTAATTAATTACATATTTTTACAGCTGTTGTAAACGATACGTACGAATGGAAGTTAGCTGCAATGAAGGTAAGATGCAAGATGCACGCATTTAGAACATAGCTGTTCTTTATTACACTTGTCTTTTTATTTATTTCAAAATCTGAATTTTGTAACACTTGACGAATCTGAGAATAAAATGACAGCAGGACTTCATTTTCGTGTTTGTTGCTCTTCAACAGAAATTCAAATTTCGGTATTTTTAAAAATACTTTCAAATTTGCTTTTGTTTGAATAATTTTTAAATGGCTAAAGACAGAAGTTATAACTACAAATAGAAATATACAGTTGAATTTGGTTACGATTTCCTAAGGATCCAAATAAAAATATTTCTTAAGAGGGAAAGTTCTTGTTTAAGAACTTTGTTCTCAGAGCATCCATTCAAACCGCCAACACTAGAAAAATTATCGTATTCATTGAATCATTTTTTTTATAAATCTGTTTTTTTTTTAGTTCAGAAAATCTGAACTTGCTGTTAGAATTAATTTTGGAAAAAATATTTATTTTAATTTCGAAAGTTTTGTTTGAGGTACAATATAGGCTTAGGGAATGTATTTACATGTATAGGCCTTGAGTGGCATGTACAGTACTGTGTCTCACTTCCAGGTCGATACAGGTATGTTTTCCCTGTTAATCTATCATAAGTATTATACATGTGATACCTGATAACAATTAACATGTTTAGAGGGTAAATTATTAAGCAAAAACTTTTTCTCTTGACATGAAACTGCCATCGACAAATATTAATGTCAAATACAGATAATGGTGGACAAAGATTTTAGTATATCTAAGCAGGAAAATCTCTTGAATGAAAAGTTTTGATAGAGAAAAATGTACAAATTTCTTTACGGTAAAAAATTTATAAAAAATATAAAAACTTTAAAAGTTAGACTTTTTGCATGGAAATACTTCAAATGCAGGAAATATAACTCTAGTGACATTCGATAATTCGTCACTACTTTGGTCACATAAATGCCAGAATAACGTCTTTCTACTGAACCATAAATAAAATTTCACGGTTTTGACTGATATGTAATAAACAGTTTTTCTTAAAAAACAATTTTATTGATTGTTTCCAAATTTTGTGTAAAGAATTCTAATTGTCTCAATTTAAATACTTATAGCATAGTTAAGCCAATAGACAAATATTTCGGACGATTACTGGAAAAACGAACGTAGAGTGGAATGGTTGGAAAAATTGTAAAAAAACATAAGTGAAATGATTCTATATTAGACTAAATTAAATTATTTAATGCTGCATTATATAAAATTTATTTACGGATTTATCTGTAGAAAAACAAAATATTTATCGACAATTAGTAATTATTTCTTACTCAACACGATAAAAGTTTATTAATTTCTCCCAATTGTTTCAAGAAAACCATTCGTATCTAAAATAAAATTTCATGAAATCTTTCTTTTATATCTGCTGATATATCGTTAATTAAATGTGCAATTAGTTTAAAAAGACGCTGATTTAATACAATTTAACAGAAAAGCGATCTAATATTACGTTTACTCTCATTATCTATGCTTACTAGACAAGAAACAATCATATTTGTTTATTATAAACAATAACAAATAAAAAAAATTATTAGTATCAAAAAAAACTGTATTTTAATTCTATTATGAAGATTTTCATAATTTTAAGTGACATATATATGAACGAAATTCATGTAATTTAATTGGTAGCGGGTTTAAACGGATTAATGAAAACACCTGGTATGGATTAATCTGACGGAGGTCAGAAGTAGGAACTCCGTGAAAAAGTTTTACAAAAGAAACTCTTTAGGTTTGTTTCAGCACAGTTTTATATGTTTTTTACCACAAAAAAAGTGTTAAATAAACCGTAGATTTTCGGAGGATAGCAAAAATGAAAGTAGAAGTAGAAGATCTTAAATACTTTACAAAAATTGCTTTCAGAACAACTTTGACAAGTCTTATGAATGTTAGAATTGTAAAGCTGCAGTACGAAATTTTTTTACGTACTGTAAAAAAATTCTGTGTTCTATGATTTAGTTTGGTTTGATTTCAACTACAAAAAGTTTCTACAAGGAATTTGTCAGTATTTGGAAGTCAAATAACATCACAAAACCCAGAAAACTGCACGAATTAGCCTGTTTTCAGGCACATCTCTATGACCAACTACCAGCATTGACTGATGTATGACCTATTAATGTAGTCATCAGTAACGGTTATGGGATATCACAATTCTATCCATCTAATAACTTTAGACACCTAGTAACTTAAGCGATAAATAGAGATGTAATGTGCATATTTACATTCATTTTTTGTACCCAAGAGTTTGAAAAGCCTGCGATGTTTAATTTTTGTAAAGAAATTTAATTCTCAAAATATTTCAAATAATGAGGCAGGATAATGTCAGTTATACACGGAGTTGAAAATAATATTGGCACACTTTACATATTACAAAGATTAATGATCTGTAACTAACATAACTGAAACCTTTAATGGTATAATTTGGAAATTTTTAGAAAATCAGAACGAAAAAAAAGGAAATCGCAAGCGTCAGACGAAATTAATCAAACACCAATATAAGATCACTTTTTGTTTATTAATCAGAAATACGACTGCCTTTTGCGGATAATACAATCGAAATATGTGGAAAAATTAAAAGCATATATAACAAGAATAATATTAATTTCAATTTTATACCATTCTATGATTCTCACAAACAAATCGTGCTACTATTTAAACACTTAGTATTTTTCCATCTTTATTTAGTTCAAGTTCAACTAAATAATGATGGAAAAACGCGAAGTGTTTAAATAGTAGCACGATTTGTGTTTGAGAATCATAGGAAATTAGAAAACACGGTTTCAAAAAATTGAAAATTTTGTACCATTCTTTAAACCAGTACTTATGCTAATTGTTTGACAAATGTCAGCGATAAAAATATACTTCTAACTTTTTTGAAGAATTTCCTACGTTGAATAATATTCAAGTCTGGTAATCGAGATTAGAAGACTACATTTTTGAGTTCAGTTTCATATTTTCCGAACCAACATAGCATACACCCACTAGTGTGGATAGGAACATTGTTATCCTGAAAGATTTCCTCGTCATCTGAAAACCGTTTGAAACCTAATGTGAAATTGGTCACAGCGAATATGCAGGTACTTCTACGTTGTTACATTATATTCCAGCACAACGTTCAGACTCAAGGAGTTAAATGAAATCACTCCAAAGTACAGGACTTTCTGCCATGCCTGAGATTGGGTTTTATCTGGTACATAACATCGTAATATCCAAACAGAAACTTAATTTTTTGAGACTAGGAAGCAGATATGGCAATATAAAAGTGGATGTTGACAACTCATTTTTATTAGGCAAATAAACATCAAAATGTCCATGAGACATGTCTTGCATAGAACTAAAACGCAATCGTTTCTCAGAGTTTCGTTCTACACTAAATTTTTCATACAGCTCGCCATTGCAGTAAACTTCGAAAGTTAACAGAAATATTTGTCCCGCTGCTACTAACTTGCAGAAACCTTCAAATGTATGAAATCGCGACATATCATCGAAGTAGTCAAGAAAACTCTATTTTTCGGTATTTATAAATTTATTTATTTATTTAAATTTAGGTATTATCAGATAACGTGATTTATGTTTCGAAAAAAATTAAACTTAGATTTATCGTATCTCGTAATCTCATAATATTTGAAACTGGACTTTGTGTGCAATAGAAGTCCACAGTTCGCAAAGAAACAAAATTTAGCAATTTTACCAAATTAGCAACAACGAATAATTGAGAATCTTACTGAAGTACCGAGAGACAGCTATATCTATCAAATTGCAAAATTTTCGCGGGTAATGGGCAATGCCACGGGTAACAGCTAGTTATTTTTATATAGTCGCGGATTTAAAATATGAATACCAAAATTTAAAAATACAGTACATTTTTCGTTTTTAATGCATGTAAAACAGTTTATTTTTGTTGAAATTTTTGTCTTCTATTTTTACAAATAAATTATGTGACAGTACAGAAATATTTTTTTACTAGACAGAACTGTTAAAGAAATATTTTACCAAAACAGAACCAAGAAAAACGCGTGGAAAAATTTCTAAAAAATTACACACGTTTATTCTTTACTAAATGTCGTTAGCGCCACAGCTAACTGGCTACTTTTGAGCCGATATAAGGTTAGCAATCGGCAGTACTTTTCTCTTAAAAACTTGCTCTAACTTATTATGTTGTAATTGTTCTGATAATATACCAGGTGGTTATAAAATAAGTTTGTTTACTTGGAGCTGACCGTAGCTCGAAGCAACGAAGCGAATAAACGGTAGTCGGTATACTAACTATTTAGAGAAAGAAAAGAAGAATAGAACAACGAAAAATTTCTATAGAATGTGATATGCACCTGTCGCTTGATTAGTTGTTATAATCAAATGTTTAACGTTAGACAAAACTGAAGTTCTTTTAAAAGACAGCATATCACATGCGCGGAGCACCAGTCTTATGCATCACATTTCCAAGTTGAGCGTGTCGTGTATCGCTGGAATACCGGTATGTACTGCAGTCTAGAACAACAGAGATACCGATATTGTGGAATTTGAACTGGATCGTTAACGCAATGACGGCGTAACCACATTAACTGAGACATTTTAAAATAAATACCGGTATGATATCAGTTTTCACTCTAACTCTTTCTTTTTGTATTACACATTACATTCAAATTGTATAGAGCCCCTTATCGGAAATTTTTTAGTTCCATTCCTTTCCTTGTCATTAAGTGAACCAATTTGTTTTTTTATTTTTTTATTTTTGGGTTATTTCTTGAAGCTACTAACAGCTCCAAATTCAGATGCTTACTTTAAAACCAATTGACATTTCAGTAGTATTTTCAAAATGATAAAAATCAAAATTGTTTAATAAATCTCTTTGGAAAACACAGCCGTTAAAAATCCAGTAATTCTTCAGAAATGGTACGTCCCGGATACGTCAAGACACTGACGAACCTTCACGCCCTTGTGCATAGCCCCGACTAAAGTAGCACCTATCATTAGAACGTCATCGTGAGTATGTTCAAATCTACTTTGAACTTAAAAATGCTTTGTTTTGAGCGTTGTGCCTACAGAGATGGAAGTCTAAGAAATATATAAAACCCGTTCCATCATTTTAAAAAACTTTTATTATAATTTATTTTTCTCAGCGATTGGAAAACGTAATGTAACTAACTTTACAGAAAACTAATATCTCAAAATTTATGTAAGCTTTATCGCGAAAATATAAATATATCTAAGTAAAACTGAATTTCTACAGATAAACATAAATTTTAAAACATAATTAGAACATGTACATATTTTCATAGTCTTTAAGGTATAATAGAATTTTTACAGTGCTACAATACAGGATAAAATTAATGAATATCAATTCTTAAGCTTATCGATACAAAAAAACTATTACTAAAAATAAATAAAGTTTCGTTGGCATAAAATATAATTTAAACACAAAATCAGGGACGTGGTTTGAAAATAGTTACAATTTCTGATGCTAGACGATTAAAATGGTTTCACTGTCGCAGCATTGTTATAGAAAGTGTTCAATATACTATTAAAATGTTAATTTATCAGTTTCTATAATTACACAGATTCTATTACATTCAACATTGCTATTCACGCAAACTATTTTCTACTTTAAAAAAAAATTGTCTTATGTTTTGTGATGAAAAAAATTCAGATGTCGTGGTCACAGGAATAATTTTATAATTCACATTTGAAATTTATTACAATAGCCATATAAAAATGAGATCTTTTTTCGTCTGTTGTCATGCATCAAAACAAATATATTTTATCGTGTTTTGTGGTATCCAAAATAATAGATATGGCGTGCTTTTATACAATACTCGGAATTCTTATAAAAGTTATTTATTTTAAGATCATAATAAAGTCTGATACTAAAATCATTGTTTGCAACCTGAATAGTCGGAGAGCATCTGGACATTTCAGTAACAAACTTAAACTTAAATTATAACTATTATTCAGTAATCTATTTTATTTAATAAACTTCTGATTACAGTCCACTCCGCATAAGTCGTCTTCCGGATAACTCGACACCATCGGTTAATAGTCAGTTTCTGTGGTCCCGGCCGACTGACATAGGCATTAATGTTAAAAAACTCCGGTTTACTCGACACGTTTAACTCATCACCACTGGATAACTCGACATACTTTTACTGTCCCACACTCTGATAAGTCGTCATCCCCTACTGAAAAAATGAATTCACTCCGCACGTGTGGTGCCAACTCATTTTTTTTAGGAGAGGGAGTCGATTTATTTATTAATATATAACTAATATATTTAATATATTAATATTATTAAGATATATATATACATATTAATAAAAATGCCTTGACATTTTATGTATTTTTATGTATAAAATAATAACAGATAAACAAAAAGAAAATATACAATCTACATCAACGTCACACCAAAATCCAATTTTGCATTTTCTCACACTAGAGGCATTAAGAATCCTTACACGTTACTTGCCAATAATTAACAATTGCGAAGATTATGTTTTCAAGGCGTTTCTGATCGTTGAAAAAGAAAGTCGAAAGAGTTAAGGACTCAAAACCAACAACACTAAACAAATTTTTCAGTTTTTCATCTACAGAGTAATTGTAAATGAAGGACACAACGTATTGTAAGCCGATACTACTGTATAACGCACTACTTTTTTTCTAATTGTAGTTTTGTAGTTTTTTTTTCCAACTTCCCATTAGTTGTCACATCGGATAACTCGACACATTTCCACTTCCCCTTGGGGTGTTGACTTATGCGGAGTCGACTGTATTTTCATAAATGATAAGTTTTATAATCTAAAGGCAAATAAGGTGATTAAGATTATTTTCATAGTACAATAAACATTATTGATATATCAGTTTATTACTTGAATTCAATTGAGGTAATAAATTATTTCTGATTGAACTTTAGCTTTGTTAATTTATTAAAATTATTCAGGGTAACACTTATATGCATGACTTTTTGTGTTTTTATTTTACTGCGTTCAAAATAACACACGGAACGTTATATTGACAGATGCAATTTTAATCTTTCGATAAAATTTTTGAGTATAATCTTTCAAAAGAAACAATTTAAAATTTCAGAATTGCAGATATAAATTTATATAATAAAAAAATACATAAAGCAAAGTCGGTTCTAATGCTACCATTTCTGTGGTGTATCGTTGGTACCGTAGCTCTATTTTTCATGAACTGAATAAATTTTAGATCGTTACTCTATGAAATAGATTGATTGTCTTGCTGCCAGGTTGTCATGATATTTACTATTTCTCGGCTGGCGCACTCTACGCTTCATTTACTCAGACACTGTCTTGGCTTTCCGTGTACAATTTTCACTTGTGGCTAAGATATTTTGAAGTCTTCTATGAGCTTATTCAAACTTCTCGGCCATTACTGGACTGGAGGATGCAGGGCGCGCCGAAAAGCAAAAATATATTAAGAAACTGTGTATTAATTTCTTCAGATCTATTTGTTAAGAGAGACCTTAAATTTTTATTATCGATCTCGTTTGCCATGTCCAATAGAAATACGTGTTTCGTACAGAATATCAAGCAGGTTATTACTTGAAGAATAAAATATTACAATCTTTAACATGTTACATTTCTAAAACAACACGAATCACTTCTGATTCAGAATATTTCGAATAGTGTACAGATGATATAATGAGTGGTATAACCGCTCTCAACACACAATGCTTTGTGAAATATATAAAAATTAATTCTACGTGCATATCAAGTAACCTTATAGATAATTAAAAAGATTACTTATAAATAATTTTTATTAAAATTTAGAGTTAACATTTAGTATCTCTTGTTTCTGTAGAATAACACATTACTGGCGAGTGGAAGAAACCACTGAACACAGGTTGAGAGATACACTTCAACAACAGCTGGCAACGCGTAGTTTTTCCTGGTTTCTCTACAAGGACGTCGCCAGCCAATGGGCCAAGGGGGGCAAGATGATATAAATTGATAGAGAACATGAATTGTATGTAGGTAAAATAAAAACGATTTATACATTTTAATAAGCTTAAGAAAATTATTTTAATTAAAACATAAACTTCTTGGGTTTTTCGCGCGGGAATTATAAATCGGGCAATAAATGACTTAGCATTTAAATAATTTTTTTCGCATGTCTAGAGAGGTGCAACTGCCCCTCTGCCCCCCTCTGGCGACGCCCTTGTTTCTCTACGTTTTCCACTTTTATATAGGGGCTTGGTTTTCATACGAACTGCTGTTGAAAGTAATTCATTTTTATATAAGAAATAAAAAGACGTAGTCGCTTCCAAAAAACTTTTGGTGTATCACAAAATTTTCATCCAGCGAAACTTTAAAATTAAAAAATTTATTAATAATTCGCCGCCAGAGGGAGGACAAGACAAGCTACATAATCTACATTTTTCAGCGCAATTTTCAAGTAGATAAAACGTCTGAAGCTCCCGAGTGGAAGTCATGGATGCAACCTAAGACGTCCTAAGATCACCAATTCCGATTTTTGAAAAATTATTGTAATTTTAATTGGATTCTTTCCTATGTTTTAAAGAATACTTTCCTGGGAGGCTGTGAAGCCTACAAAGAAAGGTCGGGTCGTCCTGAAGTTTTTATTCTAATGGAACATTTTAAGGAAATAAATGGTGATCCACCAAAAGTTTTTTGGAAGCGACTATATCTTTTTATTTTTTATAGAAAAATCTTCATCCAGCGAAACTTTAAAATTAATTCATTTTTATTAGATCTGTAGACGTGTGCTTAGCAATAAGAAAAATTTATAAAAGAAAAACAGCTTTTTCTGACTATAACTGTAAGAATAAGTATGTAATGTTTCGATTAAATCGATTGAACAGCTCTCGTAACACGCCTTTGTGCCAAGTGTTGTTACAGTAAAATCAGGAAGAAAGCAAGTAATATGGCGACTGGGTCTACAAAAGCGTCATCTACTGTATTTTTGGGATACTATATGTTACCAGATTACCTCCTATGGAATTTCGGGACTTTGTGTACATATGTGAACTGAGGAGACCGAGATGAGTTCAACGATTCCCTACTTTTGGACCGGAGACGAAAAATAAGAAAGTTATCATAGTTTTTATGTTATCATACTTTTTTAATGCTTTCATGCAGAAGGCACCATAGTTGCTAGTGCTGCCATCTCGCGTTAAAGTCTGCAAACAAATTTAAAAAAAAGCATTTTGAAAGGCAATAAATTGCACAAACAGTTAAATGCCACTTCCGTTTTTCCTTTTGTTCAAGTAATACCGTGAATCAATAACTAGTGATGTTAAACGATCGGCGGCCTGCCGTCGGCTCCCCTCCCGGGGGGAGTCCGTTAGGAGCACAAACAGTCGAACGTCACTTCCTTTTTTCTTTTTGTTTAAGCAGCGCGACTCCCGATCGCGATAGCGCAATCGGCTCGTAGTACTAGCCGACTGCGAGCGATAGCGAGACTGAAAAGCCGTAACTCTCGCGCTTGTCGAAGCGCGGTCGACGAGCGCGAGGGTTTGCAAAAAGGACTTAACTCGAACTGTAGACGATCAGTGTGCTCGTGGATCAACATCTGCCTTTGTTGAAAGTACGTATGGCCGACTTGCCGGACTGCCTGTTAAACACGTGAGACGCTTAGCAAAGAGAGCGACGCGAGTCCCGATTATCGCGCGATCGCCGGAAAAAGTATGATAACTTTCTTATTTTTGCCTCCGGCACAAAAGTAGGTTACCGTTCAACTCGTCTCTGTCCTCTGATGTGTGCTTAGCAATAAGAAAAATTTATAAAAGTAAAACAGCTTCGTTCGATTATAACTGTAATAATAAGTATGTAATGTTTGGATTAAGTCGTGCAGGTGATTGAACAGTTCTCGTAACACGCCTTTGTGCCACGTTGTTACAGTAAAATCGGGAAGAAAGCAGGTAATATGGCGACTGGGTCTACAAAAGCGTCATCTACTGTATTTTTTGATGCGATATAGATGTATAATTTTTTTTTTATTTTATTTTGTTTTGCATATTTTCTATACAGATTGTTTACGTGTTGCGTTACGTCATCCTTTCAAATAAACCAATCACCCTCTACATTTTTTTACTGCCCGAAAATCTTTATTCTGAAAAACTTTTTACCAGGAGGTTTTACCTGCTTCTAATGGAAACATAACGAATTCTGTTTATATTTCGTTAGCTCCTATTGAACAGTCACGCGTGAATGAATCATCTATCAATAGAAAATTGCAATATTATGTAATAACTTTATTTCTATCGTGAAATAATAAATATGATAATTGTTTTATTTGAATACATCCGTTAATTCTTGGTGCAACTATAATAATAGCTTCAATATGTTTATTGACTACTGTGATTAATTCTTAAATATAAATAGTTTTTTTCATTTTTGTACAATAATTTAAATTATTTTCTTTTTAAAAGTTTTTCAACGAGCAAGATTATTACAGAAATAGAATATGTACTGTACATAATAATAATATTAATTGCCTTATCTATAACGAATATTTGTGCTGTTGAAAGAAAAAAAAATGGAATTTCAGCGATGTAATTACCTCGTAATTTTTCAAAAATATGCTGTTGAAGGGATAGCATTTTTAATCTCGTTCTTTGGAAGAATGAAACATACTAAAAGTTGATATGAAAATAAATGACTGTATTTCCATTGTTTAATTCTGGTACACATCTCTCACGAATCTCATTAAAAATTAATTTGAAATTATAATTCGTTTCCATAACTACAATAGCAATAAACAATTTTCTGCATATTTATATCACATTGATTCAAAGACACAGAAAATTCTTTGTTACTGACAGGTAATGGTGAACAATGACACCTTTTCTCTTTCTTTCACTTTTCGGATATTTAAACTATGTTTTGCCAATGGAAGGTATGAACTATGAGTAATATTTATGCATTTATTTAATTTAAATTTTATTACTTTAAGATGAGAGTTTTTGATTTATTGACTTATTCCAATTTATTTTATAATGTTAATGAATGAAACATGAAAAAATTTCTAAAGGCAAATTATCGACAAAAGGAAAAAATATTATATCCTAAAATAGAAAATATTTCATATTTGTTAGTAAGCAGCGAGGAAAATATTACAAAGAAATTAAACTATTACAACTTATTTCTTAAATAATCAGTGGTGTATTTGTGCAGTGGGGCCTCAAATCAAGAAGACTTCAAAATTCAGATCTCAAAATAAAAATAAAAAAATATTAAAATTAATTATATTTTTCACAATAAAATTAATTAATAATTTGGCAGTATTTTCTTAATTAAATTACTATTAATTATTTACCAAACAATAGTGTAATCTATTATAATAATTTACAAATAAATTTTTATTATTCGCAGATTACTAGACTTTATAAATAGAAATTAGTAGTAGTTTAAAATCAAAGTATTTGTTATATCCATGGATTATTGGATTTTTCTTAACACTTACCTATTCAAACTTAATAATTCTTGTAGCAATAAGTTTCAATTTTCATAATTAATGCAATCTGAACAGCAATGACCTTTTAAAGACAGCCAGACAGTTGTAATCTTATATCGGTTAATTTTCAATCTTATTTCCTTTGTTTGGTCCACCAATATAGTGCCTATCAGAGTAAACAACGTGCGCGTAGAATGTGCATTACTGTATAAGATGGATGAGTAGTGAAAATATTTAAAGGGTCCTAAAAATTGAATTGTGCCTGGTGTGCTCAAGTGCTAAATCCGCCACTGTAAATAAATGAGTAATTTTATGAAAATTTGAATGTTGCCTCATGATTTTCTGAGAAATTTTTCTTAAGGAGTAAAAATTCACAATTTATATTATTCAACGATTATTTATTTCGAAAATCGTGTATTCAACTAAAACACAAGATACAAATAATATATGATAAAATTAAAATCATTTAGACACAGTTTATAAATGAAACTGCTATTAATAATATGTTATTAAAAAATTTAAGAAAACTCAAAAAATAAATTATTCTCTCTAAAATGTTATTTATATAACATTTAATAATAAACAACATCCGAAAAATAATCTGCGCTCAATTTACAAATAACCTCTACTGTTCGAATGATGCAAAATTGTGTGATCCATAGGGAAAGTTTGAATCCAAAGAATAAATTACAGTAATATATATAAAATTAACAATAACAAATTAATAAAATATATAAAAAAACGTAAGAAAAAAGAAAAAATTACATTCACAATATCAGTTGTTGATTGTATGGGCATAATACACTATTCTCTAATAAGGTCCTTTCAACCATATATTTTCACGCTGTGGGTAATACTGTGGCATCAGACCATAAGGTTAGTTCTATTAATTTAAACTTTTTTTTTCAAATTCATCCATAATGTTGGTGAGTGTACCGGTTTCATAATGCTAGCTTTTTGTCATTAAACTACTGAGTCTTCTCTTGCACCATTAAACAAATCCGTACAATACTGTTCTTTGTGTTATACCTGTACTCTTTAAAACGTTTATTTAAATCTCGAAAATATCAATCACATTTTTCATTTAAAAAAAAAATTATAAAAATTATTTTATTTTTAATATTTAACAGTTAGTAATGTCAGGTGACGCCAGAATTAAATCTATATTATACAATAAATCAATTACTGTGCAGTAATTGCAAAATTACTCCTAAATTACAGTAAAATATATATTTAATAATTCAGAACTTCTATTATGAAAATACTGTTACATTATTATATAGTTTTGTACTTAACGATTGCAATCTTTTTTATATAGAAATAAAAATTAATACTTTGGTTTCTTATAATTTTTCAGGTAAGAGAATATAGTAAAAATAACTATATTTATATGAAATAAACAGCATTTATTATAAGAACTATATTTCTCAATTGCAAAATCGAAAGTATAATTATTGTTGAAATTTCTTTCATAGTCGGTCAGTCACGACAACAAAAACCATACAATATTGATAGAATAAGATGTGTTTCGCAGCAGCTATCACGTGGTAAATTTGTGAATTTGAAAATTTGATTTATTTTTATTAATTTACAATGAATTTGATGTAAAATAAGGGAATATCAGAGAAAAATGCAGTGTAAATACTTGCTTGCTCTTTATGAAATGTTTTTTTTAGTTTCATTTAAATTACAATTCGTGTAAATATTTTAAATATAACATATACAAATCGAATTTCAAAGAATTTTTTATAAATATTACGTGTTCATACTTTTTGTAAATAATGCAAAGTATCATCTCGTATAAGGTTTTAAATTTAAACCGATTCATAATTTGTTTAATCGTAGATCC
Source organism: Centruroides vittatus (assembly GCF_030686945.1). Classification (NCBI taxonomy): domain Eukaryota; kingdom Metazoa; phylum Arthropoda; class Arachnida; order Scorpiones; family Buthidae; genus Centruroides; species Centruroides vittatus. The sequence goes on from NW_027122385.1 coordinate 5,550,395, forward strand.
AACATAATTGTGTTCGTCATTACATCTACTGTGTAGTTATTGTTAAATTTACATATTACATATTTTTATATTAAAATAATTTTAATATAATTTAGACATTTTAAAACTTTTAATTGTTAAAGTTTTTCTATATTATCGGTAGGGATGGTGGGGAGACATCAATTCCATTGTATACATTATTGAAATGTACAGTACATAAACACAAAATGACTAACTTATCCATAAGGATATGTTTAAGTAGTAATACCTTACGAAAAATGCTTCAGAATGTGAAATCTGAAAGTTATACCGATTTTTTTTCCTTATTAATTCCCTTTTTCCTAACGAACAGGGAACGATATTGCTAAAAAATGTTAACCTTCCTTATTATTAATGGAAACATTAGCTTATCTCGACACTTTTTCCCACACAAGAAGACTTAAAGTTGATAGTTACCATCCGATTTCGTCACTTTATTTAGATCCGAGGGACAACTTTAACCTACACACACACCTTTACCTTCCAGATCGTTAATCACGTGACAATTTTCCCACTGCGAAATTATAAAGGCCGATCCTCTCCTCTCTCAGGGGAGACGATCGTCGACTAGGACCGCGTCACAGTGGAGTTATATTTTTACCCTTGTGCCTATTTACCTACGGAATACATATACGAATTATCCAAGAGATATGGAACCTCCTTTGTGAACTCTCTCTCTTCCCTTCGCGTATTAGGGATTATAGCTCTCCTCAGTGTTAGACTTGGTGTAATGTCTCATTAGTTATCAAATAAACTGTTGTTTCATTGTTAATTGGTGTCTTCCTTGCTCGAATATCGTCTGTCGCCTTACCGACAACTTTTCCTCTCGTCTTCCCCGCGGGACTGGAGAAAACAATCCCGTCCCCGTGGGACTATTAACGTAAATACGCCATCTTGACAAGTGAAAAGTCAACGACCTGTTGCCGGAAAGGGTTGATACAACTTCCTCTACCTCCCCGGCAGTTCACAATTGGAATTCCCCACTAAAACATCATTGAAATGCTTTTTCGCTGAATTCATGTAGGACTATGTCATCAAAATTATTCTCTCACATGTATAGAATCCACGTGTCTTTCTCGAGTGTCTTTTACGAAAATAAAATAACACACTAATTTTATCTAATTTAATGATATTTCAAATAAAGTATCTTATAAATTTTATCTCGTAGTATTTTTAAAAGAATAGAATACCGGATGTCAATCTGTAGTGGTGTTAGACTTAATGAAGATTTTACTCGTATTAGCATTTACGGTATTTTTTTATAACACATTTCTCTTCAAATCGTTATGCTTTTTGCCATTTCATAATAATTAACAATATAAAGGTTTGTTTTAAGTAACATATTATAGCAGATGGCACTACCAAAATTTTAAATTTTTTGCTTAAAAATTACTCAACTTTATACTTTATATTTAACACATAAACTATTAAATTAACGAAAAGATATACATATATATAATAAGATAAGCATTTAATTAATATCATTTGTTATAGAACAAATCATGGAAAATATACCCAGTAAAAGAGTGAATAAAATAAAAATCACTGCAACACCTGTAAGTTTGGTTTTTAATTTACCTTAATAAATGTTTATATAAAGTACATCTAATTTCCATTTTTTAAATATATTAAGCTCTCTTCTTATTTAAAAGTGAAGAAAATTAATAACACTGTAGTGTTTAATGGTATCGATTTTAAATTTTTAAGTCTAGTCATTCAAAATTTAAAAAATGTTCAGTAAGTAAATTTATTTGATTTATATATAAAAATACATGATATTATACAATATTTATAAGATATTTTACATAGATATGAAATTATTGAACCTGTTGAAAAAGTATTTGGAATTAAATTAGATAACGGCACATGGAATGGTGTGATTGGAAGAATACAAAGAGAAGTATGAATAGTGATAACAGTTCAATTGAATTAATTTGCGAAATTAATTATTTAATTATATTTACCTACAATAAAATTTTATTTATATATATAAGGAAGCTGATCTTGGTGTAATCTCGTTATATGCGACATACGACAGATTTCAAGTAGTGAAATTCACAGCATCTACTGATACTGCTCGAGTTATATTTGTTGTTTCTAGACCTAAACAACTGTCAAAACTAACGACAATAATAAGGCCATTTTCATTTAAAGTGAGTAAATTTCTGCCATATTGTTCACTTTTTCTAAAAATACGTTTGTTTAAAAAGAATCCCTGCATGAAATAAACGAAAATTCGTTCGAATTAGAATGTTCCCGTTGCTGAATTATTTCGAAAATATCTGGACCTGTTTTTTTTTTTTTTTTTTACCGACCGAACCAACCATTGCCATTGTAGTCTCGTTCGAACAAACGAAGTGTTTGTTAAAAAGCTTTTATATTTCTCACGAGTCAAAAAAGTAAAACCAAATATTCAACGTTAGACTTTTTCCATTGATAAAAATATATTTAAAAAGTTTACAATATTAATGTGCAATCGGCTCTTTATTTACAATTTAAGCTATTATATTAATATATATCATGTTTACACATCGCTGCCTAGAATAAGTATGTAAAATTTTCGGTTTGTACCGGAAAACACATTACATCAATTCAAAAATTTTTTTTAAAGGAAACGTATGATATACAGCGGAAAATCACTACTAATTTGAAGTGGTAGACATAACCTTTAAAATTGAATAAACTAAAAATATAAAAAGTTTCAGGGTACTATGTCACAATAAATAAGTGCTTATTCATACTAATTTGTTTTCATTATATATTTTGTAGGTGTGGATCTGCGTTTTTACTTCTACCTTCGTTACTGCAATTGCGTTTTATTGTATTGTTAGAGGAAACGTTTATTTTCTCCATAAAACGACTTCATGGACCATGAAAAAAATTTGTTGGTTTCTCATTCGCAGTTTAACCTATCAAGGCAAGCAAATATATTAATTTAAAAAAAACAAATTTTATTACATAAAAATACATCATTAACATGAAAATAGCTATAAAATTATGTAAGTATAATACACGTTTTTACATTCTTATTAATTTATTAAACTTTTCAACACAATTCCTAAAAAATTTGTTGAAGGTACTTTGAATAAAATATATAATTTAAAATATACTGTTTACATTTTAAAAATATAATATAACATTTTATTATTTTAAAATTTATTCATTTCTCTTATTTCAATAATAATGATACGTGAAAACAAAGACTGTGATTTACATGATTTTAAATATAAAATAATATATAATAGTTATGATAATATTATCATACAAATATAAAATTAAATTACTTAGACAACATAGTTTCACTACTATTAATAATTTAATAACAGTAATCACTTTATATAATTACTAGCAGATATACCCGGAGTTGCTCGGGCAAAAGTAACGATAGCGAAGATTACTGTAACATTATTACATTATAGCCAATCTTACCCGTTTTTACCGAATGCAAAAATTAGGTCTTTCTGTTTCCAGTCTGATTAGAGAATTTTTAGATGGGTCTAAAAATATGTCTGATTTCTCGAAAAAACGCAAAAAAAACATCTGCGACTATAAATCTTGCACGTCGCTTTTTCTTAACACTTCCATTGTTAAGGAATACACTACTTTCATTCGCACGTGGTACCCTAATAAAACGCAGTTAAAAAGAAAAAATTGCATCTAAAATTATATAGTACAAACCGAGAACTTTAGAATAAGTCATAATTCTTTTCTTCTCTCCCGCGGGAGAATTTCTAAAAATCCCTTCTTAGTGTACGTTCTCGTGACGTACGCTAACTGTGTACCAAATTTCAACTTTAAACTCTTAACCGTTTGGACTCTGCGCTTATTATTATTTATTTATTATTATTATTATTATTATCATCAACCCATCTCGATTATATTATAAGATAAATTTACCTTTCAGAAATTCCATAAAAACCAAAAACTTTCTAAATTTATGTAAAATCTATTTAAAATTTTGTTTTTTTAGAATTTGTTTTTTCAAAAGAAGAGAGAAATTTTATACGATTGTTAATATCGAAACCAAAAAGCTGACAAATGCTTATATATTTCATTAGATTAAAAATTAAGAAATCCACTTATGTTTCAAGAAAATCGCAAACAGACCTTTTAACTGAACTTTCTTTGTACAAATTCATGAAATACATGTCATAAAAATTAAAGAAAGTCGTATAAACCACAGATTTCTTATGTTCGATATAAATGCAAAACAATCAAATTAAATTACGTTTTTACATCAAATAGTAAATGACTGGTTGTTTCAAAACAATTTATTTCTCATATATACAAAAATTCAATAGCACAAATGACAGATTAATGAAATTTACTTCTTATACTAATTATACGGAAAATTAAGTAAATACTACAAGCATAACAAATGTGTTAAAATGTAAAATTCGAAATTTCACTCCTTAAAACAGTAAATTTCGCTTTGTAAAATTGATTGTAGCAAGTAAAAATAAATAAATAAATAAATAAATCATTGATAGACACTTAGAGTGGTGTCAAAAGTAAATCAAAAATAGAAAAGTCAAAATACGATTGTGAAATTCTCAAAAAATATGGCCCTATATTTATATTCTTCATACACGGTAAAATAGTATACATATTCGATACGTGATTTCTTCCGTAATTGAATAACAGTCAACTTTAATTATTCTAAAAACTATTATTGTGTTATTGTCTTGAGTTAAAAATTACTTTTTTGTTAACTGGAATAATTTTATAACGAATATACTACGACAAATTATAAAAAATAAAGGAAGGTACAAAAAGGTGCATTACTGCACCATTCATATTTTTAATGTTATATTTTATGGAATTCTTGATGTTAATTTCTTGTAGGAAGTGAAATAAATCAAGATAAATGCACTTCTTTGAGAATTATTATTGGAATTTGGCTACTGGCAACAACCGTACTAATATCAGCATACAGTGGTGTCCTGTTTTCCTACATGACTTTTCCCGCTTATGAAAAAGTACCGAGAACAATTGAAGAACTCTCAAATGCAGTTAAGAATCATGAATATTCTTGTGGAACTCTATTATATTCGGCTTTCGAGAAAATGATGATGGTAAGTTCTTCAATATCTTCAATATATTTTTACTTATACATTTTGTATTAGAATAATACGTTGGTTTTCGTAAGTAAGATCGTGTCGGTAGTAAAGCGGAGTATTTAAAAATATTCTAACAATATAGAAATGAAGTGGGAGGGTTCTCAGTGAGTTTTTTTTTGAAGCAAATTTAACATAAGCTAATAAAACAAGTTTCTGATGGTTATTATTATTATAGGATGCTCCGAAAGGTATGGTCACTATTTTAGGTGATTACATAAGAAATAATCCAGATAAGAGCTTTCCCACTCTAAAGGAAGGAATTAAATATACTCTACAACATAAACATGCATACATTATATCTGACAATATTGTAAATTCATTATCGATTGGGCAGAAAGGAATATTAGTAAATTCAGAAGAATCGTTTTCAACTTGTACAATAGCATTTCCTATGAAGAAAAAATTTAAATTTGAAAAAGAATTTAATAAAATGTAAGTAGTTACTTTTATATCGTTATAAAGGTTTGACTATTTAAATGTAAAATTTTTCATTTTGTTATTTCATTGCTTATATTTGTACACTCCGTTAATTATTTAATATATTATAACCTCGTGTATCGTTGCTTGCATGCACAGTACATAGAAAATGATATTTGAATTATTTTCATGCATTTCAAACATTTACAAAGTAGAGTAGAGATTATGAGTTTAAATGTTTCTTTTTTGTTTTATTATTTATTTATTTGACAATTGACTAATATGCACTAATATTATTTGATGCCTGTCCAGAAGCAGTGTGAAAGAATTAAGGAATTTTTATAAATTTCTTAATAATAATAACATTCTGTTCAGAGCAAAACAGAAAAATTGTTTTAATTTATTATAAGAATTTAAGAAAATTCCCATTTTTGAGAAATCACTTAGCCAAGTTCCTGTAGCAGATTAACGTGGCAAAAACAAGATCATACACCAAACAAGAATTTCTGTATTTCATAAACAATTTTAAAAAATTCATGTCAAAAAGAATTGAAAATGCTCGCACAGAAATTATTAGTATTAAACTAGGGCTGTCGGAGTCGTAGAGTTTTGGTGTTTTAGTCGGAGTCGTCAAAAAATTCGCCGAATCCGACTCGTTTTTACTTCCCAACTTGTTATGTATATAAAACGGAAAAGTATTGAAATCGTGTCAAATTTGACCTTCTGAATTTCTTGCAAATCTACATGTTTGGAGACCTCCTGAACCTTCCAATAAATGTCAATTAAAGAAAAAAAATTTAGCGCGCGTGTTGGCATCTAATTTCTTTAATTTCTTAATTCTCTGTTCTGAGATATTAAACAATATCTGAGAATGAATAAAGTTTAAGGAGCAAAATTTGGCACCGTAACTAATGTACAAAGGGGTATTAATGGTATAAATTTTGGTTTTTAATTAACAGTTGACAGGGTGAAGAGATAAAACGGGACATGTGTTATATCTCGAATGCGATCGAACTTAATGAATATTTTACTCGTTATTCGCATTTACAATTTTTTTTTAAAAACAAAAGTCGTCTCTACCTTCAAAATTAAGCTTTTCTTCATTTTATAATCGTACAATGCCGTTAAGATGTTCTCGCGTAAGATGTTAGAATGTGTATAGGGGCAAGATTTAGTTCAACCATTTCGAAGCTTAATAACTCCTGTGTTAAACAATTCGACTTCAATTTAAAATCCAGAGAAGTTATTAGGATTCAACCAGTTGAACAAAATCGTGCCCCCCGCACACAGTCTAACATTCATACATACAGAAAAAATCCAAATCTCTTGCATATCTCGACATTTCAAGGTGTCCCGAGTCCAAAAATGTAAAACTTTGGGAGGAGTCATTTTTTTATCGATTGGTACACTTCCCCTCTCTCATATATAACTGCCTGGAAAGTAAAAATTATCGAACACATATTTATATATTTACTGAGTCCTTACTTAGAGTAGTCTTTTAGTTTTGGAATAAAAAGTAGCTACGTTATATCTTTATTAGAACTCTATTTACTTAAATGTTTTATGTTAAGGTCATGTTACGACATCACACATTCCGGTTTCTTTTTTGGTAACAAGTCCGCTCCTGGTTGAAGTCGGAGTCGGTAGATTTTTACACGACTCCATAGCCTTGATTATATCTGTTATCTTCATTTGGAGTACTATGTTTTAGTGTGGTTAACGATTAATATTTTGGTTGAAAATTCAGCAACGAGTTGCATAAATTTTCCTGCAACATTTGGTAGCACAATCTGTTATGATATTTTATTTCAAAATTTTTATATTTTTAACTTTTATAAAATGGCGAAAAGCTTAATTTTAAGGATAGAGATAAGTGTTTTAAAAAATTGTAAATCCTAACAAGTAAAATTGTTATTAAGTCTGGCTCTACTGGAGATTTTCACGACCTCTGATTCTCTCTATTTTTTCGACCTTTCACTACCAAAATTGAACAGCATAAGTTCCCCCAATAATCGAACTTCTTCGTAAAATTTGACAAATTTTCGACAAAAAGTACAAGAGTTAATAATTAAAGAGAGTGAACAAAATCGTGCTACACACACAAACATTTATACTGTACACGTATACTTCTCTAGATTTTTGACCGATTACCATACTTTCCTTCTGCTATACATAACAGCCGTGAAAGTAAAAATTACCTTAGCTACTGTGACATCTATGTGAGGATAATTTTATATGTTAGGTTTTACGAGAATGTTTATTAAGCCACACATTATATCTTATGTGCGTTTTTGATATAGTTTTTACTTCATTGATCATTAATCACAGTGTTTATCATCATATTACATTAAAACTACTTTATTGATAAAATACATTGAAACAAGTTATACTTGTGCATTGTTCCTGTTCAGATTTACGTTCAATTAATTTTATTTTTACTTAGCAAAGTTTAATAAATTTCAACAGAACTTCGAGAATAAATCAGTGTAAAATAAAAGTAAATTGTAAATATTCCTGCTAAATTTTTACTGTAATTGAAAGGGTTTTTCATCTTATATACCGATTAAACTTGTGTAACAATCTTTATTTTAGACTTCTTTAAAACTGTTTTTTGAAAAGAAGAACAATAACTCTTAACTTCTCAAATAATTTTTTCTTAAAACTTTATTTAAATGACACCCATTAACAACTATTTATTGAAATGTATGTTTACCGATCTATAAGAACAATAGACTTTTGTACTTGTAAATTTACTACAATATCAAATATGAGTTCTAATAATTTAGAATGACAATTATTAAAAACATTTTTGACAACCGGTAAATAATATATCATATAATTACAAAAAACTTAAACCAACACCTTAATGTTCGCTGAGAGATTTATTAATTTAACTAACGTTTTTGGCTTACTCAATAAGCCATCTTCAGGTTTTAACTTTCGTTAGTTAAATTAATAAATCTCTCAGCGAACATTAAGGTGTTGGTTTAAGTTTTTTGTATATTGAATTCTGCTGGGTACGAGTGTGGTTTATACGCATATAATTACATTGAATTTTTATTTTTATGTAGAATTAGAAGATTAGTAGATAATGGTATATACGAAAAATTGAAACAGAAAGATTTGCCTTCAAAAAGAAGCAACAACAAAGAAAAATATCATCCACTTAGTATGGAAGACATTAGCAGCGCTTTGATATTATTGTTGTGTGGATATAATATTTCTTTTATAATTCTACTTGTTGAGAAATTGTTAAAAAGAAAGTAATTTAAATTATTTTTTTAAAAAGCATAAAACAATATCAATACCTGAAAAATTAAATACAGTATTTCTGTAAACATGTTTAAGCTACAATTGCAGTTGCACAAAGAAGTAACGATAATTTTCAGATAAAGCAATTATCATGTGTATTATTTCACAGTTTAAATAGTTATTATATTATATTATATTATACTATTGTGAAGATGATTCACCGACGTGTGACTATCCAATAGGAGCTAACGAAATATTTACTTCTTAAAATAAAATAAATTGACTTGGTTACGTTATTAATACAAGCAGCCAAAAACCTTCTGGTAAATACTTTCTCAAAATAAAGATTTCCTGGCACAAAACAAATGGAAAGGGTACTTCATACAATGAAGTCACGCAACACGTAAACAATCCGTACAGGCAATATGCAAAATAAATAGAAAATTAATTTATACATCTAAATCGAATTATACAAATAAATATAGTAAAGGGCGCAGTCAAGTTTAAAACATAAGATGTGTACACGATTGGCGACCGACCTGGTGCGCCAACAACATTTGATAAAGTTCCGAAAGTTCAGTTAGCAGTAACTGCTGATCAGGTTTGTCGGTCTAGACCACATTGATCAGGTCTAGACCACCTTGATCAGTCTAGATCAGACACCTTGCAACGATTTAGATGGTCGGTGGCTGGTAGCTATCTTTCGACGCCGAACAAACAGAGCCCTGGGTCCCGTTTCGACTCAAGCTTTGATGCCTTGACTGCTGTCGAAGCCGAATTCGATGAATATTTTCTGCTGCTAACGAACTGTCCGGACAGAGTAACGTCCCCGGGCGAGCCTCCTGACAACCCCCGTCTATCTGTTCTTTTTCACATTTCGAGATTCAACTCCCCCTTTCCCGCCTCGACCTTTACCCTCTACACTCGTCCACGGCGGGTCGGATGACCAACTGGTGTTTATCCGTCTAAATTTCAAAATTTCAACAGTCGCTTTCTCAACCCTCTTCTTGTAACGGCGACCGTTGCCAGCCCAAAAAAAAGGAGGGAATTGTGTCCACTCGATTCCATCCCGACAGGCGTTTTCGTAGATTAGGTCGTCATATTACCTGGTTATTTCCGATTTTACTGAAACTACCACGTGGCACGAAAACCTGTTACAAGAACGTAACTGCTCGACTTACTTCAAACATTGAATATTTATTTTTACAGTTATAATTGAATTAAGATTTTTTTCTTTCATAAATTCAAACTATGCTGAACACACAAACAAATCTACGAAGAAAGAATAACTTTCACTAGGAGTTCGTGTGAAAAACTGTTTCTTTAAAAAAGTTGGAAACGTGAAGAAACTCGAAACATCTTTACTGGCAAGGTGTTACTGAAGTGAAACCCTTATCCTATGTTCAGCGGATTAATCTACTTGCCAGTAATAAGTTATTCTACAGAGGAACAAGGTATACTGAATGCTAAATAACTCTATATAAATTATTCATAAAAAATATTTTAAAATCTTAGTGATTTTCTATATTGTTGCTAGATATGTTGCTTATAATAACTTTAACATGCAAAATCAATTTTTATGTATTGTAGAGAGCATTCTGTTTTCGAAACTGTTATACAACTCAGTATATTAACTGTACACAATTCAAATTATTATTCGCAATTAGAAATGTTGCGTGTCGTTGTACAAACATGAGAAGTTAATAGGCCTAATATTTGCTGCAAAATAATTTATTAATTTTAAGCTTGCTTATTCGTTCTTTTAAATTTATGCTTGTTATGCCATCTCACAGATAGTCAATAACCAACATGTATTTGTGGCAGGACTCTGAAAGTTCTTTACTTGTCAGAACCTGTAATATCTTGAATAATTGCGTCGATGCTGTCTTAACTTGCCCAGTAGCTTCAATAACTGCAGTATGTCACGTTGTGCAAATTGGGCAAAAATAGAAAATATGAGGTCATAAAGTAATAAAAATATGAAGTCTGCAAGTACGATGTTTTTCTTCATAAACCTGATTGTTAATGCCAAATGAACTGCCGAATTATCGGGCTTGATACCGCTATTAAAGCAGCCGAGGTAGACAAATTAAGAATTGTTTAGAGGAAAAGAAACATAGCAACGTATTTCGAAAACAAACTAGAAATGTTCGAGGCTACGGGTGAAAAAACACGTAACATTTGTCTTAAATGCATTAAAGACGATTCCACCCACAATAATATTTTGTATTGTTTTATTTAAAAAACGAAAATTACCTTCTCCGTTAAAAGTTTGATTTAAGTTAATTTTTTCTGTAAATCTTCGTCCGATGGCGATAATTATAATTAATTAATTCTTGAAGACAAAGTCCTTCCCAAATTAAGGGATCACCATTTATTGTGTTTCGGACATTACATTTTTGGCGACTGACCTTACCTTTTAGGCTACTAGCCGCCAAGCATTCCTTTAAAAACACAAACATATAGCTAATTAAAAATATAAACATTTTCAACAAACAGTTACTGGTGATGTACGGACGTCTTCTATTCTCCATCATACCTTCTTGGGGTTGTTTCGGCTTTTATCTACAACGAAATAGGCGCAGGTAAGGTCAGTCGCCAAAAATGTAATGTCCGGAACACAATAAATGGTGATCCCTTAATTTGGGAAGGACTTTGTCTTCAAGACTTAAAAATTTATAGAAAAAATTAATTAATTAACAAGCTTTAATATATTTTTTCTATTTGTAAAAATTTTTACGTAATTTAAAAGTAATTTTAATATGTATTTTTTACAGCATTATTAATATTATGATTTTGGACGTTGCGGAACGTATTAAATTACTTTCAAAAATGAAAATAATATCAAAAATATCTTGAAATCAAATGATATCCTAAAAAATTGATTATATCCCGGGATCAACCCGGGAAACAAGTCACTTTTTTCCGGGATCTCGGAACAAGCAAAAGACCGGGAAATGAGAAACCCTAGTGTTCACATAGTTAGTGGCTTTTGTGTATCTTTTTTCAATTATTTTACTATATTTAGAATCTGTTTCCTTCACGAACTTTCCACGTATACAATCTTCTCTTATGCCTTTGAAACAAAGTTTGTAATCACCATACTTTGTTCATTGCAAACTCAATTAAAATTTCTCCTATCCTGTTTGTTCTTCCCAATTTATGTTTCCCAATATTTTTTTTTGTTTTGTTTACCAAACAGAGCCTTCATATATTTTTCACTTAATTTATAGTTAATTTTTTAACTTCTTAGTAATATTTACTTAAATTCTAATGTAACATTATTCAAAACATTAGACATACAAAAAACAATAACACAGATGCTACGATCGGACACGAAAATGAAACTATCTATGTATTCAAATAACTATTGTGTATACGTCCACTGTTTATGGTAATCAGATGAGGCGATCAAGGCAGTGTCTTCACCAGAGGAACTAGAAGAGAAAAACCATCTATGATAAATAAATGAATTATAAATTTTATAGTAGTTTATGCCGCAAAATTGTTTATATATTCGAGAATAACCGCTTCGTTATTTAACATATTTTATGAATACATATGCGAGGGTATAAAAGTCGAAGAAATCTTCAAACTAAATAGGTTTCGTGTCCAGCTTTCAGTATTAACTTGAAATATTATTAAATATTTTACAATTAATGCAATAATTTTAGTTAGTATATTGCTGTATTTTAACTATTTGCATAAGTTTAATAATTTATAGTTTGCCAATAAAGTATTTTTCATAAATCAAAAAACAAAGTCGAAAAATTCAATTCTGTGTACGTATTTTACAATATAATCTGTTTGATACTCATTTGTTTTTGAAATAACGCTTTGTAAAAAATTCGCCGATTAAACAAAAAATGGAATATGCGTAACCAATTGCAAGAAGAATGAATGAACTCATCATATCGTTTAATATTAATGGATTATAGGATGATTTTTCTGTGTGTTTCGATGGTGGCATCGTATCACTTGTTAATTTCTTATAAACTCCAGAATCTCTTAAATGTCCAATTCTGAAATTGAAAAAGTATTATCAAAATTCTTAATCATATAACGTATTTTTAACGTACTTTTTTAAATAAGTAAAACGAACATTTACTTATCCAGAATATAATTAAAACTATTCAGTTCATTAGTTTAAAATACTGTTAACTACTTTTAATATCGACTTGAAAATCAGATCATAATTATATAATTCCAAATGATTAGAGAACTCGATAATCGAATTGATAAACACTTAAAAATGTATAATATTATAATTCAATCACTACAGGATATATATATATATTCGAAATAAAGTAGACATTATTTTTATATAAAATAGTAATTTTGGAAACTTTTTGAGTTTGAAGCTTTACATTAAACAACTTTACACATACCGATACAAATACAAGGTAACACATAACTGTGGATACATAGGAGTTTTAACTGTGGATAGGAGCTTTAAGTAATTTTGTTATTTTCGTTCTGCAAATATTTCTTTCGTGAAAATATTGTAAATAATCATCATTTTTAGGATTATTGCATTAATTATGCAAGAGAGCACACTACTTTGAGAAATAAGATGTAATCTTACTTCCTTTACACTCTAGCATTTTGTAAATTGTTTTAGTAGACTACACTTTAAGAAAAAATTTGACTGTTATAAAAATCTAGCAACGAGTTGCTTAACTTTCCCAGACAACATACAAAACCATCTATTAAATTTTAATACTTAAAAATATATAAACGTTATTTTATTATAAAATTGTGGAAAGCTTAAATTTGAGGGTAGAAATAGGTTTTATAAAATTATTTTTAATCAGAATAATAACTTAAATCGCCATTGGGAAAGACCCTATTAGAGATGACACGACAACCTTTATTTTCTCACCCTCTACTTTTAACTATCAAAATTTAGCATCAACCCTCCAATACAAAAATTTCTCTGCAAAATTTAAACACACAAAACTATTAGAAAATTTGTTTTTTATTAAAAAGTATGTTGAAATTTTATATATACATATAAAATTATAAATTATCAGGTATAAATGATTAAAATATATATAGATTTATAAAAACGTAAATTAAAACACTGTTTAAATTTCAAAGGAAATAGGGCATATTTAGCTGATAACATAAAGCATACTATTTTTTGAACGATAATATTCAACTCTGCTGATAAATTTCATATTATCGTTGGTAGATGTTTGAAACAAGTTGCTTTTTTCAAGTTTCCAAAATATACAGTTTCCATACGATGCTGAAAATAATAATAATAAAATTATAAAAATTTGTCATGGAGCATGTTCTAATGAACAGATGTGAACTTACTGCCGATTGCTATTTCATTTTCAAAGGGGTTCCATGAGAAACAAGTAGCCATTTCAATATTATTAAAAGAGTCAAATGTGAAAACGTCAGTCTTTGAATTTCTTAAATCGGTTATAGTAACCTGAAGGTCATAATGATAGCTATTTAGTACATATTTAAAAAAATATAAACTTACATTGTACTTACTTTTTTTCCAAACAGATATGCTATATAATATGGATTAAGAAAAGAACATTTTACTGCTTTTAAAACGTCAGAAAATCTGTTTTTGGTTCTAGCGACTGGCATTCTCATATCATATAGCTGTGCATTATGATCATTATATACTACGAAACACTTCTCCAAAGAATCATGACAAAAACACATCCTTACACGATCGCCTTCAAACCTCACTGATGACTTCTTTTTAAACATAAAATTATTTTTTAATCTAAATAGGAGTTTCTCCGACTGAAAGAAGAGCAAGATATTTTAATAATAATATTAATGGTAATAAAAGTATAATTAAATAAAAAATCCACACTTACTTCTAATGACCATATTTTGCATTCGCCATCAAATTGTACTGTAGATATATACATTGGATTCCAATAATTCCAGTCGCAGAACGTCACGGGACTCCAATCTATTATTGGCTATTAAGAGTTATAAAAAAAACGACAAAACATTTATACTTTGAAATGACATTAGTCGGTTAATCCTTGCTTTGTTCTAACTTCGTCACTTCATTATCCAAGATTTTGGTTAAAATATTTTTTTTATCACTTAATCCGTATAAAAGTGCCGTTTACCAAGGTTACTGATGGTTAAAAACAGATATTACGAAACAAGAAAACTTAAAATTTGGGCCTATTATTTATCCTATTATATTATATTAATTATCTATCCTATTATAATGAAGCGAAATTGAAATTTATTTTTTCAGTTTAAACAGAATAGTTCGAGATATGTCTTCAGCGTGGGTTGAATGTATTAAAAATACAAACCATATTTCTTTTTAAAAATCAAGTGTACTGCATTACTTGTCCATCGCATAAAAAAATGTAACCGGCAACATTTCATTCACCTCATTTTATTGAAGTAATTAGATTTAGCTAAAAACATCTTACTTGTAAAAGTTAGAATTGTAGATTTAGCTTTCAAGTAATAAGTACTGTGATTTATAGAATACGGAGATGTGCAGTAGATAGTTCTTGTATTGCGTATACTAGTGGATAATCATAATGATAAACACAATTGAAAAAATATATATACACACACACAAACACATTATCTGGTAAACTTTAAACACGTATGCAGGTTTTTGCAGCACAGACTCAATGGTAGTGTGGGTACGCATTTTCATAATCCTGTATACATATTTGCCTTTAATTGCACTTATTAATTTCATAAAATTATGAAAGTAAGACTCTTTTCGTAAAAAGAAGTATTTGTAAAAGCATTATTTTTTTAAAAAAAAAAGTATCGTTGCCGTGTCTGAAATCTGGCGAAACATTGCCAGATCTGACAACATTGTTCTGTTACCAGGTAGTGGCTAGAGAACAAAATGCAAGATCAAATGAAGAAAGGAAATTTTAGTCAGCTTTGCACAACGGTAAATAGACTTTATTATCCGGGTAAAACACGAATTGTCTTCTTGATTTATTTATCCATTATTGAATAACGTCAACAGGAATTACTCGAGACTTCGATAAAGCGTGCATTATACAGATAATCTATTAATGTAAACTATCCTAAGTATTTTTGGTAAAACACGTAACAAAGTTGGCATGACACCTCTAAACAACAGTCCTATCTACATTGATCACAAATTAAACTTTGAAAAATACAAAATATTGAAAATAAACAAACTTATTTTACCGAAATGACTATATAAATAGTAACTACATATTTTACTACTCTTACTACTATTTTTTTTTTTTATAAGAGTAACAAGCAAAAATCTAATCTGATTATAAAACTTCAATATTGTAACGTGTAAATAGTTAAAAATTAAAATGTAATGTTTGAAATAATAAGAAAAATATAAGAACCCGTACATACATGTACACGTATGAACTTACCGTTGGCGCTATCCATCGAAGCGTTAAATTAGAATCAGTTTTTTCATAAAGGCATAAATCGTCACCAGCAACCAGTAAATATTCTGGAAAACTTGCTATCACATCGGGAATCCACATACATCTACGAACAACTGATGGATACGCAACGGAATGTAGCAGTTTGAATTGGTCATTATCATCATTATAAGTCAAAACGTTCAACTGAATTTTGAATAATAGAGATAGTATATTAAAAATTATGGATTAACAATTCTAAAGTTTTAAAGAAATTCTACTTACAGTATTACCATTTACACTAGACGATCCAAAAGCGCATTTTTTACTAACTTTAACGTGGCCAGAAATATTTGATGAGATTTTGGAAACTGATAGGCTGCTTAATGTTTTAAAGTCTTGTTTGAAACATGATTCAGAGTTTACTTCTATTAAATTAATTGTATCGTTTAACATGATGTTAGTTTTGTTCACGATATCAATTTTTCAAGCAAGTTCTCGTATAACGATAGCAAAATTAACGATTTAAAACAGATTATTTTATAAAATACTTGCTTAAAATAAATTATTTGCTTCACTCGTAAAAGTAGAAATTAAAATTGAAGACAATTCGTCTTATAACTAATCCTTGCTGTTAAAATTTCGTCACTCTGAACAGCGCGATAAAACAAATTTTTTAATGTAATTTGCATAATGAGCAATAAAGTAGCCGTTATTCTGGACAATTAATTAATAAATTTTAATTTCTAAATAATTTTATTTTAACGCAATATTTTATATATAAATATTTAATGTAATTTAAATTTTAACCGAATATTTTAAAACATAAGAAAATTATACGTTACGTAATTTATATTTATAATGTTTAAAATTGTATCATTAAATACAAATACAATCTTTTAATTCTTTTGACAAATAAACCGAAGAATTTAATGATTGAATTATGGAAAAATACTAACGTTATGTTACACTATGTAAATCATGATGATTGAATTTTCTCTGCTTCGTTAATGGAAAAGTAACAAAACAATTCAAAAATTGCTTGATTTAAAAATATAATAAATGTTGGAGACGGCCAAAAAGTTTAGCAAATAATGTATCTATATTGCTGATAACTACACACATAACTTTAACATAGTTTGTAATATTTGTGAATAGAGTAAATTGTGGAAAATGCTGATAAAAGAAACACATTGACATGTATTGAAAAAGATAATTACAAATAATAGTAAAAAATCTATAATATTGTTTTAAATCTAAGAGTGTACAGGAATCACAAATATAAAATTTCTTTAAAAACTACGATAGTCTTGTTATATCGCGTATGTAGGAATACAAATCAAATAAAGGATATATCAGAAGGCACGATATAACAATAAGTTATTCCATGTAAAAATTTCCTAAGTACTTTATAATGTGCTTTATTTGCGGGACACGATATCTCATAAGTCGCACACATAGGTAAACTGTAATATTGTGGGTTTTTTTCCGTTTCAAAACAATTTTGACTCAAGACAAACCGTGGGAAATCATCATAAAGGTTTTAGGTAGTAACAGGTGACAATAGAGATCATTCTCAAACACCCAAAGCGAGCAGCAATTTCGCATACCACCATTGGAGACTTTTCGAAAAAGTTAAGAGTACAGAATCAATAGAAAACAAAGATCCTTCAAGACATTCTTCACCTCTACCATCTTCAAAATGTATAAAATAATTGAATATTTGGTTTGAATAACTGCGCACCAGAGCAACAATTTCGTGAAACATAATTTGAACAGCTACGAGATCCTATATATTCGCACTGTTGTAAAAATGCTATAATTAATATTATACCAATGAATAAATATTTTTTATTTTAATTCCTTCTGTTATAAACACGGTTGATTATTATTTTAAAAAAAGAAAACATTACAAAACCCCCACTAATTGCAACATTTTAATTTTCTATGGAGTATTGTATACCATGTATTGTACAATAAATAAATTTATCAATAACGAACTCTGCTTCATATCAATTTCGTTCTTATAAAATTTTTTCGATAGTAGTTGTACACATTGTTCGAATATAGTTGTATATTTGAATTTCCACTTTTAATCTATAGGATGCGAAGCATCATCCTGATTCTATGGTTCATTTGGTATTTTCCTATGTACAAATGACATTCTTTATCAAAAATGCATGTACAATTGTCCATATTTAGTTCAAATTATATTAATTTATAAATACTGAAACATTGGACAGGTTTCAAAAGGAAATTATCATGCCACAATTAAATGCAAATTAAGTCTTAATATTAATTGTTTTTCATATGTGAAAATTATTAATTTAAATAACTATTGCTGCTTATTAGCAAAAAACTATATACAAAAAGGATAATAAATAAATAATAAATATACAAAAAGGATTAAGTGGCAAATAATGTTGCGATGGAATGTTTACAAACACAACTGTAAATCGTGTGATTTTTTCTGCAAGAAATTTCATTATAGGTTAAAATTTTCCGTGCGATAAGAAAAAAGTTGAAAATAATCACTGTTTTAAGCACTGTGGATGATAAACTAGTGATCGAAATTAGCCCAGTAAATTATTTGGAAAGTCTTATTCAAAATGATATAACCAAACTTTTTATTACAATTTTCTCACCAATTCAATCGAAACATTACACTAAAATCTTCGTTTTCTAATTATTTTTATTTAAATATTGTCATGTATTGTTGCAACTATTTGGGCATGAGCTTCTAGGCTATATTGCCCCGTGGTAAAGTGTCACGAAATTGTCATGTAATAGTAGTTGTATGCGTTTATGATGGTTGTTATGTGGGGAATAAAGTTCACTGAGAGGTCTTTTAAGGGTAACTGACCTCTATTCAGGCGTTACAAACGTAAAAAAACTCGGAAAATTTCACATGGCCAGCCCGTCCTGTCGAGGCGCGAACCCACGACCGAACTCCCAGTTTCCAGGGAAAAGACCGCTTGGCCACTGTTGAGCCCTTTTATTTAAATTACAAAAAAAGCTGTCCTAAAAGGGAGTAATTCCTTATATTGTCTTATGAGCATTAATGTAAGTAATGTAAGAATTTTCATAAATTAATATAAATAAAATTTTGAAATATTTTAAAATCTAGATAATTTAGACTGCAATTAGAAAAGTAAGCAAACCAACGACAATTTGTTTGCCATTGGTTTGAGTTTATAAACTCTTTCCAACTAAAAGCAATTTGCCGAAAATTCTATTTTATTAAAACTGAAATTAATTTAAATGTATTTTTTCGAAATATAAATAAGTTGTTACTGCATAATTTATTGAGTTTAATAATTTAAAAAAATTAAAATACCTAAATAATTAGAACTTATTTTTTGTGTTACATTTTAGTGTTTATAAAACATTTAATAACAATTTGTTAAGAATCATATATAAAAATTATATTTCAGAAAAAATTAATGAAAAATATACATTTCAATTAAATATCCAATCATAAATTATATTTAAAAACTTATAAGAATTCTTCACCTTATAAGAATGCAAATCAGTTTTACTCGACATCCATTAAACTCCTATCAGAAGAAAGTTTATAAGTATTACAAGCCCATCTTTCTGAAATTTTACAAGTTTTTACTCCAAATTTATTACATTTTTTAAAGAAAAAATAAATATATTAAATTTAAAAATGAATGTTGCTTCGAAAAGTTCACTACCAAATGACGAAGAAAGCACTAGTTCCGATAAAAAAAGAAGAAAAATTGATTTTAGTAGTTTTCGTGTAGTTGAGAGTATTGAACTACGTCGTTTCTACAATGAAACTGAAAAGGAAGCAAATGTAAATGTATTAGATAGCATTTACGTGCCGTGTGTTACGAGTGAACTCAGCTGTAATTTAAGAAATGACGTTAAATGTACTTTCGGAGTTACTGATGGAGAAATGAATGCCGTATGTAATCAATTTACGATATCTTTCTTTTACCCATTAACAGAAATTTTGGTGTATAATTATGAATTATTTCTTTGATAAAATGTGTAGATTGAAACCATACATTGTGACAATGAAATGAAACTAAGTCACTTGTATACGTTTGAGAAACCTGCTGAAAAATGTAATGCTTCATGGATTCCAGATATACATGGAAATCTTCCTGAATATCTTCTGGCTGCTAGTGATAATTTATATCTGTATGAAGATGTAAATTCTAGTTTAATTCTCAGAGGATTTTTTGGAAACGTAAGTAATTTCAAAAATTTGATATATTTTATATTTATAGCTTTACTTTTTGCATCTTTTACCGTTATAAATCAACGTACTTACTATATATATAAAGACAAGAGGAGACATAAATTTAGAAATGAAAATTTTACAAGATAATTTTCATGGTAGTTGTTACATCAGATTTAGTTTCATCTCTTGCTTCAAAGATTAGTTATTCAAAATAACTTATAATTTTTAAATATTTATAATTATTTAATTAAGATATTATTATGTATAATTAGCGAAATTCAAATATATGTAGTATGTATGTAGTTTACTATTTGCTATAGTATGCTATAATATACCGAGTAGTTATAAAATAAGTATAGTAAAACCTGTCTATAGTGACCACCCACGGTTCCTTCAAAAATTGGTTTTTTAGACAGATTGTCATCCAATACACGTGGTCCAATACACATTTCTGTACGTATTTTGAGAACTTTTTAGCCATTTCTACTAAGCAAAAGTGGAGGTGAGCAAAAATATGCGATTTTTTTCAATGATAGAGCTATATTGGTATTTATTTTATTCCTATCGGATAAATCGATTTAGAAGAGTCGTCGTGATTTTATAAGACAGATTTAATACCAATATTATAAACATTAATACAATACTCGCATTTTCTCCATTATAATGCAAACTTTTTTTCCGACTTAATTCAACTTGGTTCTTTTCGTTCGCTCCTTTAGTTACGTGTATTACGTTATCGACATACTCTTGTTCGAACCGACCCGGGCCATTAGTCTCGAGTTTTTCGTGTTGTACTCGAATTGACGTCATTGAACTTACTCGTGTTACTATGACTCACATAATTGGTAGTCTCGAGTTACACCCATCGAGAGAATTCGAAAGGCGAGCGAAAATACGTCATATTCACTTGGTTACGTATGCCCTTAAGCATGATGGGATTATTTACAATGCGTCTGGGTTTGCGACTATAATGATTCGTCCAATCAACTTAACTGTAACAAGTTGTAAACAAATCAACGTGAATTGAGCGGCTCACTTGCCAAATCGATTAACTTCACAAAACAAAAAGAATAAAAATTCATGATTATTTTTTAAAATTTCCTTTAAACTTTTTTAAATTTAAAGAAACATTGAAGAATGTATTTTTATATATCGTTATATTTTTTAATATAACGATATATGAAATTAGTTACGTAAAAAATTTGAAAATAATGACTATTAAGGATTTACAAATCAAGTTAGTCGATTTGGCCTGTAAACGGCCTCAATTATTACAAAGAATTGCCTTTATCCCTTGGTTTAATTAAGTTAATTAAATATCTACTAATGTGAGGTAGATAACAAGGATTTATCACACCAGTGATAATACGCACAAACATTCAGGTATCAATGTAGTACTGTACATTTAATAAAACAAAAGGGGGGTACTGTACATTAAAAACCCGATTAGATGAGTAATTAACATGAAATAACCAAAAGGCATTTCGGACTATCGGAATAGTCCCTCTTCAGTTCTTATTACGCCCAATATAAAAAGGTTATATAATACTGAAAATTATACAAGACAAACAAACTGCTGTAAAAGTATGATCAGTGAACATTAAATGGGTGTAGAGGAGACAGACATATGCCCTTAATAATTTATAATAATAATAACATAAATTATATTATATAATTGATCAAAAAATTCGTTGTCTTTTTAAACAACGTCTTTCATCTCTTTCTAATGCTTCGATTGCGATAAAAATAGTATATTTGTCAGCCATTTTCACTTTCGTGTAGTGATCTCACATGCTCGACTCAATGTGAGTAGCAATTTACATGGTGGGATAGAAGAGCACGTAAGTTATAACTCGAGACTACCGATTTGACGTCAAAGTGTGAGATGGTACCACGTGACACCTTCAACGCGTTGGGAGTTGTAACACGAAAAACTCGAGATTAAGGGCCCTGAGGTGGGTTCGAACAAAAGTTTAGACTAATTCATTATATTAGGAGGGGGAAACGTTGTTGAGATGGGTTCGAACAATAGTTTAGACTAGATAAATTCGCGGAAGTGGTCGCTTATTACAGTTGTTGTATGTTGTTTCGGATCAAAAATCGATGCCCGCGGTCGCGTTACACAGGTGGTCGTTTAATACGGTAACTTATACGAAGACTATATATATAAACTATTCCCTGACAGAAATTTTTCGCCCGTTTTGACAGGTGCCTGTCGAATGCAGGTGGTTTTCTAAGCAGTTTTCACTTTATATTAGTAGCTTAAAGGAATATCCCAAATAAAACCTACATTGATACATTTACAATTTAAGAAGAGGAAAGAAGGGATTTAGAAAAAATTGCCGATAGAAGGCGCTACGATGCTTGGCGCTTCAATCACTATTGTAATGAAATGTGTTACAGTCAGTGGCGTAGCGTAGTGGGGGCGGCAGGGGCGGCACTTTTAGGGGGCGGCAAAATTTCACAATAAATACACAATACACATTACACCTATACAATACACAATAATGATGATTGTTCTTTGCCGAAAAGTTCTTTAGAATTACTGTATATTTTAGTCTTTTGAATTGAGATACCTATATAAGGGGGCGGCAAAATTTTCCTCCGCCCCGGGCGGCTGACACCCATGCTACGCCACTGGTTATAGTGGAGGTGTCTCAAACCTAAATGCTTTAATTACAAGATAGCATAACACATCTCTTTTGATGGGTTACATAACACTCGTTGTGCAGAGCCTAGAATATCAATATGTACAGTAGTCCAGCACAATGGAAATACCAATATTGTAGAAGCTGGACTGGATGGTCAACGCCAGGCAACAGCGTAATCACATTAACTATATTTTTCAATAAATTCCGGTGTGTCATCGGATTTTGCACCTTAATTCTTTCTTTTTGTAATACGCATTACATTTCAAACTGTACAGCACCCTCTATTGACAAATGTTTTCTTATTCCATTCTTTTTCCCCTTCTTAAATAGTAAGTTTACCAATTTCGGTTTCATTTAGGTTATTCTTTCAAGCTACCTACAGCTTCAAATAGACACTTTATAACTACTTGGAATATTATAATTTATTGATTTAATGCATTTATTTTCATATGTGCACTTGTAATGGCAAGAAATTATTCTTTATTTCTTAATATTATCTCTGTTTTGAAAAAGAATTTATAATTTTGTTTAAGATTTTCATCACATTTTCAACAATTCACATCTCAGGAGAAAGTATCGATGAGCCATATTTACGAATTATTATTCTGCAACTATAGTGCTTCAGAGATTTTCCATATATAGTAGATAAATGGCAAACACACCTTTCACAGGGCCAATTTTACATCGATAACAAAACAATATTCTTGTTTATTATTTTGAAACGTTGCTGTATTACTTTTACAGGTTCAACGAAATAATCCAATAATTTCATGTGGATGGTGTACTCATGATCCTCAGTATGTAGGCAGTGTGCAGCAGAATGGTGATTGTAGTATATGGTCACTTGATGTAAGTTGTTTCTTATATATTTGAATGGATTATAAAATTCCCATTTCAAATGTATTTTCATTTATTTACAACAGAGAAAAGACGAAGTCATTATTTTCGACCTTCAACATTTTTATAATTCAAATTGGAGTAATGTTGATACTAATGTAGGAATGTGTTTTTTTCAAGGTAGTTTCAAGCATTGCTTTATGACGTATAATGGCAACACATTGAATTTTGTAAATGATATAAGATGTCCTGCAAATTCTTGTGTACACAATTTCGAGAATCCAATTTTTACGGTCAAAAGCTCGCTTCTTCGACCTTGGCTTGTTGCATGTGCCGAAAGAAAAAATGTAAATTAATTTAAATATATTTAATGTTATTTACAATTAACGTTTTATTCTAAATTTTCCAGGTGTCAATTATAGACGTTAGATTTCCAAATCAAGTATGTTCCTCAATGTCTTCCTTTGATCCATATGATAATGCAACTTGCTTTTCGTGGTCATTGCATGGCGAGATTGCAATTGGAAGTATGAGCAATTTTATAAATGTTTTATTTATTGACCTTTCTAAAAATCAAAGCTAATATGGGAATGTATATTTTTAAACAGCCGAAGAAGGAAAATTTATATTTTGGAGTCCAGAAAAAAATGAAATTCAAAAGGTCTACGACATCAATTTCGGATATATATACTCCATGGAATATCATCGCAGTGCAGCAGACATTTTGTTTGTTTGCCATTAATGTTTCTAATACCTATTTTATTCTAAAATGTAACTGTAATTTCATATCCTTCCATAATGTTTTGAAACTTTTTACTGAAAAATTATCTTTTATTGACGTTATATGTATTAACTTTGTAAAAACTCTTTTATATGTTTTTACTATTACTTTGTAAAAACTCTTTTATATGTATTTAACTTTGTAAAAACTTTTTTATGTATTTTATAATGATATATTAGCACAGCTTTTTGATACCCTTCTATGTTAAAAGGAACTTTTGAGGGTTTTAATCGAAATTTTTTCAGAAATACTTTTACATAAATTTGTTTTCGAACCATATTACTGTGTTACGTGTATAGATATTTGAATTTTCAATGTGTTCATTATTAACTATTTTCGACATAATTTCAGATAATAACGGAAACTGTAGTTACAACTTTTGTCGCCTTCTGAAATAAATGACTTTTTTAAAATATAGTTTTACATTAAGAATTTTTAAACTCTTGAGAAAAACTATAAGACATCCTGTATGACTGTGGTAAAAATATAATAAAATATTTATTCAATTATTAATATAATAATTTCTTTGTTATATAATTCAGTCGTTTTATAGATTTTAAAATATGATTGTGTGATTTAAGAAAACTAATACTTGTTTATTGCTGCACTAGGTGCTACTTATAGTAAAAATATCTGCAATTACAACTAAGTCTAACTTAATCAGAATTAGCATGTATATAAACTTATGAACCATTATACAAGAATCGCTTATTGTAATCAAAAATTCTATTATTAATAGCATAATAAATATAAGTTTCAAGTTAGTTACACGATTATCACCGATAGGTATAAATTGATAGTATTCATTTTTAAATATTTTAAACAGTTAAGTCATACTGTGTGTGTGGTTAGTTAATTAAACAAGAAATTATTAATATAAAATTATAAAATTTTTCAGATAACAATTAAATGAGTTAGGAAACCAATAACATAATTTGTTTTATATAAAAGAAAAAACGCCATTGGATTACATTCTTAACCTTATGTCAACTGGAAGCACTTTTTATTGATAACTTTAACCCTTTCCTGGCGGCGATCAACAGAACATTTTTGACTAGAATTCGTCATGCGACGCATTTTTTGCATTTTTTGGATAATTTTAAATCGCGATATTTCGCTTCAAATTCGTGCTATGTTTAATCTGATTTTTGTGTTTGATTAAAAATTTTACAGTTTACGATTGTTTAATTTATAGTTTAATACAAATTTAAAATATTAAAATTTGGAGTTTACGACAAAAAAAAAAAAAAAAAAAAATTCATTTACAGAGAATCGCTGAACTTTGTGCATCTAGTAGGTAGACACATCTATCTTTTTTTAAACAAAATAAACCCCATCTCTCTAGCTAGAGCGGGGAGTTATTGCCATTATTTACACTATGTCTGTAATTACTTAGCAAGGAGTCCATTGTTATCGTAAAGCGACACGTTCAAGTTTATCATCATATATTTGTGCTTAAAATAGTAAATATTTGACACTTTTTATATATTTTTTCAATGCTTTATACAATAATACACTAAAATAAGCGATTAGTTAATTCTTTCCTGCAATTACGCAATATCCGGAAGTAATGAGTTTCCCGGTAAATTTTTCAGCTAGACGCTTTTGATAAGAAATCTTCTTGTCTAAGTAAAGTCAAATAACATGAAATCTAGTAGAATTATGGCCCTAAAAAATATATAGCTATTTTTTAACGTTTGTTTACATTCTGACTTTAATCACGTGGACTGGATCTTCGCGGAAAAATCCCGACCAGATGGGTCTAAAAAAACTCTCATTCGTTGAAGTTGATTCATTCATAATATAAATTACCAATTAGAGCGTAATAGGCGTAGAAACAAAAATTTTAAAGCCCATTAACAGCAAGTAGATCTCCCATAAACTTACTATAGGGAGGTCGAGTTTCCCGGCAATATTTATTGCTAGAAAGTTTTAAAAAGATATTTATTCGCTTAAATATTATCGAATTAGCTAATTTAATGTCTAAGTGCATTAAATTAGTTAATTAGAGCTAAAAAAACGATTTAAAAAGCGAATTTATTGCGATTTTTTACATTTTACTTGGAAGGTTGGAGGCGAGGCTTTACGGGGCAGGTTTTTCCTTTCACAAGTCTGTGATTAGTTCAACTGTTTAAACTATCCTACAGATTATTTACTTTCTTCACCTCAAAACATAGACATTTTTACTTTTTTCCAATAATTAATAATGTAAATTTATTTATTTAACAAAATCTCACAATCGATGACGTCATATACAATTTTAGCTATGTGCTGATGTGTGATAGAGTTTCTTAACCACAGATAATTTATTTAATAAAGAAATATTTTTCACAACTAAAGACAATTTTAAAAAGAATAATTTTGTTAAGATTGAAGTTTTTATATCGTAGTCGAATTGAAAATTATTGGACTTCCTAACAGTGTTCTTAACTTCTCTGCGCCTGCACCACACCGGCTATCTATGGTCCCGCATATGAAACCAAAACCCAATCTTGATATACTACAGATTTGATGTTATAAAAAAAAATTGATTTATGTTCCCTTGTTAGTGGGAGACCTCAGAGAGTTTTTTTTTTTGCCCATGGGATATTGCGTCATAAGATATGTGGAATAATGTATTAATAAGTATGTATCCCATATTCAGTAATAAGAATGTGGCATAATTAAATGTTTTCTATTCAGAGCGCTCTGTAATAGTAACGAATAATCAGATTGTGTAGTCTGTATAAGAAGGTTGATTCCAAAGCAAGCGAAAGAGCTTTTCGTGAAACATATTAAATTCAGATACTTTTCTTAGGGGACCAATACAAGAAATGACGTGAAATAAAACAAGAAAAACACTACGGAAAGTTATTTATTTGTTTTACGTCAGTCTTGTACACAGGCTGGATAATGATGATTGTATTGTTGCTCAATGTGTGCTCCACTTTTTAAATTTAAATCATATTATCAAATTAAATTATTAAAACGACGATAAGCAGTGTGTTTCACCTAACCGTTGAGATCAGGTGTTATGCGCAACAGCTCTTCACTCATATACAATGGGTGAACGGTTAACAAACATAATCCGTTCCAAGACTTTGTTTGCTATCCGAATTGTTCGTTAACCGATTATCGATTAACCATAGATTTTTATGGAAATTTAATTAATTCGTTCTGGAGAACCGCAAAAATGAAAATATATATACTTTCTTACTACGTTTATTTATATGCAATAATATGAAAACACATATCTACACTGTCTTGCATTTTTATTAGTCATGTTTTTTCCGTTTGAGAGAATTAAAGGATCTGTCTAATGTCGATTGCTTTTCTTTCTTCGGGATTTTTCAGAAGTAATTAATAGCGTTATAATCATATTATAGATAGTAATTAATAGCGTTTAATATCAGATATCGGCATTATCCTCTTTTTCAGAATAAACTGCAACTTCAGTAACTGCATCATGCCAGGTTGTGCAAATTGGGCAAGGATACAAACGAGTTCTAAGTCTGCAAGTATGAAGTTTTTCTTCATAAACCTGATTATTAAAGCCGAACGAGCTGCCGAATTATCGGGCTAAAAGCTTCATACCGCTATTAAAGCAGCCGAGGTAAACAAATCAAGAATAGTTGAGAGCAAAAGAAGCACTGCAACGCATCTAGAAAACGAACTAGAAATTTTATACGCTACGGGTGAAAAATCACGTAACATTTGTCTTTTGTTAAATGCATTAAACACGATTTCACCCGCATCCATTGAATAGGAAAGGGCATTTTCAGTAGCGGAACTTTTCATTATTAAAATAATAACTAGATGGAGTGATCGGAGTATTGACCATCTTTGGTTTTCAAAATCTTATAAATATTTACAATAATATTTTGTATTATGTTTTATTTAAAAAACGAATATTATCTTCTATGTTAGAAGTTTGATTTAAGTTCAGTTTTTCTTCAAATTTTCAACTCAAATTAATGGCATTTTTTTTGTAAGCAGTTTCCAACAAACTTTAATAAATTTTTTCTATTTGTAAAAATTTCTACGTAATTAACAGGTAATTTTTGTATTTTGCACAGCATTGTTAATATTATGATTTTGAAGATTGAGGGACGTATTAAACTACTTTTAAAATAAAAAATTAATTATATCATTCGATTTCAAGATACTTTTTATATTTTAAAAATAATTTATTTTATTTATTTATATATTTATAACGCACACTGGATACACTCCTTGATGCGGGTTGCAAAACCATCTCCCAAAAACAAAACACTTAGATACAATGAACATAAGATCAAACAAAATTATATATTATTACAATAATAAATTAAATTAATAGCAATTTAGATAAATAGTAAGGTTTAAAAAATAAATGCAATAATTAGTTAAAGTTTAAAGTTAAAGTTTGGGAGCATCTGTCAATAAAATACAAAAAACCAATAAAACAATCAACCAAAAAAATAATATAATAAAATAAAAAAAGCAAATTGCTTACCTATAAAAAAGCAATAAGTTAGTAACGAAGACACAGCGCTGACAGATGCTGTCAAACAACACCAGCAGTAAGGCCAAATTTATAGTAGAGGAATCACGCCTCCTAAGAAAATGATCAAAAATATTATCCAATTTTAAGAAATAAAGACCTGGTAAGAACTTCGCAACCAAAAATTTCAACACGTAACACTTTAGACGCCCACGTTTAGCCCAAATATGCCAGGCATCCACAATTTCGTTCTCAACACAAAAGTTACACGATTCTCTCGTATAATTATTTAAAAAGTTCAGTGAATTACACCTAGCCTGTATAAATAAAGACAAAATATTAAGGAAAACATCTTGATTATATAAAGAATTATCAAAAAAAGTGGCATTTAAATCCTTATACCAACAATTATATACGCTATTATTTATTTTTCCATTTATATTGTGTAAAAATTTATCAAAAATGTTAACGAGGAGAAGAGACCAGTCTATTAAATTCAAATCATTATTAATAATATTAATACCATGATTATTACAGGTATCAATAAAATGACGTGTCTAATTTATAGACTTTTTGTTAAGTATAAATTTCAGACAAACTTTACTCAGACGATAATCATCAAGATAAGAAATTCCGATAATCCAATTTCTTATCCTACTAAATATTATAAATTTTATAGCGGTCAAAGCACATTCTATCATAATTAAATAACCTGGTGTACAGCAAGGTAGATAAATTAAGTTTTTAATGAGTTCAGTCTGTATACCATCACCATTGGTCGAGTTAAAACCCCAAATCTCTGAAGCATATAACAAAAAAGGCAAAACCACAGTTTTCAATAAACGTAAATAATCAATCAAATTACATAATTTGGCAGATTTCCCTAATTGAATAATTTTATTCATCAATAATCTAGCATGATTTCTCTTATTCATGTAATGCGTACGGAATAAACCATTAGACGAAAATGTAACACCCAAATATTTGTAGTTAGAGATAAGTTGAATTGGAGAACCCTTAAACCACCATTTATTCGCCCTGGCACTCTTACCTCGTCTTCGAAAAACAACAATCTTAGACTTATTCAAATTCAATTTCAAACCATTTTCATATAAATAAATTGTCAATTTATCAATCAATCTTTGAAGTCCAACCACAGAGTCAGATAAAATTACAATATCATCTGCGTAAGCTGGTATTTTAATTTGGAAACCATCTATTTCTACACCATCACCGGAAGAGTTAATACCACCAAAGAGATCGATCAAAAAAATACTAAACAAGATTGGGCTCCAAATACAGCCCTGCTTAACACCAGTCTTAGAGAACATTAATGGCGAACAGTTACCTCTAACTCTTACCATAAGCGAGGAGTTTTCATACAATGCAACGAGTAAGGATAGAAATTTATAACTGAAACTATAACGCAACATCTTTGATTACACAAATTCCTACAAACTCTGTCAAACGCAGAAGATAAATGGACAAAAAATGCATACACCTTCCTACGTTTCCGTAAAAAAGTTTTCTGAATAACCGTATACAAGACAAAAATATTATCCAATGTGGAATAACTAGCCCGGAAACCTGCCTGATTTTCATGCAGTACATTTTTAACTTCTAACCATCGAGTCAATCTTCTATACAGAATAATACAAAACAATTTCGAAACACAAGGTGATAACCAGATGCCATTATAATTACTAGGAACATCCTTCCTACCATTCATAAAAATCGTAATTAAAATACTCGTCTTCCAAGACTCCGGTATTATCCCAGAATCAAAAATCATTGAGAAAAGACTCAGAAGATGTAGTTTCAACGTCTCAAAATTCCATTGGGATCCCGTCAAAACCTGAGGCTTTATTTGGCTTATATCTCCTCAAAGCATCATTAAGCTCACTTGGAGAAAATTCATGGTCCAAAAGTTCATCATACCAATTCCTACAATAATTAAAAATTGAAATAACCGCAAAATAAGGGTCCAAGGAACCAAATAAATTAAAAAATGTGATGAAACTAATCATCAACAGAAATAAAGCTGAAATTACAGGACTTGGCCTGCTTAACATGTCGGAAATAATTCCAAAAACGTCTATTATCTTTCTTAAAACAATTCTGAATTTTACCAGCAAATGATTTTTTTTTTTTTTTGCAAGCAAAACCGCTTCACCAAACTTCTTAACATAACAAAACGCAAACGATCAGTAGAATCATTACTCTTTCTAAAAGATCTTCAGGCTCTATTCCTAGCGCTAATTAACATCCTACACTCCGAATCGAACCATGAAAAAGAATTCTTATGTCTCCTGATATTAAATCCCTACTTACAAGCCAAACTAAAAAGACAATTACTCAGGTCATCCATTGAATCAAACTTATTCGAGATACATATTTCCTCCATAGCCAACATTAATTCACTCTTTCTAGATTCGTCCCAAAAAAATTTATTAATCCTCCGTCTCTTCTCTAAAGAGACCGTCTATCATTGCCACAAGCTAGTCGTAAAATCAAAGGGGGTCGGAATCCAAAAACTTATACATCGTAAGAAAGAGAACATCTTTCCAAATTAACCGAGAAACTATCACCAAATCAATAACAGAAGAACCACGACTAGAGATAAACGAATATTCACCCTCTTCATCTCTTAAACATCTCCCATTAACAATAATCATATTTAAATCATCACATAAATGAAGCAACTTTCTACCACAAGAATCAATCACCAAGTCTTTCGAATTCCTATGCAAAGGACAAACAATATCAAAAAAATTGCAAAATGCGTCAGAAATTATATTCTCTAATCCAATCCTAGCATTAAAGTCACCAGCAATCAATATATTCCTATTATCTAATATCAAACCAGTTAAAGTATCAAAAATAGACTGCCAGTCATTTTCCCGAAAAAAAAACAAAACATACCAAAATATACCAAGTTCGGCGCCAAATTTGACAAGTATTAGAAACTCGTCTTGATAAACAACAACACAGGGGAAAGAGGATCTTAATGCTAATAACCAGCCTGCACAATAACGACCTTTTTTCGCATGCAACTTAAAAGCCTTTCCAAAATGGGGATTATAACCTTGCAGACAATCAGTTACGTCCGAATTTCTATTAGTAGAACCATACCAAGTTTCAGAAAGAAATATAATATCATACTGCAATAAATACTTCCAGAAAAACTCAGGTTTATTAAATAAAGCAGCACAATTCCAAATTAAAAAAGAAGTACGAAAGAAGAAAAAAAAGTAAAAAAGTAAAAGAAGTTATTAAAAAGAATTCGGCAATTGCTAAGATGAAGCAGGCTTAACCTGGTTACAGTCAACATCGTAAAAGTACTTCGTTCCATCAATAATAATTTTATCAAACTATTTTTACCATTCTCGCTCCAAAAAGTTTTGATTGTTTACCGAAATCCCGAAGCTTAAATCTAATATTTCTCAATCTAGGAGAAAAGTCATAATTTACATAGACACCATCCGGTTTTAATTCCAAAATTCGTTTCTCAAAATTCAGTTTTTCATAATAATCAACAAAAGTACAAATAATTAATCTAGGGGAACTAGCCTTTTTCTTTCCCACTCTCATTGCAATACCAATCTTAATGTCGGGCATCTATAAGACTCGCGTAGCAAATTCAACTATTTTATCGTTCGTTTCTGGAGATGATTCATCCCGGACCTCCTCTAAACCGGAAATGACAACATTATTTATTCGACGTTGGTTATCCAAAAAGTTAAGTTCACGAGTAATATCATTGACCTTTTTCGTAACATTACTTTGATCGCTTAAAGTATAATTTTTATCAGCCAATTTTTATAATATTTCTAATCTATTATCTAAGTCAGCCAAACCCCCCAAATTTTTTAACCATTCGAATACATAATTTAATCTAGAAATAAGTTCGTCGACCTTAGAATTAATGGAGAAACGTAAACGCAACAGAACACGTATACCCTCTTCGAGGTTGAAATTTTCTCCTTCCAGAAGATATGAAAATTTTTCCTCCTCGCGACTCTTCAAAGATTTCTTTTTACTACTAGTCTCTCCTTCCTTGAAGCTCGGTAAATACGACTTTCTTTTCGGATTAACTGCCATAATAGTAAAGACTTACCTATAAAAAAAAAATAAGTTAGTAACGAAGACACAACACTGACAGATGCTCCCCTTTTAAAAATAATTAATTATATCCCGGGAGTCCCGTGAATCAGGTCACTTTCTTCTCGAAATCCCGGAAGAAGCAAAAGACTGGGAAATGAGAAACCCTAGACGCACTGAGTGATATGTGGCCTGAAAACTAAATATTCCTCACACTGTGTAGAAAATCATCTGGAACTACTACACATGAAACAGATACGTAAAAAAATTAATTAATTATATGATACTTTACCGCCCATTACACACTAAGCAAGGCGATAATTAATTGATATATTTTTTAAAGTCTATACATAAAGTAATCAGTATTCAGATAAAATTTTGTATAATAATAATAAAAGTTAATTAATTGAACTTGTAGTTGTTAGAAAACAATTCAAATCAATTTAATTTTCATATTATATAATGTAGACAGAGTTTCAATATTTAAATTTCATATTTTTTCGATCCTTCTAATCCTATGTACTGTAATTAATGACGATTATTCCAGGGATACCATAGCTCTCGGGAAATAATTAAGGCAATATTGTAAAGAAATGCGATTAAAAAGAGCTAAGATTCTGAAATTACGATATAACCAATTAATAATCACTTATAGACGATATTATACACGATAAAACACTTGCATGTAATTACAATGGTGAAATCTTCCAGACAGTGGTGAACAATGTTTTTTAAAAATATAGTTCATATTCACAAACAACATGATAACATAAATGGCAAGGATGACTAGTATGAAGTCCGGTATCTGAATAAAGATGATAATACAAGGTTCAGTGAAAAAGTTCCGGAAATTATGATCCTGCACTGTAGTAGCACGAGATTTGGCAACGTATAACTAACCACCTTCAAAGTAGACCCATTCCGTACAGACACACTTTTTTCATCGATCCTATCATTGTTCAAAGCAGGCGTGGAATGATTCCTTCGGAATTTTCTGAAGTTAAACCCTTGTGTTTGATATCATGCCCTCCCTCCTTGTATATCGCGTCCATTTGCAGCCCATTTTGAGAGTAGAGAACAGTCAAAAGTCATGTCTTTCTCGATGTGTTTCTCGATGCTTTGTCGTGATGGAGAAACCACTGTCCACGTATTATCACCGTAAAAATTGCAGCAAGGCCGACAGTATCTCTGCAGCAGTTTTCTTCAATTTGCACATGAAGTTGAAGTTTGCAAACTGTTCGAACTGATAAGCACTCACTCCCAAAAAAGACGCTGCAGTAACGACTGTGCAAGTCTAAACTTGCACAGTTGTTACTGTATACATTATCACACTGCGAATAGACATGCTGAGCTTCCCGCCACAGCAATGCACAGCATTATCTAATATCAGTTCTCTAACTGTAGGTAAATTCCAGGAACTTTTTTACTGCCCCCTGTATGAAATTTTTTATAATAATACAGGTTTACATAATAAATATCGTTTCCGTAACTTCTGGAAGTTGATATATAATATGCGTATGTTTTGTCAGATGGTAAAGACTACATATAATACCAACTACATCAGAATAAAACTAATGATTCAGCAATTGTTAAAAAATTACGAATGGAATTAAACTTAGAATGATTGTTCAATTCAAAGAAATAACAAATTGTTTTCTTCTATATATAGGCAAAATATAAAATTAATTTCCTACAAAATATTTTAAAGTATATTTAATTACATATAAAAAGAATTTTGTATTTTTAAGATAAAATAATACAGAAAAATAGAATTTTTTTAGCATTTATAATCGACAATTTAGCATTTTCATATCTCTGCTATATAATTTAAAAATGGATATAAGTTGGTTGTCTGTTTTGAAATTAATGAATATTTGAAATTAAAAGCTAAAAGAAATTATTTTTGCCGGTCCAAAACACAAGAATAGAATAGTACAGCTGATTAGTTCATTGATTTTAATCTTCAATTTGCAAAGTATTTACAAATAAGCTCGAAAACCCAAAAACATAAAATAAAATATCGTTTAGAATGAATAATATAATCGTCATAAGCTCAATACGAGTTTTGAGTGCTGCACGGCATTCTCGAAAACTTTAACTAGGTATGTGAAATTATCTATATTTTTCCTTATATATTATAAAATAATTTAGATAATTTTCTTATTTTAAATTAAATTAATTGAAATTAATAAGTTTTAATTTTCTGGTAAATTTGTTGATTTATACACTGAAGACGAGTCAAGATATGGCCACTAAACTGCTGTTTGTGCTGTTCCTTGCAAGCACTTTGTTTACTGGTGAAACATTTGCTGGTAAGTTATATTTTTATACAATAAACATAAAATAAATCTTAAATTTCAACTTATAACAAACAATTTTATAATATATTCATCTGTTTCATCTATTTATTTATATATGTTTTTTTAACCTAGAAATTCTTAAATGTTTTTAAAATTTTTCAGAAAAATTTACTATTTTCTTCAGTTTTAAATGCTTTTACTTAATTCTTGTTATGTACACAAACTTACATAAAATAGATGAATAGTAGAAAAGTATAGTTTAATACTAACGTTTGGTAGCACTATGAATTGAAGTAGATGTTAAATTGTATTCTTTAGAAATTTAAATATATGATATATTGTACGTCATAGACACCATCTTATTATGACGATTTTTTGCGGCCCCGGGCCGGGTACTAAATATTAAAATAAAGACATGCAAATATTGCTCATAACTACTGTATTTATTTGCAAGCAAGAAATATATAAATATAAATACATATATAAAACACTAGTTTTTGGACTTGTATACAAATATTCGTGAAAGTAAATTACGCGTTAAGAGACAGATGTGCTCGTTTTTTGCAACGAAACAATTTTAATCTAGGTGCAATATTTGACACAGCTAAACGTAAAACAACTTTAGCATTTTTCAACGTTTTGAAAAAGAGCCGCAAGATCAAACATTTGTTTAATTAAAAATACAATAACTTTTTCTTTTAATAACAATAATTTTTTTAAACTTTACCCGCTGGCAATCACCTTACTTCTGCATGTAATAATAACTTTTTGTATTAGGAGTCCATGTCTTTATAATGAATTGAAAATAAACGGCTGTTAAGAGCACGGCTTTTAATCAAGTTTATAATTTTGACAGAATCCTGAAGCACATAATTTAATTCCGTTGATAATTTTTTTGCTGTAATGGCCTCTCGATGTATCACGCAGGGTGTAAAAGTTACATGATTAGCAGCGGCTTTTTGAAATTATTTAAAACCGATGTTCTCTCCTATCATTGCTTTTGCACTATGTGTGCATATTCCAAATGCAATTTTTTCATTCTATATCATCAGTTTTAAAATGTTCATTAACTTTCCTATATACGTTTTCTCCCCTGGTATGTTTATCCAAAGAACGACAAAATAACGAATCTTCATTGGTGTTTTTTTGTTTATAAAAGTGTCTGACGTATCCTATACAGTAATTCCTCGGTTTTCGTTGATTTCGGATATCGTCAGATTTTTTTCGCAAACAATTGTTTCGGTTTTCGTCGGCGTGCTGAAGTGACCTCGCTGTTAAATTAGCGTTATTTCTCGGTGTGTGAACATTTCCCCGTAAGGGCCCACCATTGGCCAATGGTTCCGTTCCCTGAACGCTGGGAGTTCGGTCGAGGGTTTGAGCATCGCCAGGGCGGGCTGGCCACGTGAAGTTTTCTGGGTTTTTTCCACATTTGTAACGCATGAATAGGGGCCAGTTACTCTTAATCGGATTTCCCGAAAGGCATTATTCCCCTCGATACGACCATCATAAACGCATACAACTACTATTACATGACAATGACGTTACACTTTACCACGGGCGATATAGGCTATAGGCTCGTGTTCAACTAGCTTCTGCAAGACAAGACATTATCCCACGTGTCTAGCCAAACATTTCCATTGCTTTCATTTTAAATTAATGCTAATTATCTTATCTTTAATCTTATTGATTTTATCTCTTATACTAATTACTGTTCTATGTTAATTTCTTATTGCTGTTAGTATTTAACGCTATATTAATTCTCTATAAAAAGTGTTTTTGGTATGTATTTTGGAGTATCTAGAACCGAATTAATTGGATTCACATTGATTCGTATGGAAATAATTGCTTTGTTTACGTCGGTTTCTGATTTCGCCGATTGTTTTCGGACAGATTATCGACGAAAACCGATGTATACCTGTACTAACAACTCAGCCGTCTTCGTACTATCAGTTGTTTCGTCCAACTGCAATGCAAATTATCAGTTTTGTTTAATTTTAGCAATAAATTGCTCGAATTTGTCGTTGCTAATTTTAGTTATTTTGTGACATTGTAAGAGGGGGAGAATGGAAGTAATTAAGTAATTAAATAATTAAGATTTTATTTTACTGCGTTACGGAAAACGGAGAGAAAAAGGGGCAAACAAAAGGGCAAAGACGAGAGAAGACCCACCCGAACAAAACCCACACACATCCTATTTCTCCCAATTTCTTAACAAATAAAACCGATTAAATGTCTCCGATTTAAACAATTATTACTAAGGTCGCAAGACAAATCCTGACCTTAGTCACTACCGACAATTAATTCCATTTGTTTGACAGTTGTCATCTCGATTTTGAAATAAGACGAGTAACAATGCCGGATAGAAAGTGTCAATAATTCATCGACACTTCCGATTCTTGACAGTTCGTATCCGCAACACCCGAACATAAGTCGAACTTAGAACATATTACATCATCCGATGCATTAGTCAACTCTCCCGAAACGGGTAAAAAAGGGGTTAACCCCCTCAGTTCTCACAATTCTATTGGCGGAAATATTGTGTGATAAAGGAATGAAATGAAGAAATATTTCAGGAATTTACTTCCTGAAATATTTCTTCATTTTAATAGCAGCAGGTAATGCAAGATCTTCCCCAATAGTATATGGCTTTTTATTTTTAGTAGTCAAATATGGAACTTCGTATGATACCAATAAATGTTTTTCGTTGAGTCATAACTTTCTCAAAATATTGTTTATTTTTATTTGAAGATCTTAACAGTCGTTAAAAATATTTCTTTGGTTTATTGACGTAAGAGGGATTCTTGGATTCAATTTGCCTTTTTAATTTTGATGTTTTCATACTCTCCACAGCCAAACGTTATTACAAATTAAACAAAGAAGTGGTTTCTTGCCATCGCAATTATTAAAAGTGAAGCCAAATTGTAGAAATGTCTTGTATATTTTACACAGTTTAGGTGCCTCATTCTGACTACTGGATCCTGCTTGAACAGTGTTTGTAGCATTGTCCTCTGTGTCATTATCTTTGTTAAGCAAGTTCAAACACATTTCCACAGTTAAGATAAGATAGTCTAAAATATAAATAAAATAGCTTTTTTTATAATTGTTCAAATAAATATTACCTTCGATTGAGTAAGACAATAAAATACAATATTTTGTCTTTAGCTATACACTCGTTATGATAAAGCGGAAAGTAACGACATACTGAAAACACACCAATCTCTTCTTGTCGTTGGGTACGAGCTTCAAGGATGTAGCGCCTGTAGCGATGTAAATTGATAGTACTATTTGAGATCAATAAGAATTTATTTCTTCATACATGTTGAATTATGTGGTTATGCTTCATAGACATAGGGGAAGAAAGGGCAGGATTGAAGGTTTAACTTTATGATGTAAAAAGACATAAAACAACATAATATAAAGCTTTTACTTTAATCAGACTCGACAGAGATCTTAGACAGTTAAAAAATTGTGTAATTAAAAATAATTAATATTAAATATAAAATCTGTTAGGAATCATGAAGTAAAAACGTCAAAAATTCCATCTTGCCCTCACCTTGAAGCAAGATGAAATTCAAGGATATCGCTAAATTTTATAATTGACGCATAAAAAACATGAATCTTTTGTGTCTGTACATAATTCATGTGCCCACCCACTACACACTGGACACTGTACACAGTTATCTGTGGGTGGTTCCGCATATGGTTCTCCACATAATATACGAAATACATCATTTTGTGAGGACTGCTCCGAATTTTGTACTATATTCTCATCTTTTTCTGTTTTCTCCTCTTTCCTTTACCTTTTCCTTTGCCCTTAACTTTATTCTCGTAGGTTTCTATCTTGTTATTTTTATTTTCCTTGCCTTTGATGGCCCGATTAAATAATAACTTTGATTTCTCTTTCATCTCATTTTTTTTCAATAGCATCTTTGAATGGAAAACTGGTTAGGATTTCTGACATCTCACTTTTCGCTTCTTTATTGTTGGAGTAACTTTTGGTGACGGTAGAATTTTAATTGGAGAAATATAATACGAGGGGATGGTTGTTCCAAACTCATATCAACAACACCTGAACTAGTTTTAAGCATACTATCTTCTGACATCTTATTCTGTGTATCATCAAAATTAAGTTGCTCTTCTTTATTCTGTTTTCTTTTTTTCATAATCATGCCCAGTGGTTGGTTCATCTGTAACATCGTTTTTAACATTAGCATTGACGTCACATTGGTGTTTAGTTACTGGAGCATTATCATTAATATGAGCTAAATCTTTTGTAACGTCAGTGTCAGTATTTTTGTCTCCCTCATCTGTCACAGTGGCAATTTGTTCGCCCTCTATCACTGGAGCGTTTTCATAAACAGTGGTCGGCGCAAAGTCTAAA
The DNA here is from genome assembly GCF_030686945.1 of Centruroides vittatus. Taxonomy (NCBI): domain Eukaryota; kingdom Metazoa; phylum Arthropoda; class Arachnida; order Scorpiones; family Buthidae; genus Centruroides; species Centruroides vittatus. Next base: position 5,590,307 of record NW_027122385.1, read on the forward strand.
TCTGTAAACAAATGTCTATTATATGGGAAGATGTCAGCCTTTCTGAACCCACTAGTGGTATTTTGTACAGTAGCACTTTTTTCATAGGCAATGCATACAAGCCTAGCTATATCAAACTGGGATACCCTTCTTCCAGAATGATTCTTTTGAAAAGTGTCTAGGGCTTGCTCAAAAACCACTTTGAATGAACGGTAAACTTACACGTCCAATGGTTGCAGCTTGTGGCTTGTGTGAGGGGGAATACTCACCATAACTATATGATTTTCTCGTGCGACATTTAAACCTTCCAGGTTATCATGAATAGTGTGATTATCTAAAATTAATAAAACCAGTCTGTCTGCTGTTGGTCTTGTTTTCTTAACAAATATTTGTAGCCAGTTGTTAAAGGTGTTAATGGTTATCCAGCCAGAATCAGAACACGAAGCTTGAGAGCCATTAAGAGCTCCGTCCAAAAGATGTTCATTCATTCTCTTTCTTTGTCCAAATATAAAGCAAAGTGGGATAAAGTTACCAGTTGCACTACATATTTTTTGACGCTGAGCTTATTGTTGTAGTTCTACCTTCATCCATCGCCATCTCCATCGTTTCTTCAGTACAAGAACCTCTGTTGCTCTTTCTTATATACTTGTTCACCATCTAAAAACAATTACGTCCTCAATTAGTTAGATAAATTGAAAACAGAAATCAAAATAATTGCGCACGGGCAACATCAAAACTATTCCATCTTGCTCTAAAATGCAATTTTCCATCTTGCCTATATGCCCATTGCTAATAATAATATCAACACTTTAAAAATCCTTGAATTATTTTCCTCTTTAAATATCAATTCATGAAATATATCTCTAATAGGTACAGTACTTTGTATAAAAACAAAATAGTAATACTAACCTTCTGGGTACAAATCATCCCACTGCATATGTCCAATGATTTTGTAATAATCTGCTGCGAAATAAGAAATCCTTGCACACGTCACCTGCTGGCACCAACCGGTCTGAGTCGCCGTTCGTAAATACAAGATATCCGGGTGTCTCTCTGTGCATGGAAATTCGGTACTTCGTCGCACGGTTCGGGGTGGGTAAGTAGTTTCCATCTTACCCTCCCTTCCCCTATATCGGCAAACAAGAACACATCAATTCTACATTAGTTGCAGTAGCAACATATGAGAATTTGGCACATCAATTTACCTATTGTGTGTTTGTTAATAAAATGCCGAATTACAATGCGTCAAGCAATGATAATGTACTGTATATGGTTGTATTTTTTAATATCCGAAGATAATTTACTACGCAAGTTAGCCAGTATTATAATTTTATAACTGAGTTGTACGGCAATAGTAGGTTTTAATTTTTTGCATTAATTATAAAATAACAAATCTGAATCGTTTCCTTGTAAATATTTCAGCTAATCTGTTTGTTTCTAGAATCTGTTATAGAATCTCTGATATCTCTAAAATTTATGATTTATTTATTTCTGCGCAGATTTTGATAATCGAGGGAAGATTTATCTACCAGTTTTCAGAAAATAACAGTTCATGTTTGTTTAAATAGTTTATTGCTACCAGATAAAAACGGTAATTTTTACTTACAATGCAACTAAGGGTAAAGTGTAATTGATTTCGAAATAGTGTCACTCGAAATATTTTTTCATATTGTAAATGATCGATGTGTTTTATCAGGGATAGGATCTATTATTCTTTTAATGATCCCTTTGTTAACATTAAGGATTCCTAATAGACAATATGCTGGTAAACGTGCAATATGAAAGAATGAATTTAAATTTCTATTTGCTGTTAATTTGAATAACGATTTATCCCCTCACATCCAACGATCTAGTGGAATATATAGCTAAGGTAACAATCTCTCTAGATTTTATTTATGACGTTAAATCTGTAACTTCTTAATGGCAAACATCAAGTACCTGGTATGATAGACAGTAAAAAGTTATAGAAATTGTTTAAGACAGCGAAAATATTAAATACAGATTAATGTTATGTTTCGGGTAAGACTTATTTAAATAAATATAAATTATGTTTTATTATGTTTTATTTTTGAAACTTGAATAGCAGATGGGTAAAATGCAATAAGTCTAAAATATTTTGGTAAATAATTAATAGTATTAAACGTAAAAGTTTATTGTGTAACTCAAGAACTCCTTTGGAAAGATGGTTCAATTATTATGCCATTGAATTTTCTAAAGAACATTCTTTACTTTTTAATGATCAACGATTGTGGATGGATGTGAATAAGTGTCTGCAATATACAGGTATGCCTCGCCTTTCGTCGGTAATTGGTTCTAGGAGAGGAGACGTAATTCGAAAAACGACGTAAGTCGAATTTACTTGTGTAGTTACGACGGAAATTGAAACTACGGTAAAAAACGCCAATAATGAGCACTAAAAGACTGCTAAATAAGACGATAACACATAAACACAGATGTTTTCATGTTTCGTTCTCTAGGATTTATAATGATTATATTAACATTTACTATAAATGTACATATTTTAATATGATTTTATGTGTTTCTAACGCTTTTCTAGTGATATTACGACTTCAATATTTGTGGCGGACAGATGTAAAGTCGAATAAAATGACTTAATCTTGACTTTTATTTTTCCATATACTTTTTTGACAAGCGACGTATAATCGAGAACGACGTAACTCGAGGTATACCTGTAAACGGAATGTTTTACAGACTTTACACTGGAAGAGCTAAAAGGCGCTATTAACCGTTTTAAATCTTGTACCTCACCTAGAATTGATTTTATTAGATCAAAATATTTCAAGTGTTCTTTTGAAAACTTTCTTCTTACAACATTCGAGGGGTTTAACGCTATCAAAATAAAAACAAAACTTCTACTCTTCCGGAAAAATAAATTGGATCTTTGGTTATTCTAACCTAAAAAAAGGAAGTGTGTATGACCTAAAAAATTATTGGCCTACATTTTTGGATCATGTAATTGGTAAACTATTTACGTTTTTATTACAGAAAAGATTAGAAGATTGGATTACGAAATATGATATTCTGTGTCAAGAGCAAGCACGTTTTCAACCTGGCCGATCTTCTCAGGATCAAGTATTTGTATTAAATGCATTGATGCAATTGAAATTGCAAAAAATGGAAAACTTCATGTTTTTTATAGACTTTAGATTTGTTTTGATACAGTTAATCATGAAGTTTCATTGTCACTATTAAAAAGAATGGATATGAATAAACGCTTCTTGGTCTTATATATGACATATATTGCAAAGCCACTGCAACAGTAAAGATTTTATCTGAACCGACTGATTCATTTGTTACTGACATTGGAGGTTAGCAGAGTGAGAATCCTACCCACTGCATTTTAATTTATGTTAATGGTTTGACACAAAGTATATACTAATTTTATAAAAATATAACATTTTGATATTTTGAAATTTTTAATATACACAATTAAAAATTTAATTAGGCTATATTAAAACTAAATAGTAATGTATTTTGAATTAAACTTATATTAGTTAATTGTATAATATTTATAGCTAATGTAAACGATACGTACGAATGGAAGTTAGCTGCAATAAAGGTAAGATGCACGATATACACATTTAGAACATAGCACATAAAGGTAAGATGTACTTTATTACACTTGTCTTTCTATGTATTTCAGAATCCGAATTTTGTAACACTTGACGAATCTGAGAGTAAAATGACAGGAGGACTTCATTTTAGGGTGTTCGATGCTCTACAACAGAAACTCAAATTCCGGTATTTTTAGAAATACTTTTAAACTTGCTTTCATTCAAATAACTTTTAAATAGCTAAGAACAGAAGTTATAAATACTAAGTAAAAATATACAGTTGAATTTTGTTAAGATTTTCTAAGGAACCAAATGAAAATGTTTCTTAAGAAGGAAAGATCTTGCTTAAGGCCTTTCCTTAAAACCGCCGACACTAAAAAAATTATTGTATTCATTGAATCATTTTTTTTATAGATCTGATTTTCAGATCAAAAAATCTGAACTTGCTGTTAGAATTTTGGAAAAAATATTTATTTTAATTTAGAAAGTTTTGCTTGAAGTACTGTACAATATAGGCTTAGGGAAATGAATTTACATGTGGCATGTACTGTGTCTCACTTGCAGGTCGATACAGGTGTGTTTTTTTCCTGTTATTATATCATAAGTATCGCCAGGACCATAGATATAGCAATAATTTTTGCTAGTGTGTATGTTGGAAGAAACACTGGAAAAAGCATTATAAAAATTTGTGCTAAAAATAAATTAAGATCCGCCTGCTAAAAAACACACAAAATTTACTGAAATTCACTCTGAGATATTCTGGTTTTCCATGTACTATACCGTGTAATCAATTACTGATGTAAGGAATTTGTAATTCTAAGCACCATAGGAAATTTTAAACGAGTCATACATGTGGTACCTAACAACGATTAACTTGTTAAGACGGTAAGTTATTAAGCAAGAACTTTCTCTGTTGACACGTAACTGCCATGGACAAAGATTATTGTAAGAATAGATAATGGTGTACAAATATCTAAGTGTATCTAAGCAGGAAACTCTCTTGAATGGAAACTTTTGTTAGAGAAAAATGTACAAATTTCTTTAATGTGAAAAATTATATAAGAAAATTAAAAGCATTAGAAGTTAGACTTCTTACCTGCAAATACTTCAAATGTATAAAACATACCTTTGGTCACATGCATATTCCATAATTTGTCACTACTCTGGTCACATAAGTGTCGGAATAACGTTACTACTGAACCATAAGTAAAATTCCATTGTTTTAACTGATATCTAATAAACAGTTTTGCTTAAAATACAATTTTAATGATTATGTTTCAAAATTTATCTAAAGAATTCTAATTATGTCTATTTAATTAGTTATTCCATAGTTAAGCCAATAGACGAATATTTCGGACGATTACTGGAAAATGGAACGTGGACTGAAATGGTTGGAAAAGTAAAAAGAAAGGTAAGTGAAATAGTTGTACATTATACTAAATTGAAATATTTAATGCTCCATTAAATAAAACTTATTTACGCATTTATCTATGGAAATACAAAATATTTAAGAGCAATTAGTCGCTTTTTATTATCCCACACGATAGAACTTTTATTAATTTTTCTAATATAGTATAAAGAAAACCATTTGTATCTTCGAAAAAATTTCGTGAAATCCTTTTTTTGTGTATGCGGATATATTATTAATTAATCTGCAATTAGATTAAAAAGAGGCTGATTTAATAAAATAACACAATGTAAAAGAGAATCGATCTGTTATTATGCTTACTATCGTTAACTAAGGTTAATATAAAAGAAACAACCATATTTGTCTATTATGTAAGTGTGGGGTTCGGGGCCGTCAAGATGTTTTCTTACGTACGTTTTTGATAAGGTCCTGCCACCAGGTGTGTTTTATCGGACACACCACCGATTTGGATGAAGTAAACGACTAAGGCGCGAGGGTAAGAGTCACTCTGAAGTCCAGGAATGAGCCTCTCAGGAGGAAGAATATAGAGTCAGATATAAATAATTAAAAGGAATTTATTAGCAAAAAAAACTGAAAGTTCAGAACAGAGTTATCAAATCTGATCTTCGGAAATTCGCCTATCTTTATCTATACAACGAGTGGGGTACCTAACGGGGGGTATTCAAACTACGCGACTCACAACATACCATTTGAACAAGATGTCTTCTTTCGTCTATTTCGACAGTTGGTCAACCTCTTGATCCTGTTTCACTCTCGCTCTTTCTTGCTTGTACTGTTCTGGTACTGCCTGGATGGGACTGCACTTTCTGGCTGCTTAAGTCCTGTGTCTGTCTGACCGTCTTTGGTCTATTTTCTCTTGTTTGTTGTCCTGGGTCTGCTCTCACTTATACTCTGTCTTGAGCACGAAAACTATACTGGTGAGAATCTCTGTCTCTCTGACTATGAGGGTGATACTCCCGTGTTGAGTATGGGAATTATACTGCTCTTTGTCGGGCTGGAGCTCTCCTTTTTAAATATTTCCAGCATGGAAAAATTTAAACAAATATCAAGCAATGGGATCGGTTATTGTATATTTTAAAAACAATAATCTCTAAAAAATTGTAAAATTTCTTAACAAGTCATCAGTGATGATTCATTTCTGGTGTCATCATCGGGTGACGATCTATTTGCGGTTTTGTCATTGCATGATTGTCTTCTGAGATGATTGTCTTCTGTTGTTTTTCTTTGGCAATGACATCTAGTCCTTGCAGAGTCATCATTGAGTCGATGTGACTCATCTTGTTTTTGGGGCAGTCCTCATCATTACTCATTGATTGCATTCTCATTCTTCCTATGGCATGTTGTGAGATTTGGATAATAAACTCTTTTATTCTAATCGTTTTAAATATTAAAATTTAGAAAAGGGGAGTCCCTAGATTGGTAAAATAGGCGAATTTCCTCTTACAACTTCGGTTGTTATTTAAAATACAATCAAAATTTACGTGAATACATAATTATCAAAAAAAAGGTAAAAATAAGTGATTACGTAAGTATTATTATATTACAAATGTTAACATGGATAATTTTAAAATAGAATAATTTTAAAAAGAAATATTAAATAGAATAATTTGAAATAGAATAATATATTACAAATGTTAACATCGAGGTATTTTTGAAGGGGGGAAATGGTGGTTCTCACATAAGGTAAATATTAGCAAAAGGTTTATCAGAATTAAAATAAATTCTATTTTAGTTTTATTGTAAAGATTTTCTTAAATGGCCTATTTTCTGTACATTAGTATAATTTGATTTGAGTGGCTTCAAACGGATTAATAAAAACACACGGTATGGATTAATCTGAGAGAAGTACAAATCTTCTGAACAAATTTTTAAAATGAGAGGATACGAAGGTGCATTTGTCATTTGTTGTCAAACAATACTTTGACGAAAATCTGCATAACAATACTTCTCTAAATTCGATACTCTCTAGTCTCGTTTCTGCACAGTTTGATATGTTATCTGCAACGAAAAAATGTTATATAAACCGTAAATTTTAGGAAGGCATAGAAATAAACGATTTGAGATATTTTATAAAAATAGTTTACAGGTCTATGTTGACAAGTGTTACGAATGGTAAAATTATGTAGCTGTAGACAGAAATTTGATTTAAATACTCTGGAAACTTCTGTTCTCTGATTTCGTCTGGTTCGAATTCACCTGCGAAAAGTTTCTATAAGAAATTAGTCAGTATTTAGAAGTCAGATACGTGACAAAGCCTAGAAAACTACAGCATCAGCCTACTGTCAGACACATCTCTAGGATCAGCCATCAGCATTAAGTGATGTACTCGTGTAGTCATCAGTAAACGTTATAAAAAATATCACATTTCTATTGCACTAATATCTTTACACCCCCGTAAAATAAATGATAAACAAGATTATAACGTTCATATAGGCCCATACATTTAATTTTTGACTCTTGACAGTTTGGAAACCCTGCGCTGTTCACTTTTTCTAAAGAACTTTAATTCTGAAAATAATTTAAGTCAGGCATGCCAAAGATACGGCCCGCAGGCCATGACTGGCCCGCTAGACAATTATTTGCGTTCCGCGACATCAATCCAATAATGCTAATTGTTTATGCTTTTATTATTTTGATACCAAAGAAAAAGTTTAAGTACAAAATATTTTGTACTTAAACAAATAATACTTAAACAAAATTGTTGAACTCAATTATTATTATTACTATTATTATTCTTTTTGTTTTTATTTTTATTTATTTATATTACGTACAGATGTTTATTTTATTTTATTTATTTTCGTGCTTAATTTCTTGTTTACATTATGTTTTGTCTATTTTATCTTTTGAATTTCAAATTGAAGTCCCGCTTGGCAAGATCATTTATTGCACAATTCTCGCTATTTTGTACATAAAATGTGTTTGTATATAAAATTTTTTCGCTATATTAGTAAAGTACAGTTTACGTTTGTATTTTGAGTATTGCGATCCATATTTACAGATCATTTTTACAGACCTGCTTGAGGCCTGTAAATTGGCCGAGAATATTTGTTCTGTGATTAAAGTTATTGCTGGAAAACTAGAAATGGTTTTTTTATGTTATTGTGAAATTTCGGGTTATTAAAAAGGAATTTTTCGAGTCGGTTTCTTTTCGGCTACCTTTTAGAAAAATCTTCGCTACAAAAGCAAAAAACGTCTCGCTTGCTGTCATACTGGAGACAAAAAATTGGCACTTAAGCAGTTAGAGTTTAACACCCCTGCTTTAAGTAATCATAGTGTGTAATGAAATTTGTACACGCAGTTCAGTAACATATTGGCAGACTTTACATATTAGAAAAATTAATCGATAACAAGAATGAAATTTAATAATTTGAAGACAGTTATACGAACATCTTGTTTAATCCATCTAACCTCCTTGGGAAGTTTTCAGCTTTATATCCACTAAGTAGTAAGCTAATAGTATCCACTAAGAATGAAATTTTTAATAGTATACTTTGGACATATTGAGGAAAGCAAATCGAAAACAAGGAAAACACAGGGGTGAGACAAAATAATTTGAACACCGACAAAACATTACTTTTTGTTTATTAATCAGAAGTACGACTCTTATTTGAAGTCAATACAGTCAAAATACATAGAAAAATAATCAAATACAAATCAGAAATAACATTAATGTCCATAATCAAATTAATATCCTTGGTAATTTCTTGATGGGAGTGAGCGGTGAAAGTTTTCTTTTTACTTTTCCTGAATAACCCCCCAAGCTCAATAATACTTAAGTCTGGTGTGAAAGATTGCCAGGATAGATGGTTAAGTTTAATTTCATGTTTCCCGAACCAACATAACCTACATCAAGTAGTGTAGATAGGAACATTGTTAACCTCAAACATTGCTTTGCCATTTAAAAACAGTTTGGATCCTGATATGAATTTGGTCACACAGGTACTTCTAAGTTGTTACATTATATTCCAGCACAACGTTCAGACTCAAGGAGTTAAATAAAATCACTCCAAAGTACAGGACCTTCTGCCATGCCTGAGATTGGGTTTTATCTGAAACATAACCTCGTAATATCCAGAAACACCATCGAATGTAGGAGACACAGGAAAAGTTGTTTTATTGCACCATGTCACATATTGTCTAGAGCCTATGATTTGGTGCTCTGCGCTACTGCACCTGCTGTTTGATATTTAGTGATGAGAACAAAGGTTTGGCTATTGCAGCCATGTCATTGATATCGGTGTGATCTTTACGCAGTATACATCGAGCGGTTTTCACTGATACTAATACCCATTCATCAACAATCATATTCCGTTGGAGGCCAGCTAGGTCTGAAATACTTGCATCCCAAAAACAGGCAATTAGATTTTTCAAGAAAAAAATAATGAAGTTTATGAAAAGTGATATAAGCCACAAAAATCAGAAAAAAGGGATTCCCGAAATATTTTGTTCAATTTTTGTATGAGCAGCATATTATTAAGAAATAATCTGAAAATTAATAAACATTATTGACTAAAATTATTTAGCCATTATATCTGAAGTTGTAATACACTGCACCTAATGCAACACACTTTTTTACGACTTCAGATAATTTTATAACCTGAAAATAACAAATGTAATTAACTTATTTTTCTGAGACTAGGAAGCAGATATGGCAATTGTTCCATTATACATTACTTTGGATCGTTACTCTGCTCTAGAATTTTCTACTGCAATAGCATTTCAGTCAACTGTATTTATTGTTAAAGCTCCGGAAACGATTTCCAACTGGAAATCGATCATAGCTCCGTTCTCATTTACGGTAAGAAATTTTTTTCTAAAAACTAATAATTTGACAGTAATTACAATATTTATATATTCTAGATATGGATATTGATAATTGTCACCGTAATTATATTTGGATTGGTTCTACACAAAGTAATAGAACGAGATCTAACTGCACAAGATATTCAAGTATATTGGCCAAGAAATAAAGTCTTCTGGAATTTATTTTGTACTTTCTTCAATACGGGTAAAATTATACATTACCGTCGTATTATATTAGATTTACTTTTTAAATTGAATTTTGGATTTTCAGGAATGAATTTGAAATCAATAAAGAAATTCAGATCCAGATTTCTAATAGGAATATGGTGGTTGTCTATCCTTGTTCTAGTCTCTAGTTATGGCGGGACTTTAATGTCATTTATGACGTATCCTTTAGCTAAACCTGTTCCGAAAACATTCGATGAATTAGCAGCTTTCGTCAATAAAGGTGAATATTCCTGTGGAACAAGCGGTAAATCTGCTTTATGGCTATCAATTCTTGTGAGTAAAGCTATTGTATAATAATTATAATGTAATAGATGAATAGTGTATATTTTCACATCATAACTTAGTAAACGTCTTGTCAGTATTCGAAATTAAAGACTGCTGAAATACTTCGAGATCACATCATACGAAACGACAACTTTCTAGATGCGTCGAGAGCCATAGAGAGAGTAGAACAAGAACGTTTTGCTTTTATACAGAATAATTATGTGATGCAAAAATTAATCAGAAAAGAAGATTTACATAAGTACGCAATTTCGACCGATTCATTTGCTGTATTTAGTGAAGCTTACGGAATGAAGAAGAATTTTCCTTTTTCAAAGAAAGTAAACAATATGTAAGCTATAGTCTTGTTTTCTTATTTTAACGATGCTTAGATATATTTACACGAAATTTTCTTTCTTCACAGCATTCATCGTCTGTTCGAATCTGGAATCGTGGAAAAAATCGATTACTCTCAATATCGTAAAGTAATATTACGTTCAGAATTTCATTCTTTAACAATCAATGACATTATAAGTCCGCTATTATTACTCGTATTGGGTTACACATTCTCTCTTCTGTGCTTTGTTATCGAGATGATTTATACAAAACTATTTGGTTAATAATACTGCTGTCAATTTACTTTGTATCATTTACAGTCATATTGAGTATTTGCTGATATATTTTACAAGTAATAAGATATCAGTCATGTAAATAAAGTCAGCTCATAGTGTATAAATAATTTAACTCCATCACAGATTTATAACCATTGAATAACAAACATTATGGCAAAATCATCTTCTAATAGTTCTTGCTAATAGTTCTTGCTAATAGTTCTATAAATATTTTTCTAGTGTATGAAAATGTAGGTAGCTATACATCAAACTGATCTTACTGATTTTATCAAATTTAATACTATAAAGTTTTATTTTGTTACTCGAAAGAGTGAACATATATGATATAAACGCTTCATACACCTATTCGCACGTAATAAGTTCATTTTCAAAACGTTATCTCTCCAGAATTTCTCTAATACAGATATTTACTGATTCATTGATATTTACAGATGTTTACTGATTCATTGATGGTTCTCTTTTATTTGTACTTCTGATTTTTTCAAAACGTGGTATTAACCGCTAAAAGTTGTCTTTCATATATCATCATGCAGAGAAACAACTCTTGTCTAAAAAAGCTGAAACTATACTGCAGTAAAAAGTTTCCAATGAGTTCTATTAGATAATTAGAAAAAATCCGAACAATATTACAAAATAAAGCAGTGGGTGATAACATATAAATGTCAGTACGTGGTTGCAATAAAATATTTAATTGTGGCAATATTAAAGCAATTAAAATTTCTTCATAATTTGCGATAGAGATGAGCAAGTCGATAGAAAGAAAATCACGTCTAAAATAAAGACATTGGCCCATTGGAATGGAAATTAATTGGCCCAAAAATTAAGATGCAAACATCATAAGACATATAATGGAATTATTGTAAACATATGTTTATTCTGCAATGATATTTTGATGAATCGTGCTAATTACACGCCAAGTACAGTTCTCTTCCAAGTAGTAGTTATTACATAATTTAGCTTAACTTTGCTTTCTTTTGAAAGAATGTCAGTGTCAGGCGGAGAACAACAAAACATTTTCGCCATTATCTTAAGACGGAGAACGAAACAGAGCCGTAACTAGGGTATAGCCAATGTGGCCTCTGCCATAGGCGCCGATTTAATGAAGGCGCAAACGAGAAGAATTCAGAGTAATATGTATTTGAAATTAATAACACAAAAATCTTTATACTTTATATAATATTTGTGATCTGTAATTTCTACGAACATATATTTCAAAAATAAATCGCCATTTTTATTGTTATTGAAATATGTAAATTCTTTCTTTCTTTATCCTCGCCTTTTTCCATGTTTATATGGGGACGGCGTTTTCTTCTCTAGTGCGTTTCTTCCATTTTTCCCTATCAAGGGCTTCTTCTCTTTAAATTTCTTTCTGGTTCCAGTTTTTATTCCAACGCGTCTTTGGTCTTCTTTTCCTCTTTCCTTTTATTGTTAATAAAAGGAAGAGAAGGAAAATTTATAAGAAAATTTAAGAGGAAAATTTATATAATTCAATTTGTTAACAATTATAACAAGTTGAAATATATAAATATGAATATGATATTTTATCAACAATAGTTTACTTCCGAGAACCTCTTTGCAGTGAATACGACCGCACGTATTTATCTATATTGTTACGATAGGTTCGGTGTTTACATTGCATGTGCATTGCACTATTAATGAAAGAACGAAAGGCCAAGTATCGTGTTTAAGTCCAAAAATCCAAAACGAATTTATTTCTTTACTAGCATCTAAAGTTCGAAACAAAACTATAAATAATTTAAAGACAGTAAAATGTTTTAGCATAATAATTGATAGTCTCTCTCTCTCGTCGGCCCTCATAGTTTCTGATGGACCTTGGTCTCATCCAGGATTTTCATCCATTCCTCTTTATCTTGGGCTTTCCTTTTCGAACAGCTCACACCCATCTTTCTCAAATCATCCTCCACATCCTCTTCCCATTTCTTTCTTGGTCTCCCTCTCGGTCTTCTCCCCTCTGGCCTTTTTCTGTACACTTGATACTTTTTTCTCTCAGGTTTCATCCTTTTTAAATGTCCAATACGTCGAAATCTCCCTCTTTTGATTTCTGTTACAACATCAGGATTTTTTTATAAATGTTCAAATTCCTTATTACTTCTAATTCTCTACTCTCTAGTACAGAATATATGGACCAGTCCAGTACTGGTCCATGTATTCTTCTCAGAATCTTCCTTTCAAATCATCTCAACTGTTCTTCATGTGTTTTTGTCAGTGTCCAAGTTTCGAAACCATACATGATTACTGGTCTTATAATAGTTTTATATATTCTAATCTTACTGCATCTTGCTGTTTCTTTAGATGTATTCTTCTTAACGTATAATTCTTAACTGCATAAATCAGTATAATGAAATTTCATTTGAAAATAATATACTTAATTTTCATAATGAATTTATATTTAAAAATTGATGCATTTTTAATAAATATTTTGTGCAAATTCAATTAATTTAATATTGAAATTGTTGAAAAATAATGTGTTTGTTTTTTTAGAAAATTATTATTTACAAACTTGATACAAATTTAAAATAATGCTTTAGGAAATTACGAATAAAAGCTGTTTAGGATAATTAAGTTTATTTAATAAATAACTGAGAAATGTTTTGTATATAAATCTAAACGTAACACTGTTTCATTATGAAATTAAGTGCAGTATTTATGAAACGATTCAATTGGATGTTTCTCATATATGGTTGTTTATCGTAAATCATAAACGTGTTCAACCTTACATTTTACTTGAAAATCTAATAAACATACTTTTATCTTGAAAATTAAATAAGGTACTTAAAGTTATCATTTCAAATTAGTGCAGATGCTAATAACTTGTAAATTGTAGACTTATTTATTGACTGGCTCATTCATAAAAAAAAAAAATTCAATTATTCTTCTATATAATGAATAAAACACCTACCAACGAGATGCGTATCTTTCGCTGTAAATTTATTTAAAATGGATGTGGTCATATTTATTATGATATTTTATTAGAAACTTTTCATATTTATTTATTAATATATTTTTAATTATTATAAAATGGCAAAAAGCTTTAAGGTTAGGAATAGGTTTTATTAAAAAATTTGTAAATTCTAATAACGATAATAATATTTATAAATGGAGACGTTTAGTAAAATTATGTTCAATTTAATTGTACTTTGAACTACTTCAAAAAAAAGTTTGAAAATTCAATAAAAGATTACTTGTATTTGATAGTTGCTGATAAATTTGAAATTTCACTCGGAATATCAATTAGCCGCTAATTGTTTATAACGCTGTAAATTAAAGCTCTATTCTTGGTTAGAACTGGGTCATATAGACTTTTATTGTTTTATTGCACGTCGAAAAAATACATAGTTAACATTTAACAACTACTTTAATTTGAAGTAATTTTTGTAATTTTATATTTAATTAAATTTAATTAATTTTATATAGTCGCAAATTTAAGATTTGAATATTAAAATTCAAAAATACAGTACATATCACTGGACACATTATAGAAACTTTCAAAATTTGTGGTTAAACAGATTAATTTTTAATAATCTAAATAAATCGATCGTAAAAGTAATGTGTGGATCACCAAAAATCTGGCAATTTATAACACGATATCGAAAGCGCATATCAAAAGCTGTATAACATAAAAAATCCAAACAATATTACAAAATAAAGCAGAGGGTCATAATAACTGAATGACACTACGAAATTAAAATAATAAATTATAATTTCGAAATTATAATAAAAAATTTTAATTGTGCCAATATTGAATCAATCTAAAATTCTAGATGAGCAACTCTATAGTGAGAAAATCGCATTGTCGAAAATAAAGGCATTGGCCCATTGGAATAGAAATAAAATTGGATCAGAAATTAAGAAGCAAACATTATAAGTAGTGATGCAACGAATATTCGGTTACTATTCGGTATTCGGCCTATTTTTCGCTATTCGGCCGAATACCGAATACCGAAAAACAGGAGTAAGAAAGAACAAAAACACAGTAAATTAATCATTTTGGTGTTTAGATTTAATGTTATCGGGTTAGTGTTGTTTTCTTTATATTTATTTATAACTTATAACATACACAAAATAAAAAAGAAAATAATATTAGTTACGTGTATTTATAATTACAACGATCAGCACACGTATATACCTATTCGCTCGAGAATCGTCCCGCATCTGAGGATTTGACCCTGCCTAACTTCTTTTTAAGCGCTCGACTTTGCTCTTCCCTTTCTCTCTCCTCTATCGCTCTAGTCCACGTATGCCTATGCAAACATCATAATGTGCGCACGTAATACCTTTGATTCGTCACTTTTCCGTCGTAGATTTTACAATTACGTGACTCATAGCCTGGTGATAACGGAGAAAAGAGACAGAGGACGTCGGTGTAAGGTATAGGACGTCGGTATAAGTCACAGTTATGATTTCTCAGTTATGATTTCTCATGAGCAACTCTATAGTGAGAAAATCGCATTGTCGAAAATAAAGGCGATAGAGGAGAGAGAAAGGGAAGAGCAAAGTCGAGCGCTTAAAAAGAAGTTAGGCAGGGTCAAATCCTCAGATGCGGGACGATTCTCGAGTGAATAGGTTATCAATTTAATATCCTTAAGTACTCAATAAAGACTAAACGTAATTAAAAACAAAAAAATAGCATCTAAAATAGTACAGTAGAAGCCGTTCTTCAGGTTAAGCCTTAATGCTCTCCCTGTCCCCCCGCGGGAAATTTCGAAAAATCTCTTCTTAGTGTGCGTTTTCATGACGTACCCTAACTGTGTATCAAATTTCACCTCTAGGTTCTGGAACTTTCTAGAAAAAACTGGAACATTTTCATTGAAGCGTCACACATTTTCAAAGTCAACCACTTTCAAACCTCATATTTCTTACACCCTTATAGCTATCGAGACGCAACCACCATAGTGCTCGATGGGAGACTTGGATCTACTATTACACACAAACACCATTCATGTGTGATGTGTAGTTTTGGCTGCAGAGTGAAATATAGGCACAAACACGTCCATTTTTATATATCAATATATATATAGAATTGCACATCTCGGTCCTTCTCTGTTCTTTCTCCGTTATTTACTCGTGTCGGTCATTTCACTATTATCCACATTTGACATCATCATTTATACATACTGCCATGACGCTCTTGTCTGTCCGCTACAAATGTCAAGAATTAACGCGATTGGCGAAGCGTAGTAACAGTGGGCCAAAATAGAGCAGGGTTCTTGGCATTATGCGGTTTGTGCGAAAATTTTTGTACGTGCGTTAATCAAGCCGAGTATTTTGCCGATTATTCGACGATTCGGCCTGACGCCGAATATACTATTCGTTGCAACACTAATTATAAGACGTACAATGGAATTATTGTAAAGATATATTGATTCTACAGTGATATTATGATGAATCGTGCTAATAACACGTCACGTTTGAAAGTATAGTTCCCTTCCAAGTGTGAGATCGTGGATTTAGGGTCGATAATTAATCGAATAAGTTGCAAAATTTATTGTAAAAAAATTGGAAATAATATAATTTTTAACTACAACAAAATTTTATCAATGGATGTATAATGCTTTCGTTTTTGATAGAAAAAGGAAGTTGAACTTTCCTTAGAAGGCCGACTCAGGTCTGATTCAGATGCGGCTTTTGCACACGCTACTTGGCCGTCTACGAAAGCCGTCCAAGGCTGTAAAAAGGGATGTTTTTCCCGCCTTGTTGCGCAGTTCCTGGGAGATCAAGTCGACACCGGAATGAACCATACTAGTTAGCAGTTCATCGGAGGTATATCTATGATCGAACATGCCACATAGCGCAGTTTATCACAGGTACAACTACACCTGAATTCGCCATGCATATCATTGAAGAATAGTCCACATAGAAATGAAATAGGATTTTATGCACGTATGAAGTGTGATTCCTCAAGATCCTCTGCCAACAGAAAGAATATGTAATCAACTAGATCAACTACTAAGGTAGTATAATTTAAATAGATCTATGTAAATCTTTCCCACGCGAATAGGAAACTCCATTTTCGACTTAGGTTAGAATCTAAGATAGTTCTACATATTAGACCTAGATTTGTTTGGTGGATTTGATAATCATAATTGTATATAAGTTTATTGTAATTTCCATTTATTTTGATCATATTAAATTTGTTTGTTTTTAAACGCATGACTCACTTCTCGACGCACTCGAACACCCGCAAGAATATTTTAACGCGTGGTTATCCGCGTTATAGAAAACTGATAACCTGGTGTCGGGTCCCTGACGTAAGGAGGAAGGTGATTTTGCGTTCATCGATCTCCGATCTTTTCATGCACAAATAAGTCCCTCCAAAGCCACTCTTTACTTCAATTTGAAGGCCGTTGTATATGACAACCGAGGAGTTGTTTAACAAAGAGTCGCCGATTAAGCGGTATAGCAATCACAAAGATATCCTATACCCCCGGCTGCCCTCACACAAGTATTTGTTATTCCATAATTTAGCTTATCTTTGCTTTCTTTGGAAAAATGTCAAAGTTTCAGGCGCAGAAAAAGAAAACTTTTACGCCATTATCTCAAGAAAACAAATCGGAAACGAAAAAATGTCTCAGGTGAGTCAGCGGAATCATTCATCTCCGTATATATTAGTACTGAAATGCAGATTAATGTTTAACCTCTTGAGATCCACTACTAAAAAAAACTTTTTTTTAATTGAAGTTTTGTTATATTATTGACCTTTGGGTGTCACTTGTTAGTAAATTATCATTTTTTTAAATTTTTTTGTTTTCGGTCATTAAAAAATGGTATGTGTCATATATGACACAGTGGATCTCTACCTGTACAAAATGCAAACTGTCCTGTTCATGTAAAAATAGTTTATTTGACTGTTTTTGTACAATAATTGACATTTTATATTTACATATGACATGCTTTGAAGCAATTTTTATTTGTCACAAGGCACAGATGGATTTTGCATTTGATACAGTACACTGTAGCTCATACACTTTTATATCAGTGCATTTGGCAGCAGTGATTTTTGCCATTTGCAATGATTTCTGGTATGTGTTTTGCTCCACTTTTGCATTGTATTTTTCTGGGATGTAAAGTTGGAGTATGTTTTTATTATTTTCCTTTTTTTTGTCATCTTCATTGTTCATTTTCTTATTTTCTGTACTATCTGAATGTAATTGCCATTTTGACGCTTTTACTTTAAATTTTAAATATTGAAGTGTGTTTTTCTTCCTCTTTTTTTTTTATTGCTCTGCTACCTCATCTGCAGGCTATCCAAAAATTGTTTTCATTTCATCAGCAGTAAAGTTCAAAAGTTTTTCCAGGTGAATCAGTGATATTTGATTTGTGCATGTCATCATCAAGCAATGACATCA
Source organism: Centruroides vittatus (assembly GCF_030686945.1). Taxonomy (NCBI): domain Eukaryota; kingdom Metazoa; phylum Arthropoda; class Arachnida; order Scorpiones; family Buthidae; genus Centruroides; species Centruroides vittatus. The sequence goes on from NW_027122385.1 coordinate 5,608,581, forward strand.
AAGAGATTCTCAGGAATATAATTCAAGAAATATTTTTTAGACTCACACTTCTTACCCTTTCAGGGTTCTTCCTGAAATTCAGCAGCTGGTAGCAAGGGCTTAAATCTATTTGTATGGAGCCATGGTGAAGTCTGTTACTGCACTGATGTCAAGAAATCTTTCTCTATTTACATAGCTGAAGCATCATTTTCATCATCGTCAAATGTATCATCTAATGACTTACATTCTTCAGGACAGTTTGGTTGATAAATGTTCTGACTGGTTTAAATGTTTGGTCACTGTCTTCATCACTGGACCAGTTTTCCAGTCCACACAAATTTCTATCAATATCAAGTGTCCTATCATGTTCCTTCTTTATTTCATTTGTTGTCACTGAAAAATTTATAATAAATGTCAATGATTTAGTTTTAATATAGATTTATAATATTAATAATTTATAAATTCTTAACAAACAGAATCCTGCAGACCACATAAATAACTATACAAAAACAAATCACAGAAATTAATTTATTAATTTATTATTAAAAATAAATAATCATTTTTATTAATAAATTAATTTAATAAAAAATTAAAATAAATAATAGAATACATATTGCTGACTAAATGACAAAATAACTATAAAAGTAAATAACTTGCCAATATGAAAACAGTTCATAGGCTGTAATGTAATTATTGTAACACTAAGAACCAATGTGTCATATACGACACATTCGAAAGTTAGCTCATCTTATGAAATACTGTTATTAATATAAGTTTTAAAAAAATACTTTTATATAATCTTAAAAGTCTCCTGAACAAAAACACGTTTAGATTGTAAGATTATAATAGATAGTAATAGAGAAAAATGAATACTTACATAGAACAGTCATACTTGTGATCACTTCCAAAAACATGTGCTCAGACAATCACTTATATTTTCCTTCATCTCTATCACAGTGGGATGCATGTGGTCTAATAAACTTCATTAAACTCTAGTGAAGAAAGGAATAACTAACATAAATGTTTAGCAAGCAAAAAAGAAGAGCTGCTTCTCATTCTTTGGAAGGAAAATTGTGTGTCATATACGACAATCGACATCCCAAGAGGTTAAGAAGGAATTCGACTTTTGTTAAAATTAAAGCTTCTACAAATAAGAAACTACAAGTACTTTTACAGCTTTTAAAAAGAGTGCAAGCATTGATTAAGATATAGATAGAGCATAGGTATATATCGTAACTAAACTCTCTGCTCTTGAAGCTGAAAGAGGACAAGGTTATGCCAAAAGTGACTTATCAAATACAGAAGTAAATATAATATGCAATAATTTACATCAAAAATTAATGAGAAGATAAAGGATGAATAACATTGTAATCTCAGGTTTAGAGGATAATGATAAAATGGACGATGGTTATTTGTAAGTTGCTAAATTTCGAAGATAAAAATTTATAAAATTATTAGTAATTTAAAAGCTTTAAATATATTTATTAATAGAAGAACTTCAGCGAACTAAAATAAAATAAAATTTAAGATAGATTTTATTTTAAACCGTGGATGCTTTTAGATGGAGATTTCAAAAGTAAGCAGACAATGACGTAGTTCGTTACATATGAAACAAAGTTAAGCATTGGTTAAAGTCTTTCACCTCTTGCCAACTAGAAGCAGCTTATCCAGAAGAAAAAATTCATTAAAAAAATATAAATTTAAATTATACTGTCATATATTATATTTAAAGAACAATAAATTCTCGAGACGTTATAAAAATGCAAATTAGTTTCACTTGACTTCGATGATATTTCTATCAGGAGGAAGTTTATGAGTTTTATAAACACAATTTTCTGTTCCGTATTGAACAGAAATTTTAGAAGGTATTCTTCAAAATTTACAATATTTTTAAAGGAGAAAAAATAAATATATTACAGTTTTAAAAATGAATGGTTCTTCGGAAAGTACTGTACATCACAAAGTGAAGAACAAGGTACTCGTTACAATCAAAGGAAAACAAAATTTAATGGTGCTAAGAATTTTGATCTACTTGACAGTGTTTCACTATTTCGTATCTACAAGAAACAAGTGTAAATATAATAAATAGCATTTAGGTACCGTATGTTACGCGTGAACTCAGCGGTAATTTTAGACGCAATGTTAAATGTTTTTTTGGTATTACTAATAAACGAAAAATCTAAACATCTAAAACCTAACATCTAAAAATCTAAACATAAAAAAAGGTTAGATCTAAACATTAACACATATATAATGTTTAGATTCAAACCTTACATTGTGACAATGAAATGAATCTTGGACAGTTATATTTAGTTGAGAAATCCGCTCAAAGAGGTAATGCTTTATGGATTTTAGATATACATGAAAATCTTCCTGAGTTTCTTCTGATTGTTAGCGAAAATTTACATTTATATGAAGATGTGGATTCGAGTTTAATTCTCATGGATCATTTTGGAAATGTACGTCATTTTATAAATTGGGTCTGTTGTAATTCTAACATCATTGTTTTATTTCTTACTAATATACTTTAATATTTACTCTTGTAAAAACGTTTTTGGGTATTAAGACAAAACTATCGAGAAAACCTAAAATATATTTTCAAATTAAAATTTTTGGCAAGATATCTGTTTTTTTTTATTTTATTTTCTTGTTTTCAAGAATTATAGGGTACTTTTTGTTCAAAGAACGACAGAAATTATAGATGTAGGAATTTATTTTTGGATGTAACGTAAGGTTTCTTTATAGCTGGTTTATCAAAGAAGCTTTATATATTTATAATTACGTTTAAAGAGATTGTTTATGAACACATTATGCGTAATTAGCGAAAATTGATATATGTACTTTCCTTTTGCTATGTTGTACTCTTATGTTTTCTTGTATATTAATTACAAGAAGAGTATCAAAATTTCAGTTTCTATCTGCACTACAGAAAATTTTTCACTGAAATACACTAAATTTTGATTTATATCATTGTTTTACAATGCCTTTCCAATTTTTATTTTCGATCTTCATGAGATTTGCAATAAATCATATGTATAGGGGAAAGTTTTGATGAATCGCATCTTATAAAGCATCATTCTTATTTTTATGAATTTTTGGGATATCGCTCATACAGGAGTATCGCGTAAACCATTAACATTGATGATTATCCTAGAATAACAAAACATTGTCATTTGTTACATTGTAACGTTGATATTATTTTATAGAATCGTCGAAATTATCCAGTAGATTAATGTGGATGGTGTTTTCATGATCCTCAGTATATATGCAGTGTGCAGTTGAATGGTGCTTGTAGTATATGGTCACTAGATGTAAGTTCTTTTTTTAAAATGTTTGAAAGAATTATAAAATTTTTATTTAATAGCTATTTTAGTTTATTAAAACAGAGAAAAAAGGAAGTCATTACATTCGACCTTCGACAATGTTATTCCAATTTGGATTACAGAAATTTGGATTATAGAAATATAATCCAAATTGGAATAACATTGACACTAATGTAGAAATGTATTTTTTCAAGGTAGTTTCAAGCATTGCTTTGTGACATATAATGGCAACACAGTAAATCTTGTAAATGACGTAAGATCTCCCTCAAGTTTTTGCGTATACAATTTCGAAAATCGGATTTTTAGAGTTAAATGCCCAGCTAATAGCCCTTGGCTTGTTGCCTGTGCCAAAAGAAAGAAGGTAAATTAATTTAAACATAAATAAAATGTATATTTTTTATGTTGTGATAGAGTTTTTTAAACTCTAATATTTTATTTAATAAAGAAATATTTTTCGCTATTCAACAAAATTATTTTTCTTAAAATTGTCTTCAGATTCAAATTTTATATCATCGTCAAATTGAAATTTTCAAACTCCCTAATAGTGTTCTTAACTTCTTCTCTAGGCCTGCAACATAGTGGCTATGTATGGTTTTTCGCATTGTATTTATAAAAGATTGAATTACGGTCCCTTGTTAGTGGGGGCCTCAGAGCAGTGTTTCACTAAACAGTTTACATCAGATTTTAGGCAGAACAGCTCTTCACTGATACAATTTTCTTGATATGAAACAAAGTTAACCATTAATTTGCATTTTTAACCGCTTGTCAACTAGAAATTCGTTGTCCAACATTCTATTTCGTTAATACTAAAATAAATAGAAATACATATTTTTTTATTCAAATACATATCAGTTATTATTGCATAATTGATTGAGTTTAATAATTTAAAACAATTAAATAATTAAAACTCATTTTAGCGTATTATATTAATAGTGAAATGTTTATTAAATATTTAATAAAATTTTTAATAATATATCATAATTATATTTCGGGAAAAATTTATGTAAAGTATAAATTTAAAGTACATTTTTTAAACAATGAAAATTCTAACCCTTACAAAAATGCAAATCATCTTCATTTAGCTTTGATGAAAATTTTATCAAGTTTATAAGTATTACAAGCACAACTTTCTGCTAAAACATTTGAAAGTCTTGAAGTTATACCTTAAAATTTACAATACTTTTTATAAAAGGGAGGAAAGAAACATATTACAGTTAAAACAATGATTGTTTCTTCGGTGAGTACACCACAAAGTGAAAAAGAAAGCACTAGCTCAAGAGGAACGAAACGGAAATTTAATGATACCAGAAGTTTTTGTATAATTCGTAGTATTGATCTAATTCGTTTCTGCAATGAAACTGAAGAAAAATTACAAGTAAAAACATTAGAGACCGCTCGCGTACCGTGTGTTACGAGTGAACTTAGTTGCAGTTTTAGAAATAACGTTAAATGTACTTTTGGAATTACTCATGGAAGAACAGAACAAATACATTCCGTATGTATTTAATTAATGATATTATTTTTATTCTCATTACCTGAAATTTTGATATTATGATTTGTTCTTGATAATATGTTTAGTTCCAAACCTTACATTATGACGATGCAATGAAACTTAGAAGTAGATATTCAGTTAGGAAACCTGCTGGAAGAGGTAACGCTTTATGGATTCCAGATATACATGAAAGTCTTCCCGAGTATCTTTTGGCTGCTAGTGATAATTTATATTTATATGAAAATATCGATTCTAGTTTAATTCTCAGAGGATATTTTGGAAACGTAAGTTATTTAAAAAATTTTAATGTGTCTAATGTTGTTATAATTTTAATTTTTATTTCTCAAAAATATTTTACTAGTTACTAATCATGTAAAATGATTTGACTTTTAGCATTAAAACTACAATTTACAATAAATTTTTAGATGAAAACTTTGTTTTCCGTGTATGTACGACCGTTAAAGCTTATCTTATGCGTTTACAAAAAACGAAAGGAACCATAGGTACAATATATTTCAAAAGGAAATTTGTATGATAGTTGCTGGTACGTCAGATTTAAGTTCACCAAATTCTTCAAAGATCAGTGTTACTTTTTAAATATCCATAATAAGTTTTAAACAAATTCTTTAATTAATTTATTATATACAGTTAGCAAACTCTAAATATGCATATATATATATATATGATTACTTTTATAGTATAGTTTTCATTATGTATACTTTTCTTTTTGCAATAGTGTGTTTAATATGTCTTGTGCATTAAATCGTCATAATTTCATTTAATATATGGTTTTTTAAACTTACTTCAACGAAAATTTTCTTAATATTTGTAATTCGATAACGTAACATACAATTTTTGTTTTCGATTTTTATCAAACTTGCAATAATTCACAATAGCAGGAGAAAACTTCGATGAGCCATTGTTATGAAGCGTCGTTCCTGATCTACACGTAAATGAATGAAAAACAAACCTTTCACAACACCAATTTTGCTTCAAAAATTTATACTATTTTTATTTATTGTTTTGAAATACTGTTGAACAGTATTATTTTACAGATTCTTCCAAATAATCCAATAATATCTTGTGGATGGTGCAGTCAGGATCCTCAGTATGTATGCAGTGTGCAGTTGAATGGTGCTTGTAGTATATGGTCACTAGATGTAAGTTCTTTTTTAATATTTAAAATGTTTTATAAATTGCCAATAAAGATAACATATATTAATTTATTTACAACAGAGAAAAGCCGAAGTTATTACATTCGACATTCAAAATTTTCATAATCCAAATTGGAATATCGTTGACACTAATGTAGGAATGTGTTTTTTTCAAGGTAGTTCAAATCATTGCTTTGTGACATATAATTACAATACAGTAAATTTTCTAAATGACATAAGATGTCCTGCAAATTCTTACGTATACAATTTCGAGAATCGAATTTTTAGTGTGAAATGCTCACTTCGTAATCCTTGGCTTGTTGCATGTGCCGAAAGAAAAAATGTAAATTAAATAAAATACACTTAAAATTTTTATGATAAATGATTAATTTTTAAATAATATTTTTCAGATTTCAATTATAGACGTTAGGTTTCCGAGTAGAGTTTGTTTTTCAACGTCTTCCACGGATCCATCTGATAATGCAAGTTGCTTTTCATGGTCAGCATATGATGAGATAGCAATTGGAAGTATGAACAATTAATTACTTTTAAACTAAAGTTTTATTTATTAATTTTTTTTAAAAATTAAAACTTACGTGAATAAACATTTATTAAACAGCTGAAGGGGGAAAATTAATACTTTGGAGTCCAGGAAAAAGCGAAATTAAAAAAGTCGACGACATCGATTTCGGTCGTATATACTCCATGGAATATTATCGTGATGCAAGAGACGTTTTATTTGTTTGCAATTAATACTTTTATTGTATATTTTATTTTTAAAATATACTTCTAATTCTATATTACTGCATGACGTTTAAAGAGTTTTATAGAAAAAATATATATTTTACTGAAGTTATAATTATATTGTATACATAACTATGTAATAAATTTACGTATTTGATGATCATTTATATCAGAAAGAATATTTGTAAAGTTCCGAAACCAATTTTATGTAAAAGTATAGTTAAATAAATTTCTTTCCAAGTGAAATTTCTCTCTTACTTGTTAGAATTACCGATGTATTGTTAATTTAATTTAATTTGTTAATACAGGTTTACGTAATAAATATCGTTTTCCTAACTTCTGGAAGTTGATATATAATATGTGGATGTTCTGTCAGGTGGTGAAGACTACATGATATACCAACTACAATAGCATAAATCTAATGATTCAGAAATTGTTAAAAAGTTATGAGTGAAATTAAACTTGGAATAATTGTTCAATTCAAAGAAATGACAAATTGTTTTCTTTTGTATTTTGCTTATATATAGAATTAATTTCCTACGAAATATTTTAAAGTATATTTAGTTGCATGTAAAATGAATTTTGTATTTTTCAGATAAAATAATACGGAAAGACTGAATTTTTTTATCATTTATAATCGATATTTTAGAATTTTCATTTCACTGATATATAGTTTAAAAATGGATATAAGATGATTGCCTGTTTTGAAATTAATGAATTTTTGAAATTAAAAGCTAAACGAAATTATTTTTGCCGGTGGAAAACACAAGGATGGAATAGTACAGCTGATTAATTTATTGATTTTAATCTTCAATTTGCAATGTTTTTACAAATAAGTTCGATAAAACAAAAACATAAAATAAAATATTGTTTAGAATGAATAATATAATCGTCATAAGCTCAATACGAGTTTTGAGTATTGCACAGCGTTCTCGAAAACTTAAACTAGGTAAGAGAAATTATATATATTTTCACCTTATATATAATAAGAAAATTATCTAAATTACTTTATAAACTTCAGTTAATTTAATTTAAAATAAGTTTTAATTTTCCAGTAAATTTGTTTAATTATACACTGAAGACGAGTCAAGATATGACCACTAGACTGCCGTTTGTGCTGTTGTTCCTTGCAAGCACTTTGTTTACTGGTGAAACATTTGGTGGTAAGTTATATTTTTATACAATAAAAATAGAAGAAATTTTAAATTACAGCTTATAGCAAACAATTTTATAATAAATTTAGCTGTTTTCTCTATTTATTTATATATATTTTTTGTAACTTGAAACTTCTTAAATATTTTTAAATTTTTCGAGAAGAATTTACTATTTGTTTAGTTTTAAATGCTTGTATTTAATTCTTGTTATGTTCACAAACTTACATAAAATAGATGAATAGTAGAAAAGTACAGTAAGACCTGCTTAACGCGGGGGATACGTTTTTAGACGACAAAGCACTGAACGAAACAACTTTAAACGAGTTCATTTTAACAAAGCGTAAATAGAGGAAAACACGCTACCAAGAATAAATAGGTTTTACTTTAATTTTAATTTATTTTTATATTAATTTGCATAATAATGTATGTTAAATAGCACACAAACATATACACACAGAAATATAATGTTCATTTTTTGTGAGGAAGGTTTTGACTTTTCAGAAATTCTTGTTTTTCTCAAGAAATTCCTGTAGTTTCATTTGACGCTTTTTTCTTTCTTCAAGCAAATGTCGGTAGCAGAAGATTGCATCCAAAACGCCTTGATTTCCTTTTGCACTCCTTTCGAAATCTCGATCATTCGCTACAATTTGATCAACGATTTCGGTTATCGTTATCAAACTTTTACTAAGGAAATCTGAAGAGAAATTCTTTTGGTTCTTCGTTTTCAGAATCACTATTTTCTACATGAATTTCTTGTTCTGCCAGTTCTTGAAGGACGTTGTTGGTAAGGCTCTCACCAGAAACCTGCTGTAACTCTTTAATATCCTGCTCGTCTACATTTCCTAGTCCTGCTGTATCAATTACGTTGAAATTGTCCAACCTAACGATTGAGCGATAGGCTCTTCTCTTTGAGAATTCTTGGATATCTTCAGCCATAACTTTTTCCACCCTTCTTTCGTGCATTTATCAATTAATTCTTGCCAAGCCAAGCCGATATTGCCTATGGCATCCATGGTGTTATATTTTTTCCAAAATTGTGCCAAACAACATTGATTTAAAGAAAGTACAACTTTTATCACTTTTTCTTATTGGTTCGTGTTCGTAAATAATTATATTATATAAGAATCCTTAAAATGCTGCAATAATTTAAATCGGCGTAAATTTCGAGTTTTTTTTTATTTTTAGGCTTTGAGCACACCGCGTTATGTCCAATCAGCGTTAAGCGAGGCAGCGTTAAGCGGAGTCTTACTGTATAGTATAATAATAACGTTTCGTAGTTTTATGAATTGAAATACATATAGAATTGCATTCTTTAGAAATTTAAATATGTAATTTATAGTTACATCACAAAATTACAGCAACTGATTGGAACAGAGCTTCTTGAACTTTTTTATTCATAACCCCGTCTTATTGTAGAGATCTTTTTGCGGCCACGGGCCGCGAAATTATCTTAGATAAATATCAAATACAGACATTCAAATATTGCTCATAACTACTTTATTTCTTTGCTAACAAAAAATAAATATTAATACATATATAAAACACCAGTTAATGGTTTTGTATACAAATTCATTTCACATAGTTATGTAGTGCTGAATGGCACAAGAACATTTAACGCCATTTCAGAAATTGTAGGTAATTCAACTGTAGAACTGATTGAAAGTTTTTTGTTTAAATTCAAGTTTTAAGTTAGATTCGCTTCATTGCTCAGCAAATTTCTATTGGGCTTTATACGGTAAATGATTAATATTTTCAATTTTAATAACAAATAGTTTTTTCAATCCATGATAACTTTTTGAAATCCAAATTCGATATAAAATATTAGTGAAACTGTTTTTCTAGTGTTTCTAAGCGGTGTATAATAATTTTTGCAGCTAAACTTTTACAATTATTATTTTCATTTATAAAACTGTTTATGATCGAAAACATTTCGATTGAATCATTTTACCCTATTCATCCAAATCTTGACCTTTTTAATAAACCCTTCGATTTTATTGTTGGAATTTAATATATTGCATTCTTTTTTTGAAGAGACAATTGTAGATCGTTTAGTTTCTCAAAAATACCTGACACAGAGAATAACGTTGATAACCACAACACAATTTGAACAACTAAAGCGCCAAAGCCGTTTTTGAGACAAGACTATGACTTGGAGACTCACAGCTCGACTGCGCACCATCTTCTAAGGAAAAGAGAAATTCGAGCACTAACTATTTTCGCAACGTTCCCATTTCCAACTTCCCCACGAGTAGCGCATCCACAAAGATTGCGCTAGCGCCTGTTCGTAGAAAGATGACTCTATTTTGTATTTTATTTTGACTCGGTTCTCAGTCCCCTGACTACCTACAAGTCTGGTTTTTTTATGTGCGCATTTTATGATTTCGGCACCAAATACTCTGTACCGAATTGAAAATTCTTAAACGTACTCCTTCATAACTCAAAGGTGTGCAGCCATAACGACAGCCGCGATTTTATGAACAAGACATATTGCAGCTTTTTTTTGAAAAGACTCATCAAATTTTTCTTCAATTAAAAATACAATAACATTTGTCTTTTAATAACAATAATCTGTTTAAACTTCACCTTTTAAATCTTACTTTTACATGTAATAATAAGTTTTTGTATTTGGAGTCTGTGTCTTTATAAAGTATTGAAAATAAACGGCTGTTAAGAGCATGGCTTTTAATCAAGTTTATAATTTTGACAGAATCCACCAATTCAAATAAAGCACACCATTCAATTTCGTTGGTAATTTTTTTGCTACAATGGCATTCGATGTAAAGCGCAGTCTGTAAAAGTTATATGATCGGCAGCAGCTTTTAGAAATGATTTAAAACAAATATATTCTCCTATCGTTGCTTTTGCACCATTTGTGCATATTCCAATACAATTTCTTCACTTTAAACCTTCAGTTTTAAAAAGTTCGTCAACTTTCCTCTATATGTCTTCTGCACTCGTATTATTATCCAAAGGAGGACAAAATAACAAATCTTCAATGGTGTTTTGTTCATGAAAGTATCCGAAGTAGCCTATACTAACAACTGAGCCATCTTCGTACTATCAGTTGTTTCGTCCTACTGCAATGCAAATTGTCAACTTTCTTTAATTCTAGCAATAAGTTACTTGAATTGGTCGTTGCCAATTTCAGTCATTATATTGGCAAAAGTATTTTTTGATAAAGGAATTTTTCAAATTTTATTAACATATTCACTTCCGTGAAGTATTTCTTCATTTCAATAGCAGCAGGAGGTAACGCAAGATCTTTCCCAATAGTATATGGCTTTTTGTTTTTAGCAAGTCAAATATGGAACTTCGTGTGACATGTTACCGGCAAAGTTCGAAATCCGGCATTCTATAGAGTGCCTAGATATTGTATATAATGCCTAAAACTAGCCGGCAATCTATGAAACGATTCATATTTAACAAATTTGCTAGGCATTCTATAGAATACCAAATGAGAAACCGGCAAAATATGAAATACATCTCCGATTCGTTTCGAATATCACGTCGCAAGGCAAGTGACTATTACCGCGCGCCTCAGGCTTAGAATTTGTCAGTTGCACTTTGCGCGTTGTTCAGGAGTGTCAAAATACGCAATTTTACTTAACCTTTCAGCAGTGGGAGAGTCAGGTATGGTTCTATCCCTTAGTAGTGGAGAATATACCCGAAAAATTTTTAAAGTATTTTTTCACACAATTTTTCTCATTTCCGTTTTAGAAAAAGTATTTGTAAACAGTTATGTCTAGTAAAGAAAAGTCTTTTTTTATTGCTACATAATTCATTTTTTATGTGAATTTTTTTTGCGGTAGTTTTTGGCTAGATTTTAGTGATACCCCCAAAAGAATTTAACGTATATATACGTCCCTCACCACTGCCACACGATCGCCCTCGACGTATATATACGTCCCTCACTGCTGAGTGGTTAAATTTGTTTAACAAAAACATTAGTTTTTTACTGTGCTCCATGAAAATGAAGAGCAAGCAGTAGTGTTGAAGAAGGTGTCATGGTCTATAGACGGAAACAACGATTCGACGATGAACTGTCCAAAATTCGAGTTAATACTGCAAAAAAAAAAAAACGGTATTTTCTTAACCGAAACTACTTACCAGAAGTTAATAAATGATGTACAAAAAGCCGAAATGACTAAGAAGTAACCCAGGGACTATTGGTTGCTGAATTGCTATGATGTGATTATTGTAGAAAACAAAAGTAAACTCATTTATCCTGTTAAAGAAGGCGTCAGTACTATACAGTATTACGTCACGGACTCAAAGTTATTTCACGTACTTCATGAAGCTCATTTGGCTATTGTACACAGAAGATGTGATAGAATGTTGAAAGAACTTTCAACCAAATACAAAAACGTTACACGTCATGATATTGAACTGTACATCCACCTTTGTGAACCTTGCCAGTAAATACAGAAAGGTATTAAAGAGAGCATTGTTGTGAAACCAATGACTTTTTCCGAATTTAATTTCCGTTGTCATTTAGATCATATTGACTTTCAGTCCCAGCCAGATAGAGAATACAAATTTATTATGGTGTATCAAGATCATCTCACAAAATTTGTGATTCTTAAGTCTCTAAGGTCAAAAAAAGCTGAAGAAGTAGCCTACAACCTAGTCGACATACTCGTTTCTTGGAGCGCCATCTATATTACAGTCTGACAAAGGTAGGGAATTTGCCAATAATGTCGTGGCCAGCACTGAAGATCGTCCATGGGAAGCCTCGCCATTCACAAAGCCAGGGTAGTGTCGAAAGAGCTCATCAAGATATCGAAAATATGCTCTGTACTTGGATGCAGGACAACAAATCTGACCGCTGGAATGAAGGACTACGTTTCGTTCAATTTATGAAAAATAGAGCTTATCATTCTGGGATCAAAACAACACCATACGAAGCACTTTTTGGCTGCAAGCCCTTTTTCTACCAGATGTTTTAAAAGTCATAAATACAGAGGAGCAACTAGAAAAAGTAATAGAATTCATCAAAATAATGGAAAAAAGTGAAACTAATCAGATTATGCAAGAAAAAGAGCCTGTGTTAAAAAACATGGATGAGATTATAGTCGTTAGTAGATTAAACCAACAGGATGAAGACATGCTTACCGAAAAGATTTCCGTTTCTGATATCTGTTGTGTGTGTTTAAAGGAAACGAGTGATGCACTTGCATGCAAAAAATGTCGTCAAAAAATTCTGTGGCCATGCTAGTAAGGCTGATGAAATGGATATTTTGTGCACCATTTGTTTCAAAACTGAAAATGTACTGAAGGTAAAATAAATTCTAAAATCAATCTGGAAATACAAGCCAAAGAAATGAAAATGAATTCGGAAAAAAAATTTCCTACTGCGTCTTTGGGAACTGCTGTGCGAGTTTCTATTCCTGGCGTCGACAAGGGGCGAGGTGATTCGACCAATATATTGGCAGTTGTAACGAGTGTGACAGAGGTTGGTTTCTACCGACTTGGAACGTCTGAAGTAGGGTTTCTGAAACGGGATCCCGGCTGTTTTTTTACCCCGGGAAATATCCCGGGAAATTTTTCTCATCCCGGGAAATCCCGCAATTTTTTTAAAAGTTCACTTTTTTCTTATTTTGTGTTAAGATTGAAGAAATTTTACAAATAGAAAGTATAATTAACTCATAAACTGTCAGAATGCCGGAATGCATTTATATTTAATTTAAGCCTGTGTTACTGATGGTGCAGCTGTAATGGTGAAATTTGGAAGGTTAATTGAATGTGAGCATCAGTTATGTTATGCACACGGAATTCATTTAGCGGTATGTGATGTTTTGTACCAAAAGTCAACCACTTCAGTAGCAGTCCCTCTTTCTGAAGAAATTCAAACTGAAGATGAAGAGCGCAATGATGATATTGAGAAAGATGAAGAAGACTTTAGTTATAGTATTGATTTTGAAAGTGTTTTGTGTGAGCGTTTGGCTGAAGATCCTTTCGATATAGATATTTCATTTGAATTACATGACACACTAGGTAATGAAATAGTCTGTTCTCAAATCATTAATAAGGTTAGAAAAATAGCAAAATTTTTTCGCAAATCACCTTTAAAGAATAACATCTTACAAAAATACGTTGAACAGGAACATGGGAAAAATTTGCACTTATTTCTGGATTCCAAAACCCGATGGAATAGCCTTTTAGCCATGTTAGAGCGATTTATTAAAATAAGATCATCCATATCGAAAGCAATCATTGACTGTAATAAAGATACGGACAATTTTGATCTTGACAAACAAGAAGTTACTGTAATTCGTGACATCGTGGCATCACTGCAGCCATTAAAAGCTGGAGCAGAAAAGCTTGGCAACAGAGGATCGACTTTACTTTCATCGGAAGGTATTTTTTCTTTTATTATAAATGAGTTAAATCAACTAAACACACCTTTTTCAAGAAGACTAAAAGAGTCGTTTATTCGACGCATAGCAGAGAGAAGAAATGTAAAACTGACTGGCCTCATACAATATCTCAATAGTGGAAAGAATTATGGAAAAGTTTCAACTTTCCCAAGTGAAAAAAGTTTGCCAGCCTTACCAACCAAGACTATGTTAATTTTATCAGCAAAACAGATGTTAGATCGTCTTTTTGAAGTATCTACTGATTCTACTTCCGGTGATACAGATCAACTACCAGATGTCGCAAGCTCATCTGCAATGACTTTAGCTGAAAAGCTTGATGCTGCTATCAAAGAAGCTGAGATAGACAGATCAAGAAAAGTGGACAACAAAAGCAGTACTGAAACGCGTCTCGAGAACGAAATAGAAATCTTTGAGGCTACAGGTGAAAAAACACACATCATCTGTCTTCTGTTAAATGCGTTAAAAACGATTCCACCCACATCGATTGAATCAGAAAGGGCATTCTCGGCAGCAGGACTTTTTATTACCAAATTAAGAACCAGATTGAGTGATCGGAGTATCCGACCATCTTTGTTTCTTAAAATCTCATTATAAAAATTTACAGTAATATTTGTATTATGTTTTATTTAAATAAAAAATATCATTTTCTAAGTTAGAAGTTTGATCAAAGTTCAGTTTTTTTTCTTTAAATTTTTAACTCAATTCGTAGGCAATTTTTGTTATAAGCAGTTTCGAACAAACTTTAACAAATTTTTTTTTATTTGTGAATTTTCTACGTAATTCAAAGGTATTTTTAATACATATTTTACACATCATTATTAATACGATTTTGGAGGTTGTAGAACACTTAAATTACTTTAAAAAATGAAAAATAATGATATCATTCGATTTCAAGATATTTTTTATATTTTAAAAATAATTTATTATATCCCGGGATTTCCCGGGATCCCGGGAAACAGTTCACTTTTATCCCGGAATCCCGGGACAAGCAAAAGACCGGGAAATAAGAAACCCTAGTCTGAAGGAATTTTAAAACAAGTATATGCGAGATATCACAATTTACTTTATGCCCTAATAACTTGCTTAGAATTGAACGTATTCCTGACCATGAAATTCCTCTCCGGTCAGTTGCAATTGCTTAGTCCAGTGGGAGAGGC
This sequence comes from Centruroides vittatus, assembly GCF_030686945.1. Classification (NCBI taxonomy): domain Eukaryota; kingdom Metazoa; phylum Arthropoda; class Arachnida; order Scorpiones; family Buthidae; genus Centruroides; species Centruroides vittatus. The sequence continues at coordinate 5,623,961 of NW_027122385.1, forward strand.
CAATGATTTGTCAAATGTATGTTTAAAACAAAGCACCAAAATATGAAATATCTTTGTATAAAAAATGTAATAAAATGTAATTCAAGATATCATTGAGGCCTACCATGTTGCAACCAGTAGGTTAATTTTAATTTCTTATTTTTCGTATGAAAATTTTGTTTCCCTTATTCAGAAAGGCATAAATTTTTTGTACAACTTTCATTTTTCTTTACGTATTTTGAATAAATTTTTTAATACCACTCTCATTATTTTTCCAGAATAACATTTCTATTTTTGAGGAATGCACATCATATATAATAGCCTTAACAGGATCTTTTTTCATAATTTGCCTAAATATCATTTGTCATTCTATAGAATGCCGGCTTTCTATACTTTGCCGGTAACAACACCAATAAATATTTATCATTTAGAGTCATAACTTTCTCAAAATATTTTTTATCATTATTTGAAGATCTTAACAGTCGTTCAGAAGATTTCTTTGCTTTATTGACATAAGAGGGATGCTTGAATTCAATATGCCTTTTTAATTTTGATGGTTTTATACTCTCCGCAGCCAAAACGTTATTACAAATTAAACAAAGAGGTTGTTCCTTACCATCGCAATTATTAAAAGTAAAGCAAAATTGCAGAAATGTCTCATCGTATTTTCTTTTACTCATTTTAGGTGCCTCTTTCTGACTGATAGATCCTACTTGATCAGAGATTGTAGCATCGTCATCTAAGACGTTAACGTTTGTTACTCAATTTAACCACGTTTCCACAGTTGAAAAATATCTAAGATAGTCTAAAAAATAAATAAAATAGCTTCTTTATAATTGTTCAAACAAATCCCAACCTCAATTAAGTAAAACAATATAATATAATATTGTAACTTTAGCTATACACGTGTTATCGTATAACAGAAAGTAACGACATACTGAAAACACACTAATCTTGTATCGTCGTTGGATACGAGCTTCAACGCTGTAGCATCCGTAGCGAGGTAAATTAATGGTACTATTTGAGATCAATAAGTATTTATTTTCTTATACACGTTAAATTAGATGGTTACGCTTCATAGACATATATCCGCAAAAGAAAGCACATTAATTCTACAGTACTTGCAGTAGCGACACATGAGAATTTCGCACATCAAGTTACCTATTGTGTTTGTTAAATAAGTTGTATGCCGAGTTACAATGCATCACCGCACTTATGATGCACCTGCTGGCATTTTTTAGTATCTGATAATAATTAACTACGCAAGTTGGCCAGTATTATAATTTTGTAACTGAGTGGTACAGAATATATAAATTTTAACTTTTTGGATTCATTATAAAACAACAAATCTGAATCGTTTTCTTGCAAATATTTCTGCTAATCTGCTCACTTCTGGAATCTATTATACAAAATGGATATATAATGTCTGGTGGAAACATGGCATACATCTTCGGTACGTGAATTAAAGTTCTCTTATATTTATAAAATTTATCATCAGATGTCTCATAGACACGAGGGACTGGAAGACTCAGGGAGGGTATAATTGTTGGTCTTAGATTAGATACTGTGGCTAAGAACAAACCGATATTTTAAACACGATTTTTGTTGGTTTTACCACTAGGTACAGACAAGTTAACCAATATTCAATCAATAATGTCCTTTATTCCGACTGATAATAGCTACGAAATTGATTTCAAAAATATTTTCTTACTTATTAAAAAACTAGTTGTTACATGAAAACTAACTTAATTTTATGCGCAGATATTAATAATTGAAGGAAAAATTCTCTGTCAGTTTTCAGAAAATAACAGTTAATGTTTGTTTAAATAGTTTATTGCTAGGAGAGAAAGACGATGATTTTTACTTACCATAAAACCAAGGGAGGCACTGTAATTAATTTCGTTATAGTATCACAAAAAATATTTTCTTATATTGTAAATAAATCTATGAAATATATTTATTTACAATATAAAAAGAAATAGCATCCGATAACTCACCTGTTATTTTTTTAATCATCCCTTTGATAACATTAAGAGTTCCTAATAGACAATTTGCTGGTAAACGTGCAATATGGAAGAATGAATTAAAATTCTCATTTGCTGTTAAGTTGAAACTTAACATCCAACGATCTGGTAAAATATGTATCTAAGGAGTCAATCGCTCTAGATTTTATTTATGACGTTGAATCTGAAATTCTAAAAAGCGTACAAGTGCATGGTATGATAGCGAGTGTGTTCAGAAAAGCTGGGCCATAGTTAGTTATGAAAGTATCTATAACTAGTTATTCTGTGATAGATTTAAAACGTGTTCGATTTAAAGATCTAATTACTAAATTAATCGAATTTCGAGATGTTTTTAAATGTTTATTGTAACATTTGATTATTTCAAATTATAAATATCGCTGGGATAAAGAAAATAAAATTGTCTTTTTTATCACACTCTTGAGTTAGAAGTGTAGGTCACGTGATAATCAGAAGCAGCGTCGTCTTGCAGTAAGCGGTAAAAGTCGTAATCTATTCTGGTCTAAACTCATTTGCAAACGCATTTTATTTGAAAAAAAGAATATTTACTAAAAATATTATATGTAAAATAAAGTATTTACATAAATTATACAAGCTTCTGTAAGACTTTTTCGCATACGAACATTTTCTTCACTTATATATATTTTGTCAACGTGGACATTAATTATTAATAGGACAATTATGCTGGTTTTAAGATTTTACGCAAGAATTAAGGAAAAAGTTTTTAAAGAAAACAGACTTTCTTCAATTCTTGCGTAAAATCTTAAATCCAGCATATTGTCCTATTAATAATTAATGTCCACGTGGACAAAATATATAATAAGAAACTAAAGGACAGTAAGGCAATAATAATTAATTGTTTTCTCCACTGCTTATAATAAATAGATTCTGACTGCATTTTTCGGTCATTATTCATTATCAAAAATACCACTTTCACGAAGTATGTTTAAACATTTAAAAAAGACGTTCATTGAATAATTCACAAATAATTCACATTAGAACTGGTATCACGTGACATATACGTCGCCAGAAAAGTTGCAAGGAAGTTGACGTAGCTTCCCTTTCCGCTTTCACTTCAGACTCATTTACATGGAAATAAACGTAAATTGTGAAATGTACAAAATAAGTTTCATTTATTTCCTGCAAATTTTAAACCAATTTAGGTAACGGTTGGTCAAATATATTCGTGAATATATAAAACTTATTTTTAATATTTGCAAATATCGGCTTTATTTGTATAAGGCATTTAACTCTTATACGTGTCATTACAGTTTTTCTACGTGTAATATAAAATCTCTATTAGATGTGTATCACTTTAAATCGGAATATATAAAGCATATCAATATTATACATATACATTTTTCACTCGAGTGTATTCTCATGCAGATACTATAAAAGTATAATATTTTGCGACGGTAATCACGGAAGTAAAAGTGCCTGGAATTGCCTTTTTGTGTTGTTCGAGTTCTCTGTGACGAATAGGCAGGGCAGAATCCGCAATTCAAATCGGGTTCTCTACATCTCCATTTATAACAGGCTATATATATGCCATCTTGTAATGAAATTTTAAACTAAAGGCCTTCCCAAATTATTTATTTACCTGTTAATACATTGTAGTGTAAATTTTATATGTTCGCCTTTAAAAATAACTAAAATATTTATACACTTATTTTTACAGCCTCTCTTTTTATTAAACAAAAAAATATGCTATATATAAAGTTACTATTTATGAAAAAAGAAGAAATGTTACTTCTAATTTGGTTAAAAAAAACATTAACGTTTAGAATTATGTATTTTCGCATATTTTGAATTATGTTGAATTATTTAAATTTTTTAATTAAAAAAAAGTTGAGAGCAGAATTGACATATTACGTTTACATTTCTGCCATCTGGAGATCACAATAGTAACTATCTTTTACATACACAAAAAATATATTTTATATATTATAAAAAAATTAACTTATTAATATATTATAAAATAATAACTAAAATGTATTATCTGTATTTTTTATTTGGATAACTTATTATTATTATAAAATTTATCATTTATTATTTTAATATATTTAAATGTAATTTATCGTTAATATCTAAACAATAAAAACTGAATTTACTGAAATAATGCTTTTAAATAATAGAAAACATTTAATATTTTAAATTAACTTGATTTCTTAGATAGCTTCTACGTCATACGTAATACGTCATGGGTAGGTCATAGAAAATAGAATGGCGTCACCTTACCTGCCGCAGGTCTCCCTGCAGTCACATGACCTGTCACGTAACCGCGGAAACACGTGTTTTTGTTTACAATATTTTTGACTATTAAATAAATCGAATAAAATTTCAAAAATTACGAAGAGCGATGAATAACAAATATATAACAGCATAAATTAGCACAAAAAGTAACAAAATAGAGGAAAAAAATTGACATTAATTAGAGCAAATGAATTTGATTATAAAATTTAAAAAAAATTACATTCTAATCTGACAAAACGAATTGTTTAGTCTTAGAAACATTTTTTCAAGTACAATATAAAAATTACAATAATTTAAACGACTCCTAACAAAATAATAAGCTTTTTATTGATAAGAAAAAAAAAACAGTTTTCGTACTTTTATATTGGTGTCAAAATGACTCTACGTAACTTCCAGCTGCAATTGCTAATAATCCTGACCTTTATAAACATATGATAATCATTAGTTTGAAATAGAACAATATTTTTCAATTATTATAATATAAAATAACAGAAATGACTTCTACACATTGCATTTACGATTAAATAATAATAATAATCAGAAATTACGAAAAGTATAACACAAATATGTAATTAACTAAATAAATACGTGATATCACAAAACAAGCGAAAAGAATTAAAGAAACAGACAGAAAATGAAACACTTACTTCAATACTAAACATGACCCACTTCTATCTAAGCAGTATATTCATTTAAAAAATCGAAAATGACGAATTTATTTAAAAATAAAATCCAAATCAATAATAATAAACTATACATCATAGACATAAGCAGTTTTCGCGATCGTATACTTCCGTACTTATTTTACATAGTGTATAATAAAATAAGTAAAATAAGTACGGAAGTGTACGATCGCGAAAACTGCTTATGTCTATGATGTATAGTATCAACAAAAATTCAATTTAAGCTCACCAGCGTATTCTTACTTCGGGGATATTTTAAAACAGCTTCCCAACCGGCGTATAAATACGCCGGTTTAAATTAAAACAAAACTTCTTATATAATTTTATTTATTTTAATTAATGAAACATATCCGAAAATTAAAAATTTACTTAAAGCGTCGTATAATTTAAGGTGTTTGGCATTAGTTTTATTGACTTTTAAAGATTTGTCTAGAATTTTTTAGTACAGTTCAATACAAGATACAGTCAACAGACCTGCGACATTAAAATTACTCACGCCTGTTATTAATTTTTCGAAAAATATCGACGAAATCAAAAAGTCGAAATACCGTTTCTCTTCTTGTCGGTATTTAATCGATGCTGGTCAAAAAATTTAAAGATTTGTCTAGAATTCTTTAGTAGTATTCAATGCAAGATACAGTGAAGAGTCCTGCGATGTCAAAACCGTTCATTCCTATTATTAATTTTTCGAAATTGCTTTTCAATACAAGCAGTGCATTTTGGAAAGCTGGTCAGATAAGAAATGAAAGTAGAAATATAATAAAACCAGAAAAAATTACATACTTTATTTTTTTAATACAAAGTTGTAATAAAAATTTACGATAATTTTTATATTTACAATCTTTGAAATAATATTTAAAATTATGTTAATATGTTTAGTTTATTATTTTAATAAACAATAACGTTTAAACAGTAGTTTCTTAATCAATTATTTATTTCATTATAAGTTTCATAATTTAATAAAGATTTTTTTCAAATTGCGATATTTCATGGCTAGAATCGATTTGTTAATTAGTTTTTTTTATCATAAATATATCACTAACAAGTAAGATTGGTGTATGTTTCAAAATTTTATTTAGAACCGTAGTATAATTGTTTCTTAAAAAATTATGATTACAAAAATTTTTTCTCGGATGTTTTAAAACACATTAAAAATTCTTCGTATTCATAATTTTCAAAAATGACACATTAAAAACTACTATAAAGAAAATTTTTTTATTTAGTGACAAAAATAAATTATTTAAGTCTGAAAAATAGTTCTAACGAATATGAATAAAACATTAATTTGAGTTATATGCTGTTTCTATAACTACAATGAAAGTAAACAATATCTCTCTTATTTATAGTAAGAATAGTTCTAACGAATATGAATAAAACATTAATTTGAGTTATATGTTGTTTCCATAACTACAATGAAAGTAAACAATATCTCTCTTATTTATACCACATTAGCATTAGGAAAAAGAAAATTTCAGGCTACTCAAGGTAAGGGTGAACAATGAGTATTTTCTCTTATAAGAGAACAAGAGAATAATTTCTATATATTTCATTTCTGGGAATATTCGATATTTTTATTTGAAGGTATCATTAATATAGTTTATTATTACAGTGTGACTTCACAACACAGACTTCAGAAAAATTATTAAATCAATTTTTGTGAAGTCTGTGAGAAGCTACTGCGAATAATATAAACAAGTATTATATTTAATTAACGTTGTTGTACATAATAAAATTTTTAAGAATTTAATAATAAAAGTGGTGTATAGTTCATAAAGCTTATGTTGGAGGAAAAGTATGATATTCAGGGGCAAACCACTACTAAATTAAGGTGGAAAGCATATATTTTAAATTAAATAAATTAAGATATTTTTTAACTTTTGATATTTTGTTATTTGTTATTGTTATTTGTTTTCTTTTAAATGTAAACAAAAACTAAATTTATATAACACAGGTTAATTTACATTATTTTCAACTTCAAATTACATTTTCTGCGAAAATCGTCCAGTACAATTTGCTCAAATGAAATACTTATCTTCAGGTGAAATTTAAAATCGATCATACGCATTAAAGATATCTTTTACCTTAAATAAGAAATTTTAAAATCCCATACATTTAATTAATTTTATTTTTTAGGATAGAAGAAAATTTCACAGTAAAATAATGAAGATTCCACAGTTATTTTGGTTATTTACCATGATTCCCATCTTGACATGTATGGAGAATGGTATGTAATATTTTTTATTACATTATAATATGCAACATATTTCTATACTACAGTAAAATAAAGCGGTTACTTGTTTTACATTTAATAACATTTTTTAATGTGCGTAATTATCCCTGTATATATGTTACATTTTCTAAATATTTTTCGTCATGAGAAATGTAGTTTCTTGCAGTTTTTTATTATGGATAAATTTATATTATGAAAATGCAAAAAAAATATTCTTTAAAAATATTTGCAATTATTCTGCACTGTATAATTCCTTTCTTATAGTTTGTGTTTTAACGATTTATACTCTGTCTACTGTGCTTAAAGATGTTAACTGTTTGTTTAAAGACGTGCTTCTTTGTGATACTATAATAATGATTGTCTTACAATGAAAATCTTACATATAATATGAACATCAATTCTTACATGCAATTGTGATTGATTATCACATGTAAATATCTTTGTTTATTATATTGTTATATGCAAATATTATAATTATTCTTCGTATGCAAATGTAATTAAATATCAATTACATAGTAAGAAGGAATTATGGAAAAATGTTTTACATAAACACTTGAAATACCATCAGTAGATCTAGATCAAAATGTATGCAATTGTTTAAAAATTTTAGGTGCTAGGTGTTTATTGTATGAAAGGGTATTTTAAAAAAGAATTGTATTTAAAAAATGATTTATTTAGTTTTAAATAAATAAATTATTTTAAAAATTTTTTATTATCACTATCCTTTTGTTAGTATCTTACAGATTATCATCTCTTCGCATAAAAAATATTTACTTAAAAATTTTCCTTAAATGAAAAATTTAGCATACAACTTGCTTACTGATATTTAATTAAAGACAGCAAGTGTAATAGTTTAGAAGAGAAATGTTTAAGTAAATCTTTATTTTTTATACAAGCTAAGGATATAGCCTATGAATTTTCAGAAAACATTTTGTCTTTTTATTTTTCCTAAAATATATATTCTGAAATTCGGAATGTCTTGTGGTTGGTAATATTAGGTAAAGTTTATACGTTTGGTTATTTTTACAAAAAACTTGTAAAAAAATTCTGAAAACTAAAATGTAGAGTTCTTGGTATATTTTATTAATTAACTTTCCTACCGCATTAGAGATCCTTTTAACAAGATTCGTTCAGACTCAGAATGAAGCAGATTGTTGTGATAATCAGTACTGCCAACTGCATAATTGGCCTCTATTCATTGTGTGAAGTCCGCTGTTTAGAGAAATTAATTTTATTAGGAGATCAATTATTTTAAATTATTTTAAAAGGAATTAATTTGATAAGTTTTAACAAAGGATGTATAATATTTTCGTTTTTGAGAGAGAGGGAAAGTTGAACTTCCTTTAAATGGCCGACTTTCGAAATGATTCAGATGTGGCCTTTGCACACGCTACTTGGCCGTCTACTAGAGCCGTCTGCTCTTTATAAAAAGGGACGATTTTTCCGCCATCGGGATAGTCTCATACAGGGAAGTATCCTGCATGTAAAGTAGTCCTTTCTGACGAAGCTACCATTTATGAAGACATCTCAACCGATCTCCATAAAAGATAGCTATACAAAATGTTGCATAGTTTCTAACCAGACTGGTCATAGACAAGACGATGACTATTAGCTGTCTTCTCTCCCGATATATCGAAAGAAACGAACGAAGAAAAGTACTATGAAGGTAGTATACTATTAGAAATAATCTAAACTCTCTCCGCGAGATAAGTTTTAATATATAAGATAGATTGTTCAGTATCTCGACAAAAATTGGCCTCGAATATATCAATTTAATTTCATTTATTTGAATTCTTATTTCGAATGTATTTTTACTGTATTTATTCATTTAATTCGTTCCTATTAAATTTTATTGTTATTGTTTTAATATGATCTCATTAATTGAGTTCGGAAGAATTACACTCACGTAACACTCCACTTGTCAAATTAACCCTCCAATGATATAATACGGACGTTGTCACTTGGACATTACAGATATCATTAAATAACTAAACGCGTGATAGCCCGCAAAATTGACTATCTGGTATCGGGAGCCTGACATAGGAGAAAGATAATCACAAGATCATCGTTCTCCGCATATTTTATTTTTTCACTATACAAGAAGCCATCCTTTTTGACAAACAGAGGGCTAATCTCAACGATTAGCTGCCGAATAAGCGGTACATTAGTAATTTCCAAACTTCGTAACCCCGGCTAGCCCGTCACAATTCTATCAACAGAGCCCTATCCCATATTGATGCTATCCCATATTGTTTCTGAATTTTTCAGAGTGGCTTTTCGACGAGTAAATGACTCGGAAATATAGCCATCTTCTCATAATATTTTGAATGTTAAGGTTTCTATTTAAGAGACGGATTTGCTTGTTTTTTGCAACGTAACAATTTTAACCTAGGTGCAATATTTCACACAACTAAACGTAAAACGTCTTCAGCATTTTTCAACGTTTTGAAAAGGAGCTGCAAGATCAAACTTTTCTTCAATTAAAAATACAATAACTTTTTTCCTTTAATGACAATAATTTGTTTAAACTTTACCTGCTGGACAATCACCTTACTTCTGCATGTAATAATAAGTTTTTGTATTAGGAGTCCATGACTTTATAATGATTTGAAAATAAACGGCTGTTAAGAGCACGGCTTTTAATCATGTTTATAATTTTGACAGAATCCTGAAGCACATAATTCAATTTCGTTAATAACTTTTTTGCTGCAATGGCCTCTTGATGTATCACGCAGTGTGCAAAAGTTAAATGATTAGCAGCAGCTTTTAGAAATTATTTAAAACCAATGTTTACTCGTATCATTGCTTTTGCACCATCTGTGCATATTCTAATACAATTTGTTCATTCTAAACCTTCCGATTTAAAAGTTCGTCAACTTTCCTATATATGTCTTCTCCAATCGTATGATTATCCAAAAGACGACAAAATAACAAATCTTCATTGATGTTTTGCTCATAAAAGTGTCTGACGTAGCCTATACAGTAATACCTTGGTTTTCGTTGAGTTCGTTTATTGCCGGTTTCGGTTTTCGACGATTTTCTTCGCAAACAATTGTTCCGGTTTTCGTCGATTGCTTCGGATTTTGTCGGCGTGCTGAAGTGACCTCGCTGCTAATTTTGCGAAAAGAAAGAGCGACCCAAGCGTTTTCCGGCGCAGCATGGCGTTATTTCTCGTTATGTGAACATTTCCCCCTGACCGCCCACCATTGGCCAACGGTTCCATTCCCTGAACAATGGGAGTTCGGTCGAGGGTTTGCGCATCGCCAGGGCAGGCTGGCCCCGTAAAGTTTTCTGGGTTTACTCCACATTTGTAACGCTTAAATAGGGGCCAGTTTCCCTTAAACGGATTTACCGGAAGGCAATATTCCCCTCGATATGACCATCATAAAGGCATACTACTATTACATGACAATTACGTTACACTTTACCACGGGTCGATATAAGCTAGAAGCTCATGTTCAACTAGCTTCTACAAGACAAGACATTACCCCGCCTGTCTAGCCAAACAATTCCATTGCTTTCATCTTAATGCTAATTACCTTATCTTTAATCTTATTGCTTTTATCTTTATGCTAATTGATTTTTTATCTTAATTTCTTATTGCTTTTAGTATTTAACACTATATTAATTCTTTATAAAATGTGTTTTTGGTATGTATTAGAGTGTCTAGAACGAATTAATTGGATTGACATTGATTTGTATGAAAATAATTGCCTTTGTTTACGTCGGGTTCGGATTTCGCCGATTGTTTTCGGACAGATTATCGACAAAAACCAAGATATCACTATACTTAACTTTCGTACTATCAATTGTTTCGTCCAACTGCAATGCAAATTATCGGTTTTCTTTAATTTTAGCAATAAGTTGCTCGAATTGTTCGCGGCTAATTTCAGTTATTCTATTGACAAAAGTATTGTGTGACAAAGAAGTTTTTCAAATGTCCTTACTATATTTACTTCCGTGAAGTGTTTCTTTATTTTAATAGCAGCAGGTAATGCAAGATCTTCCCCAATAGTTTATGGCTTTTTATTTTTAGCAGTCAATTATGAAACTTCGTATGACGCCAATAAATGTTTTTCATTGAGAGTCATAACTTTCTTAAAATATTGTTTATCTTTATTTGAAGATCTTAACAGTCGTTCAGAATATTTCTTTGGTTTATTGACGTAAGAGGGATGATTTCATTCAATATGCCTTTTTAATTTTGATGGTTTCATACTTTTCACAGCCAAAATCTTATTACAAATTAAACAAAGATGTTGTTCCTTACCATCGCAATTATTAAAAGTGAAGCCAAATTGCAGATATGTCTCATTGTATTTTCTTTTACTCATTTTAGGTGCCTCTTTCTGACTGATGAATCCTACTTGATCAGAGTTTGTTGCATTGTCATCTACGTCAATAACTTTTGTTACTCTAATTTAACCATGTTTCCACAGTTGAAAAATACCTAAGATAGTCTAAAATATAAATAAAATAGCTTCTTTATAATTGTTTAAATAAATCCCAATCTAAATTGAGTAAAACAATATGATACAATATTGTAACGTTAGCTATATACTTGTTATCGTATATCGGCAAGTAACAACATACTGAAAACACACCACTGTTCTATTGTCGTTGGGTACGAGCTTCAACGTTGTAGCATCGTAGCGAGGTAAATTGGTAGTAATATTTTAGATCAATAACTATTTATTTTCTTATACACGTTAAATTAGACGGTTAGGCTTCATAGACATATATCCACAAAAGAGAGCACATGAATTCTACAGTATTTGCAGTGGCGACACATGAGAATTTATTTCTCAAATCAAGTTATGTATTGTGTGTTTGTTAAGTAAGTTGTATGCCGAGTTATAATGCGTCACCGCACTTATGATGCACTTGGTTGTATTTTTTTATTATCTGAAGATAATTTACTACCCAAATTGGCCAGTATTACAATTTTATAACCGCATTGTACAGAAAATGTAGGTTTTATATTTTTGGATTCATTATAAAATAACGAATCTGAATCGTTTTCTTGCAAATATTTCTTCTAATCTGCTCATTTCTGGAATCTATTATACAAAATGGATATATAATGTCTGGTGAAAACATGGCATACATCTTCGGTACATGATTTAAGGTTTTCTTATATCCATAAAATTTATCATCAGATTTCTCATAGACATAAGGGTCCTGGAAGATCGAGAGGGGTTTAATTGTTGGTCTTAGATTAGATACTGTAGCTAAGGTCAAACCGATATTTTAAACACTATTTGTATTGATTTTACCACTAGATATAGACAAATTAACCAATATTCAGTTAATAGTGTCCTTTGTTCCGACTGATCATAGCTACGACGTTAATTTCAAGAATACTTTCTAACTTATAGGAAAACTACTTGTTTCGTAAAAACTAACTTAATTTTATGCGGAGATTTTAATAATTGAGAAAAAAATTCTTTCTCAGTTTTCAGAAAATAACAGTTTTTCTTCGTGTAAATAGTTTATTGCTAGAAGATAAAGACGATGATTTTTACTTACCATGCAACCAAGGGAGGCAGTGTAATTGATTTCGATATAGTATGACAAGAAATATTTTCTTATATTGTAAATAAATCTATGAAATATATTTATTTACAATATAAAAAGAAATAGGATCCGATAACTCACCTGTTATTCTTTTAATCATCCCTTTGATAACATTAAGAGTTCCTAATAGACAATATGCTGGTAAACGTGCAATATGAAAGAATGAATTTAAATTTTCATTTGCTGTTAAATTGAAACCTAACATCCAACGATCTGGTAAAATATGTGTCTAAGGATACAATTGCTCTAGATTTTTTTTATGACGTAAAATCGGAAATTCTAAAAGGCGTTCAACAAGTGCAGGCTATGATAGCGAGTGTTACTCCATGAGAAAGAACTTATGGAAATTTTTAAAAATGAAAAAATTATATATGCAGATTAATGTTATGTTTTGTATTAATCTATATTTATTTAAATAAGTTTATGTCTTATTATGTTTTATTTTTGAAATGTGAAAGCAGATTCGTGACATGCGAAAAGTCTAAAATATTTTTGTAAATAATTAATAGTTTTAAACGTAAAAGTTCATTGAGTAAATCAAGAACTCCTTTGGAATAGTGGTTCAATTATTATGCTATTGAAATCTCTACAGAGCATTCTTTACTTATTAAAAATCAAAGATTGTCGATGGATGTGAATAAGTTAGTGTCTGCAATATAAACGGAATGTTTTACAGACTTTACACTGGAAGAGCTTTAAACCGTTTTAAATCTGTTACATCACCTGGAATTGATTTTATTAGATCAGAATATTTAAAGTGTTCTTTTGAAATCTTTCTTCTTACAACATTCGAAGAATTTAACTCTATCAATAAAAAAATTCTAGGATTTCCGGAAAAATAAATTGGATCTTTGGTTATTCTAACCTAAAAAAAGGCGGTGTGTATGACTCTAAAAATTATTGGCCTATATCTTTGGATCATGTAATTGGTAAACTATTTACGTTTTCACTAAATAAACAATTATAAGATTGGATTACGAAATATGATATTCTGTGTCAAGAGCAAGCAGGTTTTCGACCTGACCGATCTCAGAATCAACTATTTGTATTAAATGCATTGGTGCAATTGAAATTGCAAAAAAAAAAGTTTTCATTCTGTTTTTATAGACCTTAGAGTTGTTTTTGATTCAGCTATTCGTAAAGATTTATGCTCTCTATAAAAAAGAATGGATATGAATAAAGTTTCTTGGTCTTATACTCCAAAGCCATTGCAATAATAAAGATGTTAGCTGGAGTGACTAATTAATTTGTATTGACACTGGAGATTTTTAAGGTAAGATTCTGAGCCACTACTTTTTAATTTATATGTTAGTGGTTTGATAGTTTTTAGATTCTGTTTCTTTTTGTTTGTACAAATTTTTGGATGCTTGTATTGCTGCAGCAAATAATTTTTTGTTATAAATAAATTAATTTTCATTATATTATTAATTATTATATACATTATATAGGCCTACATCTATTAATATAAACTGTATTAAAACAAAAGATGATTTATGTTAAAATATAAATACAATCAACCGATATTAAATGAAACATAAACAATAATGCAAATAATTACGCTTATTTCATTAAATTAACAATACAAACTATATATAATTTTATAAAAATATAACATTTTGATGTTTTCGAAATTCATAACATACACAGTTAATAATTTAATTACACTCAAATTAAATAACAGTATATTTTAAATTATAGTTAAATTATTATTTCATTGTAGTTAATTATGTATTTTTACAGCTGATGTACACGATACGTACGAATGGAAGTTAGCTGCAATGAAGGTAAGATGCACAATGTACACATTTAGAACATACCTGTACTTTATTACACTTGTCTTTTTGTGTATTTCAGAATCCGAATCTTGTAGTACTTGACCAATCTGAGAGTAAAATGACAAGAGGACTTTATTTTCGGGTGTTCGATGCTCTACAACAGAAACTCAAATTTCGGTATTTTTAGAAATACTTTCAAAGTTGCTTTTGTTCACATAATTTTTAAATATGTACAGACAGAAATTATAACTTTAAATAGAAATATACAGTTAAATTTGGTTCAGATTTCCTAAGGATCCACGTGAAAATATTTCGTAAGAGGGAAAGTTCTTGTTTAAGAACTTTCTCTTCAGAGCCTTCCATTACAACCGCCAACACTAGAAAAATTACCGTTTCATTGAATCACTCTTCTTTTATAGATCTGTTTTTTTCAGATCAGAAAATCTGAACTTGCTGTTAGAATTAATTTTGAAACAATATTTATTTTAATTTCGAAAGTTTTGCTTGAGGTACAATATAAGCTTAAAGGAATTAATCTACATGTATAGCCGTAGAGTGGCATGTACTGTATCTCACTTGCAGGTCGATACAGTGTGTTTTCCCTGATATTATATCATAAGTATTGTCAGGAGCACATGTATAGAAATAACTTTTGCTATTGTGTATGTTGCAAGAAACTCTGGAAAAAGCATTACAAAAATTTATGCGCTGAAAATAAATTAAAATTTCCCTGCAGAAAAGAATTGCACAAAATTTACTGAAACGAACCCTGAGATATACTGGTTTTCTCCGTAGCGTACCGTCTAATCAGTTGTTGATGTACGAAATTTGTACATCGATGCACTATAGGAAATTTTAAGCGAGTCATACAAGTGTTACTTAATGACGGTTAACTTGTTAAGAGGGTAAGTTATTAAGTTAGAATTTTCTCTCTTGACACGTAACTACAATGGACAAAGATTAATTAATGTCAAACATAGATAATGGTGGACAAAGATTTAAGTCTATCTAAGCAGGAAACTTTCTTGAATAAAAACTTTTGTTAGAGAAAAATTTATAAGTTTTTTTACTGTCAAAAATTATATAAGAAAAATAAAAACTTTAGAAGTTGTTTTTTCTTACATGGAAATACTTCAAATGTAGAAAATGTAACTCTGGTCATGTGTATATTCGATAATTCGTCACTACTCTGATGACATAAGTGCTGGAATAACGTCTTTCTACTGAACCATAAATATTTCACGGTTTTGACTGATACTTAATAAACAGTTTTGCTTAAAAAGCAATTTTAATGATTATGTTTCGAAATTTATGTAAAGAATTCTAATTATATGATTTTATTTAGTTATTCCATAGTTAAGCCAATAGACGAATACTTCGGACGATTACTGGAAAATGGAACGTGGACTGAAATGGTTGGAAAAATTGCGAGAAAGGTATGCGAAATAATTATATATTACACTATATTAAGTTATTTAATGCTGCATTATATTAAATATATTTACGGATTTATCAAAATATTTATTGACTATTAGTAATTATTTCTTACTCAAATGATAACTTTTATTAATTTTTTCCAAATTGTTCCAAGAGAACCATTCGTATCTTAGAAGAAATTTATAAAAATTCTTCTTTTTGTTTAGTTTAAAAAGAGCATGATTTACATAATGTAACAGAAAAGCGATCTGATATTATGCTTAATCTCATTAACTATGGTTACTAGACAAGAAACAATTAAATTTCTTTACTATAAAAAGAAAAATATATATAAAAAGTTTATTATAATTTAAACAAATTCTATTTTAAGTCCATTATAAAGATTTCCGTAATTTTAAGTGACATATATATGATCGAAATTCATGTCATTAAAATGGTACTTGTTTCAAACGGTTTAATAAAAGCGCCTGGTATGGATTAATCTAACGGAAATCAAAAGTATTAACTCTCTGAAGAATTTTTTTAGAAAGATACTTTAGGATTGTTTCAGCACAGTTTTATATGTTTTCTACAACGAAAAAATGTTAAATAAACTGTGGATTTTTGGAGGATAGCGAAAATGAAAGTAGAAGTGAAATATTGTAAATATTTTACAAAAATAGCTTACAGAACTGCTTTGATAAGTTGTATGAATGTTAAAATTGTAAAGCTGCAGTACGAAATTTGTTTTAGGTACTGTAAAAAAAATTTGTGTTCTATGATTTGGTTTGGTTTGATTTCACCTACAAAAAGTTTGTACGAGGAACTGGTCAGTATTTAGGTCATATAACGTGACAAAACCCAGAAATCTGCAGATATCAGCCTGTTTTCAGAGACATTACAATGACCAACTAGTATCATTGATTGATGCATTAATGTACTCATCAGTAACAGTTACGGGAAATCACAATTCTATCGTACTGATAACTTTAGACACCTAGTAAATTAAGCGATAAATAAAGTTGTAATGTTCATATTTACGTTTAATTTTTCATACTCGAGAGTTTGAAGAGCCTGCGCCGTTTAATTTTTTTAAAGGAATTTAATTCTCAAAAGAGCAGGGTAATGTCAGTTATACACGGAGTTGAAAATAATATTGGCACACTTTACATATTACAAATACTAATGATCTTTAATGAACATAACTGAAACGTTTAATGGTATAATTTGGACATATTTAGAAAATCAGAACGAAAAAAAGAAAACCGCAAGGGTGAGAAGATATTAATCGAACACCAACAAAAATCATTTTGTTTTTATTCAGCAGGAGTACGACTATTTTTTGCGCATAATACAATCGAAATATGTGGACGAATAGAAAATATATATATCACGAAAAATATTAATTTTAATTTTAACTCATTCTTCAAACCAGTATTTACGCTAATTGTTTCACAGAAGTAAGCGGTAAAAATCTACTTCTAACTTTTTTGAAAAATTTCCTACGTTTAATAATATTCAAGTTTGGTAATCGAGATTGCGAGACTACATTTTTAAGTTTAGTTTCATATTTTCCGAACCAACATAGCATACACCCAGTAGTGCAGATAGGATCATTGTTATCCTCAAAGATTGTCTCGTCATCTGGAAACCGTTTGGCACTTCTACGTTGTTACTTTATCTCTCAGAACAACGTTTGGACTCAAGTTCAATGAAATCACACTCGAAATTACAGGAACTTCTGCCATGCCCGAGATTGGGTTTAACCTGGTACATAACCTCGTATGATTTAAATATAAACACCATTAAATTTGGGAGACACAGGAAAAGTTGTTTTATTGCACTATATCACATATTCTCTAGAGCCCATGAAATGGTGCTCTGCGCTACTGCACACGCTGTTTGATATTTAATGATAAGAACAAATGTTCGGCTATAGCAGACATGCCATTGATATCGGTGTTATCTATACGCAGTATACATCGGGCGGTTTTCACTGATACTAATACCCTCTCATCAACAATCATATTCCCTTGGTGGCCCGTTAAATCCGAAATATTCGAATCCCAAAAACAGGCAAGTAAATTCTTAAAAAGAATAAGTACGGAAGTTTACGTACAATGATATAATCTATGTAAATAAGGAAAAAAGATTATTTCATAACTTGCAACTGTTTCAAGAAGTGTTCAGTTTGAATGTGTACAACGAAAAGTGTTGAATTATTTTGTCTAACCTCTGTAAAAACAAAATATTTAGAAATAATCAGAAAATTAATAAATTTTATCGATGAAAATTATTTAATAACTATATCTGCAATTGTAAAAGATACAATTACACCACTGTGCAATACACTCTTTTACTACTTCGGATAATTTTATTATAAGAAAATGACAAATGTAATTAAGTTATTTTTTGAGACTAGGAAGCAGATATGGCAATTGTTCCATTATTTATTACTTCGGATCGTTACTCTGCTGTGGAATTTTCTACAGCAATAGCATTCCGGTCAACAGTTTTTATTGTTAAAGCTCCAGAAATGGTCTCCAACTGGAAATCGATCATAGCTCCGTTCTCATTTACGGTAAGAAATTTTTTTCTAAAAACTAATAATTTGACAGTAATTACAATATTTATATATTCTAGATATGGATATTGATAATTGTCACCGTAATTATATTTGGATTGGTTTTACACAAAGTAATAGAACGAGATCTAACTGCACAAGATATTCAAGTATATTGGCCAAGAAATAAAGTTTTCTGGAATATATTTTCCTCATTCTTGGATGAGGGTAAGATCATAAATTACCTTCACATAATATTATCGTTACGTTTTAAACTAAATTTTGGATTTTCAGGAATGAATTTGGATTCAATAAAAAAATTCAGATCCAGATTTCTGATAGGAATATGGTTGTTGTCTATCCTTGTTCTAGTCTCTAGTTATAGCGGGACTTTAATGTCATTCATGACGTATCCTTTAGCTGAACCTGTTCCAAAAACATTCGATGAATTAGCAGCTTTCGTCAATAAAGGTGAATATTCCTGTGGAACAAGCGGTAAATCTGCTTTATGGCTATCAATTCTTGTGAGTAAAACTATTGTACATAATTATAAAGTAACAAATAAATAGTGTGTATTTTCACATCATAACTTAGTAAACGTCTTGTCAGAATTCCAAATTAAAGTCTGCTGAAATACTACGAGATCACATCATACGAAACGACAACTTTCTAGAAGCGTCGACAGCCATAGAGAGAGTAGAACAGGGACATTTCGCTTTTATACAGAATAATTATTTGGTACAAAAATTAATCAAAAAAGAAGTTTTACACAAGTACGTAATTTCGACCGATTCATTGGCTGTATTTAGTGTAGCTTACGGAATGAAGAAGAATTTTCCTTTTTCCAAGAAAGTAAACAATATGTAAGCTATAGTCTTGTTTTTTTTATTTTAACCAGGCTTTGATATATTTACACGAAATTTCCTTTTCTCACAGCGTCCATCGTCTGTTCGAATCTGGAATCGTGGAAAAAATCGATTACTCTGAATATCGTAAAGTGATGTTACATTCAGAATTTCATTCTTTAACAATTGATGATATTATAAGCCCGCTATTATTACTCGCATTGGGCTACATATTGTGTCTTCTCTGCTTAGTTATGGAGATAATTTATACAAAATTATTTGCTTAATAATCCTGCTGTAAATTTTCTTAGTAACATTCACAGTCATATTGAGTGTTTGCTTATATATTTTACAAATGAGGATATAACAATCATGTAAATTACAGTAATTTCAAAATGTTTAAATGATTTGATTTCATCACAAAGTAATTACGATTGAATAACGAACAATGTGGCAAATTTCATCTTCTATAATTGCTTTTCTGACGTGAAAAAATGTAAATAGGTCTGCATCAAACTGAATTGGCTGATTTTATCAAAATTAAATCTTTAAAATTTTTATTTTGTCACTCGAAAAAGTAAGTAAATAATCGCTTCATTTACTCCTGCGCACGTGACTGATTCATTTTCAAAACATCAGCTGTCCAGAATTTCCCAGATATAGATATTAATGTTTAGTGATTCATTGATAATTCTCGTTTACTTGTCCTTCCGATTTCTTTCAAAACGTCGTATAAAGAGCGGAAACTTGTCTTTCAAATATCAGCATGCAGAGAAACGGCTCCTGTCTAGACAATCTAGAAAATATACTGCAGTTAAAAAGTTTCCAATGTCAACCATTTGTTTTCTATTGTCCAAATTTTTTCAAATTAATTTCTTTAATTATTGAGTATTGTTGCACATGACAAAGAAAGTGACTGAGAAAATAAACTTTTGTCAGTCTAAAAAATTACAAAAAAGAATCTTTTCGTATTTAATAGTTATCACAAAATAAGAACATTGTTTCTAAATTTAAAGAAAATATATTTGAAAGCGGGAAAGAGAGGCTTCTTTTCCGCACGTATTTTACATTTAAAATTTTGCAACGTGATCATAACTTATTGAAATGCATACCGATTTTCAGTCGATGGCATATAAAATATTCTTTCTTTGCTCAAGGAGGCAGAAAATTAGGAAAACTTCTATATGACTCAACCTTTACCTTGAATCTGAAATCAAATATTAAACAAGAGTTTTTATTATTTTGCGCAGTTCTGTATTTTTACTACGAATAAAATGAATGGTATGACAGACGTGTAGTATGTTATATACGATTTTTTGAAATTTTCGTAAGTTACATTCTGCAGTGTTGCAATCAGCGACCATTATTAGAAAGGTATTTGAAGTTTATTTTGAAGTTGGCATTTATTGCAGGTTCGAGAATATTAACAGTTAAGCGCACATTAGCGTCACATTAATAATTTTTAAAATCCACATAATCTTTTTAATTTTATAATTTATTAAAAGTGTATTCATTTATACGCAATTATTTTTGATTTTTAATTAAACATGATAAAAATATGTTATTATAAACTTTGAATTTATGTCATAAAGTAAATATAAAACTATAAAATATGTAACCGTTCATATACATAATAACTGTATAAATCGCTATAATGAAATTTCATTTGAAAATAATATACTTAATTTTCATAATGAATTTATATTTAAAAATTGGTGCATTTTCGATAAATATTTTGCGCAAATTTAATATTGTTTTTGTTTAATAATAATAATGTTTAATTTATTCAAGTTATTAATCAATATTAAATCAAGTTTATTATTGAAAATGTTACGTAATATTTTTGTTTGTCTAAGAAATTTCTATTTAGAAACTTTATACAAGTTCAAAATAATGTTTCTAGAAATTACGAATAGAAACTATATACGATAATTAAGTTTATTTAATAAATAACTTGGAAATATTTTATATATAACTCTATACATAACATTGTTTGATTACTAGATTAAGTGCTGTATTTATGAAACGATTCAATTGGAAGTGTTTCATATGTGGTTGTTTATCGTAAATAATACACGCATTCAACCTTACCTAACAATACATTTTACTTAAAAAATCAATAAATATATTTTAAGTACCTTATTTAGTTTATAAGATAAAAGTTAACATTTCAAGTTAGTGCAGATGCTAATAAATTGTAAATTATAGACATATTTTTATTGATTGGCTCATTTATGAAAAAATTATTGATTATATTTATGTAGTTTATATATAAAAAAAAGAATTAACGTACACAGTTCAACATAATGGATACTGCACACATCACAAGACTGCAAGGTAAGATCCAGAATATTTTAATCGATATAAACTATTTCAAGATACACTTAAAATCGAAAAGGCCACTAAAGACACTCTCCCTCCCTAAATCTATAACCACAGTTATTCCAGCAAGAGATGAGAATTATTTTAACTTCAAGATACTAAAGTCGGGCGCGATAAAGTATAAATATATTAAACTTAGACGTTTAAAACGAATTCTTAGAAAAATTAAAACAGATAAAATTGAATGTAATCCATATGGGAAAAACGAGCGAATTAAAATTTTAAGTGATTACGAGTCTAACAAGTTTATGAAATTAGTAAAGAAATTCCAATATCCGTCTAATAATGAAATAGAAGAATGGAAAAACTCTCAATTAAAGAAAGATGGGAAGGAAGCCATGTGTTTAATTAATAACACGATCTTGTATTTAATACTTAACAAATGGTACAGCACGGTTTCAAAAAGAAATAAAATATTTCTTATTCTGTAAAATAAATACTAGTTTTTGACAAAAAAATTGTGAAAAATTATTTAAATATATTTTTGAGTGTAATTTGTAAATGACAGGTTGTCACGATAAGCTGTATTATACTGATACATTGATATCTATATAAAAACAATGGCAGTGTATTCAAATATCATAAAAATGATGTCAGTCAAAGAAAATGATTTCAACATATTATTATTCTGTATACATTTAAAACGTGCCTACCATTGTGTATGCATTAAACATATTTTTCAATTTATATTCTAACAACTGATTAATGTATCTTTGGAAATGGTAATTCTATATTGCATTTCCTGCTATACGTGTATGAAGGATAACAACATCAGTGCTTTTACTACGGTGTGATTCTTCATGTCAGGCACATTCTCAGTAAGTGGTATGATTAAACAAGATCTACTTCTGCAAAATGATAGAATATTCACACGGAGTGAAGTCGACAAAGCTCTAAACGTTGGTCATCGCTAGCAACAACATGGCGAACCGTCGATGTGCCAAAAGTTGGTGTAAGTACTCTCCAACATAATGCAGGGTAGTGCTCTCTGAAAACTGTCTGTCAGAAACATGTCAATGAAAACTATTTCATTGTCATGTTTTTGACTGTGGCATAAAAGCTGATTCATTTTACCTGTTTATCGAGCACTGCATGTTTATCGACAGAGTAATGTGAGCAGCACTAAATATTTTATTATCAGCTGTTTCATAATGTATGATAGAGGAGAAAATCTTTATGAAAAATAGCAGCAACACGGTGGCCAATTTGAAGGCCGCATTCTTAAATATCACTCGAAAGAATGCAAATAATAAGGGAGTCATATGATACATGTTGCACGAGAGAAATGACAGGTTGTCACGATCTGGAGCAGGGGCTTTCAACCTTTCTCACTCGCGTCCCACCTGACACTTCTGTGTATAGACTTGTGTATAGACTTGTAGCTTTAACCGAACCTTTTTGTGTAGCCTTAGCGATATACCTGCTACGGTTTCGGACCTGCTGTAAACTTAACAAAATGAAAACGAAATTCAAATTTTAATGCGAAATTATTAGGAAAATGATTCATGCATCTGTATGCATGAAAAATTTTCCTAATAATTTCGTCAGTTATGTAAAATAAAAAATAATACCGTCAATTATGTAAAATAAAAATTAAACAGATAATAAATTGACATTAACGGAAAATGATGGCGTCCATGTATTTTTCTGAAGTACTGTATACTTCAGAATTGTAGTAAATATATATACATTTATTGTAGTAAATATATAATAAACATATTTACATATTTTAACGTTTACCTGTTAATCACACAGTATAGTTGCGTTAGTATATAAGGCCATAAATTCGAACCCTTTCTTAATTGAAAAACCACATCTTTCCAGAAACTACATGATGTTTTTGCAGGTTGCGTTTAGTGTATATGCAGTAATGTATATATTACTTATAGATATATGTTATCAGTAGACATCAAAAAACGTGTTCTCCTAACTGCAAGTTTAATTTTATCTTAAATTAATGAATGAATTTTACCTTAATGAAAATTTTATCGTTATGACACGAAGCGTAGTAATAATATACATATGCCAGCAATTCAAAGTCGAATATCGGGTCTGTTGCATAAAACTCATATTTGTTATAAGCTTTCCAAGTTACGACTTACAAGCAAAGTGTGTGGAATGAAAAGTTCGTTACAAGTTAGAAGCTGTTAGTCGTGAGCAATTATGATTGATTAAAATGACTTATAATACTTGTAGCTCGTTACCGATTATAAGTCTTCCAGGTTATAACTAATAACTTTAACTTGTAATTTTTATGCAGAAGAGTCCTGGTCCTAGTCTTGTCTTATCTAGTTGGGTATGAGCTTTTAGGCTATATCGCCCCGTGGTAAAGAGTGACGTAATTGTCATGTAATAGTAGTAATATGGATTTATGATGGTCGTTAAGCGGGGAATAATGCCTTTCGGGGTCTTTTAAGGGTAACTCGCCGCTATTCAGGCGTAACAGACGTGGATAAAATCCGGAAATCCTGGTACCATCCACTCTGAAGCCCAAAGCGACCTCACCTCTATGGTAAGGAAGTACAGAAGTAAATTTGTCGTAAAGTGTTCATTATAATATTTTTAAAAAGTGAAATTATTTATAATTCATCAAATTTAATTTTAAATAATTTAAATTAACTATTTGAAATTTTTTAGTCTAAAATTTTTATTTCTTACGTGACCACTATGTAAATTAATTAAGTGGTAGCGGACGTTATGACGGTCGCCTTTCTGTTAAAGAAGAACAGGTTAACCGTTTGGAATTAGGTAAAAATCTTCGTTGTAATAAAACTTTTTTAATATAATTTTATAGTAATTTTTAATAGAAATTAAGTTACAGAAAATTGAAAAGTTTGGGAATGGATTTTACACCATACTTTCAACCCATTTTCAACAATGCAAGGAAGGATAAAGAAGTTCAAAGGCAAACACAGAATGGAGTAGCTGTGTTTTACAATTATATAATACAATTAGTGCACAAGAGTATCTCAACAACTACACTACTAAAAGTATCAGACTTTACTGTTCCTAATTTGACGTCCAACCTAGCATGCAACTTTAGAAACGGTATAAAGTGCACTTTTGGCCATTCAGATTCAGGAAGACATTTTGTAAGTGCATCTATTTTGATATGGTACTCCTAGAATTAATGTTTATTTATTTATTTTCAATCGATAGGTACAAATTTTAGGGTGCACTAGTGAAACGAGACTTCATCTATTAGCCTGTCATGAATTTAGGACGAAGGTAAAGAGATGTACGTGGATCCCAGATCCATATATGAAGTATCCAGAATATTTTTTGGCGATAAGTGACGATATGTATCTTTTCGAACAAACTAATTCGACACTATTTACTCGATGGCATGCTGGACACGTGAGTAACTTTCAATCTCAGAATGTTCTTTATCCTATTATTTGTACTGTACATGCTTTTCGATTTAAAGTGTTGTAAAGTGTATACTGGAGAAACCAGTAACCATGTATTCAGAAGGAAAATTTGCTTGTTATATTTGCTCAAACGAAGGCTAGAAAGGTCCGCTCTATCCCCTGTCCCAAACTAAATTTTTGATGATTTTGCCTGTTTTAAACCATATGAAAATTTGCTTTTCTGTACTGAATACAATGCTTTAACTATAAACTCTTGTAAGGTTCATATTATCATTTATTTATTTAGACAAATGAAAACAATCCTATAACGTATTGTGAATGGAGTTATTGGAATCCTATTTACATAGGTACACTATATAAAAATGGTCAATGTGTAATTTGGTCCATAGAAGTGAGTTTTATTTCTTTCGTAACGTTTTAAATATTCATATTGATTGATTATTTGTTTTATTTCTGTATTTTTTTTACAGAGCGAAAGTCAAATATATAAACTATCGAGAACTTCTCGTTATAAAGAAACATCTTTAATTGAAAATGAGAAAAATCACAATTGGAAACTCTGTTTTTACAACAACAATTTACTAGATTGCTTCATAACGCACAATACTTACTACGAAAAATATTTCTGTGATATAAGATCTCCAAAATATGGAGGTTCACGAAATTTTGATAGTCCGGTATTGGATGTAAGATGTTCTGACTTTAATTCAAATTATGTTGCATATTTATATCAAACAAGTGTAAGTAATTTTAATTATAATCTCTAATAATCTATGAAAAGTAACTGCTTTTAATTTCGAAACAGGCTGCAGTAATAGATATAAGAAAAATAAAAAAAGCAGTTTATACTTTACATAATTCTAGTAGTCTTGAATACAATACATGTATGTCTTGGTGTCCACAGGATAATGAAATTGCTATTGGGAGTAAGTCAATTCTATTTTAACTCATTTACTTAATTGAAAAAATTATTGAAAAATGTATAAAATTTTATATTTTATTCCTTAGCATCGCAAGGAACATGCAAATTTTGGAGACCACATGATAATGTATGCCATGTAAACAATAATAATATGATAAGTTATGTTGGAAAAATTGAATATCATCGCAGCGAAAAGTACTTTTTATATATAAGCAATTAAACTTTACTGCTACAGAGAAACATACTAAGTAATTTAATATCTTTTTGTATGTATTTTGTGTTTTTTAACAAAAGAAACTGTATTTTAAAATTTATTTTTAAAAATTTTGAAAATAAATATCACTTAACAATATTTTGGAATTGCAAGATTACTTTAATCACCGTCACTTTATAAATATATATATTATAATATAAAAATAAATTATTGAAAAAAATTGTCTTAGCTTGAAAACGAGTTTTGCAGTTTTTATAAAACTAATTTTATAGAGTTATAGCACTGAAGCCACAATCTTATACGTAATTGTATACATACAAATATTTAATTTTCTACTTAAATGCAATGTAAGATTTGTTAAATTTAAACTCTTCATGCAAAACGTATCAAAATACAAAACTGCATATATCACTTTGAAATTCCCAAAAAGTTATAAGTATTAATATTAATTTATTATTATTATTCTCGTAATTCGTATTTATTAATTTAGAGTTTGTAAGTAAATTTTGAGATTGCACAAAGTAAACTGTTATTATTACAATTGACATTAAAAGCATTTACTTGTTTTTGTAGTTAAAACTTTTCTAATGAGTTGAACAAAACCACCGTGTATGATATCGAATCTGATGCACGGATTACAGTAGAATTTCAAAATAGATTTTCAATGTATAAATTATTGTAAACCATAATGTAAAAGAAAAAAAAAGTATTATTTTCATGTCTAACGTCTATTTATCAGAAACTAATTTACTCTTATTAGTTGCAATTTTCACGAATTATTACACGTTTATGTCACTTTGTACTGTTTGAACCTTATACAGGTATAAGTACTGTTTATAATAACTGCTTACATTATTTATGTAAGCAGTTATTTATTTAGACAGAACAGCAGAAAATTTTCTAAATTGCTAAAATATAAACCATAACTTTTTTCATTGTGTACATTTTACTAAATGTCATTGAAATCCCTTAATTATGTAAAAATCTACATACCATACAGCAGAAAAAATATAATCACTCGATACATATTGTATAACTTTAACCATACAAATTCGTTAGATTTTGCAAACGAATTTCTTGATGCATAAATATACAGTACTTAATGTTGCCGTTGCTCAGTAATGTAAATATTTTAATTTTAACATATTATATTTAATATATAGTTTACAGAAATTAGCAACATCAGCCCAACATCATAAACACGGGTTTGAACTGTACAATTGTTCTGTGACATCACAAAATGTTTTATTTTCCAAATACGAGTTTAAATAAAAATAATGCTGTTTCAATATCACTTTACTTGTTACACTTTTCCTTTTTACAATATTGTTGAATTATTGCTTGAAGATTAAACATTAATTCAGGAACGATCACTATGACACTTGCTTACAGATGAAGTAACAGAATTACATCTATGCATTTAATTAATCGTATTTTTCTTTAATTACTATCATTCTCAACTAAAAAATTAACAATTACCGCGATTTTTATAATATTTTTTCGGCAAATTCCAGCATTATTACATTTATCTTTCTATTAATCAAATTCTTGTAGTATTATATGTAATAAATTTCAAATCTTTATGTATTGTACTAAAAAATGTATAAAAATTAGAAGAATAAAAGTTTTCGTTATAACAGATTTATATGATTTTTGTTAAGTGCATGATTTTCAATAGAATTACTATGCATTTAATCTGCCATCTTTCAATTTGTAAGAAGCAATATGTTTTAAGAAACGTTAAACTAACGTCAGTATGATTTTTAGGGCGATGTTATAGAGGTAGAATGTTTACTGCATAGTTCTTTATCCCAAGGAAGATGTCATGTCCAAACTGTACAGTTCTGAATAAAGTAAGGCCTAACTATCCCCACCGAAGTGACTTATCCACCAGCCTACTATACGAGTATATAAAACGCAAAAGTACTATTGTACAAGTACTACCGTATTTTACGGACTATAAGACGCATTTTTTTCTTCGAAAAATTGCCTCCAAAATTTAGGTGCGTCTTATAGTCCGTAGCGTCTTATAGTCCGTAGCATCTTATAGGTATTTTTTTATTTAAAAAAAATGCTTAAAAATGCTTAAAAATTAAAGTGCGTCTTATAGTCTGTAGCGTCTTATAGTCCGTAAAATACGGTATTTCAGTACTTTTACACAATTACCTATTATTAATGTTTTGTTATGAATCATAATAGAAAATATTGAAATTTAAAAAATGATATAGAATACAAAATCTCATTATAAATACATTGTCGTTAAAAAAAGGATTAGGGGATATTGTATATTCAGTTTATTTAATTTTTTGACTATTATTTTAATTGTAAGTTATTTCTTTTATTTACGTATAAATAGATATGGATGAGGGGTTTTGTTAGCAGTCATGAGTTGCTCAGTATGGTTGCAGGAATGATACATCCAGTATTTTTCAATTGACTTCAGGTTAAAGGGACAGTTTTGGCAATAACCTGTAAGACATTGGTGGGGGCAGTCCGGTAAGCCCTGGTATTAGAGATTAGACAGGAATGTTGAACGGAGAGAAGTTTCCTTTTAAAATGCTGCCTGTTGGCCGCAGCACCCCAGATTTCAGCCATGTACAGAACTGCTGGTTCGATAGCAGTGCTGTATATGAGAGATGAGTTACAAAAGTTGATTCCCCGTAGGTTCCGACAAATGAAGTGGAGGGAGTGGGCGAGGAGGTGGCCTTTTGGCGAATGTGTTATAAATGGTAATTCCAGTTTAATACATCTGTGTATGCAAATATGTAATAAATGTACAGTATATTTTTTTTCGTTTATATATTTTTAATCTGTAAGTACGACACCGATGATTAGTGAAATTTCTTTGCTATTTTATAATTAATTATACATAAGTTGATAGATTCGAAGCAAACATTATGTAGTTTATTTTTGCATGGGCCAATCCTGGGCTTCTGCAGTAACATTTCCACTTTCATGACTGATTTAAAAAAAATCCCATGTCAGATTTTGGTGTCAAAATGCTCGGTAGATCCCTGTCATGTGCAGAAATTGTCTTTTAGGAAATATAATTAAATAAATCGAAATGTTTTGTCCTTCGATTCCAACATTCACCCGAGTTCAAGAATTACTCAGAAGACGGTTAATTGTCAAATATTTTATTTAAATTTTGGATTGGAATTCTCTTCAGTCTATAAACAATAAATTTGTTTTGTAACAAACAGTTAACATTTTTTAACAAAGATATAAAGCATTAGATCTTTTTTAGAAAGTTACTCTAGCCTTTCCTAAGTTCGAATTAACGAGGATCTACTATAATATATTCAGTACCGTTATTAAATAATACAAGACTACGAAAATATTATTATTAAAGATAAAAATACATATTAAAATAAAAATACTTATTAAATAAAAATATATAAGAAGTCAAATTCAGAGAATTGGCTTTATTAGAGAAAAGGGAGTAGAACCATATTTTGTGGTTTTCCAATTGCTTTTTCGCGTAAATAGCAAAAAGATTTTTTAAATGCATTTAAACTCTACTTTATAATTATTTTTATTTAATTTCACAACAGAATTGATCTTCGAGGGAATGGAATGGAAAAAAAGTATGCGAACACACAAGGTACGATAAGCGTTGCCGAGCATACATTTTTACTTTATTACTGTAACTCTCGTTTGTTGTCGAGAGGTAACGTACTCTCACGTGTATACGTATTAAAAAATGAGTTGTACAGGTATTTATTGATAGAATCACATCGTGATGCAGAAAAGTTTAAAGATACTGACTTCTTAATAAAACTGGCGTATCTTTGCGACATATTTGAGAAATTAAATGTCCTTAATAAATCGCTGCAGGGAAACGAAACGCATATACTGCAACTGGCTGATAAAATTGCAGCGTTTAAAAAGAAGTTGCTGTAATGGAAAAGAAAAATAGAAAAGGAGCAAGGATATACTGACTGTTTTCCTTTCTTACATGGATTTCTGCAAGAAAAATCTGTTCAAAATCTGGAGCCAAGTTTGCAATCGATATTTATGCAACACTTATCAACACTAAGCACCCATTTTGATACATATTTTCCAACCAATATAGAACAATAAGACTGGATTAGAGACCCATTCCAATCGACCCCACCCCATCTACACTTTCAACAGTCGATGAAGAACAGCTGTTAGAACTATCTTGTGATACAAGCCTAAAACTACGATTTAATAAAGACAAACTATTTCAATTTTGGAGCGATGTATCCCAAGAATATCCTACTATCAGTACTACAGCTTTAAAGGTTCTTTTGCCGTTTACTACGTCGTACTTGTGTGAAACTGGCTTTTCTGCAGTTGCAGTAATCAAATCGAAATACAGGTCACAAATAAATTTAGAAAAAGAAATGAGAGTAGCGATTTCAAAACTTCAGCCTCGATTTGAGAAGTTATGCTCAAAAAAGCAAGCTCATCCTTTTCATTCATTGTACTGTTATGTTTTCTAATAAATAATAATTATTAAGATTTTATATTTTTTGGAGTTTTCTTTGAATAATAAAGTAATTTTAATGTCTGCTAGAGCTACACGCAGGTATCTTTTTTTAGATGGGCGTCGCAAAAAAAAATTACAGCCTGTAAAGGGAGTCACAGTATAAAAAAGATTCGGAACCCCTGGTATATAAAATAGCTAATTATTTAATCATTAAAACGCAATATTTAGAGATTTTCAGTTTTTGGCAATACTAAACATCGCATTCAATCTTTCAAATACAGATATTTACACATGGCATTTCTGTAGTCTCTCTATTCCTTACAAATCAAACTTAACTACAAAATTTCAAGACTTTTCGACAAACAACACAGAAGTTATTAATCTCAGTGGACAAAAACATGCAACACACACACATTTACACTAACATTCATAAACACAGACAAAGCCGGCAAATTCGTCTTGAACTTTTCGACGTTTGAAAGTCCTCTGAGTCTAAAAACGTAAAAATCATAAAGGTAATGTTTAGATTTATCGCCATATTTTCCCTCTGTTATATATACTATAACTGGATATACGTGCACCAATTTTTTAGTTTTAGGTGCACTTACCATGCACTATTCACGCGGTAAAAAAAATCACTAAAAAGATAATTTATACACTGATTATTTATTGTAACAACTGTAAGTGTTTCAGTTAATCTAACTGTCCCCTTCAGCTGTACTTGTTACAAGTTGTGAGTCACAAGTATGAAATTACTTCATGTAAAATTTACAAACGGTATGATGGATAATTAAATTAACTTATTAATATGCCGTAATGATCACATTCTATTTTTTACAAAAGTAATTTCTTTCATTTATTAGGGTTATCTCTTTATGTATAATACATTCATAAAATATCTTTCACTACTTCTATAGACAGTTTCTACAGTTATTGAATTTCCGATTGAAATAATTGTAGGTTTGAATGAAAACCAAAATACGCACAATGCAAAAGTTTAATCTTTTCGTCTGTCTTTGTGTTTTTCTTCTTCGTATTCTGTTTGTCAATAAACTTGATATAAATATTATAATGTGGTAATAGCAACATATAAATAAAAAATTTATACAAACAACTACTGAGTAACAATGGACAATACGTGGCTGAAAATTGTTATTTGCACTAGAGATGAAATAGGAAACTCTATTGTCCGCATCAACTTTTAAGTTTTATTTATTTCAATTAGAAAATTTAGGAAAATAAAAATCTTTTCAATTTTTTCAATAGATATATTCTCTTATTTGTTGCACGAGGGAAGGAAAATTACATGCTGTTTGGTTTTTTTATAAACATTCTCATGACAAATATTTGCTGTCTGCTGATTTATTTCTTTCATTAGTATTTTCTCTTGTACACTCTGAAGTATGTATCTGTAACAATGAAAGGCAGCTGCAAGATGCATATTTTAATAATATTAAGTAAAATATAGGATTAAAATTATTACTGTTTAATTTGTAGAATTTGCATATAAATGGATTTCAAACTTGTCAATATTTTAATGTTGTTAACAATGCATATTAATTGCATGTTTGCCAGAGGTAAGCTAATCTATATTCTCATGTTTTTTTGTTAGCTTTCAAATGAATGTTTTTAACCAAAGTCCAAAAATGATTCAATTATCTTTTATTATTATCTCATATACTGTAATAATTTTTAATATAATAAGAAGAAAATCGTCATTATCACTCTCAAATATTGGCGTAAGTGTTAATAATCATTTAGAATAAATGCCTACATATTACTGTAACTTGCACTTTTCTGTCACGTTGAAAGGAAGAATAAGTTTTTGACAATGCAAAATTTAATACCATGGTTTTCAAATATTTCAATACTAACCAAGAAACTACTAAATGTGTAATGTTACAGGAAATTGATGCACACAGAAACAGAAGTGATAACGTATTTCGAAACGAAAGCTAATGTTAAAATTTATTCTAAATGAAACGAGCTTATATATATATGCCTACAAGTAAGAATTTTACATTAGGCAACATCTGTATTAAGGTTTTGTATTTATATTAATTTTCTAATTGAAAGTCGATTTGTTAGTAAAAAATTATTAAAGAATATAATTCTTAAAATCATGAAGTATGCACACATGTTGCGATAGTTTGCTTAAATATGTTTTTTTCTTTTTTCTTTTTGTATTATTATAGAGCCAGATTACATTTTATTCTATACCATGTCGTGTTCAGTTTTCTTAATCTTTAGCTTGGACACAGAATGTTTTGGCGTTCGACCTTTACGTAAACTAGATAGATATAACGCCATTTCGGTAACCAAATTATTAATTATATCTATTAAATCTTTAAACAGAAAACTTCTTTGTAGTTATCGAATTTGATATATAGTGCTGGATATAAAATATTTGTCGACAACAAAGTTTAAATTTAAATGAATGTCGCTTGTGTTCACTGCACAATACTGATATCGTGTACAATATGCACGCATTTTTTAATGGAGTTTTTCAATTTCAGCCACCTGATTACAACATAATTTAAGAAACATAATGTACAGTACACTATATAAAGAAATTACAACTTATTGGCAAATCTACCAACAAAATTGTTTTTACATACTAATGACAGATGATAATAAAAATTTATTTTATTGTACCACTGACGTGAGCTACTCCAAGTTGTTTTTAGTTTTTTATGTGGATCCATCTTTTTATCACAATGAACTTGAATTTTTGAGAACGTCAATATTGATACTTATGAATTGGATGACATTGATAAAATATGCAATGCAACACATTTGCCAATCTGCCAAGATGAAGTGACTTGTGAGAAGACATTATGATCCTGTTAACGTGGTTAACAGGGTTGGGAACCCCAACGGCCGCGCTTCCTGTCGCCATTTTGTTTATTGTACTAACAGGGCCGGCACATCGCGTAGTACAGTAAACAAAATGTTCAAAAACTTATGCAAATTAGTTAGTATTTAGAATTTATTCAAGAAATGATTATTACATTGGTAAATAATAAATGTTTCAAGATTATTTTACAAGTTTCACAAACTATAAAATAAAACAAATCTTTACTCACATGTCTGACGCTTTTTTTCTTTTCGTTTTTTCTCACTTTTATTGGATTTACGATCATTATCACTAATTTATCTGTTTTTACTTGATAATTTTACACGTTTTTTAATTTCAACACATGAATCCACCTTTTTCTTTTGGCTTCTTACGCTCATCATTTTGTGGAGCAGGTGGAACAGACTCTGGTTCTTTCCATTTCGGGTCAATTCCAGACCCGGGATAAATAAAGCTGAAATGTTTTATAAAAATTTGAAAACATTTGCCTGCAGATTTCAATTGTCATTTGTGATAATTATTTTAGATAAAAGAATACAAATAGGATTCGGACAATTCCTCTTCTACATGTAAATTCAAGAATATTGCAAATTTCACATCACTCGGTATTTTATTATTTATCGCCAAATCATCAAATCCATAGTACATTAAACGAGAGACATTTGGAATAATTGTCCAGAAATACAATTATTCCAAAATTTTTTTCAAATTAATGCCAGCGGTAGCCATTATCTCACAAAAAATACTTCTGTGAACAAATATTATTATGAGAAAATTAATAAATTTGCTTCACATTTCAACATTAGAACTAGAACGAATGGAAACTTACCTATTTACTATTAAAAATAATAGAAAGAAACACTTTTACTTCATAAATGTTTAATTAGTCAAAATAACACATGCAAAAGTCTTACTGTCATGCGAAAAATGAAATTTACACACGATAGTGTAATTTGAAAATCGCGCCACCTACAATGAATTTCTAATATCACATGCCATCGAGATTATCGGAAGCGCGGCCGTCGCGGTTCCCTAGGTAAACTTTAACCAATTTCAATTTTATTATTTTCTAGCTATCTTAATTAGCTTCGTTAAATTCTTTAAATTATCTACGTATCGATGGCTCATTGAAAGAAAAACAATAAAAACTAGTAGTTAGTTGCGGGTTTGCATTTCACTAAAGTTTTTTCTCTTTGAATATCATTCAACATGGTGTTGCATTCATTCATCTACTCCACGCTATTTGTGTAGAATCTACTACAGAATATTTTAAATTATATGTTACATAATACTTGTTGAACACTATATAGAATATAAGAAGCATTCAATTTTTAATTATTATTATTTAAATATGCATCTTGAACGTAGTTTGTCCTATGTACAAACGCTTGGCAAGCAAGAGAGTTGATTTGACTTTCATCCCTTTTATTCATGCATTAATTATTAATTTTCCATTATCAATATAATGCTTATATTTTTATGATGAAATTGAACGGTAAATAATTCAACAATTTTTTCGGTTAAAGAATGCGTTAAATCGTCTATAATTTTTAAATCCAAATTTTCGATATTTTCGGGAATACCGCATTTAAAATGAATATTTTTTTCTTTTACGAACCCTAGTTGAAACGTTGAATAAGCACCACATAACTCTTTTTAACGGTTTTTCATAGATATTTTCAAGCAAAATTTTACAAACAAAAGAAGTTTCCCCAGATTGAGACGGACCAATGACTATACAATTCGACAGGTGTTTTAAATGCATTTCGTACAGAGTAAGTTAAATTCTTTCTTTAATATTTGCCCACCGATATATTTATTGAATTGTCCTTCGCTCGTGAATTTTCGAATATCATATACATCTCTTCCAGCATTTGTACATCTATGTATATAAAAGATTCTATCTAAACATAAAGAATATTTGCAAGTAGTATTTTTTACTTCATATTCCTTAAAACCTGATCTACTTATCAAAATAAAACTATAAAAACTATTACTGACAATAATTCTAAACAGCTTAAGATAGCGATAGGAGCTAGTAGTTTACTTGACATGATGTAAGAAAAATGCTTAAAACCAAAATCATTGTGTATTAAATGAATCAAAAACACTAATGCACATATGTAGAAACAAAATAAACTAGGTTGCAAATTCAAAATTATGTTATTAGAAAAAATGGAAGATTGCCGTGCAGTTATATTACCTGCATACGGTTGGACAGGTTTTTTTTCCATTCAGTGAAAAATTATTAGTTTCTGACGCCTCCTCTTCAAAAAAATTCCCCTTTATGGAATTGGCAGAAAATCAGCTAAAACACAAAACTTTCACCGACCATTAAAATTCTATATTCTGTAGAATTCCTACCCGGGTTATTGACAAAAGTGGAATATTTCGGGTGGCTGCTTACAACAAAGGAATCTTACAATCATCGAAGCGTACAAATTCTATCGGAATGTAGCAAAACATTCAACTATTTTGACATATTTTTGGCCAATTCTGAAAAAAATAATCCAAGATGTGGACCCGAAAATAATATTTCAAAAATGTATTATGAATACGAATGTAAAAACTAACGAAATACATTTCTTCGAAAATTTCGTGTCTTGTTTTATTTAATAATAAACATCATTGATTGTAAATAATATTTTAAGTTCGTTGACCTAAAAACGAGTTTGGCCAGAAAAACAAAAATTATAGTCGTTTGCGCCACAAAACGAGTTTATCTACAAAAACAAAAAATCTAATCAGTTGCATCATAATAAAAATTATATAAAGCAAGACAATAAATAAAACAAATTATTCTTCATATTAATATCAGAGGAAGAAGACGAAATAAGTCAATCTTTTAATAAAATAGACGTCAGAAACGTAGCTATACTTTTTCGTAAAGTAGATTCAAATTTTGATTGGAAAAAATTCTCTAGATTAAATTTGACAGAAGAAGAAATAATACGACTTCAAGATAATGTTGATTGGGATATTATTTCTGAAAAAAAATCTTAGTAATGATTTTATTAACGATTTTCAACATAAATTAAATTGGAATGAACTGTGTAAAAGCAGACATTACTTCTCTGTTTTTTTTACAAAAGTATGTTCATCGTATTAATTGGGACGATATTTGTCATTATCAACAGTTAATAGAAAACTTTTTGACTCAATATCATGATCGTCTAAACTGGGATCTTGTTTTTCTCAACACCAAAGGCTAATTCAAAACTTCGTATTAACTTTTAAACATTTATTTAATATGAAACTTATTTGTAAATATAAACAATTGCACAAAGAAATTATTAAAGAACTTGAAAATGATGTAGATTGGTATATTATTTCAAAATATCAAGATTTATTCGAAAAGTTTATGGAAAATTTCAAGAATAAACTTAGTTAGTATAGCATCATTAGTAATCAGAAACAATTATCAACCAAATTTGTAGAAAATAATTCTCATTTTACCCTTATTTATGTTTTAGCGAAAATATGTGAAAAGGTATAATTTTTTCATCTCTTTTTCTAAATAACTTTAACATAATATTAATTAGATACATAATCTTTATTTTTTTAATATAATTAATAAATTTATACACTTATGTTTTTGTATACTTCAAATTAATAAACTGTAAAAATTATTCCTGAATTGATGTAAATGTTCTTTATTTTATTCCAATAAAAAACGAAAGAATATCATATTTGTCGTTTATTTAAACAAAACATACATCTTGCACATACAGCGTGAAAGAATAGATAAATCGTGAAATAACAAGTAGCACGTTCTAATTTGTGGCTGATAAATTTATAGATACAGACTACTTGTTATTTTTTTTAATATCTAATTAATAATTTTCGTCAAAAGATGGCACTAATAAGCTCTTAAAATATAAAACTCATAAATATTAGTTTTCTTACATATTAAAATATAAAAGTTATATATATATATATATATATATATTTTAACTTATAAAATATTATTTTTATAAGAAATATATATATATATATAACTTTAAATAACCGACGCTATTTATCCCAGAAACTCTTGCTCGAAACAAGCGAAAAAGTATATTCGGAAGGGCATCAAGAATGGGTGGGGTTTTGAGGTGCACGAGAGATTCTGGAACATAACATATCCTAGAAACGGTCAACCGAAATTCAAATTATACTAGAATCCATCGATTTTTTGACCCTGCTCGACATCTTTCTTCAAAAAAGTAACAGACTCTAGAAAAAAAGTTATAAATTCTTAAACTTTTACAAAATTATCCCAGAGTCTGTCAATCCTTTACTACTACTATAATATCGATCATTTCAGTCTGATAATCAACTCTCATGGATCTGAATACACAAGCAAATTCAGAATAAATATGTTGTTTCCATAACTACAATATAACATAGACAATGTTTATTTATATCATATTGACTTCACGAAAAAGAGAATTCTTGGTCATTTGGTGTAAGGATCAACAATGAATCTTCTCCTGTTTGTCTCAGTTTTCAAGAATTTCCATTATATTTTTTCACATGAAGGTAAGAATTATTTATTTCAGTTAATATAAATATTATTTCCTACAGTTAAAACATATTTTTTATTTTTTTCTATTTTACATTGTAATTTAAATATTGCAAAAAATATCAAAATTTGTCATCGAACAAGTTAATTTTCAATAACTAAATAAACCGATCGTAAAAAGTAACGCGTGGACCACCAAAATCAAAGGAATATAATATAAATTATATTAAAAAAGAAATACAATCAAAGAAAATTTAATAAAACAATAAATGATAATGCAAATAATTACGCTTATTTCATTAAATTTAATTACAAATTATATATTAATTTTATGAAAATATAATATTTTTATATTTTCCGAATTCCTAATATACACAGTTAAAAATTAATTATATTAAAGCTAAATAGCAACTTTGAAATTTAGTTAAATTTGTTATTTCATTTAATTAATTATAAAATTTTTACAGTTAATGTAAACGATACGTACGAATGGAAGTTAGCTGCAATGAAGGTAAGACGCACAATGTACACATTTAGAACATAGCTGTACTTTATTACACTTGCCTTTTTATGTATTTCAGAATCCGAATTTTGTAACGCTTGACGAATCTGAAAGTAAAATGACAGGAGGACTTCATTTTCGTGTGTTCGATGCTCTACAGCATAAACTCAAATTTCGGTATTTTCAGAAATACTTTCAATGTTCTTTTAGCTTAAATAATTCTTAAATAGCAAACGAAAGAAGTTACAATTACTAAATAGAAATATACAGTAGAATTTAGTTAAGATTTTATAGGGACCCAACTAAAAATATTTCTTAAGATGTTCTTAAGTAAAAACTATCTTTCTTAACACGTAACTGCCATTGACGAAGTTTAATGTTGAACATAGATTAGGGTAGACAAAAATTTAAGTTTATCTAAGCAGGAAAATCTTTTGAATGGAAACGTATAGAGAAAAAGGTACAAATTTCTTTACTACAAAAAAATATATTAGAAAAATAATAACTTTTAAAGTTAAACCTCTCACATAAAAGACTTAAAATGTGGGAAGTTATTAATTATGTTATATTCTATATAGAGTACATAAAAATCTGTGTATTTTGTGTTATATATACTTCTGCACATAACTTTAATTAGCTTGTAGCATTTTCAAGCTGATTAAAAAGCTTACGTACATTCTTTGATTAGCTTGAAGATGAAATCCAAGCATACAGCAGTTTGCATTGGTACAAAATGTATAGCAATGTTTTTTCAGCAAATTTTGTACTTTGAAAAAATAAAAAAATTTCGGTGATGCACCATATTCGATAATTCCTCACTACTCTGGTCACATAAGTGCCGGACTAACGTCTTTCTACTGAACCATAAATAAAATTCCACAGTTTTGACTGATATTTAATAAACTGTTTTGCTTAAAAAACAATTTTAATGATTATGTTTCGAAATTCATGTAAAGAATTCTAATTATCTCTATATAATTAGATATAGCATAGTTAAGCCAATAGACGAATATTTCGGACGATTGCTGGAAAATGGAACGTGGACTGAAATGGCTGGAAAAGTTGCGAGAAAGGTAAGCGAAAAAATTATATGTTATTCTAAATTGAAATACTTGATGCCGCATTAAATGAAACTTATTTACGTATTTATCTGAGGAAACACAAAATATTTATAAACTATTATTTGTCATTTCTTACTCCACACGATTCAACTTTTATTAATTTTTTCCAATATAGTATGCAATCAAGAAAACCATTCGTATCTTAGAAAAAATGTAGTAAAATCCTCTTCTTATATCTGCTGATATATTATTAATTAAAACTGCAATTAGATTAAAAATTGGCTAGTTTAATAAAGTAACACAATGTAACGGAAAAGTGAACTAATAGTATGCTTACTATAATTAACTATGGTTACTATACAAAAAACAGCCATATTTGTTTATTATAAAGGGTAAATATTAGCAAAATGTTTATTGTAAAGATTTTCTTAATTTTAAATGACATATGTCTAGTAAATTCGTGTAATTTGATTGGTACTGGCTTCAAACGGATTAAAGAGAACACCTGAGAGAAGTAAAAACTATCTGAACAAATCTTTACAAAAGGGGATACGAAAGTGCATTTTACAAGTCAGAATTTCGTTTTTTGTTAATCACTAAAATTACATATTGTTCCAATGAGTAGCAAAATTGTTTTCAATGGGAAAGTTATCTATCTAAAATGAAATAGCAGCACGAGTTTATACAATATCAGTCACTTTAATTTTTCGAAACAAAAAACTATCTATGAAGAAAGGTGAACGAAATAACAGTACAAATTAATTACACATTGATATTCCTTTCTTAAACAAATATCTATCTTGTTCATTCCAACAAAGTACATATTTGTCATTTGTTATCAAACAATACCTTGAGAAAAATGCATAACAATAAATTCATTACTCTCTAGTCTCTTTTCATAGTTTGATATGTTATCTGCAACGAAAAAATGTTAGATAAACCGTAGATTTTTGGAAGGCAAAAGAAATGAATGATTTGAAATATTTTACAAAAGTAGCTTACAGGACTATGTTAACA
Source organism: Centruroides vittatus (assembly GCF_030686945.1). Classification (NCBI taxonomy): domain Eukaryota; kingdom Metazoa; phylum Arthropoda; class Arachnida; order Scorpiones; family Buthidae; genus Centruroides; species Centruroides vittatus. Next base: position 5,664,589 of record NW_027122385.1, read on the forward strand.
AGTGCTAAGCAGTGGCGTGCCGTGACATTTGATGATAGGGAAGCTGTGTTTCTGTAAGAAGCCGACTTCCAGGGGCAATCAGTTAATTGCGCGTCAGTGATGGTCTAGGGCAGTGGTTCTTAACCTTTTTATACTCGCAGCCCATCCAAATATTTTATAATTTTTTGTGACCCTCATTTTTTCAAATAATAATTTATATTTGATAATTTATCTATAATAAATTGATTTTTTTATTATTGCTTTATTTTTTTATAAAATAAATGTAAATCATAACTTTATTATTTCATTTTCTATTTAAATAACATTCAAACTTCACAATTAAGCATGAAAACTCATTTATTTTTAACAAAAAATAAAATAAACAATTAAAAAATCATAGAAAAAACAAAAAATATTCGAAAATAATTTAACGAGATTTATTGTGATTTTGTAATTCCTTGAGCTTCTATTCTTACGAACCCATATTTGATATAATCACGATCGTATTTTCTAATTTTAATGTTACTTAATTTTATACCTTTAGTTTAGGACTTGTGGTTTTTTTCCGTTGCGTTTTTCACTGTATCATCGTTGGAACTTTCACTAGTATTTTCTTCACTGCATTTTCTTTTTGAAGGTCCCGGTCCGTGATTACTCGTACTTACATTAAAAAAATTTTCTAATGTTCCTTTCTGTTTTTTGCTCATTTTTGTGGGTTAATTATAAATAATTAAAACTAAACACACAATATAAGAAAGAAATGCACTATTATTAGATCCAAAGCCAATGCTAAAACTAAACTAAAACATCCACAACTTGTCGTAAAGATTTTGCATAACTTTTGCAAAAATATTTAAATTTTCTAATCCTACTACTAAGCCTACTATTTTTGCATAATTATTTTTAAAATTCCAAGCATTAATAGTTCTTAGAATTACTTTGGAATAAAAGAAGTAAATACTGCGGTGTAAGTAGCATATTTGCATTTATTTCTTCTGTACTAACAAAGTTGTATGTAGGAAGAAATAAAAAACAAATAAAAAAAACTAAATAGGAAAACTTTATGTTTCTTATTTCACTTTTCAATACGATATTCGGTTATACGTCAATTTTCTTTTTATTATATTCCGAAGGAAATTTTTTCATAATTTGGCTGCTCCCCGGCAAACTTCTTATAGATCCCCAGGGAGCCGCGGCCCCCCTGTTAAGAATCACTGGTCTAGGGTCCATTCGTATTCATTTGTTCGATAAGCCAGTAAAAACTGTAGACTTCTCTAAAAGTATTTTTAATATCACAATTACATTCTGAATCGCTAGCCACAATATAAGGGCTAAAATTATACATAAATTATAAAAACTTACTCGGTGAAATAAAATTGCGATGGATATACATACCTGGTACAATATATTGTTCAATTGTATTAGTATACTTTTAAAAAATTATAATTAAAATATAGCTTTGTAAAGAAACGTACATAAAAATAACATAAAATATTCTTTACTTTTTAAATTTTAAAACAATCCACTTAGTCAAATAGCTCGATACGAGTAGCTAATGGATGGAATCAGAGACGGTCCAGGTAGGTATGTAGTGTGTGCGTGCCAAATCCCGAAGGTGCCGATACCAGTCAATGTCACATGCCTCTTTTGTCGCATCACTAGTATATCTCAAAGGATGACACAGGGCTGTTGTAAATTTTAAACGTTTCTCACCATAGCTGTAAAAATCGAACTATGTTAAACTTAATAGTCATTTGTTTTCTAACTAATTCGTTTTAATACCAGGTGTACACGGGAATCAGTTCCCCACTGTACTGAGCGAGTGATTGGTTCGGTCAAGCTTTTGTTTAAGTAAAATTCTGGCTCTTTCAACAGGGTTTTATTTATGTCCCCATTTCCTGATCTCTTAATTATTTAATTACTTCTTAAGTAGAAATAAGTCGAAACCAGTTACTTTGTACTTGAATATCTGTAGTCTTGGGAAAACATTGGAAAGGCAAATTTTTATGACAACGGATACTTAAATCGTAAATTTAAGGAAAATAAATTCTAGAGCTTTTTTGTACCTTGTGTGTTTCATTCATTAAATTTGGTTGTAAATAATGATGCCAAAGTAACAGTTAATTTTTTAACATTGTACAAGAATTGTACACGTTTCATCTGCATCCGCTTACAGATAGGACATACTAAATCGTAATATCACCGGTTTAACATTGAAATCCGAAAGTAATATAAGGTCGGAGAGCAGAATAAACGCAGAATAAATATATCAAATATTTTAATGGATTTTTTAAAACTCCTGTCAACTATACAGAACTATCATAAAAACATGCCAGTAAACTTCTATCGGTTGGGTTAAGTTATAAATCTAGTCTAGGGTGGGCAACCTTTTTTATAACATGGGCCAGAATAAATTTTACGTTTTTTCCGCGGGCCGTAGTAGTTAATTGACGCCTTCTTGTGACTTGTAATTTTTAAGTCTGCAAATATGAAATAAATATATAAAAAGTTAATTACTACATTTATTTCTCTTATCGTTTTCGAAAATTACAAAGATTATTAATCGTCTAACTTCACTCAGACTCTATTAAATCATAAGACAAAAAACACCTTGATGCTGAGAACGTTTAAATTTAATCAAAAACAAACGTTTTCGGCCCACTCCATGAGCCATCGTCAGACTAACTACTAAAGGTGTCCCGATGGGCAGCCCAATGTCTGGTTTGCTGTGCGAGTTAGTTGTAAGAAAAATGGAGCGCATCACACTTAACAACTTCAAGGAGGACATAATCATGTATAAAAGGTACGTGGACGATGTGCTGGTTATATGGAGGAACCACGCAAGAATACAACAATTCTTAAGTGCCATGAATTCCAACGATCATGGCCTAAAGCTGAGCTTGGAGCAAGTTAGTAGCGACGAATTACATTTTTTGGACATTAGTATTGCATTTAGGAACGGGTCAATAGATACGAAGGTGTATATCAAACCTACACACGACCCGCTGTATATACCGTCAACATCGAATGATCCTATTACTTATAAGCTCTCAGCGTTTAGAGCTTTAATTAGAAGAGCGTTTCAGTATTGCTCTAACATACTCGATACGATGCGAGAGCTGGATAGAATCAGGCAAGTGGCTAAGGTGTTGGGATTTGGTCCAAGAACTGTTGAACGTTTGATTGCCGCTTACAGGAATCCTAAAGTAAACAAGAAAAAACGGGATCTGACAAACGGTATCACGAAATTCACGTATAATAAACGTCTATCATCGGTCATGGAAGGTATTGCGGGCCGCATGAACAGCACTATTGTATACAAAAGAGCTCCCTCGATATATAGGCTACTAAGGAACGACAAAGATGCAATTAGACCGAGTGAACAACCAGGTGTGTACTCGATACCGTACAGCAACGACCAGTTAAAGATTGATAAAGAATACATCGGGGTCACGACGAGAAGCCTAAGTAAAAGGATTAAGGAACACAGATATGACGTGGCGAAGGGTAAATGCACAACAACGTTAGCAAAAATGGCGCAGACTGAGGGGTCCGTGGTGAAATGGGATGAAGCCAGGATCTTAACACCGATACATTCGCCGACACTTGCGGCTACAACCGAAAAATGTGAAATTTATAAGTCCGGCTTAACCAAAAAATGCTTAAATTACAAGGATGCGGCGATTTTACCATCAGCTTGGAAGTTTTTAATTAAAAAAGTCACAGGAATACATTAGATACGGCAAAAGGATTGCCTAGAGAACTATAGACTATAGATTTTTACAATGTACACATGTAACATTGACATATTTTATTTTATTATTTTCTATGTTGTTTATATTAGTTTTAGTTTACGTTATCCAGCGTAGCGCGTGAGTTCTTTTTTTGTAGTTTATTTCAATTTGAAATTGCTTGTTCGAAATTGTATTCGAATGTAGTTAGCCTGACGATGGCTCATGGAGTGGGCCGAAAACGTTTGTTTTTGATTAAATTTAAACGTTCTCAGCATCAAGGTGTTTTTTGTCTTATAAAGATTATTAAATTGAAAAAATAACTATTAATTAGTTATTTTTCCAACTTAATAATCTATTAAAGATTTCGCGGGCCGGATAGAAACTTTTCGCGAGCCGTAGCTCGCCCGCGAGTAGGGGATTGCCCGCCGTTGATCTAGTCTGCTCATGATTCACATAATCAGGCGAGGGGGGCCGAATATCTAGCAGTCGGCTAACAGTCCACAACCGCTCCGGGATATAAAGTTGGACGCTTTACGCGTGTGTTGCTTCTACCAGCTAAACCGTGACGTTGGTGCTCTGTAAAGCGCATGCGCCAATGCCTATAATCTGGCTGCTTGGAAGTTGACAGGCAGGCGGCTAACAGCTCAGAACCGGTCCGGGATATAAAATTGGACGCTTTACGCGTGTGTTGCTTCTACCAGCTAAACCGGGTGAGGTTGGTGCACTGTAAACCGCATGTGCTAATGCCTATATAATCTGGCTGATTGGAGACTGACCTGGTTTCGACATTTCTTTCGCCACCGAATTATTCGAATATACAATAGCAATCTTATCGTTTTTTTTTCACGTGTAGTATAGAAATTTGTAAAAGATACATAATGCAGTTATAATAAAATATTAATTTTAATTAATTCAAAGTACGTTAAAATATGAAAATTTATATTTTATAAAATACAAGGGAAGGTCATTGAAAGGTGGAAGCGGCGCTTCCATCGCTTTCAATGATCGCACGCCACTGGTGCTAGGAATGGTAAAATCGTGTAGCTGCAGTACATAATCTGTTTTAAGTACACTGGAAAATTCTGTTCTCTGATTTCGTCTGGTTTAAATTCACCTGAGAAAAGTTTCTATAAGAAATTAGTCAGTATTTAAAAGTCAGATACGTGACAAAGCCTAGAAAACTACATGCATCAGCCCACTGTCATACACATCTCTAGGACAGCCGTCAGCATTGAGTGTTGCGCTCATATCGTCATCAGTAAACGTTAAGGAAAATCACATTTTTATTCCACTCATATCTTTACACCCCTAATAATATAACTGATAAACATGTTTATAATGTTCATATTTACATTTAATTTTTTACCCTTGACAGTTTGAAAACCCTGCGTTATTTAATTTTTCTAAAGAATCTTAATTCTGAAAATATTTTAAGTAACCAGAGTGTGTAATATAATTTGTACACGGAGTTTAATATGATATTTGCACACTTTACATATTAGAAAAATTAATGGCTATGCCAAATATAAATGAAACTTTTAATAGTATAATTTGGATATATTTAGGAAAGTAAAACGTAAAGAAGGGAAACACGGAGGTGAGACAAAACAGTTCGATCACCAACAAAAGATCACTTTTTGTTTATTAATCAGAGGTATGACTCCTTTTGCAGATAACACAGTCGAAATACACAGAGAAATTAATAAGTATAAATTAGAAATAACATCAATGTCGATTCTGTACCATTCTTCAAACTAATATTCATGCAAATTTCTTGATGAGAGTGAGTGGTGAAAGTTTTCTACTTACTTTTTTAAAGAATCCACAAGTTCAGTAATATTTAAGTCTGGTGATTGTGGTTGTCAGGATAGATAATTAAGTTCAGTTAGATATTTCCCGAATCAACACAGCATACATCCAGTGGAGTGGATGGAAACATTGTTATCTTGAATAATTGCACCGCCATCTTCATGGTCACTCAAAATGTGCAAATTCACAAAATTTGGTAACTCAGAATATGGCGATTTTTGTAGACTGTTGCTTTACCTTTGAGCACAAATTTCGGACTCAAGGAGTTAAATAAAATCGCACTCCAAAATACGGAAACTTCTGCCATGCTTGACTGTCTGTTTTACTTAGTACCCAGTGGTGTTTATGTCTGAGAATCAATGGGTGATGTTTAGACATAAACACCACCGGAAGTAGGAGACACAGAAAAAATTGATTTATCTGATTATATCATATATTTTCATGTCTTCACAAGCTGTTAGATGTTTAGGAGTGTGAAGAAAGGTTTAGCTATTGCAGCTCTGCCATTCATACCGATATTATCTTTATGCAGTACAGGTCGCAGGTTTTTACTGATACTGATACCCATGCACCAACGATCACATTTTTTTCGAAGTTTGTTAAGTCTGAAATATTTGCACGCCAAAACTAAGCAAGTAAATATTTCAACACAAAAAGTAATGAAGTTTAGGTCCAGTCATATATGCCACGTAAACAAAGAAAACAAGGTGGTTCCTCAATTTGCAGGTGTTTCAGGAAGTGTTCAGTTTGACTGTTCACATCAAAGGGTGTTCGAATTATTTAGCCCAACCTCTGTATAAGCAGCATATTAAAAAATGATCTGAAAACTAATAAATATTATTGAAGGTTAAGACTATTTACAACAATTCATCATTTTCAAGTCTTTTCTATTTTTATCAACATAGAAGTAACAATTAAACGGCTTGAAAAAAAAGACTTCATTACATGGAGAAATAATGTATAGTTAAAATGAACACAAAGTTAAAAATTGATATCAAACGTCGACCTTTTTGTTATAGGATACAACATTCCTTACATTATAAACAGAGGTTACATTTTCTCACCATACTATCATGTTTTTAACCCTTTAAATGACTAGTGCTAGCCATAGTCGTAGTTTTGGGTATTCAAAAAGTCTAAGGACATAATAGTGTGGTAAGAAAATGTAACCACTGTTTTTAATATAAGAATCATCAGAGCCTCTAATAAAAGGCCGGCGTTTAATATTAATTTCAAACTTGATATTAAGAATTCTAATTATATATTATTCGTCAATTAATTGAAGCCTGTTTTTCAAACCGTTTAAATGTTACTTACGAAGTATATGGATGTGTAAAAGAATAAGAAAAAGACTCGAAAATGATTAATTTTTGTAAATAGTCTTGACCTTCAAATTGAAGATATCCTGGATCAACATCAAGTATATTTGTATATAAATATTATTGAGTAATATTAAATAATAAATATATCTGGAGTCGTAAAAGACATCACTGAACTTACCTGCAATACACTCTTTTACGACTTCAGATAATTTTATTAATGTAATTAACTTATTTTTCTGAGACTAGGAAGCAGACATGGCAATTGTTCCATTATATATTACTTTGGATCGTTACTCTGCTCTAGAATTTTCTACTGCAATAGCATTTCAGTTAACCGTTTTTGTTGTTAAAGCTCCGGAAATAATTTCCAACTGGAAATCGATCATAGCTCCGTTCTCAATTACGGTAAGAAATTCTTGTCTGAAAACTAATAATTTGACAGTAATTACAATATTTATATATTCTAGATATGGATATTGATAATTGTTACCGTAATTATATTTGGATTGGTTTTACACAAAGTAATAGAACGAGATTTAACTGCACAAGATATGGAAATATATTGGCCAAGAAATAAAATTTTCTGGAGTTTATTTTCTACTTTCTTGAATAAGGGTAAGATGAAACATTATCTTCACATAACATTACCTTTATTTTTAAATTGAATTTTGGATTCTCAGGAATGAATTTGGATTCAATAAAAAAATTCAGATCCAGATTTCTGATAGGAATATGGTGGTTGTCTATCCTTGTTTTAGTGTCTAGTTATAGCGGGACTTTAATGTCATTCATGACGTATCCTTTACCTAAACCTGTTCCGAAAACATTCGATGAATTAGCAGATTTTGTCAACAAAGGTGAATATTCCTGTGGAACAAGCGGTAAATCTGCTTTATGGCTATCCATTTTCGTGAGTAAAGCTATTGTATATAATTATAACGTAATATATAAATAGTGTATATTTTCACATCATAACTTAGTAAACGTCTTGTCAGAATTCCAAATTAAAGACTGCTGAAATACTTCGAGATCACATCATACGAAACGACAACTTTCTAGAAGCGTCGAGAGCCATAGAGAGAGTAGAACAAGAACACTTCGCTTTTATACAGAATAGTTACTTGATGCAAAAATTAATCAGGAAAGTAGATTTGCACAAGTACGTAATTTCGACCGATTCATTTGCTGTATTTAGTGAAGCTTACGGAATGAAGAAGGATTTTCCTTTTTCAAAGAAAGTAAACAATATGTAAGCTGTAGTCTTGTTTTCTTATTTTAACTAGGCTTTGATATATTTACATGGAATTTTTTTTCTTCGCAGCATTCATCATCTATTCGAATCTGGAATCGTGGAAAAAGTCGATTACTTTGAATATCGAAAAGTGATGTTACGTTCAGAATTTCATTCTTTAACAATCGATGATATTATAAGCCCGCTATTATTACTCGTATTGGGCTACATGTTGTCTCTTCTGTGCTTAGTTATGGAGATAATTTATACAAAATTATTTGCTTAATAATACTGCTGTAAATTTACTTTGTATCATTTAGAGTCATATTGAGTGTTTGCTGATATATTTTACAAATAATAATATATCAGTTATGTAAATTACAGTCAGTTCAAAATGCTTAAATGATTTAATTCCATCACAAAGTTATAACGAATGAATAACAAACAATGTGGCAAATTTCAGCTTCTATAATTGCTTTTCTGACGTAGAAAAATGTAAATAGGTCTGCATCAAACTGAATTGACTGATTTTATCAAAATTAATACTTTAAAATTTCTGTTTTTGTTACTCGAAAGAGTAAGTAAATAAACGCTTCACCTACTCGTTTGCATGTAACAGGTTCATTTTCAAAACATCACCTGTCCACAATTTCCTAATTACAGATGTTTATGTTTACTGATTCATTGATGGTTTTCTTTTACTTGTCCTTCCGATTTCTTTCAGATCGTCGCATAAATAGCGAAAAATTATCTTTCAAATATAAGCATGCAAACAAACAACTCTTGTAAAAAAGGTAGCAAATATACAGCTGTAAAAAGTTTTCAATTTGATCCATTTATTGTGTATGTCCAAATTTTTCCAAATTGATTTTTCTAATTAGTCAGTGATGTTGCTCATGGCAAACAAAGTGGCTGAGAAAATAAACTCTTATCAGTCTCAAAAATTACAAAAAAAAATCTTTGTGTATTCAATAGAATTACCACAAAAAAAGAACATTGTTTTCAAAATTTTCAAAAAAATTGCAAAGCAGAAAAAAGGGATGTTTTCTCCGCATATTTTCTATATTGAAAAATTTTGCAAGGATATTCTCTCTCAGAAACGCATACCGATCTTTAGCAGGTTGCATTTAATATATTCGTTTTTTCCTCAATAAAACACAAAATTAAGAAAACCTCTATACTGCTCAACCTGTAACTTGAAGATAACGTAACCTGAAATGAATTATTGAACAAGAGTTCTCATTATTTTGTGCAATCCAGTATTCTTACTACAAATAAATTGAATAGTATGTCAAACATGTAATACGTGACATACGAATTTTTGAAAAGGTTCTTTCTGCAGTGTTACAATCAGCGACAGTTAGTAGAGTGTTATTTTGAATGCATTTTCTAAACACACAAGTCGCATAACAGATGATATCCGTTTTCACATGGCATTTATTGCAGGTTCGAAAATATTAACAGTGAAGCACACAGTATCGTCACATTAATAATTTTCAAAATCCTACATAAATTCTTGAATTTATATAATTTATTAATATATAAATAACATCTCTACACCCGATATACTATAAGCCAGGATGAAAAAATTGGCCCGGAGCGGGATTCGAACTTACAACTCCTGCTTATCGTGCAGATGAATTGCCAGTTACGTTACCCGGACCTCCAGTCCGATTTCTTGTTCCAGCACATAAAAGCTAACGTTATAACCATCGACGGTTATTACATTTTACTTGCAGTAATTCTAAAGTATTTAAAGTAATTAATTAAATATTATAATTATTAAACTTATCAAGAAATGGCGCATAATGCTTTTTTTCTAATGCTAAATTGGTTGCATAATTCATTTAATATTTATCCATATCTAGCCCGATAGAATTCGGCATTTGGTTGGAGTCTACTTTAATTTATTAATAATTTATTTATTTATATTTAATTATTTTTAAATTTTAGTTAAACAGAATGAAAATATGTTATTGTAAACTTTGAATTTATCTCAAAATAAATAGGAACTGTAAAATATCTAACCGTTTATATACATAACAACTGTATAAATCTGTATAATGAAATTTCATTTCAAAATAATATACTTAATCATCATAATGAATTTATATTTAAAAATTGATGCACTTTTTATAAATATTTTGTGCAAATTCAATTAATTTAATATTGAAGTTGTTGAATAATAATATTTTTGTTTGTTAAGAAAATTATTTTTTACAAACTTGATACAAATTTAAAATAATGCTTTTAGAAATTACGAATGGAAACTATATAGGATAGTTAAGTTTATTTAATAAATAACTTGGAAATATTTCGTATATAACTCTATACATAACATTGTTTGACTATGAAATTAAGTGCAGTATTTATAAAACGATTAAATTGGATGTTTCTCGTATATGGTTGTTTATAAATCATACACGTGTTCTACCTTACCTAACAATACATTTTACTGGAAAATTTAATAAACATACTTTATGTACATTATTTAATTTATAAGATAAAAGTTATCATTTCAAATTAGTGAAGATGCTAATAACTTGTAAATTCTAGACTTATTTATTGACTGACTCATTCATAGAAAAATTATTGAACTATTCTTCTATATAATGAATAAAACACCCAGCAACCAGATGCATATCTTCCACTGCAAATACATTTAAAACTGATGTGGTTATATTTGTTATGATATTTTATTAAAAACTTATTTTATATTTATTTATTAATATATTTTTAATTATTATAAAATGGCAAAAAGCTTTAAGGTTAGAAATAGGTTTTATAAAAATAATTGTAAATTCTAATAACGATAATAATATTTATAAAAGGAGACGTTTACTAAAATTATGTTCTATTTCATTCTACTTTCAACTTCTTCAAAGAAATGTTTAAAAATTTAATAAAAGATTACTTGTATTTGATAATTGCTGATAAATTTGAAATTTCACTGCGAATATCAATTAACAGCTAATTGTTTATAACTCGGTAAATAAAAGCTCCATTCTTGGTTAGAACTGAGTCATATTCACTTTTATTGTTTTATTACACGTAGAAAAAATATATAATTAACATTTTACAATTATTTTGGTTTGAAGTAATTTCTGTAATTTTATTTTTAATTTAATTTAATTATTTTTATATAGTCACAAATTTAAGATTTGAATACCAAAATTAAAAAATACAGTACACATCACTGGAAACATTATAGAAACTTTCAAAATTTGTTGTTAAACAGAATAATTTTTAATATTCTAAATAAACCGATCGTAAAAATAATACATCGACCAACAAAGATCTGGTAATTTACAACACGATATCGAATGAGCATATTAAAACCTTTATAACATAAAAAATCCGAACAATATTACAAAATAAAGCAGTGGGTCATAATAACTGAATGATACTATGAAATTATAATAAAAACTTTTAATTGTGCCAATGTTGAAGCAATTTAAATTTCTTCATGCTTTGATCGCGACATAGATGAGCAACTCCACAGTGAGAAAATCGCATTGTCAAAAATAAAGGCATTGGCCATTGGAATGGAAATGAAATTGGGCCAGAAATTAAGAATTAAACATTATAAGAGGTGCAATGGAATTATTGTAAAGATATATTGATTCTACAGTGATATTTTGATGAATCGTGCTAATTACACGCCACGTTTGAAAGTACATTTCTCTTCCAAGTATTACTTATTCCATAATTTAGCTTATCTTTGCATTCTTTTGAAAAAATGTTAGAGTTTCAGGCGCAGAAAAAGAAAACTTTTTCGCCATTATATCAAGATGGAGCACCAAGAAATGTACGAAAACAAATCGGGAGCGAGAAAAATGAACCATTAAAAAGAGGAAATGCATTTATCTGGACACTATTGATGAGCACTTATTTTTATTTTATTTAACCATACAGTATAATTTCAATTATATTAAAACATTAGTTTTTACAGTTGTGAAAAATCATGCTTAATGTTTTGCAGCCGAGATTAGTGTAACGCCGGTCATATTAACCACTCAAAAGCGACTACTACCCTAAAACTGTCGAACAAATATCATCATAAATATCAATAAAACATCAAATTATAATAAAATATTATATTATCGATACGATTAATATTTTAGTATCTGTTGAAGAGGCAGTTATTCAAAGCTCAACAGTACAGTCAAACCTGTTTTTATGCGGGGGATAGGGACCGCATTAAAAAAAACGCATAAAAAAAATTCGCACGAAACTTCACGAGGGGCTATAAAAAATAGTTTTCGCAACACAATTTAAAAAATATTTTTTTATGCGGTGAATAGGGACCGCTTAAAAAAAAGTCTCACAAGAAAATAACTCAAAACCGTACGAAATAGAATTTATTGACAACAGATGTCAGCACTTGAGTGTATCGTCTGGTCTATCGTTTGTTTTACATATTTTTGTCCAGGTGGTGTTTTGTTGACTTAAAAAGTAAATAATTTCATTTTTCGCATATTCATGCAATAATATTACTATAATAAGTGCATTTATGCTATAATAAGTTTATTTAGCTATAATAAGTCAACGTCAGACATGACGAATCGCACGAGACTAGTCGCCAACTATACCGCACAAATAAAAAATCTCGCAAATTAAAAATTCGCATTAAAAAAATCGCACATAAAAAGAGCGCATAAAAACAGGTTTGACTGTATTAAGTTAATATTGAAACATACAGTAGCGTTACAGTAATAAGTTTAAAAACTTTAAATAAATTCTTTAATCTATCTAACTTACTAAATGCTTATTCATTTGTATCATATTAACGTTTTATTAATATTTGAATTAAGAAAACGAGTCTTATAATTATATAAAATTATGATATTCGATCTTAAAGAGTATAACTGAATCTTAATAATCAATTTGCATTCGGAAATTTGTTGGTTTTACATAAACATTTTCTGCAAATTTCATTAGCTTAATCCAAAAATGTCGCATTAATAACCTTTGTTACGTTAGAGTATTAATATTTACGTTTTCGCTATAAATCATAAATAATGCGTACAGATATTACAAATAATAAACGCTAAAGATATAAAAAAAATTTTGTACGATAATTAAGTTTATTTGATAAATAACCGAAATATTTTCGTTTCTAAATCGAAACATAACTTCGTTCGGTTTAGCAGATTAAATGATGAATTACTTCAACAATTCAATATAATATTTATCTTATATTGTGGTTATCGTAAATCATACACGTGTTCTGTCTTACGTTAATATACAATTTACTTGGAAATTAAATAAATCTACTTTATATTTTATATTACAATAAAATTTAAATCTAAATATATAAAATTACTTGTCCTGACTGACTGCGTGACTGAGTCACTGATTGATTCATCATCGCCCAGAGCAAACCGCTGAATCTAGAAGTGAAATTTGGTACACAGTTTGGGTACGTCAGAAGAATGCACACTAAGAAGAGATTTTTTGAAATTCTCCGAAAAAACGTGTACACAATCCCTGTTTTATTTTTACACTTACATTCTAATAGGTAAACCACGATATCTTACGTTTCAATCAACTCTTATAATATTATTGGATTCTTTATCGTAATTAATGAAAAATGGTAAAGTTTGATCAGAATCGATCCATGAAATTTTGAGATTTTACAATTTTTGAGGACACTTAGAAGAGTGTAAAATAATGCGTATTTAAAATAGTAATTAGTGTTAAACATTTATTTTACGTCTAATATATAAAAGAGTGATAAAATGACGAAGAATTAATAAAAATGTCAACGGATAGGACTAAACTCATTTTTCATACAGAAAACGATTGCAGAAGAAATATTTTCGTACAATATTGTATACGGTATATAATGTAAAACTATTTTAAATATATTACTGCAACCATTTATTACATCTAATATAATACAGAAGAAAACACATTATTTTATTCAACAGGTAAACTTTTACCATAGAATAAAAAACATTTCTTATAACATTAGTAATGTCATTTACACGTTCATCACTAAAGTAGTTTTTGCGATTACACAATTTACATAATAAACATAATTTATAAACATTGAAATGAGAAAAACAGCGTTATTACAATAGATATTTACAATAACTTTTTAGAATTTTCAATGTGCAATGTGCAGTTTCGTGTTTCGTAACGAAACACGAAACACGTTTTGCACGAAGGATTTTACGAATTCTACATTGCATTTAAGCAAATAAGTATTTATATACATTTATAATAATAAATAATAAACTTTCTTTAGTGGGTTTAAATTCATACCAGAAATTTCACAATCATCAAAACACTAGTTTCTAAGCTAGAAATATACAAAAGTATAAAAGTCTTTTTACGAATTACATTAAAACGTGAATAAAAATAGTATTTGATTCACTTAAATAACTTAATCTTTTAAGTGCTTTTAAAAAATATGTCGTCTTTAATGAAAGCTCATCTACATTGAAAGTTGAATGACACGTTTTCTGTTTTTTCATTACACCAGTTACCTCTGCTGCTGAAGAAAAAATCGAATACAGTCCACTTATCACCTGAAAATAAAAAATTATGTAAATAGTTTTATGTACATTTTTACAAGCAGATAATTCGGTAAAAATGTTTATTAATTGGTATGAATAAAATTATAAATATTACCCTAATTATAAAATCTCTTTAATATAGAAGAACCCTGCCATAGATAAACCCATGCGTGCTCTGAATCTCTTCATAAAACATACTAACTAAAATTATAAATAGAATAATACTTAGTAAACAAAAATAAATGCACTAACTTTTATTAAAATGATTGTTTATTCTGTACACTTAATCTAAAAATACTTTTTAAAATAATACACGTAACGATACTACGTACCTTGAATTTGAATTCAACTGACAGATTTTGAGGAGAAAATCTTTGAACGGAAAAAAAGTTGCTATACAGCTAGAAAATAAAATTTCCATCAATACTCTGATAAAATATTCTCTACTGAGTTTTTACTATCGTTATTATTTTAAAGTAATTATTAGGGTTATAATTATAATAACATAACAATAAATATTGTCTATGTTAATTTTGATAATTTATATGAAACAAAATTTAAGTATTTATTAAGCAGAAAGTGATTGTTAAAAATTCTTTTAAACAGTATCTTTAAATACAGACAAAAATTAGAATATCATGTACACTCGCACTTAACACAAACAATGTTAAATCCCACTAGTGACCAAACGGTGTTCGTCACTAAACACTGGGAGTTCTGACGTGTGTTCGCGACTCGTTCGGACTGGCTGCCCACATGAAATTTTTCGGATTTTCTCCACGTCTGAAACGCCTGAATAGGGCTAGTTTGCTTTAAAAGACCTGTCTGAGCGCATTATTCCTTGCGCGCGTATGGCTATTCCATCTATAAGGCCGGCTAATCGAACGCATGTGTCCATATTCTTGTTCTTGCAATAAATAGCCTACATGATCTACACACTTAATTTTAACCATTGTATGAAAGAAAGAAAGAAAAAAACTATGGTTAAAATGTAAATTGGCATCTGAATAGTGTAGAGTTTAATTCCCAGTTGTGTTATATGGAATATCAATGTCACGGTAGCTTTATGGTAATTATTATAGTTTTATTACTATATTAATTGTAATTATAATTTAAAAAATTGAAGTATATATTTTTTATAAGTATTTCGTGCAAAATAGCAACAATTTAAAGTTGGAATAATTTATTTTATAAAAAAAAGTTAAATTATACTTTTAATGAAAAAAATTATTTACCGATGACGTAAAGTATGACAATGCCCAAGAAATTAGAAGACATCCAGAAAGACAAACTACTGCGAGAAACGTAATCAACACTCGAATACTTAATTCTATGTCATAAAATATAGCCATGAAACAGAAAAAGCATGTTTCATAAAGAAAATGAAGATAAATTAAAGGAATTAAAACTTTCCATTTTTCACTTATCATTTCAAAAAAATTCCATATCTCTGTGTGTTTTTCACAAAAATCCTGTAATCGTTTTCTCAAATTTTCAGAATTCGGTGGCATTTCGTTTAATTCGTACATTAAATTTGACAGTCTTTTGACAATGAGAAAAAAAAAAAAAAACATTAAAAGTGCTGAAAAGATATGTCCAGTAAAATAAATGGCCGTTAAAAAAATTAGGGAACAACAACACGCTTCGAAGTCACTT
Source organism: Centruroides vittatus (assembly GCF_030686945.1). Taxonomy (NCBI): domain Eukaryota; kingdom Metazoa; phylum Arthropoda; class Arachnida; order Scorpiones; family Buthidae; genus Centruroides; species Centruroides vittatus. The sequence continues at coordinate 5,680,844 of NW_027122385.1, forward strand.
GCGTTATGCTTTTTGTATGTGGAGAATATCACAATAGAGGAGTTTTCTCAGCCAATTTCGGTTCATCTTCGTATGTTCTTTTCATGACATGTAAGTTAACCTTGTTTCTTTTTAATATTGAATATTGTAGTGCTATGTAAAAACTCATAAGAAACAATACCAAGACTCCGTGCATCGAATATTCTCCCATTAAATTAAGTCTTCTTTGGCACACGATGTTTTTGTAAAATACGTATAAAAGTAAACGAAATACTGAAAACCACAGATATCTTTCTGCACTAGTTCACATGTTGATGTTTTGTTGATCTTTTCAGTATTAGAACGCACTGACAATTTTCAAAAAACTCGATTCCAAATGATTTCATTACACATATAATTGGATGAAAATTATATGCAGGACAACGGTCACATCGTGTCCATGTTAAGACGACGTTCTCTTTGTTATTTAAAAATTTACGTAAGTTTAGAAAATGTTTTTGAATTGTTGCAACGAATGACTTCATTTTCGGTAAAATGCGAATTTTCTTAAATTTAGAAATAAGTCAAAATGAAAACGTTATCTTATTCTTTATATGCAGATAAGTAATAATGATATGATCTCCTAGGTAATGCGTAACTATTTAAATTTTAAAATCGTTTCCATAATTGCTGTTATAGTAGATAACGTAAGCCGTACCCGTTTTCAACATCACAAATGTATTTAACAATTCTTCTATAGTTGAGAAAGTTTTCTATATTCTATTCCTCATTCGCTTCCTATAATGGTCTGCACAGTAAGCAGTAGTTACCCGTATCCAGAACGAAGATAGCCTATTGGACTATATATTCAATTTAATACATGATCTATACGTATGACTAAACTGTATACATTTACAAATGAATTCAATTGGCTGAACATTTGTAAGAACAGCGAATGATGTATTATTGATTTACACGTGTTGCATTTAATTTTTATTTTGCGTATATTAATCCTATTTGTTTAAACATTACATGTTATATAAAATGTGAATTTCAGTTTGAGAAATAATTAATTATCGCTTCATTTAATGAAATTAAAGAAAATAAAACCATTCGAACAATAAAACTAAGAAATAAGTTTATTGCTATAACACCATTATAAAATATTGTCGTTAAATTAAGAATCTACTTATAGTTGAATTACAAATGTACTGAATACTAGTACTCGCGGATTTGTTGCAGGTGTATTTCTAATAAATACTTTTCTGTCACGAATACTTCTTGGTTATCTTTATGTGTGTAATAGATAATGAGGTAATTGTTCTCCATAGAGCATTCTCTTGATAACGCCCAGAGTTTGCCATATTACCCAATTTTTTAATTTGTTTCATTGTTGTTTTATTGAACACATATATTGATATTACTAATGTTTAATTTCAACGAATAAATATAAGAATGTATTGGAATATTTAGTTTTCTGTATTAATTTACAATGATATTTTTGAACTATCAACTATTAACGGCAAGAATTTTTTATTTAATTAACATTATCAGTATTTTATTAAAGCATTTATAAGTTGCTCTGGCAGGAATTTTCATTGTTGTTTATCCTGTTTTAGTTGGAAAATTTTCTATAATTTTTTATTCAGTATTCTCGAAACTTTTTATTAAACAAAAACTTAGTACGGTCAGAATTATTTCACCTTGGCTTTTTTAATTCTATTTATCTGTAGTCAGCACAGGATTTTTGTGACACTTTAATTCTCAGCTGTCAGTTTTATATTACACTGAATAAACTTTGAAGTTTTTTTACGTATCCGCTTTTGTCTTAATGTCTATTTCATATTTGATTGTCACTTTCTGCATGTACTGTACGTTGGAAATTTGTGATTTATATAATAGGTAGTTTCTGACACTCAAACATTAAGTGTTTTTTTTATGATACTGTTAGTTTCTTACTTGTAAACAGAATTTCTTCAACCAATTGCAGAAAAAAACATAAAATTTTTACTCGTCATGAAAGTGTAATGTGTTAATTTGCGTATTTTTAAATTTCAGCCGAAACGTTTTTTTATTAAGAACATTACATTAAAAACAATTCGATAATTCTCAAAGTAATTTCATAAATCGTATATATTTAATGAATTGTTACAACTTGAATTAATTGGAAATAAATGATTTTTTTAAATAATTTACATTTTATTTTAATATAAAATATATCAAGTAGACAAAATTAATTTTGAAGTAAAATGAATTTTTATGTAAGATAAAACACGTGTATGATTTACGATTAACCGTCACATAAGATAAGTGTTCAATTGAATCGTTCAAGTAAATCAGAATTTAATTTGCTAAATCGAACAACCTTACGTTTCGATTTAGAAACGAAAATATTACAATAATTGACTTAATAAACTTATTTATCGTACAAAATTTTTCATTACATCTTTAAAGGTTATTATTTGTAATATCTGTAAGCATTATTTAGATTTATAGCAAAAATGTAAACTCTAAAGTAATAAAGACTAGTATTATAATATTAATATTATAAAACATTTTCGGATTAAACTAATTAAATTTCTACAAAGTGTTTATTTAACACGGACAATTTACTGAATCGAAATTTATTATGAAGATTCAGTTATACTTGTGGGGGTTCGAATCGATAGACAAAACAAAAGATTTTAAATTTTCTTGTTTTATTCATTTTTCTTGGGTTTTGTACAAATTTCGACATCAGAAACCAAATCTAGAACCAAATGTCGAAAGTTCTTCGGAATATGACTATATTTCCTCTCCTTTCGAAACTCGAAACTGAGTCAGGGGGGAACTACGGACAAAATTCGCTAATTGGCGGGAAAAGTAACGTGACAAGGTGAAATAAAAGGAGGGAGTGAGAGGACAGAGGGGTCGTTCGTGGTTCCCGCCTCAAACCGAACTCGAAAGCCTACGAGTCCTTCCAACGTCACTCCGCCGCCGACGAGTCGAATCTCAACGCCGTCCGCCACTCCATCCGATCCACCGACGATCCTTGACGATGTTTGACGACCAATATTATGTAAGCTCTCTCTCGGGTAAGTAACCCCCGTATTAGTATGTAAGGTTTATCGATGTAACCATTCATAACTGTTTTCTCTTATTTAGTAATAAATTCTGTATGTTGTTTAACTGGTGTCATTTGTTCGAATATCGTCTCTTTTGTCTTATCGATTGTTCGATGAATTCGAACCCCACTCCTGATAAACCAATTTGTGGGAATACTGGGAGGTAGACAGGAGTCGTACCTCTTTTGATTCGGCTTACAGGTCGGTAAAACCTGCCCACAGTCAAGATTGGCAGTCCGGTCCGGAATTAATTGCTTGTCAGGTCGAGTGGAGGAGGAGAGTGGGAGAGTGGAGTTAATTATGTATATTATTTTAAAATTGAAATTATGAAAATTTTATTATACAAATTATTACAATTATTTATATATATAATCGAGACGAGTTGATAATAATAATAATAATAATAGTAATAATCAACGCAGAGCCCAAACAGTTAGGAGTTGAAAGTTGAAATTTGGTTCGCAGTTAGGGTACGTCACGAGGACGCTCACTAAAAAGGGATTTTTCGAAATTCCTCCTCCTGGGGGAAAGGGACAGGATTAAGGCTTAACACTTCCATCAACAATGGAAGTGTTAAGAGAAAGCGACGTGCAAGACGCAGATGCAGTTATTTTCGTTTTTGCGGGAAATCGAACATATTTTTAGACCCATCTAAAAATTCTCTAATTAGTCTGGAAACCTGGACCCAATTCTTGCATTCTGTGAAAACGGGTAATGTTCACTATAATGTAGTAATCTTAATCTTCGCTATCGTTACTTTTGCCCGAGCAACACCGGGCCTACCTGCTAGTTATTTTTATAAACAGAGATATTTTACAGTTCATATTAATTTTATGAGATAAATTCAAAGTTCACATAACATATTTTCATTGTGTTTAACTAAAAATCTAAAGTAATTAAATAGAAATAAATAAAGTATTAATAAATTATATAAATTCAAGAATTTATGTAGGGTTATGAAAGTTATTAATATGTCCTTCACTGTTAATATTTTCAAACCTGCAATAAATGCCACCTGAAAACGGAGGTCATCTCTTACGCGACTTCTGCTTTTTATAAAATGTATTCAAAATAACCCTCTACTAACTGTCGCTGATCGCAAACTGTAGAACGAAGTTTATCAAAATTTCAGAAAATCTGCATGTAACATACTACACTTGTGACATAGCATTCATTTCATTGGTATTGAAAATACTGGAACAGAAAATTATGAAAACCTCTATATTGCTCAACCTCTAACTTGAAGATTACATAACCTAAAATCAATTATTATACAAGCGTTTTGTGAAAGAAAGTAAAAATGTAATCCCTGTGTGCTAAGTCACTAAAACATATTTTGTATTAGATGGTGCTATGTTGGCGAACTTTACATTTTTTGGTCCTAGGTCACCGTCTCGTTTGGTCTGCTATGTCTCTGTGTGGCACGGTGTCTCCCCTCGTCCAGCTTTTATTCGTGTTACATATACATCGTTAGATTAGTTTATTTTTTTCATTTTCTGACAAGTTTAATTAATAATTGATTGTAGGTTATGTTATCTTCAAGTTAGAGGTTGAGCAATACAGAGGTTTCCCTAAATTTCTGTTTCATTGATCAAATCGAATATTTTAAATGCCATCTGCTGAAGATCGGAATGGATAAGAATACCATCCAGTATTTTTCAATATAAGAAGTGTGCGGAAAGAAACATCTCTTTTCCGCTTCGCAATTTTTTTTTTTTTTTTTTTTTTTGAAAATTCAGAATTTATTGATAATTTTGAGATAATTCTATAGAATACGAAGAGATTTTTTAATGTAATTTTTGAAATTGGTAAAAGTTTATTCTCTTAATGACTTTTTTAGTCATATGCAATATTGTCCTACTGATTTATTCAACAAATTAATATAGGCAAAATTTGGTCAAGAGAGAAATAATGTTCAGCATTGGAAACTTTTCACTGCAGTATAGGTGCCAGCATTTGTAGACAAGAGTTGTTTCTCTGCCTGTTCATATTTGAAAGGCAACTTTTTGGACTTAATGCGACGTTTTAAATAAATCAGAAGTGCAAATAAAAAAAATTATCAATGAATCAGTATCAGTATTTGGCAAATTCTGGACATGTGACGTTTTGAATATGAACATGTTACGTGCGCACGGGTATGTGAAACGTTTCACTTTTCGAGTAAGAAAATAGAAACTTCATAGTATTAACTTTAATAAAATTAGTCTATTCAGTGTAATGTAGGTATACTTACATTTTATACACCAGAAAAGTAATTATAATTTTAAAACGAAATATGTCACACACGAAATTTAAAAACAATTTATTAATTTCTTACAAAACAGAAAAAGAAAATAAGAAAAATAGCGACATATTCTTCAATACGTTCTATTAAAAACCACGATATTTACCTTTTATTGGTAGTAAGATATTTCAAGACGAATTAAATTTATAATTACTAATAAAAGAGATATGACTAACGATTACAATAAATTGATCAATATACTTTTCCAACACGATTTTTAATATTTTAAATTTGTTGACCATCATATACTTACGTAAAAAATTATGATTCTTAAACATTTTATTTAAAAATTGCTAATTTTAGACGAAAATGTAGATTAAAGACCAAGCTAAATATCTCCTTATTCACTTTTTCATAGTTCTTTTATTATTTCACCTAGTTATGATCATTCAATGGTTATAACTTTGTGATAAAGTTAAATCATTTAAACTTTTTGAACTCACTGTAATTTACATGATTGTTATATCCTCATTTGTAAAATATATCAGCAAATACTCAATATGACTGTGAATGTTACTAAGAAAATTTACAGCAGGATTATTAAGCAAATAATTTTGTATAAATTATCTCCATAACTAAGCATAGAAGAGACAATATGTAACCCAATACGAGTAATAATAACGGGCTTATAATATCATCGATTGTTAAAGTTTGAAATTCCGAACGTAACATCTGTTTACGATATTCAGAGTAATCGATTTTTTCCACGATTCCAGATTCGAACAGACGATGGACGCTGTGAGGAAAGGAAATTTCGTGTAAATATATCAAAGCCTGGTTAAAATATAAAAAAAAAACAAGACTATAACTTACATATTGTTTACTTTCTTCGAAAAGGGAAAATCCTTCTTCATTCCGTAAGCTTCACTAAATACAGAAAATGAATCGGTCGAAATTACGTACTTGTGTAAATCTTCTTTTTTGATTAATTTTTGCATCAAATAACTATTCTGTATAAAAGCAAAATGTTCCTGTTCTACTCTCTCTATGGCTCTCGACGCTTCTAGAAAGTTGTCGTTTCGTAAGATGTGATCTCGTAGTATTTCAGCAGTCTTTAATTTGGAATTCTGACAAGACGTTTACTAAGTTATGATGTGAAAATATACACTATTTGTTTATTACTTTATAATTATGTACAATAGCTTTACTCACGAAAATGGATAGCCATAAAGCAGATTTTGCGTTTGTTCCACAGGAATATTCACCTTTATTGACGAAAGCTGCTAACTCATCGAATGTTTTCGGAACAGGTTTAGGTAAAGGATACGTCATGAATGACATTAAAGTGCCGCTATAACTAGATACTAAAACAAGGACAGACAACCACCATATTCCTATCAGAAATCTGGATCTGAATTTTTTTATTGAATCCAAATTCATTCCTGAAAATCCAAAATTCAATTTAAAAATAAAGGTAATGTTATATGAAGGTAATGTTTCATCTTACCCTTATTCAAGAAAGTAGAAAATAAACTCCAGAAAACTTTATTTCTTGGCCAATATATTTCCATATCTTGTGCAGTTAAATCTCGTTCTATTACTTTGTGTAAAACCAATCCAAATATAATTACGGTAACAATTATCAATATCCATATCTAGAATATATAAATATTGTAATTACTGTCAAATTATTAGTTTTCAGACAAGAATTTCTTACCGTAATTGAGAACGGAGCTATGATCGATTTCCAGTTGGAAATCATTTCCGGAGCTTTAACAACAAAAACGGTTAACTGAAATGCTATTGCAGTAGAAAATTCTAGAGCAGAGTAACGATCCAAAGTAATATATAATGGAACAATTGCCATGTCTGCTTCCTAGTCTCAGAAAAATAAGTTAATTACATTATTAAAATTATCTGAAGTCGTAAAAGAGTGTATTGCAGGTAAGTTCAGTGATGTCTTTTACGACTCCAGATATATTTATTATTTAATATTACTCAATAATATTTATATACAAATATACTTGATGTTGATCCAGGATATCTTCAATTTGAAGGTCAAGACTATTTACCAAAATTAATCATTTTTGAGTTTTTTTCTCCCCCTTTTATCACATCCTATACTTCGTAAGTAACAGTTAAACGGCTTTAGGAAAAGACTTCATTAAAACGACAAGTAATATATAATTAACACAAATTTACACAAAAGTTTAAAATTGATATCAAACGTTGACCTTTTATTAGAGGATCTGACGTTTCTTACAATAAAAACTGTGGTTACATATTCTCACCATGCTATCATGTCCTTAATTTTTTTAACACCCAAAACTACCACTATGGTCAGATCCAGTCATTTAAAAGGGCTAAAAAGATGATAGTATAGTAAGAAAATGTAACCACTGTTTTTAATTTAAGAAACGTCGGATCCTGTAATAAAAAGTAGACGGTTGATATCAATTTTAAACTTTTGTGTGAATTTTAACTATATATTACTTGTCGATTTAATGAAGTCTTTTCTTCGAGTCGTTTAATTGTTACTTCTATGGTTGATAAAAGAAATAGAAAAACTTTAAAATGATGAATTGTTGTAAATAGTCTTAACCTTCAATAATATTTATTAGTTTTCAGATTATTTTTTAATATGCTGCTTATACAGAGGTTGGGCTAAATAATTCGAACACCCTTTGATGTGCACAGTCAAACTGAACACTTCCTGAAACTCCTGCAAATTGAGGAATCGCCTTGTTTTCTTTGTTTACGTGGCATATATGACTGGACCTAAACTTCATTACTTTTTGTGTTGAAATATTTACTTGCTTAGTTTTAGCGTGCAAATATTTCAGACCTAACAAACTTCCAAAAAAATACGATTGTTGGTGCATGGGTATTAGTATCAGTGAAAACCTGCGATCCCTACTGTATACAGATAATATCGGTATAAATGGCAGGGCTGCAATACCTAAACCTGTCTTCACTCCCCTAAACATCTAACAACTTGTGTAGTAATTAAAACATGATTATTAGAAACATGAAAATATATGATATAATCAGATAAATCAATTTTTTCTGTGTCTCCTACTTCCGGTGGTGTTTATGTCTAAACATCACCCATTGATTCTCAGCCATAAACACCACTGGGTACTAAGTAAAACAGACAGTCAAGCATGGCAGAAGTTTCCGTATTTTGGAGTGCGATTTTATTTAACTCCTTGAGTCCGAAATTTGTGCTCAAAGGTAAAGCAACAGTCTACAAAAATCGCCATATTCTGAGTTACCAAATTTTGTGTATTTGCATATTTTGAGTGACCATGAAGATGGCAATGCAATTATTCAAGATAACAATGTTTCCATCCACTCTACTGGATGTATGCTGTGTTGATTCGGGAAATATCTAACTGAACTTAATTATCTATCCTGACAACCACAATCACCAGACTTAAATATTACTGAACTTGTGGATTCTTCAAAAAAGTAAGTAGAAAACTTTCACCACTCACTCTCATCAAGAAATTTGCATGAATATTAGTTTGAAGAATGGTACAGAATCGACATTGATGTTATTTCTAATTTATACTTATTAATTTCTCTGCGTATTTCGACTGTGTTATCTGCAAAAGGAGTCATACCTCTGATTAATAATCAAAAAGTGATCTTTTGTTGGTGATCGAATTGTTTTGTCTCACCTCCGTGTTTCCCTTCTTTACGTTTCACTTTCCTAAATATATCCAAATTATACTATTAAAAGTTTCATTTATATTTGGCATAGCCATTAATTTTTCTAATATGTAAAGTGTGCAAATATCATATTAAACTCCGTGTACAAATTATATTACACACTCTGGTTTCTTAAAATATTTTCAGAATTAAGATTCTTTAGAAAAATTAAATAACGCAGGGTTTTCAAACTGTCAAGGGTAAAAAATTAAATGTAAATATGAACATTATAAACATGTTTATCAGTTATATTATTAGGGGTGTAAAGATATGAGTGGAATAAAAATGTGATTTTCCTTAACGTTTACTGATGACTATATGAGCGCAACACTCAATGCTGATGGCTGGTCGTAGAGATGAGTCTGACAGCAGGCTGATGCATGTAGTTTTCTAGGCTTTGTCACGTATCTGACTTCTAAATACTGACTAATTTCTTATAGAAACTTTTCGCAGGTGAATTTAAACCAGATGAAATCAGAGAACAGAATTTTCCAGTGTACTTAAAACAGATTATGTACTGCAGCTACACGATTTTACCATTCCTAACACTTGTTAACATAGTCCTGTAAGCTACTTTTGTAAAATATTTCAAATCATTCATTTCTTTTGCCTTCCAAAAATCTACCGTTTATCTAACATTTTTTCGTTGCTGATAACATATCAAACTGTGCCGAAACGAGACTAGAGAGTAACGAACTTAGACAAGTATTGTTATGCAGTTTTCCGTCAAGGTATTGTTCGATAACAAATGACAAATATGTACTTTGTTAGGATGAACGAAGCGCATATTTCTTTAAGAATGGAATATCAATGTGTTATCAATACTGATATTTCATTCACCTTTCCTCACAGGTAGTTATTCATTTTCAAAAATGAACATGGCTGAAATTGTATGAACCCTCCTGCTATTTCTTTTAGATAGATAACTTTCTCAATGAAAACAACTTTGCTACTCATGGAACAATAAGTATTTTTAGTGAGTAACAGAAAATGAAAATATCGACACGTAAAATGCACCTACGTATCCTCTCTTTTTAAAAATTTATTCAGAAAGTTTTTACTTCTCTCAGGTGTTCTCTTTAATCCGTTTGAAGCCAGTACCAATCAAATTACACGAATTTACTAGACATATGCCATTTAAAATTAAGAAAATCTTTACAATAAACATTTTGCTAATATTTACTCTTTATAATAAACAAATATGGCTGTTTTTTGTATAGTGACCATAGTTAATTATAGTAAGCATACTATTAGTTCACTTTTCCGTTACATTGTGTTACTTTATTAAACTAGCCAATTTTTAATTCAATTGAAGTTTTAATTAATAATATATCAGCAGATATAAGAAGAGGATTTTACTACATCTTTTCTAAGATACGAATGGTTATCTTGATTGCATACTATATTGGAAAAATTAATAAAAGTTTCATCGTGTGGAGTAAGAAATGATAAATAATAGTTTATAAATATTTTGTATTTCCTCAGTTAAATACGTAAATAAGTTTCATTTAATGCGGCATCAAATACTTCAATTTAGAATAATATATAATGTTTTCGCTTACCTTTCTCGCTACTTTTCCAGCCATTTCAGTCCACGTTCCATTTTCCAGCAATCGTCCGAAATATTCGTCTATTGGCTTAACTATGCTATAACTAATTATATAGAGATAATTAGAATTCTTTACATGAATTTCGAAACATAATCATTAAAATTGTTTTTTAAGCAAAACAGTTTATTAAATATCAGTCAAAACCGTGGAATTTTATTTATGGTTCAGTAGAAAGACGTTGGTCCGGCACTTATGTGACCAGAGTAGTGACGAATTATCGAATATGGTGCATCACCGAAATTTTTTTATTTTTTCAAAGTACAAAATTTGCTGAAAAAACATTGCTATACATTTTGTACCAATGCAAGCTGCTGTATGCTTGGATTTCATCTTCAAGCTAATCAAAGAATGTACGTAAGCTTTTTAATCAGCTTGAAAATGCTACAGGCTAATTAAAGTTATGTGCAGAAGTATATATAACACAAAATACACAGATTTTTATATACTCTATATAGAATATAACTTAATTAATAAGTTCGCACATTTTGAGTCTTTTATGTGAGAGGTTTAACTTTAAAAGTTATTATTTTTCTAATATATTTTTCCGTAGTAAAGAAATTTGTACTTTTTTCTCTATACGTTTCCATTCAAAAGATTTTCCTGCTTAGATAGACTTAAATTTTTGTCTACCCTAATCTATGTTCAACATTAAACTTAGTCAATGGCAGTTACGTGTTAAGAAAGATAGTTCTTACTTAAGAACATCTTAAGAAATATTTTTAGTTGGGTCCCTATAAAATCTTAACCAAATTCTACTGTATATTTCTATTTAGTAATTGTAACTTCTTTCGTTTGCTATTTAAGAATTATTTAAGCTAAAAGAACATTGAAAGTATTTCTGAAAATACCGAAATTTGAGTTTATGCTGTAGAGCATCGAACACACGAAAATGAAGTCCTCCTGTCATTTTACTCTCAGATTCGTCAAGTGTTACAAAATTCGGATTCTGAAATACATAAAAAGGCAAGTGTAATAAAGTACAGCTATGTTCTAAATGTGTACATTGTGCGTTTTACCTTCATTGCAGCTAACTTCCATTCGTACGTATCGTTTACATCAACTGTAGAAATTATATAATTAACTAAAATGTAATAACAATTTAACTGAATTTTAAAATACATTTGCTATTTAGCTTTAATATAATTAATTTTTAACTGTTTATATTAAGAATTTGGAAAATATAAAAATATTATATTTTCATAATATTAATATATAATCTATATTGTAATTATTTGCACTATCGTTTATAGTTTTATTTAATTATTTATGATTGTATTTATATTTTAATATAATTCGTATTATATTCATTTGATTTTGGTGCTCCACGCATTATTTTGCGATCAGTTTATTTTAATTATTGAAAATTAACCCGTTTAAAGACAAATTTTGGTAATTTACGTAATGTTTCCAGTGATGTGAACTGTATTTTGGTATTGAATTTTGGTATTTAATTGTTAAATTTGCGACTGTATTGAATTAAAATAATTTAATTAAATAATGAATAAATTACAGAAATTACTTCTAACCAAAATAATTGTGTAATGTTACTTATATATTTTTCCAAGTGCAATAAAATCATAAAATTAGATATGACCCACTTCTAACGAACAAGAGTTCTTTTGTTTACTGAGTTATAAACAATTAGCGATTTATTGATTTCGCAGTGGGGTTTCAAATTTATCTGCAATTATCAAATACGCGTAATCTATTATTAAATTTTTGACTATTTCCTTGAAGAAGTAGAAAGTAGAATTGAACAGAACATTATTTTGTTAAAGATCTCCATATATATATATATATATATATATTTATCTATCTCAACAAATTACATCCAAAAGTTTAATCAAAGATAAGTGGAATAATTTTAAAATAAGTGATGTTGCTGGATATTTTTAAATACATGTTAAACTCTACGCTACTGTTATTTTCAGTAGAAAACGAAGTATACAAATAAGAGAGATTTCGTCCGAAGTTTTCATCTTTAAAACGTGGAGCGCTGCCACGCTGGAATCCTAGAAGTTTGACAATGGCGTTTGGAACGTCGAGTATGACGTTTTAAACGCCTTATCTAGGATACTGTTTATTTCATACTGTAAAGATATTTCCATTTTAATGATTGTCATCTGCTTCTAATTACTACTCTTCTGTGTTTAATTGCAATATTAAAATTACAAAGTAAAATAGAAAGAATTAAGGAATGAAATATATTTTATCTGAAGTAAATAATATTTATAATAATTGAAATTAATAATTCTTACCTTCATTCGAAGAAATATAATTGAAATTCTCGAAAACTGAGACAAACAGGAGAAGATTCATTGTCCCCGTTGCACCGAATTTTACTTTCTCTTTGTAAAGTCAATATGATATAAATTCATTAGACATTGTTTATTTTTTATTGTAGTTATGGAAACGACATATATAATTTCAATTTACTTGTATATTCAGATTCGTGAGAGTTGCTTATCACACTTAAATGATCGATATTATAGTCATTTAATCAGAGAAACAATTTATAATAATATTAACGTTTAAACAGATATAATTCTTTTGATATTTATATTTTCTCAAATTCACGAGTTCGATATATTGTTATCATTTTGCACTCATATTTCGAATAAGTAAAATTATTAACACAAACATAAGAAAACAATCTTTGAAAGAACCATGAAAACAGCATGTTCCACCTGTTCCTGTTTCTAGTTAAATGTTTATTCGTGTTCTTTTTACTGTAACTTAATAGAAAAAAAAAGAAGTTTTCGCGTTATATCAAACATTATAGAATTACACACTCCCCTTAATTTCAACGTTCAGTTTATCAAAATTCGTATTAATTTCTAGAACAAAGTACAGTTTACCAATGTACGCAATCAATTTATGTCTGGAACGAACGTATGACGTAATATTAATAATAAGTAAACCAGAAATTTGATAACGGCATTTGATCTATAATCTTAAAGAACCTCAGTTGTATAGAATTTTAAATCATACACGAAATAATATTTCGCATTTGTTCACATATACCTGCTTTTATGATCGTTTAGAAGAATTTAATATGACTTTTATGAACTTTTATTTATTTACATTAAGAGCTATAAAATATGATTTTAGTTTTTAATAGTGAAAAAAATTATTTGTGAATTTGGCGAGAACAAGTGCATACACTTCACTTCTTTTTTTGATATTTTATTGATTAATATAGATTAAATTGAATTGACATTAATTAACACAAGTAGAATTTCCACAGGCTAGTTGCTGAATAACAAAACGTGTTTGATTTGTATTGTTTTCATTTGATATCGTGACTAAATCACTATAAATGAAAATACGATAATAACTGATATTTGCATTATTCTGTTTTAAAAAAAAAGGCTATTATAATAATTGCTCGATATTTTAACGGAAAATAATAGCAGTTATTTTCTATATACTGTATATTCGTTTAAAAATATTAATTTTCTTTTATAAAATATTAATCGCATCGTGAAATACGGAACTATATAATAAAGTAGAATCATATTTATTGTAAAAGTTTTGAAATTCTTATGAAAATATAAAGTAATGAGCAATTGTTTATTGTGACGTTTATTATTTATTTTTTAATCTGTTTAATATTTCAAGTATTATTTATAGAATTGTCTTTATAATTAAAGTACTTTTCGTGTAGAATGGGAAAAAGAATATAAATTTCGTTCTTTTATATTGAGGTTATATATTGTTTTCGTTAATTTTAATTTTCTGTATGGTAATTAAAATTAACGAGTAGGGGAAGGTGGGTCAAGATGAGGACTTTAAGGTTTGAAAAGTCATAAGATCGCAACCACTTTGATGAGAACGATAATTTTTTATTCTCAGCAACTACAACATTTGATAATATATAATTAATATTTGAAAAACGTTTTTAAAAACAAGATAATTTAATATTTTATAATTACATGTAAATGCACCATCTTGCCCCACCCATGGAGTAAGATGGGGATATTGTTTTTATATACAAGACGGACAAATTAAATGGTTAAACTGTCGTTTTCTTTAATATTGGCACAAGAACAATGTGCCCATTTATCACAACGACTATATTTAGCCTAACTCTCTGTAGGTGCAGATTATAGCCATCCACAATAGAAGCATTCTGTGTCATTTGTCTTTTGTTTCTTTTTAGGCCTACCCATGCTGATGCCTGTAACTTTTGATTTTACGGAAATTCTTTTGGTAAACAAAAACCGTTTTCCTGGGGATGCCGAAACTGTTGTTGATTGTTTTTGCTGTTCCATCAGCTGTTTTTACTCTCCTTCTGCTATTTTCGATTTTTTTTCTTGGATCCAACATGTGGAATTGGCATTATTTATATGGGAGAGACTTGAGTAAAAACTGAATGAGTAGGGCTACTTGTAGTAGTGTAATCAGTGACCGCTTCTGCACCCAGATTAGACATACCTCTGTTTTCGTGGTTTTGGTTGTCCCAAAACGAGCATCCTGTATACTGCTGCTGAAAAAACCTGATTGTCGTCTCTGCAGTAATAATGTCCGCCTCCGAAAATACTTCTGGATTCATTGGCCATATTCATGGTTAACCTGGGACAAGACAGAGTACCCCATCTTGCCCTTACATGCATTTTTCATACTGACTGCAAACACAGGTCAATTTTATTTCAAAACTAAACAATTACAGTCTTAAAGGTTACTACGAATATCATAATATCTTCATCTAAAAGGGAATGTACAAGTTCACAATGATGCTTACTTTGTAGAAACGTTGTAGCAGGCGTAAAATTTGATGAAGTATTGCTAAAACATAAAAAAAAGTGTCTTACTTCCAAACAAAAAGAGCGATTCGGACTCTCGTCCCGTGATTCCTTTTGAGATTGACATTTAGTTCCTAAATAACAGATAGATGAAAGCACGTTAACCACGAATAAACAGACGTCCCCACCTTGCATCATCTTTCCCTAATTATTTACTGTGACATAGTCACCGTGTTAGACTGAAGTTTTTAATCATATTTTTAATTTATTTAATTTAAAATATATATTTTCACCTCAAATCTGTAGCGCCATGATCTTGTACATAATATTTTTCCTGTTAGCAATATAGTGAAGTCGACCATCTATCTAACTCCGTTCAGGGAAAAGATTTTGAATTCAAATAACGTAACTTTCGGTGCATACCAGGAATTGTTATATACTTAATCCGGTTTCCTCTCAATAGGTTTTTTAGATTTTGTCTCGGATTTTAACTGTCTAACTTCGTTCTCGAGATTCATGAGGCACAGACAGGAGACAGTGAAATTTATAAGTCTAATTATTTACAACATAATTGAGCTGGATATTTCCAAATTGCAGCTGAATTATGTTGTAAATAATTTCGAGAAAGTATTAAGTCAATAACATAATGAAATTTAAGCAGCTTAATTTTTACAATTTGTAATGGACTACGAGTTTACTTAAACTAATAAATACATTTTCTGGTGTAGGGGAGACCGAGGCTAGTTGTCACAGTTTTTAGTCATTTCTAGTTTTAGGGTCTATAATATCAATTTATTTAGGTTTAAATGAAAATGTATACACTTACATATCTTTTAATTTGGTTTATAATAAATGTATGAACATTTAATAATTTTTTGTCATAGTTATTAATTTTTCCATAAAACTGTGTCACCCTGTGACAACATATCCCTGCACGGGGTATGTTGTCACAGGTAGCCTAAGTCTCACATTTCCTGAGTTTATTATGTTAAATTATGTTTGATTATGTTAAATTATGCTTAATATGACATTTACTTGTATCAATTCTATAAAGAAAATAGACTACTGATTTATTATTATTTATTTTGCGAAAGACAATTAACTCAAATCTTTACATATCATCTTCAGAATCACAGTTGTGACAACCATAAAATGGATTTACATCCGTACATAGCTCGTGAGACCAATTTTTACATCTGGTGCACCGAATCCATTTTTCCTTGGATCGGCTATAACTCTCACCACAAACCAAACAGAAGGTTTTTTTCTTCCTCTTCTGATGAGTCAGTCTAAGCAGCTGATCTTTTCTTTATTTTACTAGAGGCAGGCTTGTGTCTTGAAGACGCTTTTCTTTTAACCTCTGTGCTTTTAGAATTTTTTCGTGACTTCTCATCTGTCAATATAGCAGACTTGCATTTTCTTCTGTTTCGACGGTTACCCTTTCTTCCTCCTGCCTTTGGTAGTGACCGAATAACCTCCGGAGAAATTATTGAACATGAATGGGACTTAGCAGCTACTAAGGTTTTCGCATTTGGTGGAGTACCAGATGGACCAGAAGTTGAAGGTATGTTTGGATTTGGAGTTTCTGCACATGTATTGGTTAGTAATTTATTTATTATAAATGAATCTGTATGAGTTGCTGAATCTTCTGTGTTATTTGATCGTTCTATGAAAATGTTTTCGGCTGCAGATGCAGGGCTGTTCGGATCTTGACGATCTGTGACATAGCTTGGAAGAAAATCTTGATCGGTGAAAATATCTCTGTTGAATGGATAAATTCCAAACACGCGAAATCCAGATATTATATTATTTGGCACAACTGCTAATGGAAGTGCTAAAGGGACAATACCTGGAATGTCATAGATGGTGATAGTTTTCCCTGGATTAGTCTTCATCCACAAAGCAAATGCAGAGTTGATACATTTTTTTAAGGGGCCGAAAACACTCCGGTCTAGAGGCTGGAGCTTGTGGCTGCAGGGTGGGGGAAAAGATAAAATAACGACACCGTTGTCTTTTGAGAAATTTAATCCGGGGATTGAGAGGTGAGTCTCGTAGTTATCAAGCAATAACAGCATTTAGTAGTTTCAACGAGATGCTTCAAAAATATTAGAAATTGCTCCTTTTTCATTCAGCCGGATTGGTTTGCTGTTCCTAATAGAACCTGGAAGAGAATTTTGCAGAAAATGGTCCCTAAAGTGTACTCGAGGAAACACAAATAACGGCGGAATGCTGTTTTCAGAAGCAGATACTGCAAGAGCCATAGTTACTGGTTTCAGCTGAGGTGATAGAACCAATTTGACGAAATCCTTTTCTAGCAACAACAAGATCAGGACGTTGCACTGTAGTTATTTCAGTTTCATCCACATTGTAAATGTCATTGGGAAAGAAATGGTAACGCTTAAATAAGTTTTCTAATTTTGTGAAAAGGGCATCCGCATTTGTCTTATTGAAACTTGTGGCTATAAATAGACTGGTGGCTTGGGGTGTTCGTATCGATAGTCTAGGATGCCTTTTTAGGAATCCTGTAAACCAATCAGGGCGTGTCATTAGGATATCACTCCAGATTTGAGGAAACGGTTTGTTAAGCGCTGTTGCATAGTAATATGCTAATTTAAGTACTTGTTTTCGCTTAACCCAAAATAAATATCGGAAACTTTTTCCAACTCCAACTCCTCATCACCGGTAAAGACTTGTCTGCTCTTTTTATAACCCATTTGAACCGTAGAGCTTCCAGAATCAAGTTTTTCGTCAGTTATTTTCTTGCAGAATCTTGCTAAAGTTCTGTAATGGATATTGTATTGGCTGAACATCATTTTTAATTGCTTTGGCAGCTCTTAGTAAAACGTCTTCAGGTGGGGCATTTCTATCAATTTTCCTTTTATAATTTCGTACCATCTGGATAAAGAGAAGAACAAACTAATTGGAGTAATGTTTTCCCCTTTCTAATTGTAAAACTATAACGTATGATGATAAAAAATCGCTTTCCATCTCTTTTAATAAAAAGATTGTACACTAAACGGGGTAAGTTGTCACAGTGACAACTTACCACGTTTGATGTGTGACAATTTGCCCCAAATAAACTTTCTTAACAAATCAGTTCATAGTTTCTATTTCAAAATAGAAAATTCGATTGCTCATAATGTATATATACATTAAGGACCCACCTAATAGGAAATATAGTTGTTACTCACCTTTAACTAATTGCAAGTTTTCAAACGGCACAAAACATGACGCATCAAAATTTTGGCGACTTGCCGTAAATCTTTTAACCGCTAATTAACGGAAAACAATGCAACGGATATTATTCGAATTTTGTGATGACGTAGGCGAGCGGTAAACGAATCTACTCCAAGATGATGTGACCGTTTAGTTTTGATTATGTAGGCGCTATTTGCACTGTGACAACATGCCCCTTGTGACACTAGCCCCAGTCTCCCCTATTCCTGGTGATCTAATTTGATGGCACTGAAGACGACTTAGTTATTTCAAATTTTTCTAATGTTTTAAAACATCCCGCCTGCTTTTTTAATTGAAATTACAAATACTTACAAGTTTACATGTACTTTCGTCAGTACGGTTCAGCCCGATATGATGGCCTATGATAACATCAACATTACAAAACGACTCTCCTTATTTTAGATGTCTTAACAATAGACGTGTGTTGTTTCACTAATAATTAAAATAATTAAAATAAGAATAATTATTCATTACAGCAATTTATTCAAACTATAACAGAGTGAATCAATTTGATCCTTTCATCCTAATTTAAAAATAAGTTATAAAAAAGTTGCTTACAAAAGCTTTTATTATACATTTAAATAATACATTTGTTATCACGAATGAAACAATACTAACTTTGACCAATAACGTTTTCAGTTAGCAGACATCGTAAATAAGCGACAGACTCATAATCAACTTGAAATTGGCTTTCCTTACGCAGCTTAATTTCAGAATTTGTCATCTGTAGAGCATTTGTTTGATCAGATGGTACGCCAGCTTTGGCTACCTATATAAGTTAACATATTGTGCCTGCGTGTTTCCATGCATGACATGGATAAATATAGTTCCTTCTCATTCCTGGATTCCTGGATAAATGTATCTTTGAGTATGAACTGTAACTGTAAGTGCTGTAGTTCCACAGGAAATTGTCCGTTTCATGTGTTCAATCAATAAACAACAAAACCTAGTTCCAATTGAATTTAATCGAGTTGAAAAACCTAACACAGTCCTTGCTTCAACAAGAACTAATAATAATAATAATAAGATTAATAAGGCTAGACTAGGAAATAAACTAGATTCTATATATATATATATATGGTATCTAGTTTATTATATATATATAAAGATAGATTATACCTTTTCAATAGCCAAGATAAAACTCGCCGTTAGTAACTTAAAAGTAAGAAAATCATCTAAACCCGACAATATTAAAAAGGAAATGTTAAAACAACTTCCTATCAATATCTTTAATAATATCTCAACTATATATAACTTGTTTCAATGAACTAAAACTTACTCTTTATTCTGGAAGCAAATCTTTTTTAAAATGATCTATCAAAAAACCACCAACGAGTTGTTAACTTTTCTGGCAATAGCATTTAAAACTGTGTGTTTCGCCATCTGTTATAATATTTTATCAAAAAACATTTATATAATAAACTGTTGAAAATAGCAGAAAGCTAAATTTTGAGGATGGGACGAGTTTTATAAAAAAAACAAACTAAATAAATAAATAAAAAGAAAAGAAATTGTAAATACTAACAACGAGTAAAATCTTTAATAAGTCCGATCCTAGTAGGAATATGACACACCATCCCCTCTATCTTCTCACCTCCTAGACCTTTAATCACCAAAATTTTATGACTTTAATCCCTCTAATACACAATCCTTCCTGCAAAATTTCAGAACTTTTCGACATAAGAAATGTGTTATTAATAGAGGGGACTGAATGGTTATTGACGTTTCACGGTGGAATTTTTATTTTTTATTTATAACATAAACTTTTTTTAATACAGTGGACCCCCGATATAACGCGCATGTCGGGCGGGAAACAACACCCGCGTTATAAGGTGAACCGCGTTATACCGAGTGGCGCGGTGTAACGCGGTTCACCTTTTTACTTTAGCAATAATGTCAAGCTTTTCTTTCACATTGTAAGCTTTTCTTTTACTCATCATGCATACAATAATTAAACACTATTCAAAATACATTCAGGAACTCAATACATACACAATTACTCAATACGTGGTAACAATAAAATGCACTACTCACTAACGCCGCACGGACCTGTATAAACATGTTTGAGCTTATCGTGTCGCGATCATCGCCCGCGCTATAACCGAGTACGCGATATAGTGAGTAGCGCTATAACGAAGGTCCACTGTATTTGCATTAAAGCATAATTTATTTCTGTTTGATAAAAGTAATTTCATTATTAGTTAAAAATAACAAATTAGACATTTAATTCGCTCACGTTCCGAAACAGTTTATAGTACCTGAACAGAATGACATTTAGCGAGTGAAGTTTATAATAGGCCATTAGAACCATAAGTAATTTCCCACTTGAAGTCCAAATTTTTTCCTTCGATCGATTCGAGTTATCCAAGTTGCCTTGTGTGTGCATGTGTTCATCCGTTTTTCTTCAATTTGACCAAATGTAATAAATTATATTTTTATTTGACTAAATTTATTAACTTCAACTACAACATAAATGTATAAATTTAAAAATTACATTAAATAAAACATTATCCTAATACAAAAATTCTTCAAACAGACGTGGTACTTATCCCTATGAGTATATTTCGTTTTCAAGCCACAATGAATTCAACTTGAATATATACTTAATTAATTAAAAGAGAATATTTAACGTAAAATATGATTTATGACAATTCAAACAAAATAATAATTACTTTATTATAACAAGAAAATTCATCATTTCTAACGCTTCAATTACTGACATTTTTGATGAAGCAAGTTACAACGATTTGTTCTGTTGAAATATGAATTTCGAAAAAAGCGACAAAACAACCAAGCGTAAGAGAAGGACATGCCATTTAACAACAACAGAGTCATGTTGGTCTGTTCGCAATATTTCCTGCTATAATACATGTATGCTGTTAACAAATTAAGAAAACAACCCATAAACATTTGGGCAATTTGCATTATAGTAACTGTCATGGCAATAAACACAGGTACTTTTACCTTCATTGCCGTCACAGTGTAATAAGAATACATGAAGCTGTGTACAAACATATTCAGCGTCATACACCAATATATGCTGGACGATTCATTGGAATTGACGTGCCATATTGAAATCAGAGTTAAAGCATGATGATACCAATGCAAAAATATTACCTTACGTTTACGAAGGACAATAAATAATGTATCTCCGAGTTCAATAAGTTTCGACCATGTAAATACAGACACCCAGAATGCAATCGGGTGATGTTTTAATGCAAAGCTAAGGTTGCACACGGAAAACATAAATCCGAACTCTCGAATTAAAATCCACAACCCTGGAAGTAATCTTAAGGTGCCACAAATACTGAATGTCGCCAGTAGTATATTCCAGATGACAAGTTGCCAACGAAGCTGAAACGGAGGCCTGGATTTCATATAATTTTGCAAAGAAAAAATAATTATTACGTATGCTAATGACATAGGAACGGCATAAGGTGAAAGACTCTGAGTCCACTTATTGTCTACGTATTGATGTAAATATTCTTCTGCATACAGTGATCTAAATTCTCCTCTTTGTGTGGAATTTTCGAGATTTTCCATAATGTTCTAAAAAATTAATAAAATGAGCATTATTCATAATTTACTTTTTACATACCGTAAATACTAAATTAACGTATTATTCGTTAAGTAAAAAATACATATAAAACCTAGTCAATGCAATTTGTGCTTTTCCAAAGGATGTAATAAAGATTCTGTAAATGCAAAACGTTTGGCTAAATAATGGCTTGTAATGTAAGAATGCATGAAGATATGTCCGGAAATAACACAGCAATCTTGTTGAATGGTTACAATAGCACATGGTAATAGTCAAGTGTAGAAAATTCAAAAGTGTATTTAAACAAAACGAAAACCAAATGAATAGCCAAGCTCAAGTGTATTCTTCCTAATTATCTGTTAGATCATAATTCGGATTATAGCGGGTTCTCTCCCGTTTCGGACTGGTCTTGCGCCCAAAATTTTCCAGTCCCTGCTTTTCTTGTTTTTGTTGTTGTTGTATTACGTAAATATAACTCCTGTGGGTTTTACGTTGGTCTTTATTTATTTATGTTCTTTTACAGATAAAGCATGGATCTAATAAAAGTAAAGGAATCTAAGTTATTTTGACGGTAGAAATAAAGAATTGGCGTAAACTTGCCGAAAAGTTTAACAGGATACAGCAAAGGCTCTATTGCATGAAACGCTTTTAGTTGTCACAAGCTTTACCGGTTACAAATCACAAGCGAAATATGTTGAATAAAAACTTTGTAACAAATTATAAGTAACTTTGTAACTTTGTAACAAATTATAATTTGTAATTATAAATTATAATTATAATTTGTAATATTTGTATTTATTCTATTTGTATTATAATTTGTAATATTTGTATTTATTGTATTTGTATTATAATTTGTTTATATTTGTAATTGTAACTTATAATTACAAATTATAACTTATAAATTATGTATACAAATTATAACTTTGCTGACAGTAGTGAGCATTTTTTACTGCATAAAGTTACTTATATCAATAACAAGTCATTATACAAGTACTTTGCTACAAACTGTAAGTATTATACGCCTTGTGCCTGTAACATATGTCTTACAGGTGAATCGAGAACTCAAGATTCAGCACAGTTTAATATCCTTAATTATATGTTTTCTGCTTGCTTATTATTAATGTTCTACTGCATAATTCTGCGATAATATAAAATATGTCGATCTAATCTGTAAGATACGCAGAACACTTAGATGCAAGAATTAATATATTTTAGTAAAAAGTTATCCTGAATAATTTTGAAGGATGAGAAAATAATTCAAGATGAAGAAAGTCTCCGGAGTCTTTATAAATTAAATATATAAACAATTCAACAGTTCTAATAATAAAACTCGACATAAAATAACATATATTTACAAATATTTTAAACAATACTTACTGATATACGATAATATATCTTAATGTAATCAATAAAAAATTTTTGTCTTGAGACAGATTTATATTATCTCACTTTCATAGGTCGTTACGTTGCTTTGACACTGTACGGAAATGATGAAATTGTTTTCCGGATTTTCATAATTAAATGAAGTTATTACGAAACATTTTACGCCAATTTAATAAAAAAATGTTTAAAACATTTAACATAACAAAATAAATAAATTATTCTCTTCTGTTTGTTAAAACAAGAAGCAATTGTCATAATAGAAGTGAACCCATTCCATACAACATGCCAATGCGCGATAATCTAATACTGACGGGAGGTAGATTTAAGAGGGTGTGCAAGGAGCAGCTGCACTCCTTTCGGGCGTTTTTTCCGAGTAAGCCCAGGTAGATTAGGTAGTAAAATCTTTTTAGACACATGGCAAATCTTCTATATATTTCTGGATCCGCTATTGTATACAATACTGTAAGACAGTGAAGGTCACGAAGAGTTTCGAATATTAAGCATACCCGTATGACGTGAGCTGTATGATTAAACCTGTTATAAACTGACTTAATATAAAAGAAGATCCGACAGGTTTAGTTAGGTAGCATAAATGACGTCTTCAAGTAGAAGCTGTGAGCTAAATTATTCTTGTAGAATATATCGGTATTAAATTAATAAATAAAATTTGCAATTGATAAATTTAACACAAGATGGTAGCTTAGTCGCTTATCTTTACGCTAAATTACGTTGTTTAATCATTTTTGATTATACATTAATAGCTTGAGTGTAACCCGGATCTACTTGTTTACACTTTTTCATAAAACGTGTATTTATTGTTGATATACAAAAAATTTATATTTGATTTATATTAAAAGATTTTGTGTTATAAAATAAATCTTGGATATTTTTATTTTTAGGTGTAGATGAGTCAATATCCGTTTTGTATCAATATCCTATTTTGGAATTTCGTTATTCACACACAGACTTTTTTAAATAAGCAAAAATTTTAAAATTAGCAATGAATAAATTACACCTTTTTTTACTTTTTCAATCGTTATATATAACAGAGAAAAAGTACGGCAACTGGTGAAAAAAATGACCCAAGAATTTTGCATTTTTGGACTCGCGAGACTTTCAAACGTCGAGAAATAAAAAAGCTTGTTTTGTTTCTCTGCATGTATGTTAGTGTGGGGGGGTCGTGATTTTGTTAGCCCAATTTAAAAACTGATACCTGCTGAAGTTTCTGTCGAAAATTTGTGAAAGTTTGCAGGGAGATTTCTGTATTCGGGGAAGTAATACTATTAAATTTTGGTAATTAAAGATCAGGGGGTACGAAACTTCAGGGAGGTCATATGTCATATCTCTAATGGAGTCGGTTTTAATAAATATCTTACTTATTGTTAACATCTGAAATTTTTTTATAAAACTCTTCTTTAGCTTTAAATTAAGCTATTCGCCATATTACAATAAATAATAATATAAAAATATTTTTAAATAATATGTAACAGATGGCGCCACCACATTATTTTAATTTTTTTTTATCTGAAAGTTACGAAAGCCGCTTCTGAATTTTTTATTTTTATAATGTATAACAGCAAAATCAGAAAATCTTAACAATCTTAATCTCACTAAGTTTGTTACATAATATAATCTTACACTTTACATATTAAACGCTTACTTCAAAAATGTTCTAACAATATTCGGTAAATAATCGTAAGTTTCAGTTAAATTTGAATTTATATAGAGTAATTGTTATTTTTATTTATTTAAAAAGCCACTAAAGAATGACTGAACAAAAATAAACAAACACAATACATCATTAATTTATGTTTAACTTCAAGTGATACATAATTTAATATACTGAAATCTAAAGTTAAATACTGAAATATAAAGATATATTGAAAATTTTACTTTCATTTACAATATAACACAAATACAGTTTTTCGTCTCTTATACTTCATTAATGCAATCAAATACAAAATTGCAGTAAATACCAGTTTTAATAACATTCAAATAAAAATAATTGGTAATTTACTTCGTTTAAAATTATGAAAACTCTTCTCTGAATTACAAGTTGTAATCAAGACAATTTCTCATCAGTCATCTTTCCGCTGCAGCACAGTGAAATTACGTCCTTTGATTAAGTATGTATTTATAAATAAACGAAGAAACAATACAGTATAAGAAACATCTACGGACAATGAAAAAATATCAGGTGATAATTTTGTTCACAATATTTTCCTGTAAAATACTGATTTGCAGCACATAGAATAACAAAACAAGCCATGATAATTTGAAGAATTTGACTTATTGTAATTATCATTGCAATATCCTTTACCGAGGTACCTTTATTTTCATTGCTTTTGCAGCAAAATATAAATACATGAAGCTATGAACCAACAAATTCATTACGCCATACCAATAACCAGTAGAAATTTTGCCCGAAACATTGTATGTTGTTAAAATCAAAGTTAAACTATGATGGTACCAATGCAAGAATATTAATTTCTGTTTCCGAAAGACGATAAATAATGTATCTCCCATTTCAATGATTTTTGAACATGCAAATATACAAACCCAGAATTCAGTGGGGTGATGTTTTAAAGAAAACATTCAATCAATTCAAAATTTATATATTTTGATAGATATTTTTCAACACAGAGCGGTTCGAATTGTCCTTTATACTTGGCGACTTCGGTTGCATCATCTGAAAAATAAAATTTATATTTTTTATTTTTTTATTTTTTATAATATTTTTTATAACATTTTAATCCGATTTTTGCTGATTTTTACACTTAGATTAGTATTTATACAATTCTTGTTTTTGTTTTTATTTTTAATGATTTCTACGCTTTCTTTGAATTTTCTGTTATATGTCTTTTTTTCTCTACGTAAAATACTTATTTTATTATCATCGATTTTACAATTATTTAACACACAATGATCATGGAATACTGAATTTAGTCTATTGTACTTTAAGTCGGCTATATGTTCTTTTACTCTTATTTTAAGTTTGCGTTTCGTTTCTCCTATATAGAAGTTAGTATTTTCACAAGTACTGTACATGGTATCTTATAAACTATGTTTTTCATATCATCTTTTTTTATCTTCTGTTTCTTTTTTCTTTGTTTAGCTTTAAGTCTGGAGAACAAATTTTCGTATTTAGGGGCAAGCTTTATATTATTTTTCCTCATCTCTATATCGATTTCCTCATACAGATTCCTAATGTATGGAAAGCTGGCATATTTTATTCTCGGTTCAGTTTTTTTATCCTTTGTTTTAATCTTATTATTAATTTTACTTTCCCTTTTATTAATCAATCTGCTTGGGTACCCGTCTAGAGCAAACTTTTTCTTTAATTCGTTAATATGTTTAAGTTTATTAATTTCTTTACTAGTTCTACTCTGTATTTTCTGGTATTCCATGTTAAAAATATTTTGTTTTATATATAATGGTATATTTGAAGTATACTTTATTGTAGTGTTAATTGAACATGGTTTTTTAAAAGGTTCGAAGTCTAATTCGTTTTCATTTCTTGTTATCATAACGTCTAGATATCTTATACTATTATCAGCTACATTTTCTTCTTCTATTTTAAATTGAATATCCTTATCTATATTATTTATTATGTTTTTGATTGTGCTAAGTTTTACTTCTGCATCATTATATATAATTAGAACGTCATCTACATATCTTTTATAATATTTTATGCCTGTTATGTTATTGATCTCTTCATCGATATTTATCATTGTTATTTCGGCCAGTTTAGGACCTATGACAGACCCCATGCAAATACCATTATTCTGCGTGTAATATTCTTCATCTATCTCGAAATAATTGCTCATATACGTAAATTCTATTAATTCTATGATATATGATTCTACTTCTATTTTTTTAAGTTTATCTTCAATTAGTTCTCATTTTATCGACAGGTACATATCGATCACGTCTAGGCTAGTCATTTTTGATGTTTTTTCTATTTTCACGTTTCTTAGACTATCCAAAAGTTCTTCTGTGTTTTGAATAGAGTGTTTCGAATTATGATATTTTTTAAGTTTTTGTTTTAGGAATTTTTCAGGATTATATAATATAGCAAATTTAAAATCAACTATGGGTCTTACTTTTTCTCCCATTTTGTGAGTCTTCAGTTGCACATTCAGTTTGGGTGTTCTGTCATTATCTTGGTTGAGGATAAACTCTTTTGCTGCTCTTGTGATTTTATTAAGTTTTTGCAGTTTTGTAACTCTCTTTTTTAATTCTTCATATAGAATTTCTTTCGGATTAATTGGTAGTTTTCGAAATTTGTTGCCTCCCACTATTTCTAGTTGTTTTAACTTAACCCAATTTTGGGTTACTATAATGATTTGTTTAGTTTTATCGGCTTTAATGGGATCTAGCTGATTATCTCTTAGAAATTTAAGCAATGTTTCTATCTCGTTTTTATATTTATAATAATTTTTATCTGTTTATAGTTATTTTTATTAATATAGAAAATTTATATTAATAATGTATATATATACAACTCGTAATATTGAGCTACTAAATTTCTTTGAGTATTGTGCTGTTGCATGTAATTTTGTATATTTGAAAATTTGATGAATAATAAATTTGAAAAATTTTTACACATTTTAATATTATTTTACCAACATCTTTAGAAAACACATTAATTAAGCAATTGAATTTTAACACTATAAAAGCGGAGAAAAGTGGGTTTATTAAATGATAATTTGATACATAAATTTCCATGCAGTTGTCATTATTATTTATTTATTATTATTGTTATTATGTGGGAGAAACAGGAAGACAATTGAAAACGAGCAATTATTTAATCGTCACAATGCCGGGATGCAATTTTTAATCACATTTTTAATTTATTGACATAAAATATATGCTCTCTACCTGAAATCAGTAGTGGCTTTCCCTGTACATCATACTTTTTCTTTAACGATTTAGTCGTGCCGATCATCTATCTAACAACTTTTGAAGGAAAAAATTTTTGAATTGAAATAACATAACTTCCGATCCACACCGGACGTTCTTATGTAGTTAATTGGGGCCTTCTGCTCTAATTTTAACACTTTTATCTTGGCTTTCATCTGCCTTTCTCTCTTCTATATATTAAGGAAAGACAAACGAAAAGACAGCCGAAAGTGGGAATTTATAGGTCTTTTCCTGTTATTAGATATAATTATTTTTTCGACGGCCGGATGGCCGAGCGGTCAAGGTGGCAGCCTACCGCTCTGGGGGACCCGGGATCGAATCCGAACGGGTCGAATTATCCCCAGGAATTTTTCGGGGGGTGGTCTGTTCGGATATGTCAGGGCCCCGTCCCTCACCACCCGGTCGCCCCATTGTGGGCCTGGCCGAACCCATAATGGGCCGTCTATAAGAGGCCCTCTTAGTGCCCACAGGGCGGAAAGAGTTAAAGAAATATATATATATATATATATATATATAATTATTCTAATTCAGTTGTCACAGACAACTGTTTTAATTTATGTTGCTACATCTTACTTAACAGTGTTCAAATTTTATTGAAGAAAGAAGTTATTGAAGTTATTTAAACAAGATCATGAGAACATTTAAAAATTATAAAGCTTTAAAAAAATTATAAAATTATTCTAACTGGACTTAAAATCAACTTTTATTCTTTTATTTATTTATTTTCAATTTTATTATTATTATGTTGGGTTAAGTGAGATATACCCGGTTAACACCGGTGGCTGTGTACTATGCCGGACCAAAGTCAAGGCATAGTAACCAAAACAGAAATTAAAGAAGTGTATCAGTGTGTGTGTCTGTATTCAGGAATTTTCTCACAATATGACATGTATTCAATATAGTGGCCTTCTGTAGTGTGATGTATGTGTTTCTATTCAATTCTAATGTGCCCAGGCTTTTGTGTAGTGTGTGTGGTATGACACCTGTAGAGGAGAGAACAACAGGTACAATAAGCACCCTATCCATCCTCCACAGATGCCTTATTTCCTGGGCGAGTTCTGTGTACT
Source organism: Centruroides vittatus (assembly GCF_030686945.1). NCBI lineage: Eukaryota > Metazoa > Arthropoda > Arachnida > Scorpiones > Buthidae > Centruroides > Centruroides vittatus. The sequence continues at coordinate 5,710,347 of NW_027122385.1, forward strand.
TGCTAATTTTTTCAGTGCATGCGTTTTGTATATTGTGAGTGTTTGGAATGGATATGTCTATAATGTATGTGATTTTATTGTGTTTGTCAATGAGTGTGATGTCTGGTCTGTTGTGGTAAATTGTTTTATCTGTGATTATGGCTCTGTCGTAGTACATTTTGTGCGTGTTGTTTTCCAATACTGTCTGTGGAATGTATTTGTAGTATGGTTCGTGGATGTCTACTAATTTGTGTTTCTTTGCAAGCTCTTGGTGTATTATATTTGCTACTTGGTTATGTCTGTGTAAATAATCTGTCTGTGCCAAGAGCTTGCAACCAGAGGTGATGTGTTGTATAGTTTCTGGCATGATGTGACATTTTCTGCATGTGTCATTTGTGAGTGTTGCATCTTTGAGTATGTGTTTTCTGTAGTTTTTAGTATTTATGACCTGATCCTGTATGGCAATCATGAATCCTTCCGTCTCCCCAAAGAGGCATCCCCGAGCTAACCAGCTGTTTGACGCAGTTTTGTCAACAAAATCCTGGGCCAGATCGTAAGGATGCCTGCCATGGAGTGCCTTTCGAGCCCACGATTGCTTAATGGTGTCTATGCTTTTTATATGTTGTGTTGTGTCCATATTATGAGAGTGTAAGTTTAATGGTGTGTTATTCGAGTCTGCTAGAGTTACTGCTTTATGTAATTGTGATGTTTCTTGTTTTTTGTAGAAAAACTCTCGCAGTGACTGTATTTGTTTGTAGTGAAGGTTAACTATGTCAATCAGGCCACGTCCGCCATCTTTACGTGGAAGGGTTAATCTTTCTGTGGCGGATTTAGGATGATGTTGTTTATGCTTAGTAAGTGTTGTTCTTGTTTTCCTTTGGAGTTGCTCAAGATCAGTGTGAGTCCAATGTATAACTCCAAAAGAATATGTGAGTACTGGGATGACATATGTGTTTATTGCTTTAACTGTGTGTTTTGCATTTAATTGTGTTCTGAGAATAGCATTTAACCTACTTTGGTATTCTTTAATTAATCTTTGCTTTATTTGTGTATGTTCTGTTAGTTTGGCCTGTTGGAATCCTAAATACTTGTAGAACTCGCCCTCTTCCATGGATTCAATTATGTCTCCATTTCCAAGCGCAAAATCTTCTTTCTTCAGGATTCCTTTTTCTATGTGAACTGTTTTGCATTTATCTAGGCCAAATTCCATTTGTATGTCCTTGGTGTATGAATGTGTGATTTGTAGGAGTTGATGAAGTTGTTTTTGTGTGGATGCATAAAGTTTTATGTCATCCATGTACATGAGATGTGACAGTGTATACTGTGTTGTTTTTTCATGCCTGATATTGTAGCCATATTGTGTGTTGTTTAACATGTTGGATAATGGATTCAAGGCTAGGCAGAACCAGAGAGGACTCAAGGAATCTCCTTGAAAAATTCCTCGCCTAATAAAGATTTGGTTTGTTTGTATGGAAGTGTTATGAACCCTGAGATGTAGTGTTGTTCTCCAGTGCTGCATAGTGTTTTGGAAGAATGTAATGAGTGATGGATGTATTTTGTACATGTGTAGAATATGTAGCAGCCAACTGTGTGGAACACTGTCGAATGCTTTTCTGTAGTCTATATATGCCATGTGTATGTTTCTGTGTTGTTTGTGTGCTTGCCGTAGAATGACTGAATCTATGAGTAACTGTTCTTTGCATCCCTTGTGATTTCTACGGCAACCTTTTTGTTGTTCTGTTAGAATGTCGTGTTCTTCAATATGTTTGTATATTTTGTTTGCGATACAGGATGTCAATAATTTGTAGAGTGTTGGGAGACATGTAATTGGTCTGTATTGTGTGGGGTCTGTGGTATTGTTGTTTTTAGGTTTCATGTAGGTGATGCCCTGAGTAAGAAAATTTGGCATGTCTTGTGGATTGCTGATGATGTGTGTTAGATGTTTAGCTAGTTCCTGGTGCAGTGATGTAAACTTTTTGTACCAGAAATTGTGAATGTTGTCTACACCAGGTGTCTTCCAGTTGTGTGTTCTGTTAACAGTGTATTGGAAATCATGTATGCTTATTTCAACACAGGGCATAGTTGGTATGTTGTGTAAGTTTTTGTTCTCCTCCTCAATCCAGCCTGCTTCAGCATTGTGCGTGACAGCACTGGACCAAAGAGAAGACCAATATGTTGTGAGTTCTTCTTCTGTTGGTGTGCCACTGTGCTGTGTATCAGTGTTTGCTTTGTTATTAATTTGTCTGTAAAAGAGTTTTTCATTGTTTGTAAATAATTTATTTTGTTGTTTTCGTAGTGTACATGTTTTGTATCGTTTGAGTCTACGTGCTTTGGCAGCAAGTTTTTGTTTTAGTGTATCAATGTATTCTGTAATGTGTGTGTTGTGATGTTCATGTTTTGTATGCGTTTTTATTTTCTTAAAAATGTTTTTGAGCTGTTTCCTTAATTTGGGTGTTATGTTGTTTTTAGTGTATTGTGTCAGCCTGCCTAATTGCTGTCTAATGTCATTTATTTGTGTTTCTATTCTTCTCTGCCAGGCAGGCTTGTGATAGAATTGTGTTTTCTGTGTATTTGTCTGTGATTGTATTTTCAGTCCATGGTGTGTCACTACTGTGACTGCCCCAGCATAAACTAATGTATGAATGTCTGCGAGTGTAGAAATTGAATGAATGTAGTGTGGTAGTAAGTGAGTGTTTACATAATTTAGTGTTTTTCCTACTTCCTTCGACGTGTTGATTTTTGGTATTCGTGGTCTTTGTGTGGGATCTGTGCCTGTATATTTAGTGAGTGTTTCCTGAAATATAAGTGAGAGCGTATTAACTAAATCCATGTCTATGTTATCAGTGATGGATGAGGAAGTGTCTGTAGTATCATTAGTGGTAATTGTTGTATGTGTGTTATTATCAATGCTTGTTGCTGGATTATCCTGACAGGTTACATGATCTTCATTAATGTTAGATGTTTCTGTCTGTTGATGTATTTGATCAGCAACCTGTTGTTTGATAAGTTCAAGTGTTGTTTGTGGAATAAGGTTGTTGTGTATAATTGTTCTTTTTTGATCAACAACCCTTTGTTCGGTGACAGTGAGATGAGGATACTGTTGTGTGAATCTATGGTGTAGTTGTTGTCTGTATGCTGTCATGTTTGTTTCGAGTTTTGTGATGGTGTAATAAGTACGGATGATAAACTCGTTCATTTCTACTGTCCATTTCATCCGTTGGCGTGGTTTTCCAGCCTTTGTGGTCTGTGGATGCATTACCACAGAAACACCAAGGCTGGGTTGGTTCCTCACATCTGTTGAGGGCATTGCAGTAGCCATGCTTGGGCCAGTGCTGCTTTCGCCACCGGTAACCAAGGGAGACTGTGGCCTATTTTTCGAACGTGAGCCTCTGCCTAACCCACGAACGCGGACCTTGTTAACCCGGGCGACGTCCGAGCCGGTATCACACTTTGATCTAGTTATTACCATGATGAATATCTCCACAGAATGTGGGTGTGGTCACTCTTAGCTTCATTTCTCCCCATAGACCTTACTGGCATGGGTGTCCCTACCAGGAGCTTATGCTCCAGCCTGCATTGCCCTATGGATCAGTAAAATTACTGGGCTCTCCCACCACGACCAGGTGGTGACCACGGGAGAGTTATTATTATTATTATTATATTATTATTATTATTATTACTGTTTACTTTTTACCTCTTTTTACATTTACAATAATTTTATTTTATTCATTTATTTATTTATTTTTTAACTTTAAAAATTTTTATAAGCCATCAATTATAATTTTATAAATTTCGTCAAATTCATTCTATTGTTTTACAACTCTCTCTTTATTTGTTTTTTTATACCATTTTCTAAAATAATTAATAATAATTAAGTAAATGTATTCTCAAATAACTGCACTTTTTAACAATATAATAATAATAATTATTATTATTAATATTAATTTTGTTTGTTTAATAATAAAGTCTTTTATTTTATATTTTATTTATTTTATTAACTCAGCATATTATTTTACATTATCACCAACAATTATACTATCTTTTACGTTATTTTAAACATTTATAACATTTTTCTTTTGATTTTACTCAGTGCGAGCATCTACTTTTTGCATTGTCTGCAACTGAAAGGGATTCTAGACCCGAATTATATCTTGCAGAATGACTATCACAAAGATTTGATTTGTCCATGTAAATAACGTGCATTCCTGTATCATAAGTCTTGAATTATCATGTACTATATGATTTAGACACAAAGTAAATTATATTCAATATTTGAAAAGCATACCACTTCAAATAGGTAAGGAAGATGATTATGTGGCAGTAACTTTTAAATCGAACGGTAGCTTAAATAACAAGTTTCATAAGTGAAAGCAACGACTGATAACTTGTTTTACAACAAAAACCTGTGTAAACCACAATATTTTTCGGTGTGGCAGGTAGATGTTATTCCAGCGCCTCCATATACCAACCTGAAAATATAGCCTCATATAATAATATGAGGCTAATGCCTCGTATAGACTAATCAAACTTAATTCAAACTTAAAATACGTTTACGAATTTGTAAAGAAATAACTAAGGGTGTGAAAATGTTTGTAATCTCTTAGCCCATGAGTAACAGAGTGCCCACCCTTCTATGCTAATAAAAATTAATAATAACAATAGTATTTAATGTTATAATAAGGTGTATAAATAAATATATATATACATTAGAAAGTATGGCATTAAATTTAAATTTACAAACACAAAATAAAATCTTTTATTACTGTCAGTACAATAAGAGTACGATTTACGAACGATCACACGTTTCGAAATGATCAAAGAGACACAAATATTATAAGGAACACTCTAAAATAAATTGCTCCCTCTATATTTACTTTCGAATAATTTCGAAATATTAATAAATAAATTTTATTTAAATAAATTTAAAAGAAAAATATAATAATTCTTTCTTATTTTAATAATGTTAAACACGTAAAAAAATAAACATATTTATGAGCGAACGTGTTTAACTCGGTGATTTTTTATGATTTTATCATTAAAATTTATATTTATAAAAGTTATTTCTTAGTGGTTAATATATTTTTTAATATGTTGCAATTAAAATTAAATCGGATTAAAGTGGGAAGTTCGTTAAATAGAGGTTTTATTGTATATAAAAATATTCATTGATTTATTTTTTGAATGAACAATAAATGCTTTTGTACAGATCATTTTTATAACATGTTTTTACATTAACATGTATCAAGTTTATTTAATTCCTTATAGTTTATTTTCATCAATAATTTAAATATTTAGTGAAATAAACATATAGATGAGAGGCTATCTTTAAAGGAAATTAAAGTATTTTGGTTGTAAACAACTGCAGGAAATTTTAGAAATTATTTTCATAAAAATTTTTCCTTAAGGGGAAGTTGTGAGATATAACTTTAAATTCTTAACAACACCCAATATTAGCGTAGGAGATAAAAAATAAATATGAATTATTTTTCTAATTTACTATACAGGCTGTATAATTATAGCATGCATTTTAGGCATGTTATTACTATACTCAACTAAAGACAGCAGTAAAATCTTTTATGTGTTAGAAGCTTAGAATTTACTTTTAGTTTGCGATATGACAACTATCCGGAAGGTTAATATACACACTTGATAAAACGAAAAAATCTTTACAAGGAAGATTTAAAATTAGAAGTTTTCCCTATTAAGCATGCAACAACATTTTTGCAGAAATTTAATAAATATAAACATAGAGTATAAGGCAGCAGCATTAAAATAACTGGCTCAATATTTCATCGATAATGGAGTGAATTGGATTCATGCATCATTATCAATGAATCCAATCAATCCAAAGATCCTTGAATATATGAATTGGATTCGCGAACTTTTATCTATGAATCCAATTCCCACCATAATTTATCTATGAATCCAATTCCCACCATAATCGTAGCGTTTCTCAACCTGGGGGTCGCAGTGATATTAAAAGAGGGTCGCAACTCCCAGCACGTACAAATCAATCTGGAACTTGTAAATTGCTCATGTATGTACACGTCATACATGCATTTTCATACACGTCGCTATAAACGCAGCGACATAAAATAATAGGAATAGTTGTATTACATTTTTTATAATGTCGGTATTTTCTTAATGTATAAAATTAGTGCAATGTGATTATATAATATTTAAAAAGATTTACATTTATAATTACAGTCAAAATTCAATTAGTAATAGTAAGGCTTACTGTTATTATTCCTTTGGTGGGGGTCGTTGAGAATCGCTGTTGTAGATAATGCAAGGACGATCTGTGAATGGAGAGTGCCTCTAAGATAAACTTTTCTATGGGTAACTTGCCCCAATTCATTTGTTTGACACGTGAAAAAAACCGTTTCCCATTGCTCAGTGCGAACCATGAACAGCAATGATTTCACTACTCGTCCACTGGTTTTGAAAAAACTTAGTCGAACGATTGGTATACTCATGCGAAAGTGTACTTTAAAATATAATTAAGAATATTATTTCTTTGTTCCATTAAGTTATCTTTATAATAGGTTTCTGTAAATCGGTAAGATTTAGGTTTATTCGGATACGACAACGCGATATGTATATGATCTGTCGATAGGAGATGCCTTTTGAAAAGACTTTCTATGGAAAACTGGCTCCTATTTAGGTATTACTACGGGAAGAAAATCCGGAAAACTTTACGTGACCTACACGTCCAACTACCAGTATTCAGTGGTCTTATCTACACGATCATTAGTGATCTTGTGTAAATCATAAATTGTTAAACTTTTGTTTTTAGCTTCTATTTTATTTTAGTATATAAAACTATTAACCCAGGCAGCGGCCAATACAGAAGAACCAAACGAAGGAAATAGCTCTAAAAATAAAAATATATAAATAATTATAAGTACTGTATCTTTTATGAACATGTGCTGATGAGCCGATGAACCATATTTGCCATCGATAATGCTTTTAAAGCAAAGTTATGAAGTTCAAACACAGAAATTTGAAGTTCTTCTGTGTCAATGGGAAAGGCTTATCCCTTATCCATTCTTGATTCGCCACTGACAATACGAACTAACTTGAAAATGATATTTTTTATCTTATCACGCCTGCTTTCCAAACAATAGGCAATTATGTATGTGAATTGATAATATACATATAGCTTTTATATAGAAAAAATTGACTTGTTCTTATAATTAAGCAGCTATTATTTGCTAAAGTTATCTTCATCATTATTATTGAGAAAATATCAGTATTAACTTGATATTTTCCTTACTCTTTTTATCCTGTGGGCATTAAGTTAGCGTTGATTTTGCCTTATTTAGGTTTTGCCTGACCAATGATGAAGTAGATATGTAGATATAATCAACTGCCACACCAAATGACACGTGCCTACAAAACCTTGTCTGCATAAACACATCATAACTCATTATTTGCATACATTCGTAAGAGTCTATTACATTATTTTAATAAAAGAAATTGGTTGTATGAATATAAAACGCACAAAATGTACACATATTTCGTGGGAAAAAAATTAAGATTCAATAATAAACTATTTTTTGACGTTCTTGCAGTTTTAGAAAACTAAAACCAAAGATCTAATATATTTTTTAAAATGGTCTCAGATAAAACCAATGTTTAGAAAAATGTAATAAAAATAAAAAAATCCAGCAACGAGTTGTTTAATTTTCCTGGCGAAAACGCTAAAATTTAATTTAGTGCCATCTGTTACGATATTTTATTCTAAATTTTTATATTATTAAGTATTTCAAAATAGGAAAAAATAATAATTTTGCGGGTAGAGACAAGTTTTATTTAAAAAACCAGCAGTTTTCTAACTTTCTTGGCTTTATGAACTTTTATTTGCAAAAAATAACTTTTATATTATTAAACAAAATAGAGTAAGACCCAACTCAACGCTGCCTCGATTAACGGTGACTCGATATAACGCGGTCTGCTCGAAGCCTAAAAAAAGCTCAAAATTTTCGCCGATTCAAATTATTGCGGAATTTCATTGATTCGTATATAATACGATTATTCCCAAACACGAACCAATCAGCAAAAGGTGGCAATTCGTGGTAGCGCTGTACTTTCCTTAAAATCTATGTTTGTTTGGTGCAATTTTGGAAAAGAAATATAACATCATGAATGCCATAGGCAATATTAACTTCGCTTGGTAATAATTAACCGATAAATGCGTGAACGGAGTGTGCAAGAAAGTACGGCTAATGGTATCCAAGAATTCTCAACGAGAAGAGCCTTTCGCTGTATCGTTAGGTTGACCAAATGCTCAACCTAATCAATACAACAGGACTAGGAGATATAATCGAACAGAATATTGAGGTGTTACTGCAGATTTCTGGCGAGAGACGTATCAAAGACTTTCAAGAATTCGCAGAACATAGAATTCTTGTAGAACTGGAAATAGAGATTCTGAGAACGAAGAACCCAAAGAACTTCGCTACAAATTTCCGTAGTAAAAGTTTGGTAACGATAACCGAAATCGTTAATTAAACTGTAACGAATGATCCAGATTTTGAAAGAAGAGCAAAAGCAAGAGGAGGCGTTTTGGATGCGATCTATTGCTACCAGCATTTCCTTAAAGAAAGAAAGCGACAACTAAAACTACACGATTTTATCGCAAAAACAAGAATTTCAAAAAAACCAGGACCTTCATCACAAAAAACAGTGAACATTACATTTTTTTGTGTGCATATGTTTATGTTTTATTGAACATGTATTATTATACAAATTAATATAAAAATAACTTAAAATTAAAATAAAATCTGTTTATTTTTGGTCGCGTTTTCCCCTTTCCGTATTTACTCTGTATTAAAATGACCTCGTTTAACGCTGTTTCGTTTAGCGCTTTGTCGTCTAAGAATGTATCCCTCGCGTTAAGCGGGATCTTAGTGTAAATAAAATTGTATGTGGCGCCGTTTGTTAGGTGAATTTGTTATTAACAAGTAATATAAAAAATTTTTTTTAAAGTCAATTCCTACTTAGGTCAACAAAGAAAAATTTTATTTTAGTTACTTTTTATTAAATAATTACAATCAATATAAATATGTATATACATATGACAGAATCACAATATTAAGTGGCAAAATAGAAAGAGAAATCGGAATTGAATTCAAAGCATAAAATTTCTTCAATTTTATTTTTTGAAGTCAAGAATTGAACTCGCATTCTTCACCTTCACGTGAAAAATACTGAAATCCTTGCATTTTACCGATTGAGCTACTGCCTGTTGATTTCAATTTTCATTACAAACTGTTAAAACTCTATTTAAAATATTAATAATTAGGTTAGTGTTACCCGTGGTATCGAAGATGGCGACGGGGAAATTTTTTTCCCTAGATAACGTTACTAGACGGCGACGGGAAAATTTATTAATTGGCATAATGCGACAGATAGTACGGGTACGCCCCCTAACGTTTAGATCACTCGATATTCTACTTCGAAATTATCCATTGTTAATCTGCTTCCAGATTATCACTCGATAATCTGATTCGAGATTACCGGAAACGCGGCCATCTCGAACGTAGGGGAAAAAATTTCTCCGTCGCCATCTTCGATACCACAGGTAATATTAACCAATAATTAAATTTAATTAATGAATTAATATTTGAAAAAAAAAACTGTATTAACATCAAGTGTCATTCACTACAAGTTTAAAAAAATTTATTTGAACTTGAATAGACGAATAAAAAGTATTTTATTAACGATTGAAAATTTGAACAAGATATGTATATATATATATATATATATATATATATATATATATTATATAGGAAGAGTGTGAACTAATAGTAGGAATTTAAAAATTCTACATTTTTAAATTTTGGAAATCACTTTTTTAATTTTTTTGGTACAGAGATGTCAAAACATTATATTATCACAGTCTGGAATGTAACTTACGTCACATTAAAACAGCCACGTATAAATAAAGAGCCTTAAATAAAGATATTTTCAGGTAAAAATTTTTTTATATTTACCTGAAAATAAAGATATATTTTGTTTCGACTTCTAACTAAGATCTCTATTTGCTGCTCGGAAAGTACAGCAGTGCAATAAGACCTAGTAATAAACAACGTAATACACAGGATACACACAGAAATTTATAAGAATAAGGACATAAAGGTAAAAAGAAAAGTCTCTTGAAATCCAAGCATAAGCGTTTTCAAAAAGGTAGGATAAAACGTCAGGGGAAAAAACCGTTAAAAAATCTTAATAAACATGAAATTCAAAACATAAATCTACTACAAAAGCATAATGTTAAATATGATAAATTCGACGATCTTTTAATGCAGACTATTAAGAGCAGTACCGATATAACTCCAAATATTAATCGTATGTAGTATATCATGCTATTTATATATGTGAACATATAAATAATATGTACTGTTTTTTAATTCAAAAATGTTACAAAAATATTTAAACAATAATCCTAACGTTCAGTTAAATTTGGAATTATATAGAGTAACTGTAGTTTTTATCTATGATAAAAGCAATTAAATACCGACTAAACAAAAATAAGTAAACACAAAATATCATTAATTTATGTTTAATTTCAAGTGGTACATAATTTAATATACTGAAATCTAAGGTTAGATGCTGAAATATAAAGACATATTAATTGAAAATTTTACTTTCATTTGAAATATAACATAAATACAATTTTTTTCTATTATACTGCATTACTGCAACGAAGTACAAAATATCATTTTCAGAAACATCTAAATAAAAATAATCAGTGATCTTCATTTAAAATTATGAAAACTCTTCTCTGAATTGCAAATTGTAATCAAGACAATTTCCCATCAGTCATCTTTTAGCTGCTGCACAGCGAAATTACGACCTTTGTTTAAGTATGCATTTATGAAAAAACGAAAAAACAATACAGTATAAGAAACAAATACAAACATTGAAAAAAGTATCAGCTGATAATTTTGTTCACAATATTTTCCTGTAAAATACTGATTTGCAGCCCATAAATTAATAAAACAAGCCATGATCATTTGAAGAATTTGACTTATTGTAATTATCATTGCAATAGAACGAGGCACCTTTACTTTTATTGCTTTTGCAGCAAAATATAAATACATGAAGCTATGAACGACAATGTTCATTGAGCAATACCAATAACCAGTAGAAATTTTGCCCAGAACATTGTATCCTGCTAAAATCAAAGTTAAACTATGATGGTACCAGTGCAAGAATATTAATTTCTGTTTCCGAAAGACGATAAATAACGTATCTCCCATTTCAATGATTTTTGAACATGCAAATATACAAACCCAGAATTCAGTGGGGTGATGTTTTAAAGCGAAAGTGATATTACAGACAGAAAATGTAAATCCAAAATCACGAATAATGATCCACAATCCAGGAACCATTCTTAATGTTCCGCAAATACTAAATAATGCCAATAAAGTATTCCAGAGAAAAAGTGATCCACGGAGCTGATACGGTTGCTTCGACTTCATATAATGTTGCAGAGTGAAGATGACTATAATGTAAATAGCTGATATATGTATGACATATGGAGAAAAACATTCAATCAATTCAAAATTTATATATTTTGATAGATATTTTTCAACATAAAGCGGTTCGAATTGTCCTTTATACTTGGAGAATTCGGTTGTATTATCCATCATCTGAAAAACAAAATTTATATTAATAATGTTGTATATACTACACGTAACTTTGAGCTAATGAATATTTTTCTATACAGAGATTTGAAAGTGTTGTGTTGTCGCGTGGAATATTGTACTTTAATTAAAGATATCAGTCCCACTTATTTTATAATGTTTAAATCGTGTAATGGCGGATGCGGGCCAAAGAATTAATCTACAATTCAGAAGGACTTGGAATCACATTTGGGCAATCAGTTTTACGATTGGATCCCAGAAGAAATATTTGAATATCTTTGAATCCTCCTTTTAAATTTTTCTTATTTTGCATTTGTCACCCTAGTATTCTTTCTTTCTCGTGTGTTGTATTCTCAAATTTCATAAATTCAAGTCTTTTACGTTAAAGCTGTTTGTGTTCAGTTTGACACAAATTTAATCATGCTTAACATGTATACTGAAATGAGGTAGTATTTAGTAAATTCTATTAATTTACTGAGTGTATACATTTTTTTCTGTATTTATATACATATGAGTACAGAATTCCCACATAATGTGTATATTAAACCGGTAACAGTGTAATAGTCAATTCCTATAGGTACGATGTTTTAATCTTTAAGTGATTATCGTGTGCGTAATTAATGATACGTTTAGATTCATGAATGAATACACCAGTTTTAAAACAAATAGTTTAAAAAAATTTTTATCGTGTCAAATTTTTGGAAAATTATTAAACTTGAATGTAGTTGTTGTGTACATGGAAACAATTGAAAAAAGAATGTTTTTTTAAAAATAGCTTTTGTTAAATTTATTTTGTTAAAAATGTAAATATTGTATTACATGGCAAAAGATAATTTCGGATATTAAGTATTGTTGGCACCGACGATAAATGATTTATGCCGAAACACATGGATATAACAGAAGCCGGGGGTAGAGCGTCATCCTCTAAACCCCTTTGATCAGCGACAGATAAGCGAGATCTGCTCAGGTTGTCACTTGATGGCTGTTTCAGTTTGTTTATGGTCAGAAGAGGGGAAATCAGAAAACCTCCCTCTACTGTTAGGGCTGACAGCAGTTAACAAATAAAGAGTCTTAATTCGCGATTTTCGTGCTTATAGCGATTATTGGAAAGCTTTTAAAATATCGAGCAGGGATGAGCCGTGGGCAAGTCGACAGGCGTCCAAGGTACGAATAATTGAGTCGACGCGATGTTTAAACAAATAACAAATTTAATATATATCTAAAACCCAGATTACAGTATACAGCTACTACTAAACATACAGCTACTTGTTAAGCATATATAATGTCCTCGGATGTACTAGGACTATTGTTACCTCTTACTATCTACCCTTAATGGAGAGAGAGAGAGAGAGAAATTGAAGTAATTCACAAGAGTAATTGAAAGTATTTATCTCGTACTGAGAGCCGTTGGTTCCCGATCTAATTGTATTGGACGTTGGCGATATGGTACGATCGGTAGAGAACGAGGATCTAGAGGACCGGGGAAATACGTGCTGGACATCACCTACACACTTCACAAGGCAAAAAGGTATTCCTTTGGGTCTGATCGCATCGAAGATCGGTGCCATCAAGTTATATGTGTATTTAGTGTGGGAATCTGATCATGTGACCGTTTGTTTGGTAGCGATGACAAGTCAAAGGTGTTCTAGCTGGCCGATAAAAACTAAACAAAGTTGCCTAGCATATCATAACATTTAACTATTAAAGTGTGAGAAATTGACAGTCAATTAAATATTCGCAATTCTCTCGTTCCTAACTTTGTGGGAAACAGAGAAGGTAGAGGGAAAACATATCATTCCGTTGAAAAGTATAAAAAAAACAGCCCCTGGATTCTCACATTTGTAATGTTTATCTATGTTTATCTGTAACCTTCAATTAAATTGTTTATTGTCGAAAAATGAATAGAGACTTCTTCCCTATCTATTTTAACATCATATCACAACTTGAAATTATTGACTCTGCCTCCAAATGGCACTACAGAGTACAAAGAGACTGTATCTTAATTATCGATAGTCGAACCCAGTAGCCAATGACATGTCAATAAAGTTAGACTGAGAAAAACAGTAGTAAACTGAAATGTTGACCAGCTCTCCTTGCTTTCCGACAGAGCGAGGAAAGCAAGAAAAGCAAGGTCCAACTCTCTAACGTTCTTATACAATTTTACACTGCTGAAAGTTGTTTTACATACTTTGATAGTTAAGTAAAGTTCAAGCACACAATTAACAATAAGATTGTTTTACATACACTCAACCAAAACCTGAGTGATGATTAAGTTCTAGTTCGGGCTGCGGAATTGTTTTTTCTCAACTGAGGGGGCCCACCAGCATAATGCTGAGCTATTGATCAATGGACCTCATTGCATATGTTCCATTAAATCCTTTAAGTTTCGTGAGCATTGCTTTTTGATTTCAGGCCAGGGTAGATAGAAATCTACCTCTAGCCTTCAAATAGCTTTACTTGCATTTGCCTTGTAATTTTGGTGAAGTCCCGACTGTACCCATTAAAATTTAAACGGGCAAAGAGGCTTAAAGGTAGACCGGCCTGGTTTAGTACCCGAGCGTAATGTCCAAGACCTACATTTGTATGCTCTGTCAAGTTCTTTCCGTTTTGGGCCAGACTCTTGTCTGTTACCGGCCGTAGTCAATACGAGACCAGCTGCTCGCTTAAAGTTTTAATTTTCATGAATAAGGCATTTAACTCGCGTGTTTGCTTTAGCTTGATTGTTGTCAGTTTCTAGAAAAGGTGCTGGATGGCAGAAACAACTGTCTTTTGACAGCGATTATCGGTTCTGCCGATTAGAGCCGCTAGTTCCTCTGAGATGTGCTTGAACTCCGTGCTCGTAATTAAGCATTTGTACCGCACCCCGGCAGTGCCTTCTTGCCTTTCAACAGAGAAAGAGGTTTTTTTCTTCACTGGCTGAAGCGATTATTCATTCTGGTCTGTGCAGGATATCTCAACACCAACACTTTGGGGAGCAACTCTTTTGGTTCCTTCCGAAGTCCTTTCTTCCTCGTCTACAATCACGGTTGGCCTTTTCTTCGCCAGAATAACGAGTAAAGAACACTTTCCCAGAAGAAGCAGCATCTGGATGTGCTGCTCCCTTTTCCATGAGCACTCGTCTCTCCCAACGCACACTCACTTCTTCCCTCTCTCTTCACACGTAACGGCTCCTTGGTATTTCCTGCTTGTAACACCTCGGGATTTTCTACTTTGCTTTGTTGAGAGCTGGATCGCATGCTCTAACTTTTTTTGTCTGCCATCATTAAATAAAGATAAGAAAGAGAGGGCCGAGGCCACTCCTAACCTTCCACAGACGCCTTATATCCGTTCGAGAGTTAGAGTACGCGTTTCAAGTGCCTTCCACGTTTGGTACTGTACAGCCCGTGTCTCTCTTTAAGCTGGGATTGATAAAGTTCGTTATCATATTAATGTCAGCACAAGGTGTATATATTTATTTATTTATTTACTAACGTTTTACTTAATACTGGAGCTTGTGAATTACTCGGGATTTCGAGGGGATAGAAATTGGAGTTAGGTTTGGAGAAAGTGATTTAAAAAAATAGTCTTAGTTTAACAGATGTTGAACAAATTGACCCAACGTAGAGGTAAATAATACTAAGAAATTGTACATTGCGGAAACCATTTATTATATATATTACTTTAAATATTTAAAATATAACATTAAATATAAATATTTATTTCTCTACTTTAAATATAAAATTTATGGATAAAAACAAATTTATAAACAATAGAACTGCACTTAATCAATAACGTTTTTCATCTAAATAGTCTGTAAAATTAACTAACAATTTACATAAAAAGAAAAAAATGTACTCTTTTTCTTTTTTGTTTCTATATTGTCCACAGATAAAAGTAAGGATATTTTGTTTCGACTTTTGACTAAGACTTTTTCTCTTTGCTAATCAGAAACTACATCAGTATAAGTGCTATTTATAAACAAGATCCAACAATACAATATAGTAACAATAAAGAAAAATATTAAGGACGAACATAGAAGTAAAAACAATTAGTAATAATATATTTTCCATTCTCTTATAAGTTTTTTACTTTCTATTTTATACATAGGTTATTAATGTTCTTAAATCTATGAAGTAGTAAATGTCAATCAGCTGAGCATTTCCAACTCTTCTACAATTTTTTGATTCATGAATACGTCAGGAAATGCAAAACAAAATATTTGAATTGTATATATATATATTTTTTTTTCTTTGTAGGTATGGATTTGTGAAGCGCATCATCCATTTTCAAGCTGAATAATTCCTATATGTTTTGTCAAAAATTTCTGAAATTTTGAAGAGGGATTTCGATATTAGGGCATCGATGCTGCTACATTTTCGTTGTAAAAGATTGTGAAAGTGGTGAAATAGATGGAATCGTGTGTCATATATCGAGCGAAATCGGACTTAAAGAAGGTTTTGCTCATGATTAGCAAATGCAATATTTTTAAATAAAACTCACTCCTACCTTCAAAAGTAAGCTTTTTGCGATTTTATAATAATTGAATATATAAAAATCTTTTGAATATGATGTTGTACAGATGGCTCTACGCGTACTTTTAAACGTTGTTGCTGAGATGGTTACGCAATTCGTTTCTACAGTTTTTATAAAAAAATCGAGTGTCGAAAACAAAAGTTTGGGAGGTTCTGGGCCGTAGAAAATTTAAAAGTACCACCTCCGCCTTCTTTCTACGACTATGCTCTAGGTATAGAATATAGGGAATGTAGCACGAGTGGAAACAAAGAAAAAACTGCTCCTCTGTGACATTTCAGCTCTTGATACTGTCAAAACGCAAGCACTCTTCCACAAAGTACACCAAAACTTGATTTGTTATTTAACTCCGTATAATAAAGTTGCCAGTCGCCGTTTAGAATAATTTTTGTAAATACGCAAAATATAATAATGTTTCATTTACTGTTGTATATTTATCTAGTATATACCAAAACCTAATACACAATAAGGCGAAGAGAATAAATGTAGAGACGTAATTACCTACAGCCCAAACTTTACGCAGGCTTTGGTTCTTCCAATTTTTGCTTACGACCCTTTAAATTTACAGCACGCTGAATATTCTTGCCAGACATATTTAATTTTAAAAGTGGATGAATGTATGTACAAAATTCTCTCTCTTTCTCTCTCTCTCTCTCTCTCTCTCTCTCTCTCTCTCTCTCTCTATGTGTGTGTGTGTGGGGGGGAGGTGTGCGTTTGTGCGTTTGTGCGTTTGTGTGTTTGTGTATGAAATAGTATTAAAAACTAAATTCATTTATTTTTAAAAACATTTATGTTCGAAATGGTAAATATTATTTAATAATTGATATTTTATATTATAATAATCTGTACTTTAGTATGAAGTGTATAATAGAAAAAGAATTGAACGAAAACAACTTCGTTCTCTGAATAAATCTTTCTATAAGTTAACTAATGTATACATAAAGATAATAATATTAAATTTAAACTTAGAAGTGCAAAAAAACATTTTAAAATTAATGCAAAATTCGTTTTTACCTGCATTACGGTAGGAGTACCTTCACGGAGACTGGGTATAGTCAAATGATTATACAAGCTAGAAGTTTGATAAGAAAAACTTTAAACTAGTTTGTCCGTCTATATTTACCTTCGAAGAATTGGGAAATTTAGATGTTTAATATGTACTTAAATAAATCTGTAGCATGGAATTTTTGATTAGTTTATATGACGACTATTCGGTAGGATAATATAAACACTTGTAAACAAACAAATGTTTAGAAATAAAATATGAAGTTGGTTATTTCCGCTATTAGAATGTAAACAACATTTATAGATGAATAAGTTTATGAAGTTACAAATTTAAATGTGTCAGGCAGCTACTTCAAAATTACAAGTTAAATATTTCCTGTTGTTTCATGTTGTACCTTATTAAAAATAAAGCACAACATGCTGATGATCTGACAAGAGGAATGCCTGCTGGAAATTCTTTCTACGTAACTGGCTTTTATTTAAATGTTACTAACCTGCCGCCGTAAAAAGAAACCACGTTGATAGTTGGTACCACCCAAAAACCATGTTTTCTGAGGTTGTTTTACGTTTCTATCATTTAAATAAGTGTTAAAGAATTTTTCCTTAGAATGATTTCTGGAAAATCGTTTTCCCTTGTTACATCATTCATGTGTTAGTTTTAAATCGAATTAAATAAATATGAGATATATGTGCTGCTATTTAATGTTTAATGAAAGCTGGCAAACTCTATCGTACAACTTTCCTGGCAATCGATCAGGAAGTCCGATAATATTTAATTAATCAGTTTTTCTTCTTGCTGGACTATCAGGAAAGTTTTACGATTTAAAATTTTAATTAATAATAAAAGCTTAAATAGAAATATTTATATATTATATAAATAAATTAACCGTCTTTTTCGCAAAAATAAGATCATGCTCACGTATAAGAGGAAAAGTTGGCACTACGTTCTACGATTTACCTACATAAGTATCTTCTCTGTATAAGTCCACCAGTGGCCTTCTGAATAAAACAACGGCACATAGTTGAACGGGGAATCAGCCCTCTTGGATTGACTGGGCACGTCAACTTTTCCGGGTTTCCGTCACGTTAGTAACGCTTAAATATTTTCACGTTAGTAACGCCAGTTTCCCACATAACATCTTCCGAGAAGGAGTCTTTCCTAGACGTATACGAATAAAACTTAACTAATTTACATTGAACAACACTGCTGTTGAACTTAAAAGACAAAACAAGCTCCTATATCTCGGGTCTATGAGTGGCTATTATATGCAAGGTATGGTATTATCAGAAAAGCAGAATCTGTTCTTCAGAAAACACAAAAACAGATAGTTTTTTTCGTGAAAAAGATGCTTCTATTTGAGTAAACAAATCTTGTATGTGACTGTTCTAATTGTTCTTTAATTTTATATATTACTTTAGTTTTCTTAAAGTATTTTGTATGTCTATAACAACAACAGTTACTCATTTATTTAAACAATTAAATCACTTAAAATTCTAATAGGCGCTAAAAACTAAGACCGGAACAAAAGCCCTAGAACCTGCGCTCGTTTGAAAAATAATTACATGACATTTGAAGTATTGCAATACTTCTTTCCGCTCTAAGAAGATACAAATATTGAAGGAACCGAAAATAATTCATCATTCTCTATTAACAGAAATGTCTGTCACAGTCCACTGCGTTATTTATATATATTTTAAATATAATTTATACTTTGTAGAAGTTTCTAAAATAAAAGTTTGTAAGAAGCAATTATTTAATTACGAAACCGAAAACACCATTTTGGCGGTTGATGAGATAACGAAGTTTAGAACAACAGCATTCAGTATTATGTTACTCACTAAGTTGAAGAAGTCTCTTCAAGAAAGATTTTAATAAATAAAAACTTATGAACAAAACTGAGGTTTTCTTTTTAATTTAAATACAACAGGCGATTTAAACAAATTAAGAAACATTGTATTGATATGCATTTAATTTTTAATAATGAAAATAATAGTAACATTTACAGGAAGGAACTCCTTGAAATTAAATTTGTAAACTGTTCACTATATGAAAATTAAATTCGTTGTTAGAACCTGTATAATTTTTAAAAGCAAGCAGTCTACAGAATATACTTCGAAATAAGGGATCGAATGAAAATTATGAAATTATTAATTAATAATTGAAAAAATACTTATTGGGCTGCAATTTTTAAATTGTAGACTTATTGATTCTTACTGTCGTTCCTTTTCTGTCCATCCGTCCTACATCTACGGAATGAAGTTAGACAGATGAAATTCGAGACCAGATAAACATTTTTATACATACATGTATTATAATTAATGTCTTTGCTTTTTTAAAAAAAACGTTATATAGTCGTAAAAGAAATTATAACCCAAAAAGCATCTACATTAAACTAAAGAAGGACAGAACTGTGCAGAATGTATAGCCAATTTAATAAAGTATACCACCCAAAACTCTCTTGATGTCTAAGTGAAAACATCCCCAAAAAGGTGATTAAGTCCCAGAATATAAGCGTATATATGAGCCTAATAAAAATTAAATTCAAAACACGAACCCTTCTTCGCAGATTGCATTTAAAAAAATGTGGTATTTGTCATATTTAATATTATGAATTCACTATGAATGCATATTAAGTGTGGTAAACATCACGCTCTTATAAGACAACCCGTTAAGTGGAATATCGATATAACTCCAAATATTAATCGTATATATTCTGCATATATAAATAGTATATATTATTGTTTTAATTCAAAAAAACGTTATAAAGAAGACTTGGAAAATAATCATCGAGTTTAAATTAATATTAAAGTAATCGTTATTATTATTTACTAAACAATCTACAAAATACTAGAGAAAAATAAGAAAAAACAAAATAACATTAATTTATGTTTAATTTCAAGTGGTACATCATTTAATATACTGAAATACATATATGTATATATCAATATATGTTAATTAAACATTTTACATTAACAATACGTTCATTTAGGCCTAATATATAACAGAAAATTCAATATATTCTATTGGATTCTATTGCAATGAAGTAAAAACTTGTAGTAAATAACAGTTTGATAATATTCAAATATAAATAATTAGCAATTTATTTTCTTAAAAATTATAAAAACTCTTCCCTTAATTACAAGATGTAATCAAGGCAATATCACATCAGTCAACTTTTCGCTGCTGCACAGTGAAATTACGTCCTTTGTTTAAGTATGTATTTATAAATAAATAAATAAACAATACAGCATGAGTAGCATATACGGACATTGAAAAAAGTATCAGCTGATAATTTTGATCACAACATTTTCCTATAGAATACTGATTTGCAGCCCATACAGTAACAAAACAAGCCATGATCATTTGAAGAATTTGACTTATTGTAATTATCATTGCAATAGAACGAGGCACCTTTACTTTTATTGCTTTTGCAGCAAAATATAAATACATGAAGCTATGAACGGCAATGTTCATTGAGCAATACCAATAACCAGTAGAAATTTTGCCCAGAACATTGTATGTTGTTAAAATCAAAGTTAAACTATGATGGTACCAATGCAAGAATATTAATTTCTGTTTCCGAAAGACGATAAATAATGTATCTCCCATTTCAATGATTTTTGAACATGCAAATATACAAACCCAGAATTCAGTGGGGTGATGTTTTAAAACGAAAGTGATATTACAGACAGAAAATGTAAATCCAAAATCACGAATAATGATCCACAAACCAGGAACCATTCTTAATGTTCCACAAATACTAAATAATGCCAATAAAGTATTCCAGAGAAAAAGTGATCCACGGAGCTGATACGGTTGCTTCGACTTCATATAATGTTGCAGAGTGAAGATGACTATAATGTAAATAGCTGCTATATATATGACATATGGAGAAAAACATTCAATCAATTCAAAATTTATATATTTTGATAGATATTTTTCAACATAAAGCGGTTCGAATTGTCCTTTATACTTGGAGAATTCGGTTGTATTATCCATCATCTGAAAAACAAAATTTATATTAATAATGTTGTATATACTACACGTAACTTCTGAGCTAATGATTTTCTTACGGTTTGAAGCGTTGTGCTGTCAGCGTGTAGTATTGAATACTTTATTAAAATTTGAAGAATTTTTTACACTTTATAATATTAGTTTACCACCAACTTTTGAAAACACGTTAATTAAACAATTGAATTTTAACATTATAAAAGGGAGAAAACATTGATTTATTAAATAACGTTTCAGTAGATAAATTCTCATTACTGTTGTGAACCATTTTTTTATTATGTGGGAGAAACAGAAAGAGAGCTGAAAACAAGAATTTTTTTAAATATAACATTGTCACGATCCCGGTCTGTAAATTTTAACGATAATTTTAAGTCATTTAATTTAAAATATATGTTATTCATCTTAAATTAGTACCGTAGTTGCCGCTGTGCATCATACTGTTAGTCAGTTATGCTGGTCATCTACTTAACTCTTTTATAGAGAAAATATTTTAATTGAAATAACATAATGTTCAATTCGGACGTTTATATAGTAAATCAGAGCCTTCTGCCATAACGTTTCTACGTCTTTTCTTGGCTTTCATCTGTCTTTTCCAATTTTTGAGATTAAAGAGAGACAGTCAGACAGACAGACGATAGTGGGAATTATAAATCTACAATTTTTTTCAAATTGCAGCCCAATTAGACTAAGAAAATAGTTTTACAACTTTCCCTTTGTTTTTATACCATTTTATATAATAATTAATCATAATTAAGTAAATGTATTTCCAGGTAACTCCCTTTTTTTACAAATAATAATAATTATTATATTGTAATAAAAGTTATTGTTAATATTATAATAATAATAATTATTATTATTACTTTAATTTATTTTATTAACCCAGCATGTGATATTACATTATCACTTACAATTATAGTATCTTTTACATTATTTTAAACGTTTTCAAAATATTTCCCTTCTGATTTTACTTAGAACCGGCATCCACTGTTTGTATTGTCTGCAACTGAAAGAGGTTCTAGACCCGAAATGCATCTTGCAGAATGACTATTACAAAGATTTAATTTGTCCATGTAAATAACCTGCAATCCTGTACGATAAGTCCTTGAACTACCATGTACTATATAATGTAGAAACGCAGAGTGAATTATATTCAATATTTAGAAAACATATCTATCCAATTGGTTAAGGAAGGTAATTATCTGGAAGTAACTTTTGAATCGAACAGTAGTTTAAATCAAAAGTTTCCAAAGTGAAAGCAATAACTGATAGCTTGTTTTACAATAAAAACCTGTCTAAACCGGAATTTTTTCTGGTTCGGCAGATTAGGTGAGACTAGAGTGACAACCTTACAAACCTCATAATATAGCTTCATATCGTTATATGAAGATATTAATATGAGGCATTAGCCACATCAATTCCGGAAAGCTTAACTCAAGACTTATTCAACTTAAAATGCATTTAAGAATTTATAAAGAATAATAGTATTTAATGTTATAATAAGGTAATATATATTATATATATATATATATATATATATATATATATATTAGAAGATATACTCTTAAATTTAAACTTAAAAGTACAAAAAAAAAATCTTTCATTACCGTCAGTACAATAAGGGTAGGTTTTACCAACGATCAGACGTTTTGAAATGATGAAGAAAGGAAAAAGTTTCATAAGGAAAACGATAAAATAAATCGTTCCCTCTATATTCACTTCCGAACAATTTCAAAATATCAATAAATAAATATTATTTAAATAAATTAAAAAGGAAAATATAATAAGGTATTTTTTTCAATAATGTTAAACACGTGAAAAATAAACAACTTAATGAACGAACGTGTTTAACTCAGCGATTTTTATGATTTTATCATCAAAATTTATATTTATAAAAGTTATATCTTAGGGGTTAATATATTTTTTAAATATTTTGCAATTAAAATTATATCAGAATTGTAAAATATAGGGTATAATGTATTAATTGTATATAATATAAAAAAACGAAATGAGTATAATATTACGTAAACTTTCAGGAATATATTTCATAATATTAATTTTTTTACATTCATAATTTTTTGAAATTGCCAGGTTTTTAATTAGAGACGATTAAAAAATAATATTTTAACAGCAAAATTTTATAACTTAATTGTTAAGTTTAGTTAAATACAGTAAAATCTCGATTAAACGGACTAAAGCGGAAAGTTCGTTGAATCGAGATTCTATTGTATATAAAAATATTCATTGATTTCTTTTTTGGATGGACAATAAATGCTTCAGTACGGAAAATTTTTATAACATATTTTTACATTAGCGTGTATTAAGTTTATTTACTTCCTTGTAGTTTATTTTTATCAATGATTTAAATATTTAGTAAAATAAACATATATAAAAGGAGTTACTGTATTTTCAAAGAAAATTATAGTATATTGGTTGGAAAACAACTTCAGGAAAATTTTAAAATTATTTTTCATAAAGAATTTTCCTTAAGGAGAAGTTATGATATAACTTTAAATTCTTAGCAACACCCAATATTAGTTTACGAGATAAAAAAATTATCAATAAATAGGAATTATTTTTGTGATCTAGTACACACGGCTGTATAATTACAGCATGCATTTTAGGCATGTTATTACTAAACTCAATTGTAGATAGCAATAAAATACTTCCTGTTAGAAGCTTAGAATTTTTTTTTAATCTGTTATATGATAACTATTTGCCAAAAGTTAAGATATACACTTGAAAAAACAAAAGAATCTTTAGCAGGAAAATTTGAAATTAAAAGTTTTCACTATTAGCACGCAACAACATTTATGCAGAAATTTAATAAATCTAAACGTAGAGTATAAGTCAACAGCATTAAAATAACTGACTTAATATTTCGTTCGATAATCAAGTGAATTGGATTCATGAATTCTTATCCATGAATCTAATTCACTCCATTATCGAAGACTATGCGACTTGCGAATAAGAACTATCTGTCAAGGGAGAGTGATGAACTTTTCTATGGGTAACTTGCCTCAATTCAGGTGATTGATACGTGAATAAAATCGTGTTGTCCCTCATCGCTCAGCGCAAACCCCCATCCTCAATGATTTCACCACTCGTCTACTACTTTTGAAAGAACATTTTCGAACGATTGGTATGCCCATTCGAAAGTGTACTTTAAAATATAATTAAAATTTGGTTACTAATTAAAATTATTATTTCTTGGTACCATAAAGTTATCCTTATCAAAGGTTTCTGTAAATCGGTATGGTTCAGGTTTATTCGGATACGACAACGCGATTAAGGATTGCAATCCAGCAATGTTTTGAATCCAGCTGGATTTTTGCTGGATTGAAATCATTCTAGCTGGATCCAGCGCGGATGTATTTTTGGTGCAATAAAGTGTTATCTATCTATCTATCTATCCTCCAATTTATGTTTTTTTAATGAAATAAAACATTTTAAAAAAATACTTTAAAAGCTTTTATTATTTAGACTGGTCACTATAAATCAGTAAAACTTCTTACACATTTAGGTAGTAAAATTAACTTTGGTTCGGTTTAACATTTGAGATAGAGATAATTAACTTTAAATGTTTAGTTAGATTATAATTATAATATATTAATATATTATAATAATATAAGGATGGATAATCAGTGGCTAAGTGGCTATCAGTCTTACCAGTTTTCATATATACAGGCTCTACATATTAGTCTGTAGTTATTTAAAGGTATGTAAAACTATGTAGTGGAAGTAGAATAAGTTAAATAAACTACATCTTTATCAATCCAGCAAAGTTTAATAAAATAATAACGTTTTCAATCGTTTTTAACGATCTTCCTCGGTTACAAAAAAAATAGAACATTAAATATAGAACATAAAATGTGTTCGGAATAAATATGAAAATTAACGGATAACGCCCAAACGGACAAAATATAGATAAATAAACAAAATAAATAGCGAAAAAATATAATTATACAGGGTGTTTTTTTTAACTGACGGTACTCAGAAATATCTGTAGAGCAATCTAGCAGCCGGACTGTCGCCAAATTTGGGAGAGTGACTAAGGACGACATGGAAAAGAGATTCCGCGAAGAAAAAAGTAGTACCTAAATTCGCCGGTAAAGGAGGATTTGTCGCTGTTGTAGCAAAAAAGCTACCAGCACTTCACTGAAGAAAGGGTCATCAGTCGCTTTTATCCACTTGCATTGCCACCTCGCTCCCCGGATCTAACCCCATGTTACTTTTTCCTGTGGAGTTACTTAAAGTCCAAGGTCTATCTTGGTAGTGTCCCAAACTTGAGGACTTTGAAGGACAATATTTCTCGAACTGTGATGAACATTCCTGCGGACATGTTACGATCGACCATAGAGAACACGGTGTTCAGGATGCAATGAGTTGTCCAGCAAGACAGTGATCACATTGAAGAAGGGAGAAGGTTATTTGCTGATTAATTAAACTTTCGTTATTACACTGAAACCTCTGTCTGATTATTCATTCGTGTGTTTGTTAATTGCAGCTGGATTTTATGCATATTCTTAGCTGTTTTGCTACAACAGCGCCAAATCCACCCCTACCGGAAAATTTGGGTACTACTTTTTTCTTTGCGGAATCTCTTTCCCATGTCATCCTTAGTCACTCTCCCAAATTTGGCGACAGTCCGGCTGTTAGATTGCTCTACAGTTGTCTCTGAGTACCGTCAGTTTAAAAAAAAACACCCTGTATATAAGATCCAATGAAACCAGCATTGTCCGTTAATAACATTAATTAATGTAAAAGGATCTCCACATGGTAGACAATGAGTTCGCATCTCTATGGTTTATACAACGAGTCCGCATCTCTATGGTTTATACCAGTGTTTCTCAAACTTTTTGGACCGCGACCCCCCTTCTGCACTTAAAAATTTCAAAGGACCCCCGAAGAATAAGTATGTGTCAAAAAACATCCCGGAAAGAGGGGGTTAGGCTCGTATTTAAATATTTATATTATTTTTATTATTTATATGTGCAATTTATTTAAGTAAAAATTATTTTATATATTTTTATTTCTATTATTTCTAAACATGAATCTATAGTAAATTTATAAAATATTTGAAAAAATTGATCTGGCATCAATTTTTCAACGACCCCCCAAATATTTTTCACGACCCCCACTTTGAGAATCACTGGTTTATACAACCAGTTGTCATGTGCGCCTTGCAAATTTCCAATCTCTCAAGATGTTTGACCGTTTGCCTATTCGTCGTCGTTTTTATAATTGCCACTTGATTCCATTAGACGTTAACATCCTTCTGTCTTGTGTATGATGCCAGCGTAGTGTTGTCAAGGTTCTTACTGATTGTATATTTGTGCTCTTGAGCCTTTGTTTTAAACTGCGCAACGTTGCACTCACATAAACAAGCTTGGAATTGAAACGTTGGTTGTGTAAAGGCACCGAATATATACCCGTTGTTGAACTCCAATCCTCTTTCTTTTTATCGTTTCTTAAAAGTTTGAAAACAGTGGGATTACGTCGGTATACAATACGAAAATTATCAGACCTGGCAGTACATTTATGTTTCTTGTTTAAAAAAAATGGGATGTAATTAAGCACTATTCTTTTTATATTTATTCCAAACACATTTTATGTTCTATAGTTAATGTATTTTTTTGTAACTGAGGAAGATCGTTAAAAGCGATTGAATACGTTATTATTTTATTAAATTTTGCTGAATTGATTAAGGTATAGTTTATTTATGAGTAATTTAATTATTAGTGTTAGTAAAGTAGTGAGTAAGTAATTAGTAGCAGTCTAGTAGTTAGCAAAGCGGCAACGCGACGACGTAGAGTTTTTCACAATTATTTAAAAAGTTAATTGAGTATTTGCGGATCCGCATCGCTGGATCCAGCACCAAGTGCTGGATCCAGCAGGCCGAAGAATACGCTGGATCCAGCTGGATTGCTGGATGAGAGATCCAGCAATTGCAATCCCTAAACGCGATATGTACATGATCTGTCGATAGAGGATGCCTTTTGGAAAGACTTTCTATGGGAAACTGGCCCCTATTTAGGTAATACTATGTGAAGAAAATCTGGAATACTTTACGTCGCATGTCCGTTGTGCGAGGCGTGAAACCACGTCTAACTAACTACCAGCTTCAGTGGTCTTATCTATACAATCACTGGTGAGCTTGTGTAAATCATAAATTGTTAAACTTGTTTTTAACTTCTGTTCTATTTTAGTATATAGAACTATTAACCCACGCAGCGGCGAATCCAGAAGAATCAAATGAAGGGATAACTCCAAAAATAAAAATATATAAATAATTATAAGTATTTTTTATTAACATCTGCTGATGGTCCGATGAACCATATTTGTCATCGATAATGCTTTTAAAGCAAAATTATGAAGTTCAAACACAGAAATTTTAAGTTCTTCTGTGTCAATGGAAAAGCCCTTATCCATTCTTGATTCGCCACTGACAATACGAACCAATTTGAAAATGATATTTTTACCTTATTACGCCTGCTTTCCAAACAATAGGCAATTATGTATGTGAATTGATAATATAAAATAGCATTTATATAGAAAAAATTGTCTTGTTCTTATAAATAAGCAGCTATTATTTGCTAAAGTTATCTTTATTAATTTGATATTTTCCTTACTCTTTTCATCCTGTGCGCATTAAGTTAGCTTTGATTTAGACCCATTTAAGTTTTGCCTGACCAATGATGAAGTTGATATGTAGATATAAAGTAGACAGACCACACCAAATGACACGTGTCTACAGGACTCCTGTAGGCACATGTCATTCGTTTGCTTGGTTTTCCTTCTCTTGATTTAATGTCTGTTCTTGCATTTTTCGTGTCTGTATAAATACAGCATCACTTGCATACATTCGTAAGAGTTTATTACATTATTTAAAAAAAAACTGTTTGTGTGATTATAAAACCCACATATTTCGTGGAACATATGTATGTTTTTAGTGTTATGAGAGAAAAATTAAGTTTAAGCAATAAACTATTTTTGAAAAGACTTACGTAATTGCAGACTGACTTTAGACGTTGAAGTTAAAATATATAAATTTTAAACATGTGCCTTGCTACTTGTTTAAGTTTAAGAACGCCTATCAAGGTTCTTTGTAAATGCTAATAAGGAGTGAAATCGTCATTAAGTTTGACCCTACGACGCACGATTTTATCTATCTCCCTTCAACCTTTCTTCAATCTTTAATCACCAAAATTTAACAGTATCAATCACCCTAATACGCGAATCTTTTTGCAAAATTTCAGAAATTATC
Source organism: Centruroides vittatus (assembly GCF_030686945.1). NCBI lineage: Eukaryota > Metazoa > Arthropoda > Arachnida > Scorpiones > Buthidae > Centruroides > Centruroides vittatus. The sequence goes on from NW_027122385.1 coordinate 5,738,770, forward strand.
GACAAAATCACATTAGTTATTACTCTTTAAACAGGCTGAACAGCATCCTGCTCCTCACATATACATACACTAACATCCATACATACAGAATAAAACTCCCGATTATTTTTTTCTGTTATTTTTCTCTTTTTTTTTTTTTTTTTTTTTTTGCATTTCTCGACGTTTCACTGTCATAAGTCCGGAAATAGAGAAAAATCTTGGGGGGGAGTCATTTTTGATCGTTCCCCATACTTTCCCTCTGTTATATATAACAGAGCCGAGAAAGGAAAAATAACATACAGTATACATAACAAAGAAACACCAAAAAAGTAAAGCGAAAAAGCACTGAGAACATAGGAACGTGTAACGCGAGAGCGAGAGTCAACATGGACTCACCTGTGTTTTACATTAGACTTGTATTAACCTGTGCACGTTACACTTTAAATAACTACGAAAACTTTTTAAAATATACGTTTGATCGGTAATTTAAGTACATGTGCTTTAGTAAATTTGGAAAAAAACACAGTTAAAGAATAACTTACATTTAAGATTCTTCTTTGTATCAATTCATACAAGTTAACAGTATTTCCTCTAACTTTATCGGTAGCTAAAAGATGTTTTTATATCAATTTCGTCCAATCGAATAGAGAATTTTTACACCTGGTTGTCGCTTGCGCTGGTGCGTAAACAGGTTTTCTGATTTCAAAATAAGCACTGTATATATATATATATATATATAAATACAATAGATATACACCAGATATTTATTAAATACACAATTTAAATAATATTTTTACAAATATTGATAAAATAAAACTATCTGAAAAAATATTAATGTTAACAAAATAAAAAATATTTCTATGTGATCAAAAATTGGAGGGTGGAAGCGTATATTTTTAGCAATGTAAACTGCCTTGAAAGGAAATGCAATCACGTGTTGTAGTTCAGTGGATAGAGTAATCATTGATGTAATGATGATTAAAGGCAAAAATTTCCTCGAAAATTTTCTCCCCTTTAGTCTATAAAACAATAGTTCATTCATTTTTAACAGCAATAATATTTGATTTATAACGTCACATGAAAGTTTATTGTGTGGAAGATGTATGATGCAAAGTTAGGTCAAGCAAACCATATTTGTACCTTATGCTTTTACACACCAAACTCTGTTCTAATTAGCGTTATTTGTGATAAAAGTAGTTTCGAGATTTGAGTAAGACCTTTTTTTTCCTCTCTGAAATTTAGGCAAGTTATATACAGAAAAAAACCATCGGTTTTGTTATTTCCTACCCTTTTATCACTGTTAGATCAACGTGCGATGAAATTTCATACTTGTAAGTTGGTCAGTCTCTATGGAAAATATCTGTGACACCTACTGTTGCATGATTAATCTTTTTCTTAATCCAGTGTATATCTAGTATAGGCCCTACATCTAGGTTACATAATTGTCATTATGTATACTAGATAGTATCAGTGGCGTGCCATTTGATGATAGGGAAACAGTGTTTCTGTAAGAAGCCAACTTCCAGGGGCAATCAGTTAGTTGCGTATCAGTGATGATCTAGAGCAGGAGTGGCGAACCTTTCTGATAAGTGGGTAAACTTTTGTTTATTATTTTTTTAGTACTAGCTCGTGGGTCACTAAGTCAGTGACGCCACATGGAAAGGAAAAAGGATGGTTATAAACTACTTTTTTGTTCTCACTTTTAAAATCCTCTAAAAAGTTTACGTTTCCTTTTTGTTTTACAACTTTTACTTTTGCAAATGAAAAGCAAAAAATAAAGGTCGACGTCAAAAAATTGATATCAATGAGGTGATACCATGAATTACTGCACCAGGTGACACTATGCCCAGTCGGCAGTCGCCCCTGCTCAGAGTATATTGAATGAACAAGGAATAAAGAAAATCACATATACATTATGAAATATTTTATTGATTATTGATTGATATTTTATGATTTTATTGATTGTTATTCCAAATAATATATCGGTTATGAAGTTCAATACAATTATTAATAATTGAGTAGTAAATTTCTGTTATATGTTTCACTCTTCTTATTTCTTAATTAGCAGGAAATTAAATAGAATACATAATGAGAATATTTTCCTTTTATTCTGCAGTTGTCCTTAAACAATCAACTTTGCAGGTAACATTATTTAGTTCTTATATAAATTTTAATTTATTTATTGGAAAATTCTTAAATATCTCATGTCTTAGTGAGGACTGTAAGATTTGTATAACTCATAAAATGTGTACTAAATTAATCATAATTATTTCCTTTTAGTTCTATATTGTGATAAACTTTATTAATAGCTATATGTAATTTGCTATAAATTTTAAAGACTTATAATCAGAAAGCTTAATAATATTACAGTAAACATTCCAATTGAAAAGTGTGGTATGATAAGTCTGTAAAATTTGTAGCAAGTTACATATAGCTGTAAGTGAATATATGTACTAAATTAAATTGATGGAGTAAGGGAACGCAATACGAGTGATCTAAAGAGGTGTTATTTCCAATCACTCCTGCCGGATTGGTTTCCCTAGTACGACGTTTCAAAGAAACGGGAAGTTTGTGAAATTGCCCACGCAGTGGTGCACCACGTTTATCAGAGGTCCATACCTCCGATGTGGCTTCACAAATAGAAACCAATCCAGCAGGAGTGATTGGACCTGAACCTTTGTTCCAGTGGCGTGCTGTCATTGGAAGCAATGAAAGCGCGCTTCCATCGCTTCCAATGACCTTCCCTTGTATTTTATAAAATATAAATTTTCATATTTTAACGTACTTTGAATTAATTAAAATTAATATTTTATTATACTGCATTATGTATCTTTTACAAATTTCTATACTACATGTGAAAAAAAACGATAAGATTGCTAACGTATATTCGAATAATTCACTGGCGAAGGAATGTCGAAACCGGGTCAGTTTCAATCAGCCAGATTACATAGACATTGGCAATGCGTTTACAGAGCACCAACCTCACCCAGTTTAGCTGGTAGAAGCAACACACGCATAAAGCATCCAACTTTATATCCCAAACCGGTTGTGGGCTGTTAGCCGCCTGCCTGCTAGATATTCAGCTGCCCTCGCCCGATTATGTGAATCATGAGTAGACTAGATCAACGGCGGGCAACCCCGGCCCGCGGGCCAGCTACGGCTCGCGAAAAGTTTCTATCCGGCTCGCGAGATTTTTAATAGATTATTAAATTGGAAAAATAATTAATTATTAGTTATTTTTCCAATTATTTGTAATTTTCGAGAACGATAAGAGAAATAAATGTAGTAATTAACTTTTATTTATTTATTTCATATTTGCAGACTAAAAAAATTACAAGTTACAAGAAGGCGTCAATTAACTACTACGGCCCGCGGAAAAAACGTAAAATTTATTCTGGCCCATGTTATATAAAAAGGTTGCCCACCCTAGACTACATTTATAACTTAACCCAACCGATAGGAGTTTACTGGCGTGTTTTCATTATAGTTCTGTATAGTTGACAGGAGTTAAAAAAAAATATTCATTAAAGTATTTGATATATTTATTCTGCGTTTATTCTGTTTCCCATCTTATATTACTTACAGATTTCGATGTTAAACCGGTGATATTACGATTATAGTATGTCCCATCTGTAAGGGAATGCAAAAAAAACGCGTATAATTCTTGTATAATGTTAAAAAATTAACTTTTACTTTGGCAGCATCATTTACAACCAAATTTAATGAATGATATGTACAAGGTACAAGAAAAGCTCTAGAATTTATTTTCCTTAAATTTACGATTTATATATCCGTTGTCATAAAAATTTGTCTTTCCAATGTTTTCCCAAGACTACAGATATTCAAGTACAAAGTAACTGGTTTCGACTTATTTCTACTAAGAAGTAGTTAAATAATTAAGAGATTAGGGAATGGGGACATAAATAAACCCTGCTGAAAGAGCCAGAATTTTACTTAAACAAAAGCTTAACCGAACCAATCACTAGCTCAGTACAGTGGGGAAACTGATTTCCGTGTACACCTGGTATTAAAACTAATTAGTTTGAAAACAAATGACTGTTAAGTTTAACATATTTAGATTTTTACAGCTATGGTGAGAAACGTTTAAAATTTACAACAGCCCTGTGGCGTCTTTGAGATATACTAGTGATGTGACAAAAGAGACATTTGACATTAACCAGTATCGGCACCCTCAGGATTTGGCAACCTGCGTGCATGCACGCGCCGCACCTACCAGAACGTCTCTGATTCCATTCATTAGCCACTCGTAGGGAGCTATTTCACTAAGTGGATTGTTTTAAGATTTACAAAAGTAAAGAATATTTTGTTATTTTTATGTACGTTTCTTCACAAAGTTATATTTAATTATAAGTTTCTTTAAAAGTATATTCATACAATTGAAGAATTTTTTGTACTAGGTATGTATATTCATCACACATTTTGTTTTACCAAGTAAGTTTTTTTTTATAATTTTAATTTTAGCCCTTATATCGTGGCTAGTGATTCAAAAATTTATTTTAAAAAAGTTTTGGCTGAAGACCATATAATGAAAAAGAAAACATTATTCAAAGAGAAAGACCAATGTCTAAATTAAATATAAATACGTTAACAAAATATTTCGACATTTTGACGATAAAATTTATGACGAATGACGATTCTTTCGTAAAATTGAAGCAATTTGGAAATCAAAATAGAATGGTAGACAAAATAACATTGGTAGACAATATAAAATAAATATTGAAAATTATAACAAGATAATTACGATTAATAGATATATCTATATTAATAGATGTTATATGTTTTTTTTCAAAGCAAGAATTGGCATTTAGAGGGCATAGGGAATTTATTGAATCTAATAACGGAGGTAATTACATTGAACTTTCTTATTTATTAAGTACGTCAGATAATCTATTAAAAATACATTTAAAGAAGTATACGGTTTTTACTGGCTTATCGAACAAACGAATACGAACGGGCCCTGACGCGCAATTAATTGATAGCCCCTGTAAGTCGGCTTCTTACAGAAACACAGCTTCCCTATCATCAAATGTCACCGCACGCCACTGCTTTGTTCATTCTCTTCTGTGTCCTAAATCTTTGTAAAGTTTCAGCCGGCGATTCGTGGCTGAGATAAAACGACTTCACCAACAGTGCTTTATACACCAACGTCAACGTCTTAATGAAAACCGTATGTCAGTGCCAGTAACAGGAATATTCAGAAATGAGCTGTTAATCGTACACCCTTCATTTTATAAGACTCAGATTTGCACAATTCCAGTGATTTTTCTTGCGTTCATCGCCCTCTATTAACAAAAATTTGAACTATTTTCTTTTTCTCTACCAAAAAAAATCCCCCTACGTGATAATAATTTTTACGCAAACCGCAAAATTCAAATATACCAATTCTTAAAAGTTTTATGAATTTTTAAACTATTTACAAATTTATGGGCTACCCTGTACTTACATCTATTAAGTTATTTTATATATCTGGCATGAAAGCCGTGAGGTTGAGGCGGTATGACAGGAAATTCTATTCCTATCGTCCAGGACAATGATCACAGGAATTTTTCAGAGATGGTCCGCATGACTACTACCTTATATTACTGGCCAAACCTATGATAGGGATTATTTATGATGAAATTCGAATCAACAAAATATATAGGATCAGGTTTAGATTCTAATCATTTTGTTGGTCATCTCTATGTACTATTACATCAAACCTATTGTAAAACATAAATCAATTCAAGACAATTTACTTAATGACGTTTTCTACGATAGTAAATGCGAGGAATCTGCTAAATTTAAAAATCAAAATTCATATTTTAGTTAAATGTAAGCACTAAAAGTAACTGTGTTTACTCAAATATATATAAAAAAATAAGGGAGCATTAGATTTAAAATTTTTCTTAAAATGCGATTGTTTTAAAAACATTAAAACAATATAAAAAGTTAATAAACTTGTTTAAATCTCGTATTCTGAACAAGAAAATAATTGGACTTCAATTTTAAAATGTTGTAGATTTATTAATTATCACTGTTATCCGTCCGTCCGTCCGTCCGTCCGTCCGTCCGTCCGTCCGTCCGTCCGTCCGTCCGTCCGTCGTCCGTCTGTTCTTCTTTAATCTCTGGAACGGAAATGGTTACATAAAAGAAAAGACAAGTTTTAGTAGGGGTTCTGCCAGTAGGCCCGATTAACTGTATACGATCTTCTAATGCTAATCAAAAGTCTTGTTATTTCAATTCAAATTTTATCATGAACAGTGTTTAATAGATTACTAGCACGACTCTATTGCTAACGAAAAACTGTTATGTACTATACGGGGGCAAGACACTACAGTACTGTACTAATTTGAGATGGAGAGTATATAATTTAAATTAAATTATTTAAAAATATAATAAAAAATTGCATTCCAGAATTGTAACGATGTAACAATAAATAATGTCGTTTTTTTAATTCCTCATAAGGAATATATTTATGAATTCTCCTCTCGCAATAATATAAATTTAGTTTGTAAGTAAATGAATTAAAAATACTTTTATGTTCTTTAAATTATCAATTAAAATGTTTTAAAACTTAATTACATCTTATACTAGCAAGAGAGTTATTATCGAGAAAACAAGTTTATGCAATACACTAGGTTGATTTATTTTTCTTTTAAGTTTATAATATTTTAGTTTTGTTTTTATTTGAAACCTTTTATATTGATATGTAGAAGAAAATTATTGTTAATAATATTTTTCTTAAATAGAGTAATTTAAATTAAGGATGATATAATAAATATTTAAGAAACACTTTAGAATATGAAGTTTTCCATATTTTAATTTTGGATCTTTCCACGTTGAGGGCAGTAGTAACGATATAATTGATGAAATAAGCAAAAGAATATTTGGGAGTAAACAAAGATCTGCAAAGAGTGCCTTCCGGTAGGATCTTCTATAGAAAATTACGCCCAAATATATGTGTTACTCACGTGAAGTCCGTCAAACTTCACGTGGTCAGCCCGTCGGTCAGTCGCAAACTCAGTGACCAATATTCAGTGATTTTTACCCCTTCAGTCACCGTGGATGCAGTAACGTTTATAAACACCCATTTTTTGTAACCCGATCATTCACATTTTTTCCATTCGAACCATGATTTGATTCACCATATTAATCACGTGTTTTGCTAGATCACCAGTCTGAGTGATTGCGGAGTGAAGAAGGGGGTCTGACATACTGGAGAGCCCATTAAAGAAATTCTAGAATCCCTGCGAAACATCATCAAATTAGCTGATTTATGTTCGTACTGTGTTCTTTCTAATTTTAATTACCATAAAGAAAATTAGAATTAATCAAGACAATTCGCAATCACAATAAGAAAAAAATTTATATAATGTTAGTAATTTTTAACGCAAGATATTTTTTAAAAAACTCTTAATAAATTAAACAGATAAAAGAATAATAAGCCAAACAACTACCGAATTACATTATAAATACAGATGAAAGAATATTAAATAAGTCTATTAGCAATAAATCAAACTTATTACAATAATTCGAAAATGATTCATATTATGCAGTAAATTTATTATAATTTTTTACTTCATGATCATTTAATGATTGTTCTAATTGTCATAATATAAATATTTACTTGAATATTATTTAGTTATAACAAAAATAAGTTAAATGTAACAAGCAGTTATTTATTCTGTTATTTCGCAATGCCAGGATGCAATTTTTTAATCATATTTTTAATTTATTTCATTTTAAATATACGCTCTCCACCTTAAATTAGTTTTGGCTTATTCCTGTACATTATACTTTTCTATTAACAATAGAGTCGTGCGGGTCATCTACAGTAACTCCTATCATGGGAAACGTTTGAATTGAAATAACGTGACTTTCGGTTTGCATTGAAAGCTTATAATTAGTCATACAGGGTCTCCTACCCTAAGGTTTTCAGATATTGTCTCATAGTTCATCTACCTTTCCGTCCCTCACCACCCGGTCGCCCATTGTGGGCCTGACCGAACCCACAATGGGCCGTCTATAAGAGGCCCTCTTAGTGTCCACAGGGCGGGAAGAGTTTAAAAATAAAAAAAAAAGTTCATTTACCTAACTCCGTTCTCGAGGTTAAGAAAAGACGGTCAGATGGACGGATTACAATGGAAATTTATAGATCTGCAATTTTTTTTTTCAAATTGTTGCCCAATAACGCTTACTTTTATCTATTGCATAATTAAAACGGAAACAGTAAACACATGCCATCGAAATTTCATTTCCTCAAACAAAAATCTGTATTCAAGTTAAATGTTTTGGCGTGAATAGAGACTTTCAATATATTATGTGCTTTAAAATATTCACTTTTCAGGCAATTACTCATTAGAGCAAGCACACGAATAAAGCATAACGAGGACATATGAGCATAGCACTTCACATGGCACAGCCGATCGATTTTACAGCATGTTCGGTGTGATCGTATTTAAAGCAGACATTCAAAGATCAATCTACTCACGCACAATTAAAGCAATACTCTACAATTGACGTGACATAAGTCTCCATACTGCAGCCTGAGGCGAAATGAGGCATTTCGTGGGAGTCTTGCTATGCTACATTCGCATGCGCACTCAAATATGCACCCGAATTATACGTTAAATTATTTTTAATACATTATCCATATTTCACTAAAGAAAATAAAATGCGTAGCAAATATTTCAAATTAGTAAACCAGTTTCCTATAGAAACTCTTTATGGGAGAGATTCCAATTAGCGGATATCCCGTATGTTGTACTGCGTTATCTTTTAGAACCAATATTTTAATTCAAAAGTTTATAAAACTACGGATTTACACTTAATTTTGTACAAAGCAATATTACGTTACTAATAATTTTACTACATAGCATAATATAAATTAATGGAGTTTATGCATAATGTATTTTCGTCACACTACAAGTTATCTCCATGCTGCTAAATTGTTTGAAATTTTCATTGTAGCATAATCAACATTTTGAAAGTTTATTTATTAACTGCTTTGTTGATTTTAGTTTACAAGCACAGATAAAACTGAACCATAAGTAATTATATACATTTTTTTCATTTTCAGAATACCATGGAGACAGTCGAAAATTCCACACGAAGAGGAGAATATAAATCGCTTTATGTAGAAGAATATTTATATCAATACGTAGACAATAAGTGGACTCAGAGTTTTTTACCTTACGCCGTTCCTATGTCAGTTGCCTATGTAATAATCATATATTATTTGCAAAATTATATAAAGTCCAAACCTCCGTTTCAGCTTCGTTGGCCACTCATCATCTGGAATATATTATTGGCGGCATTCAGTATTTGTGGCACATTAAGATTGCTTCCAGGATTGTGGATTTTACTCCAAGAGTTCGGATTTATGTTCACCGTGTGCAATCTCAACTTTGCATTAAAATATCACCCGCTTGCGTTCTGGTTATCTGTATTTACATGGTCAAAACTTATTGAATTCGGAGACACTATATTCATTGTCCTGCATAAAGAAAAGCTGACATTTTTGCATTGTTATCATCACGCTTTGCCTCTTGTTATTGTATGGTATCTTAATTTCAACAAAGCATCTACTTTATATTTGTGTATTACGATGAACATGTTTGTACACAGTTTCATGTATTCTTATTACGCTGTGACGGCAATAAAGATAAAACTACCTGTGTTTATCGCGATTACAATTACTGTAATTCAAATTGCACAGATGTATATGGGCTGTTTTGTTAATTTATTAGCCACATATATGTATTATAGTGGAAAATATTGCAAACAGACCGGCGCGAATCTGTTGTTGTTAAATTTTATATTTTTTTCTCTAGCTTGGTTGTTTTGTCGCTTCTATCGAGAGTCATATTTCAAGAAAACAGATCGTTTTAATATATCTCATCAAAAATTTTACTAATGGATATTTTAGATGTGAGGAATTTTTTTTATAATTATACACTGACTAATATTTTGTTTGCATATTAAATGAATTTATCATAAATAATATTTATCTTTCAGTATTTGGTTGTACTTAATTAAACATGTTCTGATTTTGAATTTCTTTTGAATTAAAGTATAATAAAGTAACACAATAACAGTAAGGATTGTTTGTTTTATGATGTAAGTCGTATTGCAATTTTTGTTTTGGATTCATACATTTATATTCTACTTATTGTTATAAAGATAAGTTAAATAAACATAAATTTTTAATACAAGGAATTGGTAAAATTACATTTGCTCGGAATTTGACACGTATTTTTAGTAGGACGTACGTAATGCTCTTTTCTATGTTTTCTAAATTCCATTAGGAAGTAAATGTAATGTGGTCAAGTTTTATCAAAATCCACTGAACAAATTTTGAATATAAACAAAATTTTATAAGCCATATAGAAGAGACTTCGCTAACACTCTGCTTAAATCATAAGAATTGATTTACGTTTTGTTGTCTCAGTAGAAGTAAATAAATTTTAAGTTGAACAGATAGAGCAAGCTAAAACCAAAAATTTTAAAAGTTGTTAGCACTATTTCTATATTCGGAGTATTGATATGGTTTAATTATGGATATTAAAAGTCAACTAGAACTTTTAATGTCCATATTTCGAGTGGCGGAACACTTAATAAAAATTTTTCGCTTTATTAGCATTTACAATCACTTTAAAAACTCATCCCTACTTCCCGAAAAGGGGCTTTTGCTTTATTATAATAATTAATATATATATATATTTAACAGTCATATCGGATTTCCTTTCCGGTTTTCTTAACTTTTTGTTAATGTGACAGGAAAGTTGCTCAAGAGACCTGCCTGTATATTTATATATATTTATATATACCTACAGTGTCGTAATGAATACAGATTAGCAGGAAAATTTTTCAAAAATATATAATGAGAATATTCCTTTTGTTTAGTTCAGTTGTTTTTAAACAATCAGCCTTACAGCAGGTAAAGATATTTATTTTGTATTTATATTTTAAAACACGAATAATAGAATATTTTACATTTTACTTAATGCTTTTCGGTTGTTTTTCTTATCTTTTTTTTATTAGAACACATTAGAATAATATATAAATAATTAATTTTTATATTGAAAAATTAAATATCTCAATGCCTAGTGAGGATTATTAAATATGTTTGTTAATTACAAACTCGTTTCTTAAAAAATATTATTTAAATTTACCGAGTTGTAGGCTATATCAATAGAAAAGAATGGAGATTTTGATGGTTCCCAACACTCCATTGTATTCCTGGCTGAATTTGTTTATAGGGATAATTAAGAATGGGCATTGAAAAGAGGTATTTTCGTGTTCAAGGGGTATGGTCCTGCAAGGCTTGCATTAACTAAATTAAATTCAACAGGGATCTGCTTTCATTAATGAGCTTTATTTCTTAAGTATCTACAAATAAAGTATGTATTTTATACCTCTTTTATATTCTTTACATAGGATTTCCCTATAATAAAAGTTGTATAGGAAATTTACTGTCACAAAGCCACGTCGCAATTAAGCAGCATCATCATCACTGTTTATTCTATTTTTTTAGGCAGCTTTGTAGTATTCGTTGACACTCTGTAGCATTCACCTGAACATGGATTTGATATCACTTTTTTTATCGTAGGGGAAAGCATTAAAACTGAGCAATGCTGTTGTTGTTGGTATTTTCTATCTTTGTGCATCTGAATGTCTATAGTGGTGAAAGATTCATTTTTCTCGTAGCTTGTCTGAGTCCAAGGAAAAAAAGATTCTCAGAGCAGAATTTCAGTATAGAGAACCGTTGATATGGAAAGGACATTGAGTGAGACTGGAAGTCAAAGAATTGGTCCTCCTTCAATTTAATGACTCGGTATGGATTTATCTTGACTGCCTTGAAATAAGATCCGTACGAACGTTCAAGGTGACCATAATCAACGACTTTTTAATTCGTGGATAAACGTTGTTTATTTCTTCAATGCAGAAATGTCCGAAGTAGAATACTTCAAGGCTATGTTTTCACTCAATATGAAAAAGAGTTCATATTATTATATAATTTCAGACTTACCTCGCTTAATATAACTTTAACATATGTTAATTATTTTATCAGGAAAATACAAATAAATATAATTAGACTATTTAATTTTAAAATATTTTTTCGTTGCATTCAAGTCAATATTATAGATTATAGAAGATTATTTATTTATTAAAAAAGATAATCGAAAATTATTCTTATAACTTTGTAATTACGATATTAGGTATAAATTTCTGAATTGGCAAATATAACTTGGTTAATTGTAATAATGATGGACGTCACAATTGTGTAGTTAGCAAGTCAAAACTTAGAACAGATATGATTTATATATAAATATTTCATATGCAAGGATTAAACCATAAATACATACTAGTTGTGTTTAATTATAAATATTCCTGTTTCAGAATACTATGGAGACAGTCGAAAATTTCACACGAAAAGGAGAATTTGAATCGCTTTATATAGAAGAAAATTTACATCAATACGTTGACAATAAGTGGACTCAGAGTTTTTATCCTTACACTATTCCAATGTCACTGGCATACTTAATAATTATCTTTTCTTTGCAAAATTATATGAAGTCCAGGCCTCCGTTTCAGCTTCGTTGGCAACTTGTCATCTGGAATATACTACTGGCGGCATTCAGTATTTGTGGCACCTTAAGATTACTTCCAGGGTTGTGGATTTTACTCCAAGATTTCGGATTTATGTTCACCGTATGCAACCTCAGCTTTGCATTAAAACATCACCCGTTTCCATTCTGGTTATCTGTATTTACATGGTCAAAACTTATTGAATTCGGAGATACATTATTTATTGTCCTTCGTAAACGAAAGCTAATGTTTTTGCATTGGTATCATCACTCTTTAGCTGTGGTTATTGTATGGTATGTAAATTCCACTGAAGCGTCTACTCTGTATTTGTTCGCTACAATAAACATGTTTGTACACAGCTTCATGTATACTTATTACGCTGTGACAGCGATGAAGGTCAAAGTACCTGTGTTTATTGCAATGACCATTACTACAATGCAAATTGCCCAAATGGTTATGGGTTGTTTTGTTAATTTGTTAGCAGCATACATGTATTATAGCGGGAAATATTGCGAACAGACCAACACGAGTCTGTTGTTGTTGATTTTTTTATATGCTTCACTTGGTTGGTTGTTTTGTCGCTTTTTTCGAAATTCATATCTCAAGAGAACAAATCGCAGTAATTTAATTCATGAGAAGTATCAGTAAGAGAAGCGTTAGGAGCGAGAATTTTCTTATTACGATATAATAATTATTATTTTGTTTACAAAATATACAAACGATTATCACAAATTGTACTATATCGTTAAACATTTTGTTGTAATTAACTAAATACGTTGTGAATTTGAATTTTTGTTATGAATTAAGGTATAATTAGGTAACATAAGAGGAGAAAGTATTATTTGCTTTCTTGTATAATTCTTTTCGCAAGTTTTTTTTTCTATTTACGTTGTACTTAAAGTTATAAATAGAAATTCAATAAATATAACTTTGTTTAATACAATTTATTGTTACAATTAGTTTTTCGGGTAAAAATGTTGGAAAAGAACTTATTAACCTTTAACATATTTTCAAATTCATTAAATGATAAGTATACATCTACATTATACGCAATTTTCTATTCAACATTACATTTAATGTGTGTAATATTTAATAACATTCTAATTCTTACTGCAGTTTCTCTAACTCTAAGTGTACAGACTTCCCGGACATTCCCTATATTAATAGGTATTAATCTTTCTTATTTACAATATAAACAAGTCTCGTATTTTTCTTAAATTTACATGAAAGAACAAAGTCAAATTTTAAATAGATATTTGAATACATTTTTTACAAACTCACAATTACTTCATTAGGTAATCAGTAAAAAAAATTATTAAGTAATGAGTAATTATATATTGTGGCATTGTCACAATGCCAAGCAGAAATTTTTAATCATGTTTTTAATTTATTGACTTTAAAATATATGCTTTCCATCTTAATTTAGTAGTGGCTTGCCCCTGTACATCATACTTTTTCTTTAGCATACGAATCGCTCCGTTCATCTGCCTAACACCTTTAAGAGGAAAAGGTGTAAATTGAAATAACGCCAAACCGGAGGTTTCTTTTATAGTTAATCAGACTCTCCTGTCCCTGAACTTTCCAAATATGGTCTCGACTTTTACCAAACTAACTCGGACGGACAGACGCCGACAGTGAGAATTTATGAGTTTATATTTTTTTCAAATTATAGCCCAGGCCCACCAGTGGCCGAGTAGTCTCCGTTGCCGCTCATAGCGGTGGTGACCGGACCCTAAACACTGGGAAGTTCAGTCATGGGTTCGAGCCGCGACTCGGACAGGCTGGCTGCTAGGAGTTTTCCGGGTTTTCTCCTAGCCAATAACAGCTGAATAGGAGGCCAGTTCCCCATAAAAGTCCTCCCGGAAGGCACGGTTTCCCGCGCGTACGTTTAGGCCGTGAGATAAACACCTGGCTCTTCGGTCGCGAAGCGATCATTACACCACTCTTCGGAGGAAAGGCGAATTAAGGCTATAAACTCCATATGAACCTGAGAGGAGACGAATAAAAGAAGAAGAATAAAAATACAGCCCAACAATAGCAGTATTCAGAACAGTTTATAAAAATTCCATTTACTAAAACCGGGGAGATGAAAAACATTTCATTCAGGCCAATCTGAACTGACACTGAATTTTAAATAAGATTTTATTAAAACGACCCGTTTGTCAACCAGCAATTGGCAATGTTGCCGAAAAAATAATAATTAATAAGTAAACAAGTGTGAGATCGCGGATTTTAGCGGGAAAATTTGTGTAAATGAAAGAAAACTTTCATTTTTTTTTTGTTCAAGAATTTTGTAAACAACCACGGATAGAAAAAAAACTCCTCGCGGAGAAACGGAGCAGAGGTCTCCAGTAACTATCAACAGTTAGATGGGAAAGTTGACACTTAGCTGTCAAGAATTCGCAAGTCATCGTCAACAACCGACAGCTTCCCACACTAACACTATAAAAGCTCGCGCCACCGGAAACTTGGGGCGCTCGCATAGGAAGTTATTATTGTACTTGTGTCCGTCTCCATGCCCAGGAACGAAGTCCCGTCGGAGAAGACCTACAGCAACTCTTCCACATCGTCGGCGACCGCCATACATCGAATTATATCGTCCAATCTCACACCAAGAGGTATTTTGTTAGGACCTTTGTAAACTCTCTGTCCCGCAACGGCAATGGCCTTAGCTTATAGCCACCTGTTTGTTTAGAACTTGTAGAGCTTTATATCTACTTGCATATAACCGTATTTAATCGCATAGTATTGTAGAATAGTTTGTAATCGCCTTGTATGTTATTCTAGTTATTCAATAAATGTTTTATTTGTTAACCTGTCTCCTGTCAATCCAAGACGCCTGTCGACTTACCGATGCACCTCCCCACTCACTTTTTTGCCCTCTTAGCCATCCGAAACGACAACGAGATCGGGTTTTGCCAACCCGTGCAGTGTAAGTGGTCAGCGAGGATAAACCCCTGACCCTCTGCTTATCTCACACAAGCGAACGTAGTTAACAAATACACTTCCGATTGTATAGCAATACACTTAACTGATAAAGTATCAATACGAGCGGAAATGATCCGAACACTTATTCTATACTTTATGAAAGGAAATGCATGAAAATTAAATATAATACTTTATTTGTAGAAAAGTTTTATATAGTACCTACAGAAAACTCCATATTTATTTCTTCACTCAACGGTGTCCTAACATAAGGGTGAGCACTGGATTGTACGTAGTATTATTGTCAATTGTGTTTTCCATTGAAATAAAGAAAATGTTGTTCAGAATAACATTAAATGTAAAATCATATTTTATAATTGTTTTTAAATTAAAATATCGGCTCGAAAGGATATGGCAACGCGACACACAGGACGTTCGGCAAAAGGAAAGCCATCCGGGAAGAGTTTCTATGGGAAATGAATTTACTGATCTCAAATATAAGATAAATATTTGAATTTTTCAGTAAATATGGATAACGTTATAAAATATAATAAGAATATCCTAATAATATCCTTTTTAAATTTGTTTTTGTTCGTAACAGTAGTTACTAAGTAGGCTATTACAGCTTAGTAAAGACTTAATATTTATTAGTTAAAACTTGACGTAGTCTTTTCTAATAGAAGGTGATTGAAGGTTTAACATTTTAAAAAATTTGATGCGTAAATTCATATTATTACCTATTCAGATGTTATGTATAACAGAGGAAAAGTATGAGGTCAGTTAAAAAATGACCCCAAAGTTTTTAAATTTTTTAAATTTAGGACACATTAAAAATTCAAAAAATGAAAAAACTTTGTGGTAATTTCTGTATGTATAGAGGTTAGTGTACATGAGGAGGCACGATTTTGTTCACGCACTTTGAAGCTTAATAACTTCTGTGCTTTATGTCGAAATTTCTAATGTTCACAGGGAGGTTTGTTTATTCGGAGCATGTGTTTTTAAGATATTTTTACAAATATAAATTTAGTTTTATTTGTCTAATAGGATAATTCACTTTTCTCAAGTTACATTCAGTAAATTAACGCTAGAATTCTATAATTATGTAATGGAAACGTGAAGTATTTGCATATTGAGAGTTACTGGATTAATAAATTAATTTTGTTGTTGCTAAATTCTGATTAAGAAAGAAAGAACTTAAATAAGAAGAGAACAACGGTATAAAATATTAAATTTTTCTACGTAAGATAAAGTTATAAACAATTTTACACGTTAAAGTCTTTAAACGTGAATTATTAAAATCAAAGATTTGGGTGAAATTTATATCACGGTCACGATTTACGCTTAAAGGATTTATTGTGAAAGAACAATTTAAGTAAAGATTTTTGCGTGAGGAAAAAATTTTCAACGTCGTTTATTTATTGTTCTTTTTATAGATAATACAGTAGATGAAGGTAAGAGTCATTACATCTGACGTATTTTGTTGTAACTAAATAACATTTAATAAATATTTATATCTAAACAAAATCATCTAAAATGTAAAAAACTTTTGACAATTAAAAATTTATGACAGTTTAAACGACGGTCAACATTTTTCTTAGAAATTTTTCTTTGGTAAAGAATAGTTTGACGCATAAAGGAGAAATGTAAGGACAAAATCCTGGTAGTATGGCTTCCAAGTTTGTACCCACAAGACATTTTTAACACCTAAATAGTAGGTAATACCTAAATAGGGGAAACTTTCCCATCAAATGCCTCTCGCGAAATATCTCCCTTCCTGATCGCTCACGTGTTGTATTGTAATATACGACTTAAAAAAGTATTGTTTATGTATAAATTATAGATAACAACTAAATAATGTTACTTGTATTTTAAGACTGCATAACTTGCAGTCTTATAACTGAAACAGCGAATGGCACAAGTGAATGCTACATCAAGCAGACTGTTGAGGAAATATAAAAAAATAAATAAATATCTAGTTTAACTTTTTATTTAATTATTTTTTGTGAATTATACATATATGTGTATATTTCTTAATACTTCCATATACAGTAAAATCTCGAGTTTTAAACCACTTCGCTTACGTGACCACTATTCAAATTCCTCTGTAAAACTGAATAAGGTTTAATACAGATCAACCGGATCTTAATGGCTACGTCACATAAGTTACCACACACTTTTGCATATACAGTAATTTGATGTTTAATAATTTTTTACTAAATTCTCTGTTAAAATACAGTACTTAAATAAAACATTTACCATCACTTCATAAGCTTGTTCATTTCGTTGGCATCTCTGCATATTAAAAAAGTCTGTTTATCACTGTATTTCTACAGTACTTGAAAAAAAATCGACTGCAAACTGTTTGAGACCAATGTATATTTATCCTGCATTTTAAAACTATTATTTATTGCCTGTACGTTTTGTATATCAATTTCAAATACTGCGCATTGTTAGATAGACGAATATACAGACCCGATACGTAGAGCGTAGGGGTTGGAAAGCTTAGTTATATTCAATATATTAAATATTGTATTTCTCGTAAATGTTCCTATATAGTATTATTATTATTTTTTTAATTTGAACATTCCATAATATGAAAATTCGATTAGAATATCTTAAATAAATCCTTATATAAAATATAAATAATATTCAAACTACTTTATATTAAAAGCGAAAGGAAAAACCTTCACCGATCATGAAATTTCTAATTCTTAAATAAAATAAACCTGTTTAATTTTCCCCTCTCAGAAAGTAGGAAAATTACAGGAAAAACGTATAACGAATATTTATCAGTCAGATCTTTCATTTCTCCTTCGACAATCAACCTTTCAGGTATGAATATTTAATTTTTATTCGCAATTTAATATTCAAATAATACTTTATTTTTCTTAGCGCCCAATAATATCGAACTTGCAATAGTTTGTGAAAATTAAATTATTATTCTCACATAATATATAGCAGACATGGGCAAATGCGGCTCCGAGAGCCGCATGCGGCTCTTTTTGAGTTACATGCGGCTCTTGCTGAAAGTGTTAATTTCTGTTTTTTATTATTATTTTACAATTTTATTTTTATAATTTTGTGAAAATATGTTTATTAAAATAATTCAATATTTGTTTTATATTATATTTATATTATATAATAAAATCGCGCGCCTTACCAAACTGTCCATCACGACAGTACAGAACTGCGGCTCTGATGCATTTTGCAAAACCTACATTTCGGCTCCCACTGAACTCTTGCTTGCCCACTCCTGATATATAGCATACATTTAGGTATTTCAAATTTCTTATACATTTCCATGCCCTAATTAGTGCTTTTTAGATTCGAATAATTTATATAAATATTAAATTGAAGAGGATTGACTTCGTAATACCTTTTTGGAAACAAGGAAAATCTGTCAAGATGGTATGACGCCAGAGGAAAAATTTTAGAAAATCGAAAACTTATATCAATTCAGAAAAAGATAAAACTTTTAGGCGTGAAAACATAACTGTAAACTGCACTTCGCTACCGTTACTAAGGCAAGAACCCGCGACTTGTGTTTGGTACTTTTCACAAGCAGGTCAAATGACCCAGACAATGAGTCTACTGTGCGCATCCTACCACCGTGATGAACACGAACGTCTCAAAAAACCCCCAAAAAATTTTGGTGGTCTCATCCCGGGTATATCCGTCTTTGTTCCAGTGAGAAACAAAGACGTGGGTAGTGAGGAATTCTCACTCCTCCGTGTATTCTTGGACGAACCTATAGAAGACGGTATGTGGCACGAAATGAATAATTATAACCTTAAAAAACCTCTTTTTAGTGTTAATGTTTAAAATCTATTTCTAAAAAATTTTGTGGTGCTAAGAGAATTATTATCGAGATAATAAGTTTACCCAATACACTACGAGTAATTATTTTCCTTGAGATATTATCAATAATTGTAATTCTAAAAATATTATTTTTTTCCTCTTAGGAATAATACAGTTTGAAATTCTGATCACAGGTAAAACTTTATAATATTTTATTTTATTTTATAATTGTTTTATTTTAATTTGAAACCGTTAATCTTGATATGTAAAAGAAAATCATTGGGAATAAATTTTTGTTAATCAGAATAATGATTATTAAAATATAAAGTTTTCTACATTTTTTCTACCAAACCGTATTTTTCGATTTTTTTTTACATTTTTTTTAAGTCTTTTTACGTTTACTGCACTTATAACCAACCGTTTATATGATCCAAGTAAACAAGTACGAAACTACTTGGGCTATCTACCAAAAAAGCATGTATTTCGGAGAACATTCTATAACAAAATTGCCACAATGTAGATGTTTCACACGTGTAAATCTCACCTGGCAAAGCCATTAATTCGATGTGCTTTGTGAATAATTAGCCATTCTGCCACTGGTCGGCACACTGAAATGATTTATAAAAACCTCTTCTCATTACTCACTAATATTGCGTGCCTATTCGACCCATAAGTATCATTGTTTAATCATAAGTTCGGCCAGATCCACAATATCGAGTGGTGAAGAACGGGTTTTAACATCTCAAGATTAGAACGACCATGAAAAAACTAGTAACCTTTACAAAATTTGATCCCGAAATTATACGCGTTACTCGTGAGAATTGACTCAGGTGACTTTGATTTAATGTTTTCTAAGTTCGAGTCATGTCCAGGTTAGATGGATACGGGCAGTCAAAAGCCAGATGATTTAGAATTATTGCTACTTTCTAGCCGTTTTGATGACTCCTCTTACCTCATTATTCCATCCTTTGACAGTTCCCCATCATTAATAAACGACTGTTTTGATTAAGATTATAACATAAGTCCAAACATCTTAGTGACTGTTGACTTAGACCGATATTTGATTGGTTTTATTTATCCGAGTATCGCAAGTGGGTGGTAAAAGGAAATAGGGTTTTTCCACTTCTCTATAAACTGCATATTAGTTTAACTAATTAATCTAATTACCAAATTGCCTCCCTCAGACCCTCGTAATTAACATATAATATACAGCAATTACTTACCATAAAGGAAGTTACAATTAACAAAAACAATATATAATTCCAACATAAAACAATGAAAATTACAATCTGTTACTTATTTCTGACGGAAAATATTTTTATTATAAAAACGATTTTATAAGTGATTCTTAATAAATTAAACAGATAAAATATTACTTGAATATTCGTAAAATTGATTTTAAAAGAAGATAAGTTTGTCAATTGTTTATAATACATAAATAGGTGTAATTGCATTCAAACACACTAAAATAATTTATAACGGCAGAGTTGTTCAATAGCATCTAAACTTTCCAGCTTCATGTCATACATTGTGATCATTTAGTTATCGTTCTAAAAACTTAATTTAAATATTTACTTAAATATTGTTGAAGTTTAGAAAATAAGTTAAATGTAATGATGCTTACCTTCGTCTATTGTATTGTTTATAGATAAGAGGATGAATGGATGTCATAAGAATTCATTTTTTCGTGCAGAAACCATTATTCAAATTCTTCTTTCACAATAAAACAATAAAACGTCGTTTAAGCGTGGATTGTGATTTTCATATAAATTTTATCCGAATCTTTCCTTTTACATTATTTTTTTCTTGTCTTTTTTTCTTAACTCTTCAACATGCAAATATTTGTATTTAATTTATAGTTTTATAATTAGTTTACTAAACGTAACTTAAACAACAAGGAATTATTCTAGTCGAAAAATGAAAATAAATTTAATTACAGCAGAAAAATATTTTTTTAAAACATAAATGTGTAAATGTAAATACTTTAAGGAAACGACAGTTCTTTGAATTAAAAATAATTTAGATGATTTACAATAAACAGTCAAGAAATAAAATATACTTATTAAACAGTTGTTTTTTTAGTAATAAACCTTGAATTATCTGATTCGAGGAAAATCTATCTGAAGTTTTATCTACTGTACAATCAGAAACACAAACAATCTAGGAGGAAAAGTTTTACTATATCTTAAATGTAAAATATTTACAGAACTTGATTTTTTATTCGACTTTACGCATATTATTTGTTCTAAAATAATTTTTAGGGAATTACTCATTTGAGCAGGCACACGAATAGGCATGGCTAAGTCGCACAATGCATGGCCGAGCCAGGCTATTTTACAACATGGCCTTTGTGATCGTATTTAAACAGACATTCAAAGATCAATAGGGATGTTGGCAAAGAGCATATCTGATATTCGGTGAAACTGCGGTGTGGAGATGACGGATCCTATACGAAAGTTTTTACTTTGACGGAACTATCGAAGGTTCGGTTGTATACGTGATACATCGATATAAAAACCATGATTGTATTCTGCGAATTTTTCCTACGATAATTACATTTAATTATTGTAGAAAAATACTCGCTTTACGCTCGTTTTCCGACCTGCTCTGGCGTAAAATATCATGGTCACGTAATTAAAACTAATTACGATAAGGATTTTTACTCTAGTGTGGTCTCGGCCTAAATACGCATCGTCTATGGTGTGTGTGCACTCCACTATAATGATTATGTAGTGCCCTCTCTTATTATCAAGAGTTATACCTAATATTTTACCTACATCAAAAACAAACATTTTTATTTTTACACAGAATGTTTTTTTTTTCCTATAAGTAGGGCACCTTTCATTTATTGTACGTTTGCAGAATCTTTAACATATCGATTTTCCAAGAGAAAAGATAAATAATATTGAACTTATAGCAATTGCTGTTAAATGTTGTAAACAAATTTATTTAAATTACAATTTATCATATTGTTATTAAATTTAAAATTATAAAGATTATATTTTAAATTTTAATAACAATTTACATTAAAATAAGATGTTTTAATTTTTTTTAACATTAAATAAACTTTAAATGTCCTTATTAGCATACTGTCCATTATAAAAGGAAAAAAAGTTTAATAATGATCGGTGGAGACGGATAAAGATCGAGTGTTTACGAAGCTGTTACTAGGGAGCACTCCTATCATCGATATCGAGGGATGAAACTTACCATATTGTTTCTCCGCTTACCACATACAAGCTCTACATATTGGAGTCTTCATAAAAATACACACTGAAGCAAAATGAGGCATTCGTGCTCTCTCGCCAGGCTTCATACGCTTGCGTATTCAAATGTACAGCCTCTGTTATACCTAAATTATTTTAAAAATTTGTCTATATTTCCTGTAGGAAATAAAACGTCTGTCAGATATTTCAGATCAAAAAACCTGTTCCCATAGAAACTCTTATCAGAAGGAATGTCTTTAAGCAGATTTCTATGTGTTTCACCCAGTCAAACAGATATTCTAATAATAATAAAATGCGAAGTACTGTACGTTATAACACTTGCCTAAGAGGGCCTGTTTTAGCAAGCGTATTATGGGTTCGGCAAGACCAACAATGGGGTGGCCGAAGTGATGGGGGACGGGTGACGGCATATCCGGTCGAACCATTCTTCAAAAAATTCCAGAGGATTTTTCGATACGGAACTTGGTCCCCCAGAGTGGTAGGCTACTTTGATCACTCGAATATCTGGCCGTCTTTATCATATTTTATAAATTATAAATTATTAAGTATGAAAATACTTTATAATCTATTTATCAATACTTTTGAAAATATAATTTCCAAAATAGTAAAGAAATAATTTTATCGATATTGATAAGGATATTCAGCCAAAATATTTTTGAATGGCAATTTTCATAACTACTTAATTACTCTATTACATATAAATATGTGAATTGGCGATTATAACTTGATTAATTGTACTAATAACTGACATTACACTGATGTGGTTAACCAATCAAAAATGTGAACACATATGCTTTATATATAAATAATTCAAATGCACGGATTAAACTGAGCTGTAAATAATTATGTACTATTTTTATCTTTTCAGCAAAATATGGAGACGTGCGAAAATTCCAGTCAAAGAGGAGAATTTAAATCGCTTTATATAGAAGAATATTTACATCAATACGTTGACAATAAGTGGACTCAGAGTTTTTTTCCTTACACTATTCCTCTGTCACTGGCATACGTAATAATTATCTTTTCTTTGCAAACTTATATGAAGTCCAGGCCCCCGTTTCAGCTTCGTTGGCCTCTTGTCATCTGGAATATATTATTGGCAGCATTCAGTATTTGTGGCACCTTAAGACTGCTTCCAGGGTTGTGGATTTCAATTCGAGAGTTCGGATTTATGTTCTCTGTGTGCAACCTCAGCTTTGCACTAAAATATCACCCGCTTGCATTCTGGATGTCTTTATTTACATGGTCAAAACTTATTGAATTCGGAGATACAGTGTTTCTTGTCCTTCGTAAACAGAAGCTGATATTTTTGCATTGGTATCATCATGCTGCAACTCTGATTTTTGTATGGTATGTCAATTCCAATGAAGCGTCCACTACATACTGGTGTAGTATGATGAACATGTTTGTACACAGTTTCATGTATTCTTACTACGCTATGAAGGCGATGAAGGTCAAAGTACCTGTGTTTATTGCCATGACAATTACTATAATACAAATTACCCAAATGTTTATCGGCTGTTTTCTTACCTTATTAGCCACATACATGTATTATAGCGGGAAATATTGCGAACAGACCAATATGACTCTGTTGTTGTTAAATTGCATGTATTTCTCTTACGCTTGGTTGTTTTGTCGCTTTTTTCGAGATTCATATTTCAAGAGAACAAATTGTAATATTTTAATTCATAAAAAATCACAGTAAGATAAGCGTTAAGAGGGGAAACTTTCTGATTAAAATGAATTCATTATTATTTTGTTTTCGTATTACTTGATATTATGATAAATGATATTTTATTCTCAAATATTCCGTTGTAATTAATTAAACCCGGGGTGAATTTGAATTTCTTATGAATTAAGGGATAATAATGTAACATCATAAGAATAAAGATTATTTGTTATATGAAAAACATTAATTGTTTTTGATTTATATACTGTTTTTAAGTTTACTTAAAGTTATAAAAGAAAATTAAATAAAAGTATGTTTTTCTTAATATTATTAAAATTACTTTTTTAAGAAACACGTGTTAAGAAATTACCGATAAAGTCGTAGCAAATTTGCATGAGCTTGTGTTAAAAGCAATATAATGTTCCAGTTATTAATCAGTTATGAAATAATTGTGGATTTGTTAATGGGTTTCTAAGTAGCAAGCATGTCATTACGTAACACAATACCGTATTCGATGTTATGTGAAATAAACTATATCTTTGCCTGTCACTTAGAAGCAGATAAATATGTGTTATGTAGCCTAAATGAATATTAGTTACAGAAGTAATATTGTTATAACTTAAATAGGAATTGTTTCCTTCTTATTTGTCAATAAAAACATTAAAAAGTTTGTTTAAAAACTAATATTATATTTTTATACTAAAGATAATCTATGTAATTAGATAAGTGCAGTATATTAAATTCCTTAGAGGTAAATTTATCGCTTTTCGGAAACTAGAATTTTACTTTCCCGGATCTGTTATAGGCCTATATAACAGAAGGAAAGTATAGCGATCGCTCGAAAAATGATCTCCCTAGATTTTTATAATGTTTGAGTCCAGAGAACTTAGAACGTCGCAAACGCAAAACAATTCCAGATTTTTCTGTATTTATTGATGTTAATGTGTGTGTGTGCGATACACGATTTTCTTTACCCTGTTTTGAGCTTAATAAATCTTGTGCTTTTTGTCGAAAAAATTTAATGTTTTGCGGAGAGGTTTGTGTATTAGGGGATTGATGCTATTGAATGTCGGTGATTAAAAGTCGACAGTGTGGTAAGATAGAGGGAGATTGTGTGTCATATCTCGAGTAGGGTCGAACTTAGAGACGATTTTATTCGTTATTAGCATTTACAATTTCTTCTATAAAACCTATCCCTACCCTCAAAATTAACTTGCCCTGCCATTTTATAATATTTAAAAATATGAAAAGTTTTTAAATGCTTGCTTACTTGCTTGCCCGTTTTCTGGAAGGATAGTTCGGCGTCAGCTACGATGCCTATTTCGCTCCGTGTTATCGGTTTTTCGGACCTGGAGAATCTGTGATTGGTTGGAGTTGGTTGATTTCTCCGGGAATATGTCTCTAAGTAATGTCATATGGGGAATGGAAATATCTAACATGGGCACTTAGACAATGTAAATCTTGGTATAGCGCGGAAGAAATCTGTTAGGACATGAATACACGCTAAGAGTGGGCATAGTGCTAGGCACTCGCTAATGGTTTTAATGTGATAATTGGTGCAGGCAGAAGTCTGTGTGGTAGAGAGTGCAGCAGTATCAAAAATTCGGCAGGCATTCAAGCGGCGTTTAACATCATCTTTCTCGGTCGGGCAGTAATTGCAACGATCAGTGGCGTTGAGGTTTCTGGTATACAGAAAGATGTTAGTGAGGATGGAGACTGTTCGCATTCTGTTTATTAGAATAGTACTGTACTGATCACTATTAGATAAAGTCTTAAGGACACAGTTATGGGTACGTTTTGGCGTATGTTCAAAAATGTCAATCGTCCTGCATTAAGGTTCGAAGGTCACGCTTACCTAATTTTTCTCGGCCGTGATGATATTCGTGTCGCGCGCTCTGATGTTTTCGTTGCAGGCGGGAATCCGCTGTTTCATTTATATCTATGCTCACGTGCTCACATTAAGGCAATAAACATGGTTGGCAATGGTTTCCTGTTTAGCCCTAATCTAATGTGACTGATGATACAGGTTTTGCTGGAGTTGGTTACCGCAATGGCCGACAAGACAGAATAAGAATCAGAGTAGATGTAAATGTCGTCCGTGATAGTTTTAGCATAGTCGATTGCGCTGTGTAAACGATGGCAAGAAGATGTAGGAGATACCGTAGTGGCATAGTTGATAGTGTCATCGATTACAGCGGCGTCTGTGCGATTGCCGGATTTAGAGCCGTCTGTATCCACGAGGCACGCACCGGAATGTTGGAACTTCCAAGCTCGAAAGAACGTCCGAATCACAATCGAAAAAGGATCCCTAGTTTGAAAGGATAGATCGGTAAAATAACGGCCGAGTTTCGGGTAGTATCCATTGTTTTAACGGAGCCAATGCATGTCTTGGTGTCAATGCAACCTCCAGTGAGCCATTTCGACGAGCGGTATCCTGATTAGTCTGGGACTTGAGTCGACTAAAATCTGTTGTAAAATATCGTTAGTGAGGGAAGTGCAGAAGTGATTTTTAAGTGTTGGGCAACAAGACGCTGCTGTAAGATTATGGCGATGGTTGGCTGATTCACAACCCTGTAAGTTACTTTGGTATGTGATTTGGTATATGACGTATCGATTTTGGACGACCTGCAATTCGTTAATGTGACATTTCGCCAGATTGGGTGCTCCAAGAATCCCATAGGTGATCATGGCTTCTATTGTGCTATCTGCTATTTTCAGTAACTCGACTGGCCTTCCTCCGTACCTTTTGCTGCGAAAAAATCTAAAGATATTAACCGTTTTTTTTTTTGTGATGAGATACAAGACGTGATCGTTTAATGTCAGTGTAGTATTTATCCGAATTCTCAAGATGCGAAGCTTTGAATTAATGGAAATTGTCTGCTGGCGGATAGTGTAAGTATAGCTTGGCCTTCGAGTTGATGGTAGTTTTCTAATAAAATATTATAACAGATAGCGTTATCAAATATTACCGGGAAAGTTAAGCAACTAGTTGCTGGAATTTTTGCTATTTGGAATGTAAAGTTTACACGTCTATTAGTACTAAATCTGTACTAAATTCTGTAGTGTAATAACTTATGTAAATAAATCTAACAACGATTTGAGAAAACTTTACCAGCAGAAAAGTTAAATTAAAATTGCGAGTGGCATCGTTTTTGATACGATTTTATTTTAAAAAGTTCTATATCATTACTTATTTTAAAATGACAAAAAGCTTGATTTCGAGGGTAGAAATGAGTTTTATAAAATATTGTAGCTTCTAATATATAGTTAAATATTCATTAGTCCTTCTCACTAGAGATATGACAAGTGACCATCCTTCTATCTCTCTACTACTTGACTTTTAACCATGAATATTTAACAGTGTCAATGCTTTTGATACGCAAACATTCCTGCAAAATTTCAGAACTTTTCGACAAAAGATATAGGCATTATTAATCTTGAAAATAGATAAACAAACTCGTGCCTCCAAACCAACTAACATGCATACAGTGAAAAAAATCATTTATTATTTTTATTTTGTTAACTTCTCGACGATTTAAGGTCCCTTTAAAAATTTTAAATTTTGGATGGATCAGTTTTTGACCGATGCCGTACTTTCCCTGCTGTTATCTAACAGAGGGAAAGTAAAAATAATTGTAAATTTCATAAACTTACTATTATTTCATATTTAAAAAAAAAAGATATAAATATATAACAAGGTATGTGTGATGAAAATAGTACAAAAATTCCTCGTTATTGCGAAAAGTTGAGTTCGCACTAACGAGGTATCAGGTTTAAAACTCCCTTCATTTCCTATTGTAGACGTAAATATAAACTAATACAGTATTTATTTATTTAACATAATATTATATTATGCGTTTGTAAGTAAAAAAAGCGAACCAAAAATACAGTACATTTCATATTAAACGGAATATAGTATTCTTTTATTTCATTAATAACAAAACATTTAATGATCAAATATTTTTCTGATAATATTAAGTAATATGCAAAGAACTTAATAATAAATTTATTGTAACCAGAAAATTTTTTCTCCTGACGCTTCCGTTACTGATATTTTTCATGAATTAAATTAGGCCTACTGCGATTTGTTCTCTTGAAATATAAACCTCGAAAAAAGCGACAAAACAACCAACCAAGTGAAGAATATAAAGAAATCAACAACATTTGTACAGTATGTTAAACTTTTCCCACGAGTTTGAGCGAATAATTATTAGCAATAATAATTAAATTTATCTGATAAGATACTAATGCAGTTAATCACGTGCCACACAAAGGAAAGTTTTATCAATAGCTGATATAAAAATTAAAAAATAAAAATTAGGAAGTTAATTAATTATCGAAATGTGCATATATATATAATGTATTATAACTTCGTTAACTATTTAGGTGAATGCAAACAAGCATTAGCAATTATAATTTAATTTTTTTTATTAGGCCTATATCTATATAACAATATTTTTAAATCAGTATAGGAATAATATATTAATATTATCCGGTTTATACATGAAAAGTGTAATTTGCAGAAGTAAAACAAACATGAATATACGTGTATGTCACTATGTAATGTTTTGTTCGTGGATTATATATATAATTCACGAACAAAACATTAAATTATTAACATTATATAAATTATGCAATACAACATAGATGAAACATTACCATTATTCAGAAAATACAGAATATGAAATTCATTTAATAAAATATGTGAAAACAGAAACATTTCCTGTAGATGAATCTTGGTAACCTAATTTTATAAATGTATATAAGTCAAATAAGAAAATTTCTTTAAAATAACCCGTTTCAGCCGGAAATTCGGCAATGTTGACAAAAGTAATAGTAATTAATAAGAAAGCAAGCACACGTACTCAACAAGGACACTTCACATTATAGAGGAAGTCATTGTGTAGGAATATACTTTGCTGATAAGATAATAGTACGAGCAAAAACGATACGACGAAATTTTATGAACCGAACTGCATGGCAATTAAATGTAATACTTTACACTTGCAAGAATTTTTATCTAGTACCTGCAGATAGCACAATATTTATTACGTGACTTATCGTCTTCGTAATATAACGTTTCGATATAAATAAATAAAAACTCTTTCATTGACATTGTTTCATGTTGCACTTAAACTGCACACAGAGAAGTACAACAGAAATTATTCTTTACTATGAGTGTAAAAGAATCAGGTCAGATGTATTGATAAAGAATGTAACTTATTTTGAAAACGAACCGCAAGATTTACGCGGATTTATAATGCACAACGAACGTTCACGAAAATCATAGTTTATGTTTGTATTGCTTCAAGTTAAATGTAATAACTGGCACGGAAAGTAGTCTCACATCTTAAGCTGTACAACTGTTTAGTGTTGCGAATCATCTGTACTATAATAATTATCGGTGTCAATGGGCGTCGTACATATTGGCACCAGAAAATTGTCTAGTACAGATAATTGCTACTGTTACGCTTGTATTCCGTAAGAACAACAGATCAAAGCTACTGTGTACGCACCATTGCGTACAAAGCATATTGCAAAGAATGAAAGCCTTACTACACGACTATTTTTTATATGAGGCTACAAAATTAACATTCCTAATTGTCCGGTACGGTCAATAAGGGATGTCAATAGAAAATTGCCATATTCTCCGAAAATAAATTATATACATACTATTTATGTAAGACTTTCCTTGTTCTACCGATTTAATTCAATTACATATTATGCTTTTTAGAGTTTTAAATAGCACTCGATAAGTATAAATAGCCAGTTGGAACAAAAACTAGAAATTACTCTTAATGTTTTTATTATTATGCTTTGTAATATTAAAATAAAATCAAATAGAAATTAGTTATTTATTCGTCTTTTGTTTATTAGAACGTCACAATTGTTTCTTCCTTATATTTTAGATTTATTGTATTAATAATAAGTATTTCTTACATTATTATCACTCGTCAGTTTCGGCATGCGAAATGTTGATCATAAAAAGTATGATCATTCTTATGGCTATGATAGGGGTGACTTTCCTAATTAAAGGGTATATTCGTTCTACTTTTGATCTAGGCTTTATTCATATGTTCTCTACTCTAAATTATATCAGAAATCGAAACATTAGCAAAGGCTCTCCTATGGAAGTGAAGGTATGGAAGGGCCCTATTAATACTCAATAAAAATTATTGACGTCTAAATAGAATGTGTTTCTCTGTACAGGATGTTAAGGGGGGAAAGCGGTGTGATTGCTGTCAGTCCTTCTTTATCACAAACTTCTTTATAGTATTGACATCATCTATTTGTGGATTTCATCTTCATCGTATTCTTTTATGGTCACCTCCAAAGCAGGAAAATCATTCCGAATTATCTGACAGAGAAACAAGATTAACCGAAGAATTACAACAGAAGGTGAAAGATGATGTTTTATTAACTGTTTCAACCGAAAATGTTGATATAAATATGTTAATCTATTTTTTCCCTCAGATGCAGAAATTAGAACAACGTCTTCAACGTTTACGAGACCAATTGCATCTATTGACGGAAGAACTCGTTCGTTCATGAAGATAAAAAAAAAATGCCACTAGTTTTTCTACTTATTTCAAATATATTTTGCATATTTATGAAGTTTTCCTGTTAGATTTTGTTGGTAATATAAACAAAATTCTATTCCACACAGTACTTTGTCTATTGCTTTTTATTCTTATATGAAACATAATTAATTTTTAAACCTCTTTACATTGAAATTGTAAGGAAAACTTTTAATTTCGAAATAAAATATCAATTATTACTAATTGAGTTGTAAATCTGTATTTATTAGTATTCTTTTTATCTCAAAATATATAATGAGGATAATCCTTTGTAATTTGCAGTTATCCTTAAACAATAAATTTTACAGTTAATTTATTTTGTTCTTATTTATGCTTTAATACTCAAATAATACTTTATTTGTCTTCTAACAAAATACTTTTCATTTTCTTAAAATATTTTTTAGAACCCTTTAATATATCAGTGCTGAATTTTATCCATTCTATAATAATTTGCATACATTGCATGCAATTTACTATTTTAAAATAATATATATAATTAATTAGATACAACTTTCAATGATAAATACCGGTACATATAATTATCTCTTCCAAAATCTTTAAATTTCCGGTACGAATATAGATACAGAACTAACGTTTTCGATCTTTAACCAAGATCTTCATCAGGTTCGTTGCCACTCTGATACTAACTTCCCCAAGATACAACTTTTGGCCAAATATTATGAACCTCCCTGTCGATACTCTAGACATTTCGCTTATGTAAAGCTTTTAATTGAAATCAATTATTAATTATTGTGAAATAATAGCCCGAGATATCACACAAAGCTATACATATTGCATTGATACATATATACATATATACATTGATTCTCATGGCATTAACCAATTATCACATTTGACAGAAATATTAATGATTTACCAGTATTAATAAAAAAGCATGTAACATAAAAACGGTACATGGATAAGTTCTACAAATCTTAAAATTAAAAATACGTATATTAACATATTACTTTTTCATGACAAGTAACACTTAATCGTTTTTCTCTGCATCGAATTGGTATATCGAATTGGTCGAAGAAACTCTGCTTTTATGCAAAGAAGTAATACAGTCATCTGTTTAAGTTAGCCTATAAAATAAGTAATTAATTTCAAAGTTTATTGCAGAATGTTACGATTAATCAAATTTGTAACACGAAGATTGATCTATGGGCGAATTCTTAGAGAATAATACAATATAATGCAAAACAAACAGTAGAAAAACAAAGCAGATGAAAGTCACGAAAATTCTGCGCTGGTAGTAGAATCAAAAAATCGAAAATAAAATAATTCTGTTTGATCAAGAGGATCGAAAATATAAAGTAAAAATGTTAGAAGATTTGCGGACTTTAAAAGATCAATTTCTTCTCTAATGATATAATTACCTAAGCCAATTATCTTTAATTATAATTAATATCAGATACACCTAAACTACTACCTTCTCGTGTGATTAAAAATACTCTGATTTCGAATCCTGATCAGTCATTTTCAGACTCTCTTTTCCAATATTATAATTATATCCTAACCCTTTACTGGTTTTCCAGCTATATTGTAGAGTTAATATATCAGATAGATGCTGTCAAGTCGCTTTGCGGCAAGACTTTTTTCCAAATTTGGTTTTGTTTCAAAATCCATATTTTGTTTTTCTAAAATATTTATTATGTTAATAATTTGATGTTAAAGATAAGGATGTGAATAAATGAAATCGAAAATAAAATTACTTTTTTAAATATTTATATACAGTTATGTTGCTACATATTCTTTATGAAAGTTTTGTACAATACATAATGTTCTGTTTCTGCATAAAGTATAGGTATAAAGTATATTGATTAGTAAACATTAACAAATCAAAAGATATAATAAAACTGGTATAAACATTTTAGTTTTATAAAATACACTAAAAAGTTAAACTTAAATTTTCTCTGGCTTTCACACTATTACGGTTATATGCAACTACAATTGAAAGTGTGGGGCACTCGTGTATAGAAATGATCTTAGTAATACTTGTATTCAATATCATAAATGAAATCATTGGGCGCCCAATGCTTTTATTTTTGGGAGAATGATATTAATATTTATACATCGACAATGTAAGGAACAGCTTTCACTGATTATAAACTTTCTAATTCCAAACGACATATCAATTATGAAATTCAATAGAATTACTTATAAATAGAGAACCTGTTAGATATATATTTCCTTTGTTTTGCAATAAACAGTAAAGTTAAAAGGATAAATCTAAACGAGAATTATCCTGTCTTATTTTGCAGTAGTCATTTAACAATCAACATTACAGGTAAAAATATTTATTTGTTAATTATTTTCTATATTTTAGTACTCCAATAATAATTTATTCTTCTTGCAACTAAATCCTTTCGATTCTTTTTATCTCTTAGATAGTACTTCAGTGCCCAATAATATCGATTGTATAATAATTTGCATAGATTAAACAATTGCTTTTAAATAATATACTGTATATAGCTTATTAATATTTATTTATATTATAATGCAAAGCACTGAAATGAAGCTTTTGCTGATTAATTTTTGCTAGCTGTACAATAACGTTTTTAATATTAAAATTGCAATTATATCGAGAGTAATGTCGAGAAATAAAAATTCGAAAATAATTTCTGTATGAATAAATTTTATTGTGCGTGTGTGTGTGTGTAAGTGTTTGCAGGTGGCACAATTTTGTTCACCCTGTTTAAAGCTTAACTCCTGAGGTTTTTTCCAAAATTTGTGAACGTATCCAGAGAGGTTTAATTGTGAGGAGGGTTGGTGCTGTTAAATTTTGTTAGTTAAAGGTCGATCAGGTACGGAGATAATAAGAAGAGAACGACGGTATAAAATATTAAAGTTATAAACAATTCTACATGTCAAATTCCTTATACATGAATTATTAAAATCGATGATTTGGATAAAATTTATTTGACCGTCACGGTTTACGCTTAAGGGCTTTATTGTGAAAGAACAATTTAATGATTTTTGCTTGGGGAAAGAACGTCGTTTTCAATGTCCTTTATTTATTGTTCTATATATAAACAATACTATAGATAAAGGTAAGTGTCATTACAGCTGATGTATTTTTGTTACAACTATATAATATTTAATAAATATTTAATAATATTTATTAAATATAATTAATAAATTATATAAATAATTATATAAATATTATATAGTTGTAACAAAAATTCAAACAAAACATCTGAGATGTAAAAAGCTTCCGAGAAGTAAAAATTTACGACAGTTTAGACGACGATCAAAATTTCTCTTAGCAATTTTTCTTTGGTAAATAAAGGCTTGACGCAAAAAGGCGAAACGTAAGGTAAATACAGGTTAAAAATCTTCGGAGTACGGCTTACAAGCATGTACCCATAAGATTATTTAACACCTAAATAGTAGATAGCACCTAAATATGGGTCAATTTTCTATCAAGTACCTCCCGGAAAATATCCCCCTTTCAGATCTCCTATGTGTTGCGATGCCGTCCGTATACGACTAAAAAGTATTATTTGAGTATTAAATTTTAGATAAGAACTAAATAATGTTACATGAATGCTGATCATGAACAGACTGCTGAAAAATAGAAGAAAATAAGTTCATTTTCGTTATTTATTTGTTTCTTTAGTTTTCCTGCTTAGTAGAAAAAAAGAAGTTTTATAATGTAAACAGGTTTTCTATCGAATTTTATAATTGATATTTCATTTTGGAATTAAAAATTTTACAATAAATAAAAGGTGTTCCTTACAATTTAAATGTAACGAAGTTTAAGTACTACTTAGTTTTGATTTTTCACATGAAAATTGATATTAAGGAATGTTCAAACTTTAAGAAATGAATATTTTATTACCTGGGAACTTTTACAATAAATACAACATTTAGGCATGAAATGTTCTATATTTAATAGTGTTAACGTGAAATATTACAAATAAAACACAAACGTAGCTGTAATAATGCAGATAATGAATTATAAATTTAGAATAATTCCAACTTTTTAACAGTGAATAACACTTAGATACTGTTGGGATAAATTAATCTTTAAGATTTATAGACTCGAGGAGGCCAATAATATATTAAGATCAGCTTTTTGAGTTTTAGGACAAGAGGTGATTATTTTTAGATCATTTGCATAATTTGCAGTCTTAAAACTGAAACAACGAATGGCAAGATGACAGACAAGTGAAGGCTAATTTACGTAGACTGTTGAGGAAAAATAAAAAAGTAAATATAATTGTAGTTTAACTTTATACTTAATTATTATTAATTTTTTGAATTATATATAATGACTTGATGTTTAATAACTTTTCTGTTAAAATACAGTATTCAGATAAAACATTTACAATCACTTCATGCTTATTGATTCTGTCTCTGGATATAAAACATGTCCGTTTAGTACTTTATTTCTACAGTACTTGAAAGAAATCTACTACAAACAGTTTGTGAATATATGTATATTTATGCTGCATGTTAAAGCTATTATTTATTGCCTGTACGTTTTGTATGTCAATTTGAAATACTGCACATTGTTAGATAGACGAATATACAGACCAGATACGTAGAGCGTAGAGGCTGGAAAGCTTAGTTATATTCAATATATTAAATATGAAATATTTATGCTTAAATATTGCATTTCTCGTGAACGTTCCTATATAGTATTATTATTATTTTTTTAATTCGAACATTCCTTAATATGAAAATGCGATTAGAATATCTTAAATAAATCCGTATATAGAATATAAATAATATTCAAACTACTTTATATTAAAAGCGAAAGGAAATCCTTCACCGATCGTGAAATTTCTAAATAAAATAAACCTGTGTAATAAAAAAACCTGTTTAATTTTTTCCCTGTCAGAAAGTAAAAAAAAAAATCACAGGAAAAACTTATAACGAATATTTATCAGTCAGATCTTCCATTTCTCCTTCGACAATCAACCTTTCAGGTACGAATATTTAATTTTTATTCGCATTTTAATATTCAAATAATACTTTATTTTTCTTAGCACCCGAAAATATCGAATCTACATAAATTTGCATAAATTAAATTAGTATTTTTAGATAATACATAGCTAATTAATTTTTGTGTTTGAAATTTCTTGTATATTTCCATGCTCTAATCAGTGCTTTTAGTATCGTATATTTTATATAAATATCAAATTAAAGCGGATTGACAGCGTCATGCCTTTTTGGCAATAAGAGAGATCTGGCAAAACGGTGTGATGCCCGTGGAAAAATTTTTAAAAAACCAAAACAGGCCTTAATTTGGGAAAAAATAAAACGTATACGCGTGAAAAATTTAATATTATAACAATTTAAAATTAGAGATAAGAATGTGGATAATTTAAATCGAAAATAAAAGTAGTTTTTCAAATATTTCTATTTAAAACTGCTATATTGCTACATATTATTTATTGCAAGTTTTGTACATAATGTTCTGTTTCTGCATAAAGTACAGGTATAAAGTATATTGATTAGTAAACATTAACAAATCAAAAGATATAATAAAACTGGTATAAACTTTTTAGTTTTATAAAATACACTAAAAAGTTAAACTTAAATTTTCTCTGGCTTTCACACTATTACGGTTATATGCAACTACAATTGAAAGTGTGGGGCATTCGTGTATAGAAATGATCTTAGTAATACTTGTATTCAATATCATAAATGAAATCATTGAGCGCCCAATGCTTTTATTTTTGGGAGAATGATATTAATATTTATACATCGACAATGTAAGGAACAGCTTTCACTGATTATAAAATTTCTAATTCCAAACAACATATCAATTATGAAATTCAATAGAATTACTTATACATAGAGAACCTGTTAGATATATTATTTTCTTTGTTTTGCAATAAACAGTAAAGTTAAAAGGATAAATCTAAACGAGAATTATCCTGTCTTATTTTGCAGTAGTCATTTAACAATCAACATTACAGGTAAAAATATTTATTTGTTAATTATTTTCTATATTTTAGTACTCAAATAATAATTCTTCTTGTAACTAAATCCTTTCGATTCTTTTTATCTCTTAGAACCCATTAATACTTCACAGTGCGCAATAGTATCAATTGTATAATAATTTGTATAGATTAAACTATTGCTTTTAAATAATATACTGCTAATTAATATTTATATATTCGAAAATATTTAAATATTTTTATATACTAGTTAAACTGTAATACCTCTTCGGCCGATCGCCCGTATTGCATGGTAGTGCCTGAGATCTGTTAATGAAATATGATGTTAGAGATAACTTCATATAAAAAACTGTCCTCAGTTTTCGTAAAGAAAATCGACAATCTTTACTTAGCAAGCCCGTTTATGAGGTCGAATCCACGACCAGAGAGAACTACTTAAAACGTACCTCTGTTTAGATACTGTATTTTTATACAGAAGTTGGATTGCCAGGGTAGAGTATCGCTCTGAAGCTCTCGGAAATTATTTATAAAATGTTATAATTTTTTAGCATTATAACATTAAAAAAGACATTTAAACTTGCGTGAATCATTTCTTTACTTCAAGAAAAAATCATACTCTCTCCCCCTCAAGATGAAGATATTTATGAAATTTTTTGTCGAAATAAATAATTTAAATTTATTTTTAAAGTATTGAACAAAAAATATTTTTAATATATTTTAAATTATGATTTAAAATAACTTGAAACTTAAAAATATATATTTTTTTTTAATATTTAAAATTATCAAGAAAACTGGTTTACTCAATATATATTGCGTAAACGTATATTATATATTGGATAAACGTATATTGTTTATAGTGCCTTCAAGGCGGATTTTTCCTTCTTTAAGGCACTATATTAGCGCCGTTACTAACTACTGTATAGTATACACTTTTTCATTACCAGGCAATACCGACCGTTATTAGCAAAGTTTATTAATTAAATTCCTACTGTTAGTTCACACTCTCCCTATATATATATTTTGTTCAAATTTTCAATCCTTAATA
Organism: Centruroides vittatus; assembly: GCF_030686945.1. Taxonomy (NCBI): domain Eukaryota; kingdom Metazoa; phylum Arthropoda; class Arachnida; order Scorpiones; family Buthidae; genus Centruroides; species Centruroides vittatus. Next base: position 5,776,497 of record NW_027122385.1, read on the forward strand.
AAATACCTTTTATTCATCCACTCAAATTCAAATACATTTTTTTAAAGTTGTAGTGGATGGCACTTGATGTTGTTACAGTTTTTTCAAATATTAATTCATTAATTAAATTTAATTATTGGTTATATTACCTGTGGTATCGAAGATGGCGACGGGGAAATTTCTCCCCCTACGTTCGAGATGGCCGCGTTTCCTGTAATCTCGAATCAGGTTATAGAGTGATAATCAGGAAGCAGATTAACAATGGATAATCTCGAAGTAGAATACCGAGTGATCTAAACGTTAGGGGGCGTACCCGTACTATCTGTCGCATTATGCCAATTAATAAATTTTTCTGTCGCCGTCTAGTAACGTTATCTAGGGAAAAAATTTCCCCGTCGCCATCTTCGATACCACGGGTAACATTAACCTAATTATTAATATTTTAAATAGAGTTTTAGCAGTTTGTAATGAAAATTGAAATCAACAGGCAGGTAAAATGTAAGGTAAAATGTAAGGATTTCAGTATTTTTCACGTGAAGGTGAAGAATGCGAGTTCAATTCTTGCGAAAATCAATCATTTTTTGATAAATTTTTGCTTTAAGTAGACGTTTTATCCAAATGATTTTCGAGAGTGAGTTAGCAGTTGTGGCTTAGTGGTTAGAATGAAGGATTTTTCTCAAAAAATAAAATTGAAGAAATTTTATGCTTTGGGTTCAATTCCGATTTCTCTTTCTATTATGTCACTTAATATTGTGATTCTATCAACGACTTAGAGACACAGAAGAAACAAGTCCGAAGACTAAGGAGAAAAATGGTAAGAAACAGTAACGAGGACAGGCAGCAACAACTAAAGAACGAATATAGACAGGCATTAAAGAGATTTAAAAGACTAATAAACAAGACACGATCTAAGAGTTGGCGGGAGTTTTGTGGAAAGAGTCATACAAAAGACCCCTGGGACGTTCCCTTCCAAGTGGCTTTCCGGGGAAGGAAGAAAACGCATGTACCGGACATTACCAACGAGAATTTTGATCAAAACAACTTTGATATCACTCAGAATATAAAGACAATATTAGACTACCACTTCCCCAGCGACAACCCGGATACTGATACAGACATTCACAGGGAAATCAGAATCGATCACAATAGCTGTCAAATCCATACAAATGACATTCCCTTTTCTTTTAGGGAAGTCCAGAAGGCTATATACACACTAAAGAATAATAAATCACCAGGATTAGATGGAATTTCAGCAGAAATGGTGAAGGCTGCATACACAGAAGTCCCAATTGCCTTCGTCCTTCTTTATAACAATTGTCTCAAAATAGGATACTTCCCTGACAATTGGAAGATAGCAAACGTTAAATTTATTCCAAAAACAAAAAACGCAAACAGCCCTAAGCAATTCAGATCCAGCAGTTTATTACCAGTACTTGAGAAAATTTTGGATGGGTTAATAATAAACAGAATTTATTATCACCTCCAGAAAAATGACAAACTTAACGAACAGCAGTTTGGCTTTAGACAAGGGCGGTCAACAATCCAAGTCGCTCGTCTTCAAATGTGTGGGAGAAGGAAGAACACGCCATGATAATTTCCGTTGATTTTAAAAAAGCATTCGACTACTTGTGGTGGCCGAGCGTATTTAAACAACTTAACAAGACAGAATGCCCTGCAAACATGCAAGAAATACTTAGGAATTATTTACATAACAGAAAAGCAGGCTACTTTTCTAATAACATTAACATTATAAAGCAGGTTACCAGAGGATGCCCACAGGGCTCGAGAAGTGGACCAGGCCTCTGGAACCTGGCATTCGACAGCCTGTTAGAAGAATACAACCAAACAGCAAGAGCAAAGATACAGGCTTTTGCGGATGATGTCGTTCTAATGATAGCGAACAAGAATTGCAACAGGCTAGCAGAGGAAGGAAACAGAGCCCTGGAGAAGATAAACAAGTGGAGTCAAACACATAAACTGGAAATAAATTATAAAAAATGTGAGCTCATGGTGTGTTCAAAAAAATTACGAAGAGGACAACTTAAAAAACAAATTGGCATATATATCAACGGAAACAAAGTCAAAAATGTGAACGAGATGAGATACCTGGGCATCATTTTCGACAGGGCGCTCAGCTGGAAAGAACACATAAATAAAATCCACCAAAGAATGCTTGAGAAAAGCAACACACTCATGCAAATTTCTAGAAATGTCTGGGGCTTGAACCACCGGTCAGGAAGATTGATATACAGAGCGGCGATCGAGCCTGCAATCCTGTATGGTGTACAGGGTGGGGCGAATCGGCAAACAAAGTTGAAACGAAAAGAAAACTACGATCAATACAAAGGAAATTCATGATAAACATTTGTAAGGCCTACAGAACGGCCCCAACAGATGCGTTGTTGGTTCTAGCAAATATCTTACCAATAGACCTCAGGATCAAACAACTCGTATGGGAATGGTCCCTAATAAAGGAAGACGTTAACAGCTTAAACAGCATTGAAATAGAAGACAAAATCAAGAAGGGAAAATTGCCATCGGACATTGGTGAACTCATTCAAAAAATAAAGGAAAACCAACTGGAAAAAGCAACGAAAACCATGGACACAATTAGACATCCATCGGAAGAGATCAGTTATAAAGCAGACATAGAACAACATAACAACCAGGAAGAACAATGAAAATTTTTACGGATGGATCGAAGAACGCAGAAGGCTCCGGAGCCGGAGTAGTTATATATGACCCAAAAAATTTTAAAACATATCAGGCGAGTTTAAAAATGGCTAAACATTGCACAATAACTCAAGCGGAGCTCTGGGCAGTCTTCAAGGCTTTGCAACACGTAGACAATAAACTCCAGAGTTTTAAGGGACCAATAAAGGTTTACACAGATAGCAGAGTCGTAATCCACACACTGAGGAATCAAAACGAAAGGACACAACTGGCCAACGAACTTATTGAACTGGCCCAGAAATTAGGCAAAATTAAAATAATAAAATTCCAGTGGATCCCTGGACACAAGGGAAACGAAGGGAACGAGATGGCGGATAAGTTGGCAAAGAGAGCCACATTAAAAAATCTCCCAACAACGTATAAAAGAATACCGCTCAATATTATCAAGAACAAAATCAAAGAAATAGTCGAACAACAATGGCAGAAGAGTGGGAACACTCCACAACTGGAAGAACCCTATACAGATTCATACCAACAACCAACAATAAACAAACATACAGACATCTGAGACCCAACTATGAGGTCACACAGTGTCTGCTAGGACATGGAAATTTCAACGCATATCTTTACCGCTTCGGCATAAAACCAACGATAAGTGCGACACCGATACCGACAAAATAGATGATGTCTCCCACTATCTCTACGAATGTAGAAAATATGAACACCAACGAGAGAAATTCCAAGGACAGTGTGTTATAGCTGGATCTAATTGGCCACCAAAAGAGAGTGAATTGACTCAAAACAGAACCCTATATAGGCATCTTTGCAATTTCATTAAAGCTACCAGAAAGCTATCGTCACCAAAGGAAAGAAGAAGCGAAAACCAACGAAAAGATAACCCAATGAACAGTAGACTGACACTGACATCTCAAGAAGAGACTGGCAGACATTCGGAATAGCATCTGGATCAATACAACAAAATTGATATTGTGTAAATAATGTAAATACTATCAAATTGTTAAGCTTAAATTGTTTAAATGTTTACCTTGATAATCGCGTTGTTGGCAAAGTAGCCACAATTGTAAATTTTATAATTTTGTATTCTTATTTTGTTATTTTGTTTTTTAAATATCGCCGGGTTTAGGCGACTCGTGTGATCCCCTCTGACTTTACCTTCTATCCTTCCCTTTACTCTCCGACTTTTACTCTTCGTTCCTTTCATTTCTTTAGGGCTAAGTCTGTCAGCAAGACAGACAGCTTTCTTAAACTTTACTCTAAACAAATAAATAAAAATATTGTGATTCTCTCATATGTATATACATATTTATATTAATTGTAATTATTTAATAAAAAGTAACTAAAATAAAATTTTTTTTTGTTGACCTAAGTAGGAATTGACTTTAAAATTTTTTTTTATATTACTTGTTTATTTATTTATATTATAGCGCAGAGCATACTAATGAAGCTGTGCTTATTTAATTTTTGCTAGCTGTATAATAACTTCTTCAATATTAGAATTGCAATTATATCGAAAGTAATGTCAAATAATGCAAAAGAAAAAAATTTGGAAATAATTTCTGTAAGAATAAATGTAACTGCGTGTATCAGAAAGTGTGTGTGAAGCACGACTTTTCTCACCCTGTTTAAAGCTTAATAACTCCTGTGCTTATTGTCGAAATTTTCTGAAAGTTTGCAGAGTGGTTTTCTTATAAAGAGGTTTTATGACGTTAAATTTTGGTGATTAAACATCGAGGGAGTGGGTAGATAATGAGGGTCGTGTGTATCTCAAATAGGGTCGGATTTAATAAAGATTTTGCTTGTTATTGCCATTATTAAATTTTTTTTATTCAACCCATTCCTACCCTCAAAATTAAGATTTTCGCTATTTCATAATAGTTAAAATATAAAAAACTTTTAAAAATAAATTATGACAACAGATGACGCTACCAAAATTTTAAATTTGGCCCGAAAGTCGAGCAACTCGTTGATGGTTAATATTATTTAGGAATAATCACTTAATATACTTATTTTCAATTATATTATACACTATTTATTTAGTTTTGCTTTCATGTATAATCTGTGAAAATTATTGCATTTTCTACTTACTTCTACAATAATTTCTATAATTCTATAATTTTTTAATTCTGGTGTACTTTTAATAATTATAAATTTTCATAAAACTTGTTAGGGCTTATAAAGTAAGATTTAAAAATTGTATACCTATGTAAAACTCTAGAAATGTCTTTTCTCTGATTGCATGTAAGAAAATGTTTATCACTACTTTCTTATATCATCATAAATTACACTTCGTAACTTTATCATAAATTGTAACATAACTAAATATATATACAACAATTAATAGTAATTGCTATATAATCAAAATTCTTTACCTTTCTTTTTCCATGGGTAAACGATACAAGCACTTTTCAGAAGTTAAATACGTTATCATACAGTTTGCAAGTAGGCTACACAATAAATAAAGAAAAAAACATACTATTGATAATTTAGTTTAATAAATTTAATTTTATTTATCACACAAATGTATCACACACCTTGTTTCGCACTACTACACATTAAAAAAATCCAGTAAGGAAAAAAATCCATTTCTTAACTTTCCCAACGACATTTATAACTGCGAATATAACACCATATTAGTGTATTTTTATTTTTAAAATTTTCATATTTATAATTATTATAAAATGGCAGAAAGCTTAATTTTGAGGGTAGGTTGACTTTTTAAAAATTGTTTATGCTAATAACGAGTAAAATTGCTATTAAGTCTGATCCCACTAAAAATGTGACTAACGTGTCTCCTTTATCTTCCCACTCCTTCGACTTTTAATCACCAAAATTTAAAGGAAGAATTTTTTCTAACAAACACACATTCACGCAGACTTTCAGAAATTATCAACAAAAAGCGTAGGAGTTATTAAGCTTCAAAGAGGTTAAACAAAATCGTGTCCACACACACACACACACACAACACTAACATCCATGCCTACAAAAAAATTTTTTATTTTTAGAGTCCAACAATGTAAAACTGTGGAGGTCATTTTTTGCCATACTTTCAGTCTTCTATATACAGTAAGACCCCGCTTAATGCGGGGGATGCGTTCCTAGATGACAGAGCGCTAAACGAAACAGCGTTAAACGGGGTCATCTTAACACGTAAATAAGGGGGATACTGTGAAACAGAACAGAGAATAAGAAAATTTATCAGTTTTTTTGTTTTATTTTGTAACATTTATTGTTAAATACATTTTTATTACATTAATTATAGACTTATTTGTTGCTAATATCGAAATTTATTCATAAAACATTCATAAAAATAAAAAAAGTTCGAGTAAAGAAGTTATGCTTGTGATGAAGAAGGTTCTTCCTCATTTGACACTTTTTTTTTCTTTGTGAAGAAGTTATCTAACGTTGTTTGCCTTTTCCTGTTTCGTTCAGCTAGTAGTTGTCGATAGCAAGACATCGCATCCATGACACTTCGTCTTGCCTTTGAACTTCTATCAAAATTGAAATCATTTTGTATAAACTGATCCATTATTTCCGTTATAGTGGCTAAACTTTTTTTTAGAAAATCCGTTGAAAGTTTCTTTTGTTCCTCATCTTCAGAAACGCTAATTTCGTCATCTTCATGCACTTGTTGTTCTACTAATTCTTTTAGATCGTCGTTGGAAAAACTTTCTCCAGTTGTAACTTGCAATAATTCTCCAATATTCTGCGCATTTATATTATCCAACCCTGTTTCATTAGCTAGCTTGACAATTTCATCGACATCAACAATGGATTCTGTTGTGTCACCATCCTTTTATTCCTTGCTTAGCTCCGGCCATACATTCTTCCATACTCCATTCAAACGTTTCTCGGTCACCTCATTCCAGGAAAGATTGATGTTGTCTACAGCATCCATGATATTCTAGTTTTTCCAAAAATCTCTAATGGATTGTTTATCTGCTCCATCTGTTTTATTAATTAGTTGTCGGAATGTCCGCCGCAGATAATAAGCTTTAAAATTTGATATTACGCCTTGATCCCAACACTGCGTGCGATCTCGGGGAATTTCAATAGTACCGCGTAATACCGAAACAGCGTTAAGCGGGGCAGCGTTAAGCGGGGTCTTACTGTATATACTAGTAGCCCGGGCCGCCCCTGAGTGGGCGTTCTAGCAACAGCGGTGTCATTCCGTGGTATAAATAATAAATTCATATCAATGGGGAATTTTTTCTTTTCCCTTGAGGGAAATTCCCTTCCCCGTGGGGAAAATTTTTTCCATATCGGAGAGGGTTAACGAAAAATTCTCCACGGGAGGAATTTTTAACCCCCTCTAAAGATTACCCCCACGGGGAAGAGGGTAATCCTTAACCCTCTCCCCCTTGAGGAAAAATTTTAAAAAAATCTTTTCTTAATGTGCATTTTCATGACATACCCTACTAAAACGCAGTCAAAAACGCAAAAAGTCGCATTTAATAATAATTTAATGTTAATTTAAATAATAGCTAGGGCGCCCCTAGCGGGCGTTTTAGGTATTCCGTGACAGATTACAGATATACAAACAGAGCCATCAACGGCTTATATTATTAGATATACACATATATTAGAGCCAGAAAAGTAAAAAAACTTCTTGTATAAAAAAGTTCGTTTTCAATGTAACTAATAATGTCCGTATACACGTGGTGTAATCTGGCAATGAGCCAGTCTACACAATCGTTACTAGAGGGCGGTAATATCATCGATCGACCGAATTGACAGTGGAGTTTTACAACTTACCGTATACACGTTTTGCTGGTTCTGATATAAGTGTGGTGCAGGTGAATATACCCAGCAAATTCCACGTGGCAAGGTCAGTCGATAACTTTTGACCAGTGTTCGGTGGTTTTTACACTACGTCATTGTAGACGCACTAAGATCTATAAAAACCCTTATTCAATACCCGCTTACTCGTATTCTGTCCTTAGTTTTTAAATTGTTTATTAGACAAAAATAAGAGAAATAGTATTAAAACACGATAATAATAAATCCATTTCTAATGGCAGAATTGTTCGTGACTTATTTATTAAACTTTTCAGCTTCATGATCATTTTAAATGGTTATAATGTAAATATGTAATTACGTATTATTTAGCCATAAGAAATAAGATGTGATGATGCTTACCATTATTTACTATATTATTTATAAAGAAAACAATAAATACATGACATTGAAATTCTGTTTACTCAAGCGAAAATCTTCATTTACGTTGTCCTTTAACAATGAAATGTTTATACGTGAATCGTAACTTTTCATATACATTTTATAAAAACCTTTTCTTTTAAATTAATTATATTTAAAGATTTTATCATCTGAAAATTGTTTCTAATTGGAATTTTAAAAACAAATTAATATAGTATACTTTTATCTTTTTGTTATTTTCAATCAAAATTCAAATAAGGAAGCAATTATTATCTTATCAATTAACTCTCCAATAAGTAAAATATTTATTGGGCTGCAATTTGACGAACGGATAGACGGACAAACAGGCGCATAGGAAATTGGAGGCAACGAGTTACTATACAGAAACTACCAATTCGTATTGGAGGTCATGTTATTTGAAATCAAAAATTTTCACTTCAAATGTGTTAGATAGATAACCGTCACGACTGTATTTTTAAAGGAAAAGTATGATGTACTGGGGCAAGCCAATACTAATTTGAGGTGGAAAGTATACATTTTAAATTAAGAAATTATTAAAACTATGATTTAAAAAAATTGCAGCCCGGCATTGAGACGATGACACAATAAATAATTGCTCCTTTTTAACTTATATTATTATATAATTTTGCTGTTAATTTATTTAACTTTCATAAATTGAATTACACTACCAGGAAAAAAACAACCCAATTATAATAACAGCAGAAATTTTATTAAGTGTAAATGTACACTTGTGAATAGTTAAATGGATTCGATTTATTTAAAATAAATCGTAAGTAAATAAAATATATTTATCACTTAAATAAACTTTTTTAATTTTAAACCTTAAATAGAACAACAATATCGTTTTCATGAACATTCCACATGTGGGGATCTCCATATTGAATTCTAAGACCGAATAACGCATTACTGGAGGCCTCGCCGTGCTTCATTCGAATGCGTATTAAAATGTACACGTACAAATTATACGTATAAATTATTTTTTTCGAATTATCCTTATGTATTGAAGAAAATAAAACATTTATCAAATACATTCGATCATTAAATTATTTTCCCATAGAATCTCTTCCAGGAAGGCTTTCCTTTTGGCAGATATCCCATGTGTTGCGTTGTATTTTTTTCAAACTGATATTTTCATGTAAAATATTATATACATATATATAATTTTACAATTAATATTACTCAGGATAACATTATATTATAAATAATTTGTGTAAGTATAATGTATCAAATATTCTTACACGAATGAAAATATAATGTAAACAAATAGATTTTATATATAAATGTCTAATATGAACACATCAAACTAATTATCATGCATATTTTCTTACTTTTCAGAATATTATGGAAATTTCCGAAAATTCCACACTAAGAGGAGAATATAAATCGCTTTATACAGAAGAATATTTACATCAATACGTTGACAATAAGTGGACTCAGAGCCAATTACGTTACGCCGTTCCTATGTCAATGGCATACGTAATAATTATCTTTTCTTTGCAAAATTATATGAAATCCAGGCCTCCGTTTCAGCTTCGTTGGCCACTTTTCATCTGGAATATCGTGCTGGCGATAATGAGTATTTGTGGCACTTTAAGATTGCTTCCAGGGCTGTGGATTTTAATCGGAGAGTTCGGATTTATGTTTTCCGTGTGCAACATCAGCTTTGCATTAAAATATCACCCGCTTCCATTCTGGTTATCTGTATTTGCATGGTCAAAAGTTATTGAATTCGGTGATACATTATTTATTGTCCTTCGTAAACAGAAGTTGATATTTTTGCATTGGTATCATCACGCTTTAACTCTGATTTTTGCATGGTATCTTAATTACTATGAAGCGTCTACTCTATACTGGTTTACTGTGATGAACAGTTTTGTACACAGCTTCATGTATACTTATTACGCTATGAAGTCGATGAAAATCAATGTACCTGTGTTATTTGCCATGACAATTACTATAATGCAAATTGCACAGATGTTTATGGGCTGTTTTGTTTCTTTATTGGCCACTTATACATATTATAGTGGGAACTACTGCGAACAGACAAACTCGACTCTTTTGATTTCAAATTGTGTGTACTTCTCTTACGTATGGTTGTTTTGTCGCTTTTTTCGAGACTCATATTTTAAGAAAAGAAACCGTTCTAACTTACTTCATCGAAAATATCTGTAACAGAACGGTTTAGTGAGAAGCTTTATTCTTATAAAAATTGTTTATTTTATGAAATTATTATATATAATGTTTTATCACTAAATATATTTTAAGTAATTAAAAATGTTCTGAATTTGAAACACTTATGAATTAAGGTATAATAATAAAACACAGGATTTTTGTTGAATGATATGTCTTGTTGTATGTTTTATTATAAATTTGTTTTTTTTTTTTTTTTGTTATTCTTGTAGTTATAAAGAGACATTAAATAAACATATAAAATTTTAATGCAACATAGTGTTAAGTCTAAAAATTGTTATTTAACATTACATATTGAATACGTGTTATATTTCATAATATTGCATGTTTTGAATGTGAAGGATGAAAATATTATCAATTTATAATGCAATAAATTTTATTAATTTTCAATTAATGTAATTAAAGGGAAAGAAGAGGGGAATAAATGTCTGAAATGCTTATCTTATTCTTTCTATATGAAAGAGTAGATATCGTTGAGTGTGGTATCGAAGAAAATACTATCACATATCTATTAATAAACTCACAAAAGTAAAAAGAAACTGAGCAAAAGAAAAAAATTTACATTTTATTTCTATAAAAATTTGTTCTAAAAATTAATATTGAATACTGAAATGAGTGGATATCCGTATCTAATTAATATTGTATTCCAAAATTTTCTCATTTCAGTACAGTTTTTTAAATCTCTTCAACGAGCTTTAGCGAATAATTATCATTTTTAAATTTAGAATAGAAATAACCTGTTAATATTATTCGCATTATACATGAAAAAAGTAATTTACAGAAGAAAAACACGTCAAACGGAATATACGTGTAAGTTACTGTGTAATGTTTTGTTCGTGAATTATATATATATATATAAAATTCACAAACAAAACATATATATATTCAATATACAGTAAAAGTTTTCAAACAAATTCTTTATACATTTTTTATTGTTTTCATTTATCACCTAACACTGTGAAACGTTAACTCCTAAACAATGCATTTATTTAACCCTTGTTTGTCTTTGACACCATTACTTAATTTTCATGTTTATTTTATATTTTATATTATTTCCATATTATTTATCTTCATACCGTCGTTTCGTAGAATTTATTATAATTTATTAATTAGCTTGTGGTTTCTTAAGGATGCAAAATAAATATTATTCAGAAAACAAAGTATATAGAATTCTTATAATAAAATCGGAAAAAACAGAAACCTTTTGTGTAATCCAATCTTATAAATGGAATTTTAAAAATGTATACAGATCAGATAAGAAACTTTCTTTAAAATGACCCATTTTAAAGAAAGTTTGGTATTTGGTTGGTGTCTAGTCTTAAAATCACCCATTTCTCAGCCGAGAATTCGGCAATGTTGATGAAAGTAATAATAATTAATAAGAAAACAAGCTCACGTAGTTAACAACTATACTTCCGATTGTAGAGGAAGTTATTGTACAGGAATATATTTTACTGATAAGGCATTAGTACGAGCGGAAACGACTCGACTAATGCCCTTATACTATATTTTAAGAACAGAAATGCATGACAATTAAATATAATACTTTATATGTAAAAGAATTTTCATCTAGTATTTGAATAAAGGACAATATTTATTACCTGACTCATCGGTGTCGTAATATACCGTTTCAATATATAGTTTATGAATTTAATATATATATGACTTGAATATGTAACCATGGTTAACTTTGTACGCGGTATTATTGTACGCCGTCTATGTAATGCTTTTTTCATCTGTTACCTCAGTTAAATTTTAATATTTGTATACCGTATTATAAAAATTATTTAAATTTTCAAAATTGTTTATCCTGTTTATTAGTTTGTAATAATTTTTAAAAACACTACATTTAGCGCTTTTGTTTATTGCGGTATATTGCTTGTGTTGTTGGAGATAGTACTCGAATGCTGTACAGCATTAATTAATGAAAATAAATAAATAAATTACTTAAATAATTAATGATTAACCATGTACTTAATAATACTGTTTATGATATTTTATGTTTAAACTATTTAATAGAGAGCAATGTATGCCTAAATAGTGCATTCCCTTTAAACGTTTTAGATAATATATTAATTGAATATCAAAATATTGTATTTAGTATATAATTAAACGTAAATCCAAGTTTAGGTTAAAATTATAAAAAAACAGGCTTCATTGATTGCTATTCCAGAATAAAATATCAGTTATAAACTTAATATAATTATTAAGAGTTCAGTAGTAAACCTGTTTTTATATTTACTCTTCTTATCTGTTAATTAGCAGGAAAATTAAATAGAAATACATAATGAAAATATTTTCCTTTTATTCTTCAGTTGTCCTTAAACAATCAACTTTACAGGTAACATTATTTAGTTCTTATATAAATTTTAATTTATATATTGGCAAATTCTTAAATATCTCGTGCTTTAGTGAGGACTGTTAGATTTGTATAACTCATAAAGAGTGTACTAAATTAATCATAATTATTTTCTTTTTGTTCTATATTGTCATAAACTTTATTAATATCCATATGTAATTTGCTATAAATTTTAAGGACTTATAATCAGAATGCCTAAATACGTGGTGAAGTCGAATATCTTATGAATTAAGATATAACAACGTAACATAAGAATAGAACTTATTATTTGTTTTCCGATATAATTCTTTCTGCATGTTTTGTTTTTTATTCCTAGATTTACGTTGTACAGTACTTACGTTTATTTCATGTCTAACATATAACAGACTGAAATGACGAACAATTCGCAAAAATGTCAACGAACATGGGTAAGTTCGTATTTCATGCATAAAACTAATGCAAACAAAATATTTTCGTACGTTGTTGTTTTCGAAATAAAGTAAATCAATCTTAAATATTTTACGGCAATCCATTTATTACATTTAATATAATACGGAAGGGAACATGTCATTTTAATCATCAGCTAAATTTTTATTACAGAAGAAAGGATGCTGCTCTTAGCATTAATGCTAAACAATGCCATTTACACGGTCATCAGTAACGCAGTTAACTCAATCACCTAATTTACATAATAAACAAAATTTATAAACAATAAAATGACAGTGTCTAATTTATTTAAACAAATGTTTACAACTTTTCAGAATTTTCAATGTGCAATGTGCAGTTTTGTGTTTCGTCACGTTTCGCACGAAGGGTTTACGAATTCTACGTTGCGTTTAAGAAAATAACAATTATTATAATAGATAATATACTTGTTTTAGTAGTTTAAATTCATAGCAAGAGTTTTACAAACATCACAAAATTAGTTTCTAACCTAGAAACGTACAGAACGATTAATTTTTTTCACAATTCACATAAAAGCGTGAATAAAAATAGTATTAGATTTACTTAAATAACTAAATCTTCTAAGTACTTCTATAAAATGTGTTGTCCGTGCCATTTAATGAATGCTCATCTGCATCAGAAGTTAAACGACACATTTTCTGTTTTTTCATTACATCAGTTACTTCTACAGCTGAAGAGAAAATTGAATAGAGTCCACTTACCATCTGAAAACAAACATATACAGAGATTTTCACGAACATTCTTAATCACACATAATACCATATTAAAGAAAAGTATATAATAAAATTAATAAAATTAGACACGTTACCCGAATTAAAAAAAAAATTTTAATATACAAAAATCCGGCCATAGGTAAACCCATGCGTGTTCTGAATCTCTTCATAAAACATACCAACTAAAAAGAATTTAGTATTAAATTATGAATAGAAGAATAATTAGTAAACATAATAAATACACTAAGTTTTATTAAAATTATTATTTATTCTGTATAATTAATCCTAAAATACTTTAAAAATAAAATTATATAGCCACAGTATGTACTGTACCTGTATTTATTGATATGACCATTACTACAATGCAAATTGCCCAAATGGTTATGGGTTGCTTTGTTAATTTGTTAGCAGCATACATGTATTATAGCGGGAAATATTGCGAACAGACCAACACGAGTCTGTTTTTGTTGATTTTTTTATATGCTTCACTTGGTTGGTTGTTTTGTCGCTTTTTTCGAAATTCATATCTCAAGAGAACAAATCGCAGTAATTTAATTCATGAGAAGTATCAGTAAGAGAAGCGTTAGGAGCGAGAATTTTCTTATTACGATATAATAATTATTATTTTGTTTACAAAATATACAAACGATTATCACAAATTGTACTATATCGTTAAACATTTTGTTGTAATTAACTAAATACGTTGTGAATTTGAATTTTTTTTATGAATTAAGGTATAATTAGGTAACATAAGAGGAGAAAGTATTATTTGCTTTCTTGTATAATTCTTTTCGCAAGTTTTTTTTTCTATTTACGTTGTACTTAAAGTTATAAATAGAAATTCAATAAATATAACTTTGTTTAATACAATTTATTGTTACAATTAGTTTTTCGGGTAAAAATGTTGGAAAAGAACTTATTAACCTTTAACATATTTTCAAATTTATTAAATGATAAGTATACATCTACATTATACACAATTTTCTATTCAACATTACATTTAATGTGTGTAATATTTAATAACATTCTAATTCTTACTGCAGTTTCTCTAACTCTAAGTGTACAGACTTCCCGGACATTCCCTATATTAATAGGTATTAATCTTCCTTATTTACAATATAAACAAGTCTCGTATTTTTCTTAAATTTACATGAAAGAACAAAGTCAAATTTTAAATAGATATTTGAATACATTTTTTACAAACTCACAATTACTTCATTAGGTAATCAGTAAAAAAAGTTATTAAGTAATGAGTAATTATTTATTGTGGCATGATCACAATGCCAAGCAGAAATTTTTAATCATGTTTTTAATTTATTGACTTTAAAATATATGCTTTCCACCTCAATTTAGTAGTGGCTTGCCCCTGTAGATTATACTTTTCCTTCTACAATAAAGTCGTGACGTTCATATATCTAACACCTTTCAGAAAAAAAAATTATAGAATTGAAATAACAAAACGTCGCTCTTATAGATAACAAATACACATCCGATTGTATTGTTATACAATCGGATGTGTATTTGTCAAACTATACAATCAGATGTGTGTAGCAATACACTTCACTGATAAAGCATCAATACGAGCGGAAATGATCCGAACACTTTTTCTATATTTTATGAAGAGAAATGCATGACAATTAAATATAATACTTTATTTGTAGAAAAATTTTATATAGTACCTACAGAAAATTCCATATTTATTTCTTCACTCAACGGTGTCCTAACATAAGGGTGAGCACTGGATTGTACGCGGTATTATTGTAAACCGTCTAAGTATTTTGAATTGTGTTTTCCGCTGAAATAAAAAAAAATGTTATTCGGAGTAACCCTGAATGTAAAATCATATATTATGATTGTTTTTAAATTAAAATATCGGTTCGAAAGGATATGGCAACGCGACACACAGGACGTTGGGCAATAGGAAAGCCATCCGGGAAGAGTTTCTATGGGAAATGGGTTTACTAATCTCAAATATAAGATAAATATTTGAATTTTTCAGTAAATATGGATAACGTTATAAAATATAATAAAAATAGCATAATAATATCCTTTTTAAATTTGTTTCTGTTCGTAACAGTAGTTACTAAGTAGGCTATTACAGCTTAATAAAAACTTAATATTTATTAGTTAAAACTTGACGTAGTCTTTTCTAATAGAAGGTGATTGAAGGTTTAATATTTCAAAAAAGATTGAAATGTAAATTTATTTTATTACCTTCCCGGATGTTATATAAAACAGAGGAAAAGTATGAGTCAATCAGAAAGTGATCCTTTAGATTTTTTAAATTTTTGGGTTTAAGACAAGTTAATGACTTCTTGTTTGCCTTGAGTGAGATCCGTATAAACGATAACAAGTGACCATACGTCACCGACCTTAACAACTTTTTCAATCAACAATTTTTAAAAATAAAAATTTGTGTCGTATTTTTCTAATAGGATAATTCAATTTCTTCAAGTTATGTTAAGTAATAAACTCTAAAATTGTACAATGGAAACATGAATCGTTTGCATTTTGACAGAGTCATTCGATGAACAAATTGATTTTTTTTCTTTTAGTTGTTAAATTTAAATTCTGATTAAGAAGGAAAGAAGAACTAAAATAAAAAGTGAACAAAGGTATAAAATATTAAATCTCCCGAAGTAAAATAAAGTTATAAACAATTTTACAAGTTAAAGTCCTTAAATTAAACATAAATTATTACAATCAAACATTTGGGTAAGATTTATATGACCGTCACGATTTACGATTAAGGGCTTTACTGTGAAAGAACAATTTAAAGATTTTTGCTTGAGGAAAACAATTTTCAATGTCGTTTACTTATTGTTCTATTTATAAATAATACAGTAGATGAAGGTAAGCGTCATTACATCTAACGTATTTTGTTATAACTAACGAATATCTAATAAAAATTTATATCCGAACGAAAACATCTCAGATGTAAAACTATTGACAAGTAAAAGTTTATGACAGGTTAGACGACGGTCGAATTTTTTATTTGAGGGGGAAAGCTTGGCGGACAAACGCGAAATGTAAGATGAATACTCCAATTGATATTTCATTTTGGAATTAAAAATTTTACAATAAATAAAAAGTGTTCCTTACAATTTAAATGTAAATCCTACTTTTTCAAATAAAAATTGACATTAAGAAATGTTCAAACTTTAAAAAATGAATATTTTATTACCTGGGAACTTTTATGATAAATACAACATTTAGGCAAAAAATGTTCTATATTTAATAGTGTTAACATGAAATATCACAAATAAAACACATACGTAGCTGTATAATGCAGATAATGAATTATAAGTTTCGAATAATCCGAACTTCTTAACAGAAATAACATTTAGATACAGTTAGAGAAGAATTAATCTTTAAGATTCATATACTCGAGGAGGCGATTAAAATATTAAGATCAGCTTTCAGATTTTAAGAATATAAGGTGATTATTTTTAGATCATCAGCATAATTTGCGGACTCGAAATTCAAACAACAATTGACAACATGGCAGACAAGTGATGAAAGTAAGGCTACTTTAAGCAGACTGTTGAAAAAAAAAAAGTAAATAAAACCATAGTTTAACTTTATGATTAATTAATTTTTTGTAAATTATATGTATACTTGTATATTTCTCACAAGAAAACTTTGCTTTGTAAACCATCTTGCTTATGTACCCACTCTTGAAATTCCCCCGAACAACTGAATAAGGTTTAATACAGATCAACTCCATCTTGGTGGCTACGTCACATAAGTTACCATTATCCTTATGTGGCCAACATAGGACCGCCGAAAAGTAACATTTGTCAGTTTTTAAATGCCAACGAAACAAAACACAACACATAGTTAAAAATTATAGCTTAAACATTGAACTTATAGCTATACAGTTATATAGAATAGCTATTAATCATTTTGTAAGATATTTTTTCCGTATGTATTGACTTGATGTTTAATATTGTTTAGTAAATTCTTCTGTGAAAATAGAATATTCAGATAAAACATTTACACTGATCATGAAATTTCTAACTACTAAAAAAATATCAATTTTGAAATAAGCCTGTTGAATAAAAAAAAACCTGTTTAATTTTCTTCCTCCCAGAAAGTAGGAAAATGAGAGGAAAAACTTATAACGATTATTTATTTGTCTGATCTTTCACTTCTCCTTCGACAATCAACCTTTCAGGTACCATTATTCCATTATTTAATTTTTATTCGCATTTTAATATTCAAATAATACTTTATATTTCTTAGCACACGATAATATCGAATCTACAAAAATTTGCATAAATTAAATTAGTACTTTTAGATAATACCTAGCTAATTAATTTGTATATTTCAAATTTCTTAAATATCTTCAGACCCTACTCAGTACTTCTAGATTCATATAATTCATATAAATATTAAATTAAAGTAGATTGATAACTTATAGTTTTGCTCTCGAGCGTCATAACCGTATGACTCCCGAGATATATTTTTTAAATCAAAAATTGGCCTCACTTTACGAAAGGATATAACACGTACGCGTGAAAGAATAGCTGAAAACTTCACTTCGCTACCCTTTAGTAAGGCACGAACTCGCGACCTGTGTTTGTAGTTTTATCAGGCTGGCCTAATGAATGACTCAGGCAATAAATCTATAGGGCGCATTCTACCACCGTGAGGAACCCGGATGAATACGAACGTGCCAAAAAAACCCAAAAAACTTTTGGTAATGTATTTGTCCTTATTCCTCACTGCCCTGTTTATTCTTGGACGACCCCATAGAAGAGGGTATGTGGTACGAAAGGAAAAATTACCCTATAAAACATCTTTTTATTGTTCGTGGGTAAAAAGGAAAGGCGATTTTATGCACTCCTCCACTGATAGATACTGTATATGAAAATAAAAAATTTTCTATACTTATAAATACATAAATTATTACACAATTTCTTACCTAATTTGTGTATTAGAGCTGAGTGATTAAGTTTAAATACTTATATAACAAGCCTTTTTTTAATAATTATTATTATTTTCATAATCTGGAAAGTTACCGTAGACTCCGATTTACGATTTTCTGCTTTAACGTCTTGTATAAAATTATTATTATACATTGTACTGTACAACGTCATATAGAAATGCTGTACAATTTCTTGACCATTTCTATGCAGTATTAAATAATTGAAATTCTAATCTAACAAAATCTGAATTTATTAACCAAATTCGCCATTCTAGTTAAGGTTATTAAGTAAACAACTTTCACTAGAATATTGAATGCGGGAAATCAAGAAAAATTCTAAAACATAATTCGTAATTAATCCGAATGTACTCTTTGAAGTTAGTTGTGTTCAATCAAATGTAAAGAAATAAATGAGTAAAGCAGTATTAAATTTATAATTACTGTTAAAATTGATTATTGTTTTTCACATTAAAATTCTGAAAAAAACAAGTAAACTTGTGTAAATCGTTTTTTTCATAAAAGAAAGAAACGATTTACACAAGTTCAATATGAATATATTTATAAGTTTTGTTCTCGTGATAAATAATATAAATTTAAAACAATTCTATTTTTTAAAAATTATCATAATACATAATCAAAATATTTTATAACTTATTTTTAAAAAATTGTGTAGTGGCAAGTGGATTATTATCGAGAAAACACGTTTACCCAATACACTACGTTTCATTATTTCCTTGAGATATTATCAATAATTGTAAACTAAAAATATTATTATTTTTTCCTCTTAGAAATAATACAGTCTGAAATTCTGATCACAGGTAAAACTTTAAAATATTTTATTTTATTTTATAAATATTTTATATACATTTTAAACTTGTAATCTTGATATGTATAGTTCCTTATCACATTTTTTTCCTCCAAACCCCATTTTTTCCCTCCAAATTGGTAATATACCAATAAGAAAGTAAGTTTAAATAAATTTATTTATAATCATAAATAAGTGCAATTGCATTAAAACACATTTACTATAATAATTTATAACGACAGAATTGTTCAATAACATCTTGTCAATTTATTAAACTTTTCAGTTTCGTGTCAAACTTCACGATCATTTAGTTATCGTTCTGCAAAGTTAATATAAATATTTGCTTAAATATTGTTGAAGTTTAAAATATGAGTTAAATGTAATGATGCTTTCCTTCAAGAATACTTTAATACTCTAAGGAAACGACAGTTCTTTGAATTAAAAATAATTTAGATGATTTACAATAAACAGTCAAGAAATAAAATATATTTATTAAACAGTTGTTTTTTTAGTAATAAACCTTGAATTATCTGATTCGAGGAAAATCTATCTGAAGTTTTATCTACTGTACAATCAGAAACACAAACAATCTAGGAGGAAAAGTTTTACTATATCTTAAATGTAAAATATTTACAGAACTTGATTTTTTATTCGACTTTACGCATATTATTTGTTCTAAAATAATTTTTAGGGAATTACTCATTTGAGCAGGCACACGAATAGGCATGGCCAGGTCAAAATAGCGTGGCACAATGCGTGGCCAGGTCAAAATAGCGTGGCACAATGCGTGGCCAAGCCAGGCAATTTTACATGTCTCTTGTGATCGTATTTTAAGCAGACATTCAAAGATCAGTCTCGCACACGAATAGAGCAACACGCGACAATAGCGATATTGGCAATGAGCATATCTGATATTCGGTGAAACTACATAGGAAAACCGAGACTCCCCTAGCGTAAAAACTCTCGCCGTAAAAACTTTTAATCTCATGACCTATTTGCGTTTGCGCTCGTATTGCGGTGGAGGAAGTTTTTACGGCGACAGTGTTGTAGAAGTTAGGTCTGTACGGTTGTATACGTGATACATCGATATAAAGACAATGATTATATTTTCCGAGTTTTTTCTGTACTATAATTACAAATGTAGTAAACATAATATCT
The DNA here is from genome assembly GCF_030686945.1 of Centruroides vittatus. Lineage (NCBI taxonomy): Eukaryota > Metazoa > Arthropoda > Arachnida > Scorpiones > Buthidae > Centruroides > Centruroides vittatus. The sequence goes on from NW_027122385.1 coordinate 5,796,944, forward strand.
TTACTTTCATATATTAACTTTTATTATCGTATTATTAGAGAGATTGAGGCTCACGTATTCAGCCTTAAACGTGAACGTCAGACGGACGAGCGCCGCCATCTGGCAATTCTATACGTCAATAATGGCGTTAGCTACGTCTAAAATGGCAAGTAAACGATCGGCTTAAACTTCTTCAGTTTTTTGTTTGTGGTTAAAATTATGGCGTATTTTATTAAAATAATTATTATTTAAGCATGTACGAATGATATTGTAAAGAAACAGACGAGTTTAATTTAAAAATTATTTAATTATTCACTTTTTTAGCAAGTGATGTGAAGTGCCTATAGAAATGTTACATGTATTTAATAACGATTGGTTAATGTTACCCTAGGTATACAAAATGGCGGCTCGTCTCCGATTTCAGCAATCAGAAGACAGGGAACAGTGGGGACGCGTGTTCTAACCTAACCTACCCTATTCTAATAATTTGGTTGCTAATAATTATGGTAATTTATTAGAATAGGTTAGGTTAGGTTAGAACACGCGTCCCCACTGTTCCCTGTCTTCTGATTGATGAAATCGGAGATGAGCCGCCATTTTGTATACCTAGGGTAACCTATTTGTCTTCATAATAGCTTATCTTAAGATAGGTTTGTTCTTCCACGGTATCTTCTACCATCAGCAACGTAATACGTTTGTAAATTTTCTAAAAAATAATTTTTCGAGCTGCTTTCGAATTTACATAAGCCACTACTTCCCTCGACAAAACTATGAGGTAGTCCTATTGTCCGATAGTACGGTAGGAGACACAACGCTAAGTAAAAATAATTATTTAGTGTTATTAAACATCCTATAAATTTAGTCCCTTAAATCCCTTAAACAGTTTAATTTGTTTATTTATTTTCGCTGGTAACCCTCGATATTAAATGTATCTGCCATTTTTTCAACAAATTTCCCGTGAGTCAATGCGCGACGTTCAAACGTGTACTTTTGCTTGCCGCACAAGTTTAACGTTTGAACTTGCGCCTCACCCTCTGCATTAAGACAATATAGAGCATTTTTTTCATATATATCTCCAAATTGGAAGATTTCCTTTGGCCGTCCATATCGCGTGCTTTGGGCATCCATTATTATAATCCGGATACCTCTTGTCGTAGATATATGAATACTTTCTGATGTTTACGATAAATTTTTCCAGATCTATTCTAGAGTGGCCGCGAGCGAACATACACAAAAGCTCGTTTCCTGCCATTTTCGCAGTGTCACTATGACCGAGATTTCAGTGACTTCTGATTGGTGGATGGTACCGTTTTTCGGCCGTATTCGCGTCGAAACTTGAATACTGCTCAACCGCTTTTACGCTGGTTTTACGACCTGCTCAGGCGTAAAATATCATGGTCACGTGATTAAAGACTTTTATGGCGAGGGGTTTTACGCCCGTTTTTACGCTAGTGGAATCTCAGCCACGCTTACCAGAGGCGTACCGAGGGGGGCGATGGGGCGGTCCGCCCCGGGTATCACCCGTTCAGGGGTGACATCCGGTGCGTGTAGGGGTGACACCCGACTGTGAAAAAATAAGTCGCGAAATAAACCTTGACAACGCGCTTTAACATTAAGTCATGGAAAGTTCGACCGACTCAACAACCCTTGACTAAAATAAAAGAAAAAAAAATCGCTTATTCGATATAGCGTTTGCTCGAGTGCGGGCATATTACAATTCAATAATCCGATACTGTTTTATAAAACCAGTTAAGAAGGGTGACACCCACGGTATCACTTGGGGTGACACCACGATATCCGCCCCGGGTGTCACCCATGCTAGCTACGCCACTGACGCTTACCACATAAAACTCGGCATATTGGAGTCTGTATAATGCAAACTCTGACATAATGAGGCGTTCATTCCGTGCTGCATCGCTAAGATTCATACACGTATTCAAATATGCCGCCTCCGTTATACCTACAATTATTTAAAACTTGTCTATATTTCCTGACGGAAATAAAACGTATATCAGATATTTGAAATCACTAAACCTGTTTCCCACGCAAACTCTTATCGGAAGAAAGATCTTTTGGCAGATTCCATGTGATGTTAACGTAACCCCGTCAAACAGATATTTTAATAATAATAAAATACGTAATACTTTATAATACGTTAACTTTTTCCGCCATGTGGGGACTAAGTGAGCCTGTTTTAGCAAGTCCACTACGGGTTCACAAATGTGTGGCCGAGGTGGTGGGGGACGGGAAACGGAATATCCGTTCAGACCACCGGATCATTTTTCAATCTGGGATTCGGTTTTCCAGAGTGGTAGTTGCCATTTTGTCTCCTCGGACATCTGGCTCTCTTTATAATACATTACAGATTATAAATCATAAAGTGTTTTTATACTTCATAAATTATAAAGTAAAATTTATTTATCAAAACTTTTAAAAATATAATTTTTAAAATAGTAAATGAATATTTTTATCAATACAGTGAAAACTGCTTAGGCGACCACCTGCATTCGACGGGCACCTGTCAAAACGGGCAGAAATTTCTGGCAGGAATAGTTTATACGTAGAGTCTTCGTATAAGTTATTTATATTAAACGACCACCTGTGTAACGCGACCACGGGCATCGATTTTTGGTCCGAAACAACATACAACAACTGTAATAAGCGACTACTTCTGCGAATATATCTGGTCTAAACTATTGTTCGAACCCATCTCAACAACTTTTTCCCCTCTTAATATAATAAATTAGTCTAAACTTTTATTCGAATCCACCTCGGACACTTCTCTCACCTTTGAAATTAGGTGCAGGCGTTAATGAATTAGTCTAGTAACAAAGGAAATTCATTTGTTTGTTCGAAATCGTCCGAAAAACAAAAGAAATGCGAAGTGCTGTCGTCAGAAAATCGTGTTAAAGTTATCAGAGAAAGTGAAAATGGTTTATCTCAACCGCATACCTTCGAAGTTTAACTGTGGGAAAACGCAATTTATTTTACCGTAGAACTACGATATTTTCATTAGATGTATAAAATATTGTACACGATACAATGAATCGGCTGATCTCATCGTTTGATAAAATTTATTTTATTTATTTATTTATTTATTTTTGAAGCTCATATACAGTACATATACGATAAATAGTTTCTGTATCGACCTACCTTATTTCCGCGATATTTTTAAAGAAATAATATCCAAGTAATTTTCGCACGCAAAATATTTAAAAAACAATAAACGCATTAGCGCAAAAATCAGTTTTACAGGCAACCTTTCTTTTTCCATTCCGCGATTGTCATTGATGTAATGAAATCGTAATACAATAATCGAAACAAAATATAGTACCGATATACCTCTATCGTTGAAAAAATTTCCTTATTTTTGCTCACGTTGAGCTTTGCTTAGTAGATACGGATTTTTTAGCCATATCTGTGAGCAAAATATGTGCTGAAATACGTTATTACAGCACCACCTGTATTGGACGACCACCTATCTGAAAAACCACTTTTTGAAGGGACCGTGCGTAGTCACCACAGACAGGTTTTACTGTATTAATAAGGATATTCATCCAAAATATTTTTGAATAGCAATTTTCATAACTACTTAATTACTCTATTACAAATAAATATGTGAATTGGCCATTATAACTAGATTAATTGTACTAATGACAGAGGTCACACTGATGTAGTTAACCTATCAAAACTGTGAACACATACGCTTTATATGTAAATAATTCAAATGCACGGATTAAACTAAACTGTAATTAATTATGCACTATTTGTATTTTTTCAGCAAAATATGGAGACGGGCAAAAATTCCACAGGAAGAGGAGAATTTAAATCGCTTTATATAGAAGAATATTTACATCAATACGTTGACAATAAGTGGACTCAGAGTCTTTCACCTTATGCCGTTCCTATGTCATTAGCATACGTAATAATTATCTTTTCTTTGCAAACTTATATGAAGTCCAGGTCCCCGTTTCAGCTTCGTTGGCCTCTTGTCATCTGGAATATATTATTGGCAGCATTCAGTATTTGTGGCACATTAAGACTGCTTCCAGGGTTGTGGATTTCAATTCGAGAGTTCGGATTTATGTTCTCTGTGTGCAACCTCAGCTTTGCATTAAAACATCACCCGCTTCCATTCTGGATGTCTTTATTTACATGGTCAAAACTTATTGAATTCGGAGATACAGTGTTTCTTGTCCTTCGTAAACAGAAGCTGATATTTTTGCATTGGTATCATCATGCTGCAACTCTGATTTTTGTATGGTATGTCAATTCCAATGAAGCGTCCACTACATACTGGTGTAGTATGATGAACATGTTTGTACACAGCTTCATGTATTCTTATTACGCTATGAAGGCGATGAAGGTCAAAGTACCTGTGTTTATTGCCATGACAATTACTATAATACAAATTGCCCAAATGTTTATGGGCTGTTTTGTTAATTTATTAGCCACATACATGTATTATAGCGGGAAATATTGCGAACAGACCAATACGACTCTGTTGTTGTTAAATTGCATGTATTTCTCTTACGCTTGGTTGTTTTGTCGCTTTTTTCGAGATTCATATTTCAAGAAATCAAATCGTTATAATTTAATTCATGAAAAATCGCAGTAAAAGAAGCGTTATGAAGGGGAATTTTCTAATTACAATAAATTGATTATTATTTTGTTTGCTTATTACTTGATGTTATGATAAATATTTTATCCTCAAATATTCCGTTGTAATTAATTAAACCCGGGGTGAATTTGAATCTCTTATGAATTAAGGTGTAGTAACATCATAAATGTATGGATTATTAGTTAAACATATTAGTCTATTGTTTTTAATTTGTATATTTTTGTTGTACTTAAATTTTCAAATTGAAATTAAATAAAAATGTATATTTTTTTCAATATTATTGAAATTATTTTTTCAGAAACACATGTTAAGAAATTATCAATAAACACGTAGCAAATTTGCATAAGATTATGTTGAAAGCAGTGAAATGTTTAAATTATTTATCAGTTATGAAATTATAGATTTGTTAAAGAAAGGGTTTCTAAATAACAAGCATGTCATTACGTAACACAATACCGTATTCGATGTGATATGAAATAAACTATATCTTAGCTTGTCACTTAGAATAAGACAAATGTGTTATGTAGCCTAAATGAATATCAGTTACAGAAGTAACACTATTTCTTAAACAGGAATTGTTTCTTTTATATCTATCAACAAAAACCTTTCCTTTTGGTGAAAACGTTAAAATACTTGTGTAAAAACTGAAATTGTTTTGTTTATATTTTCATACTAAAGATAATCTTAGCAATTAGACAAGAAACTGAATATTTACTTTTCCGGATTTGTTATATATAACAAAGGGAAAGAATGGAGATCGGTCAAAAAATGATCCCCTCCCAGATTTTTACATTTTTTGACTTCGGGACCTTGAAACGTCGAGAAATACAAAAAAAAAGTTCGGGATTTTTTTCTGTATTTATTAATGTTAGTGTGTGTGAAAGACAGGGTGGGAAGATAAAGAGGGAATTGTGTATCATATCTCGAGTAGGATCCGACTTTATGGCGATTTTATTCGTTATTAGCATTTACAATTTTTTATAAAACCTATCCCTACCCTCAAAATTAAGTTGTTTTGCCACATTATAATACTTAAAAATATAAAAAGTTTTCTAATGCGTGCTTGCTTGGTTGTCCGTTTCCTGGAGGGATTGTTAGTCATCAGCTACGATGATTATTTTGCTCCGAGTTTTAGTTTTTTCGGACCTGGAGAATCTATGATTGGTTGGAGTTGGTGGTAGGTCTGTTGATCTTCCCCGGGGCTATGTCGCCCAAGTAATGTTACATTAAGAGTGGGAATATCTAACATGAGCACTTAGGAGGTGTAAATCCTGGTATAGCGCGGAAGTAATCTGCTAGGACATGAATACACGCTAAGAGTGGCTAGCGGCACTCGCTAATGGTTTTAATGTGATAATTGGTGCAGGCAGAAGTCTGTGTGGTAGAGAGTGCAGCAGTATCAAAAATTCGGCAGGCATTCAAGCGGCGTTTAACATCATCTTTCTCGGTCGGGCAGTAATTGCAACGATCAGTGGCGTTGAGGTTTCTGGTATACAGAAAGATCTTAGTGAGGAGGGAGATTGTTCGTATTCTGTTTATTAGAATATTACTGCACTGATCACTATTAGATAAAGTCTTAAGGACACAGTTATGGGTACGTTTTGGCGTATGTTCAAAAATGTCAATCGTCCTGCATTAAGGTTCGAAGGTCACGCTTACCTAATTTTTCTCGGCCTTGATGATATTCGTGTCGCGCGCTCTGATGTTTTCGTTGCAGGCGGGAATCCGCTGTTTCATTTATATCTATGCTCACGTGCTCACATTAAAGCGATGGACATGGTTGGCAATGGTTTCCTGTTTAGCCCCAATCTAATGTGACTGATGATACAGGTTTTGCCGGAGTTGGTTACCGCAATGGCCGACAAGACAGAATAGGGATCAGAGTAGATGTAAACGTCTCCGTGGTAGTTTTAGCATAGTCGATTGCGCTGTGTAAACGATGGCAAGAGGATGTAGGAGATACAATAGTGGCATAGTTGAGTGTGTCATCGATTACGGCGGCGTCTGTTCGATTGCCGGATTTAGAGCCGTCTGTATCCACGAGGCGCGCACCGGAATGTTGGAACTTCCAAGCTCGAAAGTACGTCCGGATCACAATCAAAGGAGGATCCCTAGTTTGAAAGGATAGGTCGATAAAATAACGGCCGAGTTTCGGGTAGTATCCATTGTTTTAACGGAGCCAATGCATGTCTTGGTGTCAATGCAACCTCCAGTGAGCCATTTCGACGAGCGATATCCTGATTAGTCTGGGACTTGAGTCAGCTAAAATCTGTTGTAAAATATCGTTAGTGAGGGAATTGCAGAAGCGATTCTTTAAGTATGTTGAGTTGGCATCGATGAAAAACTTTTTTATATATTATAATATTGTGAGATCCCGGGGAGGTAAGAGGGTTTCGTACCTCCTTTTCCGGCGACTCACTTGTCAAGGATGGCTGTTACGTTGACGGCGCGTTACGCGTTACGCGAGTGGAGGAGGAGGAAGGATGGGGTCGACGATAAGGCAAAGCCGACAGTCAAGAAAAACACCATTTTATAACAAAACAAGATTTATTAAAAGCGAAACGAACAAAACTACACTTCTACCCTCATATACAAAAAGGGGGTCCGGAGAGAGAGAGTTTACAAATATTTTTCATACCTCTTAACAAGTCCGTAATAGACGGAGTCCGGTGAATGTCCCGGTAGGTAAATATTCACTCAGAAGTGACGATAATTTTCGGGATGACGGAGAGTCAGTTAATGGGACGATGGCACTTAGAACCTTAGAATTCGTAGGCTGGACAATGGCACTTAAAAGAACTTAAGAAACTTAGAAACTTTCGGGTTCGGTCGACGGCGCAGTGCACTTCGTAATGGAGAGACGATCGGAGAGCCCTTTAAGGGGGGAAGGAAGCGTCTTTTATAGGTTTTTGATAGGAAAACCTGTCACGTGATCGATAACGGATCGCAATTAGGGCCATAGGTGCTCCCGGGATTTAAATAAACGACTAGTTCGGACGCTAACTGTAAACCATCGTGCAAGATGATCTACTTGCTCCGAGGGAATAACGGCTTGTTGACAGTTAGGGGACGATCGTTGCCAGTCGAGGGTCAACAATTTCCCGGGTATGGAATGTTGTTGATTAAGTCGTTTATAATAGGAGTGAAATAATTCAGAAAATTTAGGTTTTTAACTTCCAGATTTCACAATATAATATATAATAGTAATAATTTAAATATAAATAACTAATACAGTCAAACCTGTTTTTATGCGGTAGATAGGAACCGCATAAAAAAACGCATAAAAAAATCGCACGAAACTTCGCAAGTGGCTATAAAAATAGTTTTAGCAACACAATTAAAAAAATATTTTTTATGCGGTGAATAGGGACCGCATAAAAAAGTCTCACATAGAAAATAACTCGTTTTAAAATCGTAGTCTTAGTCTCTAAGGAAATTACCTTCCTCTTCGCTTTGTTTTTGCTTTTATTCATTTTCAGGGATTATGTCTAAACATAAAATAAAAATCCTAAAATTTTATATCTAAATAGAAAAAATAATACAGTACATTTACCTTCAATTTACACTTTGAAATGAATCTTATCTTAATGGTCCAGGAATGTGAAAGCACTTTGAAGGTTTAATTAACGTAATTAAAACACACGTAAAATTTATTGACAACAGATGTCAGCACTTGACTGCATCGTCTTGTCTATCGTCTGTTTTACATATTTTTGTCCAAGTGGTGTTTTGTTGACTTAAAAAATAAATTATTTCATTTTTCACATATTCGTGCAATAATATTACTATAATAAGTTCATTTATGCTATAAGTTTATTTAGCTATAATAAGTCAACGTGAGACATGACAAAACGCATGAGACTAGTCGCCAACTATACCGCACAAATAAAAAATCGCACAAAAAAAGACCGCATAAAATCAGGTTTGACTGTAATATAAAATAAGTTTTATATTATTGCTTATTTTAAAATGGCAAAAAGCTTGATTTTTAGGGGTGAGATGAGTTTTAAAAAATGTTGTAAATGCTAATAACTAGTTATATATTTATTAGTCTCTCACACTACAGATATGAGAGGTGATCTCCCATCTATTTCCGTACCCCTTGACTTTTAACTATAAAAATTTAACAGTATCAATGCTTTTGATACACAAACCTTCCTGCAAAATTTCAGAAATTTTGACAAAAGACACAGGAGGTATTAATTTTCAAACTGGATGAACAAAGTCGAGCTCTCAAACACGCTAGCACACTAATACAAACGAAAAGAAAAGTCTTTCATTATTTTTATTTTATTAATTTCTCGACGATTTAAGGTCCCTTATGAACGTTCGGAAACACCTGTGTATTTTGTCGAAATTTTCTGAAATCTGTAGAGATTTGTGCATTAGGAGCCTTGCTGCTATTAAATTTTCGTGGTTAAATGTCAAAGCGTTTGGAGATAGAAGGTTTTACGTGTTATATGTCGAGTGGGAAAGGACTTAATAAAGATTAATAAATTCTTTATTAGCATTTACAAAGTTTTATAAAACTCATCTACATTGCAAAAATAAAGCTTTTTGCTATTGTATAATAGCTAATAATATAAAAGGCTTTAAAAATAAAATCTTTTAAAAGATGACGCCATACATAACTTTTCTACGGAAAAGCGCATCAATTCATTAATAGATTATTTTACATAAGTTATGTCACTACGGAATTGAGCATACAAATTTAGTATGAATTTCTGTATAAACTTTACGACACACATAAAAAAATACAGTTTTTAAAATAACTGAAAAATCTACCACTAGAAATTTAATATAATCGTCAAATAGCACTGATAATCTTTAGTATGAAATATAAGTACAATAATTTTTAATTATTTAAACAAATATTTAAACTTTTTGCCAAACAGAAATATTCTCGTTGATATATAAAAGGAAATAGTTCCTATTTACTTAGTAACAATATTATTTTTGTAATTAATATTTATTTAACATATATTATGTGCTTGTAAGTAAAAATTAAACCAATAAATACAGTAGATTTTATATTAAATGGAATATGGTATTTTTTCATTGAATTAATTACATCAGAAAATTTCACGATGATGTATTGTTCCTGATAATATCAAATGATATGCAAACGAAACAATAATCAATTTATTGTAGTCAGAAAATTCCCCTTCATAACGCTTCTTTTACTGTGATTTCTCATGAAGTAAATTACTACGATTTGTTCTCTTTAAATATGAATCTCGAAAAAAGCGACAAAACAGCCAAGCGTAAGAGAAACACATGAAATTTAACAACAACAGAGTCGTGTTGGTCTGTTCGCAATATTTCCCGCTATAATACATGTATGTGGCTAATAAATTAACAAAACAGCCCATAAACATTTGGGCAATTTGCATTATAGTAATTGTCATGGCAATAAACACAGGTACTTTTACCTTCATTGCCGTCACAGCGTAATAAGAATACATGAAGCTGTGTACAAACATATTCAGCGTCATACACCAATATATGCTGGACGATTCATTGGAATTGACGTGCCATATTGAAATCAGAGTTAAAGCATGATGATACCAATGCAAAAATATTACCTTGCGTTTACGAAGGACAATAAATAACGTATCGCCGAATTCAATAAGTTTTGACCATGTAAATAAAGACATCCATAATGGAAGCGGGTGATATTTTAATGCAAAGCTGAGATTGCATACGGAGAACATAAATCCAAACTCTCGAATTAAAATCCACAATCCGGGAAGCAGTCTTAAGGTGCCACAAATACTGAATGCTGCCAATAATATATTCCAGATGACAAGAGGCCAACGAAGCTGAAACGGGGGCCTGGACTTCATATAAGTTTGCAAAGAAAAGATAATTATTACGTATGCCAGTGACAGAGGAATGGAGTAAGGAAAAAAACTCTGAGTCCACTTATTGTCAACGTATTGACGTAAATATTCTTCTACGTAAAGTGATTTTAATTCTCCTCTAGGTGCGCTATTTTCGACAGTCTCCATATTATGCTGAAAAAGAAAAAATAATACATAATTATTTGCGATTTAGTTTATTTCGTGCATATCAAATGTTTATTACTAACAGATGAGCCGGCGTTATTCGGGCAAATTGTAACGATTGCGAACATCAAGGTTATTAGATTATAGCCGATCTTAATTAAAGAATTAGGTCTTCCCCTCTCCAGAGGCTAATTAGAGAATTTTCAAATTGGTGTAAAATATGTTCGATTTGTCGCAAAAACGCAAAAAAACGCATCTAAAATAGCACAGTAGAAGCAGAGTTCTTCAGGGCAATTCTTAACCCTCTTCCTTACTCTGCGGGGCGGATTTTCAAAAAACCTTGTTAGTGTGCATTCTCATGACGTACCTTAACTGTGTATTAAATTTTAACTGTTAACTCCTAACCGTTTGGGCTCTGCTCTTATCATTATCATTATCAACCCATCTCGATTATAAGATAAAGCATATATGTTCACTTTTTTGATTGGCTAACTACATAAGTGTGACATCTATCATTATTATAATTAACCAAATAATAATCGTTAATTCACATATTTATATGTAATAGAATAATTAAATAGTTATGAAAATTGTTTCTCAAAAATGTTTTAGATAAATATCTTTATCAATTCTCTGTAAAACTATTATCTCATAATAACCGATTAAATATAATTTTGTGTCCCTCTTCATTTGTTTCTTGAATAAAACATATTGAGTCATCCGACCGTCAAGTTAATGAAGGGTTAAAGTCGAATAACAATTAACGTTATATAATTATTTTTCATTTTAGATATAGTAAAACTTTTCCTCCTAGATTGTTCGTGTTTCTGATTGTACAGTAGATAAAAACCACACGTATTCTTTCCACGGCTCAGGTAATTCGTCGGTTTATTACTAAATAATAAGGTTTATTACTAAATAAATGCAATTTATAATATATTTTCTGACTATTTATTGCAAATCATCTAAATGACTTTTAATTCAAGGAACTAAAGTATTTATATATACCCATTTCTTTTTAAAAAATATTTTTCTGCTGAAATTAAATCTATTGTATGTTTTTCGAGCAGGATAATTCACTTTTGTTTAAGTTACGTTTAATAAACTAATTTCAAAATTATATATTAATAAAAATTAAACATAAATATTTGCCTATTAAGGAGTTAATTAACGAAAAAATTGATTATTGTTGCTAATGATTAAGAAAGAGAAAACAGCGAAAATAAGAAAAGAACAAAAGTATAAAACATAAATAAAATTAGAAACTTTTCACGCGTAAAAATCTGTAAATATAAAAAATGTAAAACGAAAGATTCGGATAAAATTTATACGAAAGTCACGATCCACGCTTAAACAGTTTATTGTGAAAGAACAATATCAATAGTGATTTTTGCTTGAGGAAAGTAAATTCTTACGACATCCATTTATTTTCTTATCTATAAATAATAAAATAGACGAAGGTAAGCGTCATTACATTTAACTTATTTTCTAAACTTCAACAATATTTAAGTAAATATTTAAATTAAGTTTTTATAACGATAACTAAATGATCACAATGAAGCTGGAAAGTTTAGATGCTATTGAACAATTCTACCGTTATAAATTATTATAGTGAGTGTGTTTTAATGCAGTTGCACCTATTTACGTATTATAAACAATTGAATAACTCACTTTCTTATAAAAAAAACCTTAACCCAAAAGAAATACTTTATCTGTTTAATTTATTAAGATTTACTTCGAATTTGGTCATGGATGCTAAAGTTTTTCAATGAGTGTTCTAATCCTGATATGTTAGACTCCTTTCTTCACCACTCGATCATTCAAATTGTGGGTCTGGTCGAACTTATGATCGAACAAATCATATCTGTCATAGGTCGAATAGGCACGCAATATCAGTGACCGAATAATCAAAAGAAATTTGAATCATCATTTGAGTGCGACGATCAGTGGCAAAATGGGTAAACCACTAACAACGGTTATCATTAACGGGTGTGCTCTTAATCAATGAATTAGCCAGGTGGGATTTACCGGTTTTCTTCACGTGTGTACAACCTACGTTGGGACTATTTTGTTATAGAACGTTCTGTGCGATACATGCCGTTTTTGTAAATTGCCCAGGTGTATTCGTGCTTTAATGCAGTGATGATATAAGTGTAGAAAAGGTAAAGAGATTAATAAATAGAAAATAAATCAATAAATACGGTTTGGAAAAAAAAAATTACAATACTTTATAATCTAAAATGTACTAAAATCATTCATCATATTCCCCTTAATTAGCGTTATCCTAATGTAGAAAAAATTATTTCCAATGATTTTGTTTTACATATGAAGATTACAGGTTTCAAATGAAAATAAAACAATTATAAAATAAAATAAAATATTATAAAGTTGTACCTGTGATCAGAATTTCAGACTGTATTATTCCGAAGAGGAAACAAAAATAATATTTTAGAGTTAAAATTATTGATAATATCTCAAGGAAAATAATGAAACGAAGTGTATTGGGTAAACCTGTTTTCTCGATAATAATTCTCTTACCACCGCAAAAATTTTAGAAATAAGTTTTAAAATATTTTATATGAATTAATATTTGAACTAAACAAATTTATTTGTTCTTTCAGAATTTTAATGTGATTAAAATTAATCAAGTTTAACAATAATTATACATTTAATGTTGAATGCTTACATACAGCTCACTTACTAATTATTTTTTACAATTTTAGCTGATTTCCTGCGCTCAACCTCCTTGTAAATGTTGTTTACGTAATAACCTTGCGAATGAAAGTAATAAAGGTACGACGAAATCATTTCATTTCAATTTAATATTTATATGAATTATACGAGTCTAAAAGTACTGAATGGAGATATTTAAGAAATTTCGAATATACAAATTAATTAGATATGTATTATCTTAAAATAACAATTTAATTTATATAAAGTTAAAATAAAAATTATATAATTTTACCTGTAAGGATGATTGTAGTAGTAGAACTGAAAAACAGACTGATATATTCTCGTTATTTAAATTTTCCTTTAATTTTCCTACTTAGTGAGAGAAAAAGAACAAAAATGTAAACAGGTTTCTATCAACTGCTAATAACTCTGTTAAATTTCATAATTGACGTTTAATTTTGGAGTTAAAAATTTCACAATAAATGAAAGTTTTTCCTTTCAGGTGTAATACTTATTATTCGAATTTTCTTAAATATCTCCATCCCCTTATCAGTACTTCTACAATCGAATAATTCATATAAATTTTAAACTTAAGTGGATTGACTTCGTCATACCTCTTTGGAAACAAGGGAAATCTGCCAAGATAGTATGACGCCGGAGTAAAAATTTTTATAAATCGAAAGCTGGCCTCAATTCAGAAAAAGATAGAATGCGTAGGCGTGAAAAAATAAATGAAAACTCCACTTCACTACCATTAGTAAGGCACGAATCCGCGACTTGTGTTTTGTGGTTTTATCAGGCAGACCTATAGGGTACATCCTACCACTGTGAGGAACCCTAATGAATACGAACGTGTCAAAAAACCCAAAAATTTTTTGGTGGTCGTCCCGAATATTAAATTTTAAATATATTATCCATGTATTTAAGAATGAAAAAAATTCATATTTTGTAAAGAATTTAACAGGCAGACATCAGACAACAGACAGACAAATAATCTTTATTAGATCCCGATACCGCTGTCGGGAATGCTGTTCAATCGGCACAATCGGGAATGCTGTTCAAGACATACATTTTAAAGAGTTTTATAGAAGAAAAATCACACACAATTAAAATTTATAATTCTAACAAAATTGTTTGCATTTGTGATTCCTATAACAGTAATAAATTCTGTAGCCATTGTTTAGCAGTGGGCGTTTATACAAATATATTGCAGAGGTATATATCATAGTATTCGAGAAATTGGCAAAGAAATGAAACAGTAATGGAATTGTCTCATATTAAAAACTCGGGTAGAAAAGGATATTCGGGATTTAAAAGAAACTACAGAGTTAGTTTCACATAAGGAGAATAATTTTGATAGCAGCTAATGTCACGAAATAAAACACGATTAGTTTTAAAGAAAAGTGTTAAACCTATAAATCCTCTTTGTAATAATGTCCGAACCTATGCTGGTTGTCTGGAGTCGCTTCGAAAAAACACTTGGTTTAGATTCTGTATGAAAAAAAACTATTACTCTTTTAAATAAATCTTTCACAACATGGTAATTAACAAATGGAAATAAGCACCCCATGTAACTACAACTCCTAGACAAAAAATTAGAATATTCACCTAACTGAAAGTTTAGTGTACATTTTCTCATGAACAACACAGAGTACAAAACTTTTACGACACTACATAAACAATGTCTATGTATATTTATTATACCCATTAATCAGACAAATTAACTCAAAAGTTCTTTTTTATGAATGAAAATGAAATGACAAAAAAATAGAATAACACTGTGACTGTGACAAAAAATTAAAATATTAGCTAAATATGGGTTAAATATAGGTAATACAATAAAATAAACTTAACATTTTGTGGCGTCGCCATTTGCCATAATTACTGCTCGCAATCTGTCAGGCATGGTGCGGATTAATGTTTCACGTTCGTTTCTGGTAATGCAGTTCCAAATGTGTCGAATGCACGTCACTAGTTCCTCCGTAGAAGTTGGGCACCGTTCATTAAGTCGTCGTTTCATGATTCCCCACAAATTTTCAATGGGATTTAAGTCTGGGGAAATGCTTGGCCAAGGTAGGATTGCAATCTGTCGTTCTTGTAACCAACGTATCGTTGACTTTGCAGTATGAAAGGATGCCCGTCTTGTTGAAATAGAAATGTTTCCTCAACTAAATTCTCTGCGATGGTATCATAAATGTCTCTAAGATGTCTTGATATGTCTGTGCATGACACGTTCCAGAAGAATACACAGTTGTCCTATGCCGTTCGCACTCATACATCCCCAGATCATGACTGACGACGATGCAAACTTTACGGATCTCTTCATACAATCCCTTTCAAAGGCCACTTTGGTTGTTCTCCATACACGTGGGCCTTGTTTACCACAGGAAACACAAAACAGGGATTCGTCACTGAAGAGAACGTTATTCCAGTCGTCTTATCCCAATATGAGCCTCTCTCTGCACCATCTGACACGCGCTTGTCGTTGCTTTTCGTTAGAGATGGCTTCGTCTTGGGAACACGGCAGTTGAAGCTCAAGTCCTTCAACTTTAGGCATGCGGTTCGGCTACTAACGTTCACTCCAGTTGCTCTCCATTGTGCATGCAAGTGTTTAACGCTCTTAAAGCGGTTTCGCATGACAATCCTTCTCAAGTTTCTCTCATCCCTCGCAGTCGTTGCTCTTTTACGACCACATTTCTGGCGTTTGTTAGTTAAAACTTGAACACGGTTTTGTTGTTTCAGTATTAAACCACTATAATACAACACCTTAATTTTGCTGAGAATTAGATATTTTAATCACAAACGCTTTCAACCTGATTAACAGGCCATCTTCAGGTCTACAAAAAACGATAATGGAACAGAAACGTTCCATGTATAGAATATAAATATTTAAATCAAAATTTTTAGAACAAAAATTTAAAAAATATACAATAGAGACGGAATAAAATATAAAATTAAAATATACAAGAGAATAAATAAAAATAAACTAAAAAATATAATATACATAATAAATCTTCCCATAACTGATTCTAGCATGAGTTTTCAGTGAATTTTTTAATCATGTATTTCCACGCCGACGACAGGCTCTCAGCATCTCTCGCATTCAAACATCCTTCCCGTAGCCTACTCCTATATATTTCAATCTTCTCCGCTGTCATTGATAAAGTGGGGGAAGATACCGGTTTTATGAAAGAAGTGGCTAATAAGAAACAAGCAAGAATGATTTTAAAAAGAGCCCCAAATTTATATAAGATATTGAGAAATGATAAGGATAGAATAAAGACACAAGAGAAACCAGGGGTCTATAAAGTTCCTTATGAAAACATCCAGCTAGATGTTAAGAAAGACTACATCGGCGTCACCAACAGGAGCTTAGGGGTAAAGCTTAGTTCACACTGAGCGAATAGCGAAAGCGAATGCGAAAAGCGAAAAGCGATTTTTATTCGCTTAGCGAAATTGACCCTACGACCAAAAGCGAAAAGCGGATTGCGAATTTTAAGGAGCCAATCATTTGCAAGCAAGAGAAAACGTCATCTCGAAAAACAAAAATGGCTGCTTCCGATATTCTGTTGTTAACCACGTTTGTTTACTTACTGAGAGAAAAGATACTAAAAAAAGAAAGCGATGTTGGGTGAGAGATATTTTAAAAAACCGAGAATTACATGGTTACCATGCTAATTTGGTGCGAGAAATGAGACTGAATGACAAAGAGAGTTTTTTTAGGTAGGACTGTTTATACTATTTTATTCTCTTTAGTAAGAAAATATATGAATAACAAAAAATTTATTATAACACTTTTTAGGTTTTTTAGAATGACGAATGAATTATTCGATGAATTGCTCTGTAGAGTAGGGCCATTAATACGCAGAAAGGATACGAATTTTCGTAAAGCCATATCTCCGAGAGAACGTTTAGAAGTCACATTAAGGTAGAGTTTTGAGTTTATTACGCGATCTTTACTATTTACCGATTGAAATAAAACAGAATTTGTGATTTTATATCGATAAGTAAGCAAGCATACTTGCCATTGATATAGTTCTAGTTTGTTTAAATTTTATTTGTTGCCACCAATGTAAGTTTAAAATAACTTTATCCATTGATTCACAGAATAATTTTTACGATTAGATATAAGATATAGGATTCCTTATTTTGTTTCATAATTCATAAAAAATCGTTCAATGGTGGGTTTAAATAAAAAAAATTGATATTTAAAACTTATATGTTTATAATTATATTTTAAATTAAATAAGACTTTTGAGATCTCGTTTTATATCTATATTGAAAATGTATTTATTTATTTTAATAAGGAAATATAATAATAGATTATAAATGCAAGTGATAAATGATTTGTTTGATAATTTTAGGTATTTAGCTAGTGGAGATTATCAAATTTCCCAAGCATTTGCATTTCGAATGGGTCGATCAACCGTTTGTACCATAATTAAAGAAACTTGCGAAGCTATTTGGAATGTGTTGGCAAAAGAATATCTGAAGTTTCCAAGCAGAGAGGAATTTGTCAATCTTGCTATGGAATTTGAAGAAAGATGGAATTTTCCTCATTGTGTTGGTTCTATAGATGGGAAACATATACAAATGGTTTGCCCTCCAAATACAGGCTCTTTATATTATAATTACAAAGGAAACTTTAGTAAAGTTCTCCTAGCTGTAAGCGATGCCAAGTATAGATTTATATATGTTGATATAGGAGGATTTGGTGGAAGAAGTGATGGAGGTATATTTTCCCACTCGAGTCTCGGCAGGTCGCTGGAAACTGGAAAATTGGATTGGCCACAATCATCACCAATAAGTGGAATGCCTAGTAACCTACCATATTTTATGGTAGGTGACGAGGCATTTCCATTAAAAACTTATTTACTAAGACCATACCCTAGTAGACAATTAACAACAAAAAGAAGAATATTTAACTATAGACTCAGCCGAGCTAGACGTGTTATAGAAAATACATTTGGTATTCTTTCTGCACGTTGGAGGATTTTATGCAGATGCATTCAAGCCTCTCCAGAAACTGTAGATAGTATTATAAAAGCATGTGTGTGTCTGCATAATTTTGTGATGACGAAAGAAAGCAAAGTAAATTCAGACATGAAATATTATTGTCCCCTCCATTTTATTGATAAAGAGGCTGCTGATGGAACTATTATAGAAGGACAGTGGAGAAAGGAGATAGGAAGTGGACCATCTCTTCCTCAAAGACCATGTCAACAGCATAATTATTCACTATGTGCAAGAGACATTAGAGAACAATTTGCCACTTATTTTCAAGAAAATAATATTTTACCATGGCAATTAAATTATGTAAATCGTATCGAATAACAAATATATAATAAAATGTAAAAATCAGAAATAAAATAATTTTTAAATACTAGAATGTTTTATTTACAAAATTTTATTATGTACAACATGATTATTTATATAACAAATTATGTATAACATTACAAAAGAACATTTATGAATGTTCTTTTGTAATGTTATACATAACTTCCTCTATCTTAAAACGAGCCTCTGCTCGCTTTTGTGGAGAAAGGTTTCTTAACCTGTCAGCTAAACTGACACTATAATGATACAGCTCGTCTTCTTTTTGCTGTTTGTTCACCATTGCCTCTGTTAACTGAATTAAAGTGTGCACATCATCTTCCTTATTTTTTTTTCGACGCTTTGGTGGCAAAGATTGTTCTGTAGATGACGATGACGTGCAAGGTACATCTTTTGAAATATCCCTAAAAACAATAAATATATATAGGCTATACATAGCAGATAAAAAAAAATTAAACAACAAGTAATAAAATTAAAACATGAATGTAGACTTAAGAATACAGGTATAAACTAAAAAAAAATATTTGATGTATGTAAGAGCATTTAACATTATTATTAAATAACTTGAGATAAGGAATGATTAATTTACTAACAACATATATTCTTGTGTTCTATCCAAAAGTTAATATATAGTTTATATTACATTGAAAGACTTTGAAAATTTGGACTTCCTGGATAAGACATCTGAACAGGACACATCTCTTCCACATCTTCACTTTGTATGCCATCATTTAATAAAAGATTGCTACTAGTTCTAATAAAATAAAGAAAAAATGTATAAGTGAAGTTTTATCTAAATTATTTTTCAACTTTAAAAAAATTTGTTTTTAACTATGACTTTTTATTGTCTTATATCATTATTCATTATAATATTTAATAATATACTTCTGTTACATACTGTGAAAATTGTACATCCTGTCCATCGAATATATTCATTAATAGGTGCATTTGAGAAAACCATTTCCAATTGCAATTGTGGAGGTCATCCACACCTGCACCACTTCTAGTTTTTTCATCTATAATTTTTTTTTCTTTTCTGTAGGTATCCACAAGATTTTTCCATTTTTTCTTTACTTCTTCAACTTCAAAATAATAACAACAGAAAAATAAAATTCCATGTTAAAATATTTATAAATAATAATCAATGAAAATTAACAGCATTGTTCTTCCTTATATTATTTTATAAATACTTATTAAAATTAAATTAAACTTTTAAAAGACAATCATTCAATATACAGTGGTATTTTGCCATTCTGTACTTTGTATGGGTATTTTTTTGTTTTTAATGATTTATGTATGCTAGGTTTGTAAACTTATTGTTAAATTTGTCTTAAATTCTACTTAAAAGGTTTTTATAAGTGTATTCTTGGGGGACTGCAGCTGATTAATTTAATTTACATGTAATTATTACAAAAAACCACCCCTCAATGTTTCACAATAATATTTGTTATTAATAACTATCAGTTATTAAATATTTTTAGAATGTTTTGGTATTTAAATCTATCGCTATCAAAATATTGCCTAAACTCTTTGGTTAATATTAAAGTTATTTATATTTGTCTCATATTAAATATGAATTGAGTCATTATTTAACTTAGCAAATTTTATATGTTTAAAACCCAAATAATCTTATTAATAACCTAAATCTTTTATTTACATAAGAAATAATATACAAATGCATGTGCTTCAAATTTGATTGTTCATTTTACACCGAATAGTTTGTACTTGTAGTTAGGCCTACTATATGCAAACTTCACTCACCTGTCAAATTAAGATTCTCCGCAATCAACTTCCATCTATTTTCCTTCAGTTGAATATCTTTGTACCTTCGATCCATTTTTATATACAAAAATGGAGCAGCTTCCATTTCTTCTAATAATTTTTCGACATCTACTCTACTCCGAGAAGAAGTTTGTGTCGCCATCTTGTAAACAACAAGAACCACGTGACAACTAGAAGGAATCTGATTGGTGGCGAAATTTTTTCGCTAGCGAAAAAGCTCGACAGTTCCGAACTTCGAAGCGATTCGCGAAATGGTAAAATTCGCCGGAAACGACGTCATGTCTGACGTATTATTCGCTCTGTTTTTCGCTTTTCGCCAGCGAATCGGCGCTCAAGTGTGAACTAAGGCTTAAGGCTAAAAGAACATCGGTATAACGTAAAAAAAGGATCCAATACCACGGTTTTATCACAAATGTCGCAAGTCCAAGGTTCGATAGTAAAATTGGACGAGGCAACGATTATAAAACCGGTATCTTCCCCCACTTTATCAATGACAGCGGAGAAGATTGAAATATATAGGAGTAGGCTACGGGAAGGATGTTTGAATGCGAGAGATGCTGAGAGCCTGTCGTCGGCGTGGAAATACATGATTAAAAAATTCACTGAAAACTCATGCTAGAATCAGTTATGGGAAGATTTATTATGTATATTATATTTTTTAGTTTATTTTTATTTATTCTCTTGTATATTTTAATTTTATATTTTATTCCGTCTCTATTGTATATTTTTTAAATTTTTGTTCTAAAAATTTTGATTTAAATATTTATATTCTATACATGGAACGTTTCTGTTCCATTATCGTTTTTTGTAGACCTGAAGATGGCCTGTTAATCAGGTTGAAAGCGTTTGTGATTAAAATATCTAATTCTCAGCAAAATTAAGGTGTTGTATTATAGTAATCCTTATTAATATTGATAAAAATATTCATTTACTATTTTAGAAATTATATTTTTAAAAGTTTTGATAAACAAATTCTACTTTATAATTTATGAAGTATAAAAACACTTTGTGGTTAATAATCTGTAAAGAATTATAAAAACGGCCAGATGTCCGAGGAGACAAAATAGCAACCTACCACTCTGGGAAACCGAATTCCGGATCGAAAAATCCCGTGGAATTTTTCGTGAGATATTCCGTTTCTCGTCCCCACCTCCTCAGCCACCCATTTGTGGGTCTTGCCGAACTTGCAATTGGCTTGCTGAAACAGGCTCTCTTAGTCCCCATATGGCGGAAAGAGTTAAAGTATTATAAAGTATTTCGTATTTTATTATTATTAAAATATCTGTTTGACGTGGATACGGCAATACAACTCATGGAAATGTGCCAAAAGAGATTCCTTCCGATGAGAGTTACTATAAGAAATAGGTTTAGTGATCTCAAATATCTGATATACGTTTTATTTCCGTCAGGAAATATATAGAAGTTTTAAATAATTATAGGTATAACAAAGACTGCATATTTGAATATGCGTAAGAATCTTAGCGATGCAGCACGGAAAAAACGCCTCATTATGCCTCAGTTTGCATTGTAGAGACTCCAATGTGAGTTTTTATGTGGTAAGCGATGAAACAGCATTGTAAGTTTCATCCCTCGATCTCGATTATAGGAGTGTTCTCTAGTAAGAGTTTTGTATACACTCGCCCATACCGATTATTATTAGCATTTTTCCCTTTTTATAATGGATAGTATGCTAATGAGGACATTTTGATAAATTGTAATTTAAATAAATTTATTTACTTATACAGTCGACCCCCCTATAACACGGTAGATACGTTCCGTGTTATATGAATCCGTGTTGTATGAGTCACTTAAATACATGAGCCAATCACAGCCCGGCACGTGTGCAGTTTAGGGGCTACGACTGTTTGAAAGGTTTTCTTCCATAAAATTGATCGATTCTAGACTAATTTGACTCAACATTTTCAAAACATGTATAATTTTTTGGGAATAATCCATATAAACTATGCTATAAACAAAAAATTGTAGGATTACTTACTGAGTGTGCACCGTTCGACGATGCCATTGCTTTTTTTTTTTTTTTTTTTTTGTAACTCTTTTCGCCCAGTGGGCACTAAGAGGGCCTCTTATAGCAAGCCCATTATGGGTTCGGCCAGGCCCACAATGGGGTGGCTGGGTGGTGAGGGACGGGGGACCGACATATCCGGACGGACCACCCCCCGAAAAATTCCTGGGGATTTTTCGACCCGTCCGGATTCGATCCCGGGTCCCCCAGGGCGGCAGGCTGCTAACCTTGACCGCTCGGCCATCCGGCCGGATAATGCCATTGCTTAAGCTTGTTTTCGTCGCGGAGCGGCTAATCGAACTGCGAACGCGTGTTTCCTGATCAGCGAATTTTTCGCAGAAAAATAACCTAACTTTAAAGACATCATTAATAAAAATATAATTTTTATGGTCGTTGAATAATAAATGTTTTTTTAGTAGGTCCAGTGCTTAACTTTAAACTTAACGGTTTGTACAATATCCGCTATTGGTCCAGATTCGACCAATCCTGTCGCGACACGAGTCGACGATGGCGTTTTACCGTGTTATACGAGTCTCTTTTAGCCTGTTATACGAATACGATCGCAATTTTTTCGCCATGTTATACGAATCCGTGTTATATGAACCCGTGTTATAGGGGGGTCTACTGTACAATTGAAAGACAAAGTCGCTCTAAAAATCAGACGATCACACTAAAAAAAATAAAAATGGTGATCGTCTGATTTTTAGAGCGACTTTGTCTTTCAATTGTATAAAAAAATATTTATTCATCCGACGGAAATGAAAACAAATTTATTTACACTATTTAACAGCAATTGCTAAAAGTTCAATATTATTTACCTTTGCTCTTGGGAAATCGATATGTTATACATTCTGCAAACATACGATAATGGAAGGTGCCTACTTATAGAAAAGAAAACATTTTGTGTAAAAATAAAAATGTTTGTTTTTGATGTAGGTAAAATATTCGGTATAACTCTTGGTAATAAGAGAGGGCACTACATAATCATTATAGTAGAGTGTACACACACCATAGACGATGCGTATTTAGGCCGAGGCCCCACTAGCGTAAAAATCCTTATCGTAATTAGTTTTAATCACGTGACCATGATAATTTACGCCAAAGCAGGTCGGAAAACGAGCTTAAAGCGAGTATTTTTCTACAATAATTAAATGTAATTATTGTAGGAAAAATTCGCAGAATACAATCATGGTTTTTATATCGATGTATCACGTATACAACCGAACCTTTGATAGTATCGTCAAAGTAAAAACTTCCGTGTAGGATCCATCATCTCCACCGCAATCCAAGGGCAAACGCAAATAGATCACGTGATTAAAAGTATACAGGGCGAAGGTTATTAGTAAGGATGCACTGATTAATCGGTAAGTAATCGGTAATCCGCCATATCGGCCATTTCACCGATTAATCGATTTGAATAATCGGCGAATTTTGCATTTTAATATTTTTGTTAGAATGTCACGTATAAGGCTAATAATAAAAAATAATAAATTTCTGTTATATATTTATTATATATAACATGACAAACTGAATATTAAAAAAATTTTAAGTTAAATTATTTCTTTTCTCAATACGTATTACAAGGTATAATATAACCTATTCAAAGCTATCTCTTTTATTTAAAGCTTAAACTATAAATATATAAAACCAATAAAAATTTAGTATTCAAACTTTAGAACCTTTAAATCTTGATGCAAAAACACGAGAATTTCATCATTTTCAGGGCATCGCCTATTTCTTGCCGGCTCATAAATGTTACCTCTAGTGCTGAAAATTCTTTCACTTTCAATGGAAGATGCTGGGGCACTTAGATATTTCATAGCTATTTTGCTAAAATTAGGAAAATGTTCTTTTGAACTTCACCACAAAAATGGGTCACTATGTCTTTGTATAAGAGGTAAATGTAAATATTTTTCTAATCCATGATCGAAACGTTTGTTCGTTTGTTTCGTTTTTTCTTCTTTTTTTAAAAACATGCTATTATTAATTTTTTCGTTTCGTTCGTTTCGTTGGAGTCTCGGCGTTACTATGCAGTTTCCCCGAATATCAGATATGCTCTTTGTCAACATCTCTATTGATCTTTGAATGTCTGCTTAAAATACGATCACAAAGGCTATGTTGTAAAATAGCCTGGCTCGGCCATGCATTGTGTGACCTAGCCATGCCTATTCGTGTGCCTGCTCAAATGAGTAATTCCCTAAAAATAATTATTTTGAAACAAATAATATGCGTCATGTCGAATAAAAAGTTAAGTTATGTAAATATTTTACATAACTGTAATAATAAGTATACATTTTAAGTATATAGTAAAACTTTTCCTTTTAGATTGTTCGTGTTTCTGATTGTACAGTAGATAAAAACTACACGTATACTTTCCACAAATCAGGTAATTCAGGGTTTATTACTAAATAAAAACACTTTATAATATATTTTATTTTCTGAATAGTTATTGTAAATCATCTAAATGCCTTTTAATCCAAGGAACTGTTGTTTTCTTAAAGTATTTATATATAGGCCTACACATTTGTTTTTAAAAAATATTTTTCCGTAGCGATTAATTCTATTTTATATTTTTCGAGCAAGATAATTCAGTTTTGTTTAAGTTACGTTTAATAAACTAATTCCAAAATTATATATTAATAAAAATTAAACATAAATATTTGCATATTGAAGAGTTAATTAACGAAAAAATTGATTATTGTTGCTAATGATTAAGAAAGAGAAAACAGCAAAAATAAGAAAAAAACAAAAGTATAAAACAAATAAAATTTGAAGCTTTTCACACGAAAAAATCTGTAAATATGTAAAATGAAAGATTCGGATAAAATTTATATGAAAATTACGATCCACGCTTAAACAATTTATTTGTGAAAGAACAATATCAATAGTGATTTTTGCTTGAGGAAAGTAAAGTCTTACGACCTCCATTTATTTTCTTATCTATAAATAATACAACAGATGAAGGCAAGCTTCATTTCGTTTAATCTATCTTATACAGTTCGACAATATTTAAGTAATTATTTGTATTAACTTTCAGAACCACAACTAAATGATCATGAAGTTTGACACGAAGCTGGAAAGTTTAATAAATTGATAAGATGCTATTGAACAATTCTGCCGTTATAAATTATTATAGTGAGTGTGTTTTATTGCAGTTGCACCTATTTATGTATTATAAACAATAGAAAAACTTACTTTCTTATAAAAAAAAGAAACCTTAACACAAAAGTAATACTTTATCTGCTTAATTTATTAAGATTTATTTATAAAAAAATTTCTTTATAATGAAATTATTTCCGTGAGAAATGAGTAACAGGTTCTAATTTTCATCCTTTTAATTGGGATTATATATTATTTCTATTAATTGTAACTTTCTTTATGGTAATTAATTGCTGTATATTATATGTTAATTCTAACAGGTTAGAGAAGGCGGTAAGAATATCAATCACTCACTCTGATGCATTTCGAGATTGAATTCGGTCAAGGATGCTAGAGTTTTCCCATGGGTGTTCTAATCCTGATATGTTAGACTCCTTTCTTCACCACTCGATCATTCAAATTGTGGGTCTGGTCGAACTTATGATCGAACAAATCATATCTGTCATAGGTCGAATAGGCACGCAATATCAGTGACCGAGTAATCAAAAGAAATTTGAATCATCATTTGAGTGCGACGATCAGTGGCAAAATGGGTAAACCACTAACAACTGCTCTTAATCAATGAGTTAGCCAGGTGGGATTTACCGGTTTTCTTCACGTGTGTACTACCTACATTGGGACTATATTGTTATAGAACGTTCTCCGGGATACATGCCGTTTTTGTAAATTGCCCAGGTGTATTCGTGCTTTAATGCAGTGATGATATAAGTGTAGAAAAGGTAGAGATTAAAAAATAGAAAATAAATCAATAAATACGATTTGGAAGAAAAAAATTTACAATACTTTATAATCTAAAATGTACAAAAACATTCATCATATTCCCCTTAATTAGCGTTATCCTAATGTAGAAAAAATTATTTCCAATGATTTTGTTTTACATATGAAGATTACAGGTTTCAAATGAAAATAAAACAATTATAAAATAAAATAAAATATTATAAAGTTGTACCTGTGATCAGAATTTCAGACTGTATTATTCCGAAGAGGAAACAAAAATAATATTTTAGAGTTAAAATTATTGATAATATCTCAAGAAAAATAATGAAACGTAGTGTATTCGGGTAAACCTGTTTTCTCGATAATAATTCTCTTACCACTGCAAAAATTTTAGAAATAAGTTTTAAAATATTTTATATGAATTAATATTTGAACTAAACAAATTTATTTGTTCTTTCAGAATTTTAATGTGATTAAAATTAATCAAGTTTAACAATAATTATACATTTAATGTTGAATGCTTACATACAGCTCACTTACTAATTATTTTTTACAATTTTAGCTGATTTCCTGCGCTCAACGTTGGTACACAGTTAGGCTACATAATAAAACCGCACACTAAGAAGGGATTTTTCGAAATTCCTCGCGGGGGTAGAGGGAGAGAATTAATGCTTAACATGAAGAACGGCTTCCAGAGTATTATTTTAGATGCGAATTTTTGCTTTCAACTACGTTCACTCTTCGTTGAGTACTTAGGTGTATTTAATTGATAAAATATCAGACATTGTTATAAATATTTTTATATACAGTATTTCGAATTTTTAACCAAATGTTCGAACCGTTTTAAATTCGAATTTGTTATTGCATATTAATTCGATTATGAAACGATTGTAAGCGTTCCAGAAAATTGATCAAAGTAAAAAGAGTTCGCTCGATTTTCGGCAATTTTCATCATTCTCAGCGGTAGGTGTTATATAACAGTTACTACGCTTGTTGAAATACTGAATATAGATGGTGTTTGCTGCAAAATCCGCGCGGAAGAAGTCGCGGGTAACAGCTACAGGGAAATGGCAAACAAATTAAACAGCATTTCAGTATGACGTCGTACAATGTATAAGAAATTTATACAAGATGGTAAACCGGAAAATCGTAAATTGGAGTCTACGGTGATTTTTCAGAATATGAGAATAATATAAAAAATAGGCTTGTTATATAAGTATTTAAACTTAATCACGCAGCTCTAATACACAAATTAGGTAAATTGTATAATAATTTATGTATTTACAAGTATAGAAAATTTTTTATTTTCATATACAGTATCTATCAGTGGAGGAGTGCATAAAACCGCCTTTTCTTTTTACCCATGAACAATAAAAAGATGTTTTATAAGGTAATTTTTCCTTTCGTACCACATACCCTCTTCTATGGGGTCGTCCAAGAATAAACAGAGCAGTGGGTAGTGAGGAATAAGGACAAATACATCACCAAAAGTTTTTTGGCACGTTCGTATTCATCCGAGTTCCTCACGGTGGTAGAATGCGCCCTATAGATTTATTGCCTGAGTCATTCATTAGGCCAGCCTGATAAAACTACAAACACAGGTCGCGAGTTCGTGCCTTACTAAAGGGTAGCGAAGTGAAGTTTTCAGCTATTCTTTCACGCGTACGTGTTATATCCTTTCCTAAAGTGAGGCCAATTTTTGATTTAAAAAATATATCTCGAGCGTTATACGGTTAGACGCTCGAGAGCAAAAGTATAAGTTATCAATCTACTTCAATTTAATATTTATATGAATTATATGAATCTAGAAGTACTGAGTAGGGTCTGAAAATATTTAAGAAATTTGAAATATACAAATTAATTAGCTAGGTATTATCTAAAAGTACTAATTTAATTTATGCAAATTTTAGTAGATTCGATATTATCGTGTGCTAAGAAAAATAAAGTATTATTTGAATATTAAAATGCGAATAAAAATTAAGTAATGGAATAATGGTACCTGAAAGGTTGATTGTCGAAGGAGAAGTGAAAGATCAGACAAATAAATAATCGTTATAAGTTTTTCCTGTAATTTTCCTACTTTCTGAGAGGATGGAAATTAAACAGGTTTTTTTATTCAACTGGTTTATTTCATAACTGATATTTTATTTAGGAGTTAGAAATTTCATGATCGGTAAAAGTGACTGTAAATATTTTATTTAAGTATTGTATTTTAATAGAAGAATTTACTAAAAATTATTAAACATCAAGTCAATATATACGGAAAAAATATCTTACAAAATGATTAATAGCTATTCTATATAACTGTATAGCTATAAGTTCAATGTTTAAGCTATAATTTTTAACTATGCGTTGTTTTTTGTTTCGTTGGCATTTAAAAACGGAGAAATGTTACTTTTTGGCGGTCCTATGTTGGCCACTTAAGGATAATGGTAACTTATGTGACGTAGCCACCAAGATGGAGTTGATCTGTATTAAACCTTATTCAGTTGTTCTGGGGAAATTTCAAGAGTGGGTACATAAGCAAGGTGGTTTACAAAGCAAAGTTTTCTTGTGAGAAATATACAAGTATACATATAATTTACAAAAAATTAATTAATCATAAAGTTAAACTATGGTTTTATTTACTTTTTTATTTTTTTCAACAGTCTGCTTAAAGTAGCCTTACTTTTATCACTTGTCTGCCATGTTGCCATTCCTACTTTAAATTTTAAGTCTGCAAATTATGCTGATGATCTAAAAATAATCACTTTATATTCTTAAAATCTGAAAGCTGATCTTAATATTTTAATCGCCTCCTCGAGTCTATAAATCTTAAAGATTAATTCATCTCAACAGTATCTAAGTGTTATTCACTGTCAAAAAGTTCGAATTATTCTAAAATTATAATTCATTATCTGCATTATTACAGCTACGTTTGTGTTTTATTTGTGATATTTCATGTTAACACTATTAAATATAGAATATTTCATGCCTAAATGTTGTATTTATTGTAAAAGTTCTTAGGTAATAAAATATTTATTTCTTAAAGTTTGAACATTCCTTAACCCGTAAACGACGTCAAAATCGATATACCCCCATCAGCAATAATTGGGCATACGAATAGGTGCATCTTGTAGAACTGTAAAGGCATATAATCATAACGACTTGTCCACGGATGCGATGACAACTATTTTCCCTCTTTTCCTCCGTCCTATGTGAGACGTCGTGGCGTGCAGAGGTCTATAGTTTGCACAGCAGGAGGGAACAACGGGGAAAGAATATAGATTATACATAGAGTTACAATAAGATTTCTGACTAATTAATTGGAGTGAATACCTTACTAGAAAATTATTAAAAGAAAGTAATTTAACTAAACTTGTACAGATAAAGTACATAACGATTTAGGGATACGTACTTATTATTTAATCGTTTACTTATATTGTATATTCCCCACGGGGGGAGGGACGGGATTAAAGCCTCCATATACATTATCGAGACGTGTCCAAACGGATAGGAGTTGAAAGTTGAAATTTGGTACATAGAGTACGTCACGAGAACGCACACTAAGAAGGAATTTTTCGAAATTTCTCCCCACGGGGAAGAGGCACAGGATTAAGTCTTAACACTTCCATCAACAATAAAAGTGTTAAGAGAAACCGACGTGCAAGACGCAGATGCAGTATTTTTCGTTTTTGCGGGAAATCAAACATATTTTTAGACCTATCTAAAAATTCTGTAATTAGTCTGGAAACAGGGAGGACCCAATTCTTGCATTCTGTGAAAACGGGTAAGGTTGACTATAACGTAATAATCTTAATATTCGCTAAAACGGTTAGGAGTTGAAAGTTGAAATTTGGTACACAGTGTAGCAGATTTAAGTACCAAAGTTTAAGTAACAATGAAGTGTTAAGTAACAATGGAAGTGTTGAGTAACAATGGAGAACAAGAGAAAGCGACGTGCAAGATTTATGGGCTCTGAAAAAAAAAAAAAAAAAAAAAAAAAAAAAAAAAAAAAAAAAAAAAAAAAAAAAGAGAGAAAGAGTAATATGTTAGAACATATTCGATTTTCCAATTTAAACAGATTAGTTCGGTTTCTCTCGACCTTTCTTGTTTATGATATTCGATGAAAATCGAAGGATATAATCAGAACACGTCGTGAAAATCGAACAATATTAAAACATTCGATTTTCAAATTCTACCTTTCTTTAGAAAAATTTAGTTCGTTGATGAAATTACTCTTTTTCTTTTGTGACTATAACGTAATAATCTTAATCTTCGCTATCGTTACTTTTGCCCGAGCAACGCCGGGCTTACCTGCTAGTATATATATATATACAATAACAATGAATCTTTGGAGGGGGAATGATGGTCTTAAGGCGACTGAGAAAGGTCTACGAGAAGTATCCTGTGTTTCGTTGTTGCTTTTATTCACATTCAATACAACCTCCAGCGTAGAAAAATTACCAGAGTAGGGACCGTCGAGGATACGACGGCTTAATTTCCTTGATCTTTCGGGCCGTCTCATCACCATTCGTATACGTCATTGATGAGGTATCGACTTGCCTCGTAGATCCGTTCGTTTGACAGTTCTAGTATAGACAATCTGCCAGTATATTCTGTAGTTTCTCTCACGACAGTAGCTTTTAACTTTATAGATGTCACAACTGAATCGAAGAGTATCCCTACCCTAATAAATTTATGTATTTTCACAGTTTGTATAAAATTGATATGAACATACCTAGGGTCAGATGCGTCTTGGTGGACGTCTTTATCGATTTCCTAATGAGTAGCACAAGAGAAGCCTCACTTTTAGGTGGAAGATTTCCTTTAACAGCGGCGTTAGGGTTTTCAAACAGCAACCGTCGTTCGATCGGAACCGATCTAGATTCTTCCTCACCCGAAATACGCAGAGAGTAACCAGGAAGGTAGACGCCGCTTTTACAGGGCTAACGCGAGTAATGGCGATATACGAGATTATTCCAGATCTTAACCTTAGATCTTGGATACATCCTCATCTCCTCTCTCTCTCTAATTATGACTTTAGCTTGGAGCAACCCAATTTCGAAGGCCTTGCAAGGCTAGTTTCCTTAGTCCACGCGCCGTCGATTCCTACATTTGTTAGCTCCCGTTTCCCTCGGTTATGAGGAAGATAGATCGAACGGAAAAATGTCGGGTTGAAAGTTGATGGGACTTTCTGAATAAGAAGATCATCAAGGATTGATCTTCCCCCGGTCCCGACGATGTCTAGGCTCAATATCCCTTCACAAGGGTTAGCTTTCCCATTCTTACTTCATCCTCTGTTTATGAGAAAACCTAAGACTTCTCCAACAACTCAGGACTTCCTAATAAGGAGAAGAATTCCTCCTCTGACACATTTTTCGGCTTCTGAATCATTCGGCGA
This sequence comes from Centruroides vittatus, assembly GCF_030686945.1. Taxonomy (NCBI): domain Eukaryota; kingdom Metazoa; phylum Arthropoda; class Arachnida; order Scorpiones; family Buthidae; genus Centruroides; species Centruroides vittatus. The sequence goes on from NW_027122385.1 coordinate 5,828,623, forward strand.
AGCGATGATGAATATCGGTAGCAAACTATTAATCGACAACGGTCGATGAGGTCCGATCTCATCATCTATAGGGTCTTTAAACCCATCTCCTCCGGTCACGTATTTTTGTCTTGTCCCATACTTTATTGGGCTTTATCTATGCGTGCTCCGGAGGCATCTCTAACACTGCTTTTACCAAGACAAGTCACGAATCCTTTGGTCTCGGAGGGAAATCTACCTCGAAGCCGGATTATCCTCCTGAGTCTCCTAGGCAGACCAGATCAGCTTAGTCGCAGTTAAAGGTGATCCGTGATCCCTAACCTTTAATCCGACCAGATATTTATTCGTTATGCTTAAAGTATAGTTTCGAACACCTGTTGAACAATCTGCAGCTGACTGTCCTTAATTGGTCCATGACGTTGACTCTGAATGCATCATCTCTGATCGTTACGATTCGTCTTGCCTTCTGAAATTATTTATTTTGTCAGTTCTACCAGTATTACGAGATCCATAGAACATTATACACCCCATCTTGAAACGTCTTGGCATTCTTGAAAACCTACGCCATTTTTAACAGTGCCTTGCCATCAGACTATATTTTCCTCTCGTCAATTTCAATTGAATCGTTTACAGTTCTCGGGAAGCACCAGTAATGTTCAAAATAACCACTCAGTCGGTTTAACGAAACACAAAGTTTATATTTACAATATAAATGTACAAAATAATACAAATTAGGATAACAATTAAATATGCACAAACACTAATCCAACAACAACCGACTATTCCCGTACACGTTCGTCGAAAGAACTCCTTACGAACAAACAGACCGGTAATTACAAAACCTCCAAGTCAGGAACAAGTCCGTACTAAACCACGTAACGTCCAACGAGAGAGTTAGTTAGCACTTCGATCACGACGATACTGATCCGATCCGATCCCCCGATACGAGCTCCCTGATCCGAACTTCGATACGAACTCCGATCCGAACTTCTGTTCCCGCCGAAACATGCTGCTTATATAGCGATCGGAGTTTGAATCCTCCTCCAATCAAATTCGGATGTTTCCCCAACGTCCGCCAACGGTCACTTTCCGTCGGCCAATCGTCCGTCTGTCGCCGGTTTAAAACTCAACGGTTCTTCTAACGGCTCTTTCTAACGGCCGTTCCTAACGGTTTTTCCGTTATGAAAGTTCGTTACAGTAAACAGGTGGGAATCGCGCGTTTTGGCGATTCCATACCTTTCATCACCATTGACATGTAACTTGTTATAAAGTATAAGCAACGGGAAGATCCAACAAAAAGGACCTCAAGAAAGACACGTGCACAACTAGTAATATGCTCCCAAGTGCCCTAATAAAGTGCCCGGACCTTAATATATCAGTTTCCCGGTACTATCTTGTTCATAACCATTGTCACACGCAACGTTCTGTATATACATGATACAATTGTGGGAGAGAGAGAGATAGTAAATTAAATAACATTGTACGACCGTAATTCACAAATGGAATCAACCTTTTGAATGTTCTGTTTTACCAGTTTTTCCCACTTTACATAAAAATGGACGGATAGATTTCATTACTGAATTACTCCCCTCTAGATTCTCGCATTGCTACCTACTTTGCCAGAGTCAAGCGATTCCGTCACTGGATGACTTTAATAACAACAATTAACCTGGCAGCGAACCGATAATTCAGTCCGAAAAAAACCACCAAAAGAACACACACTTGACTTTAAAAAATGTTTTTCGGGCATCATACCGTTTTGGAAGATTTCCCTTGTTCCAGAAAAAGGTATGACGAGGTCAATCCACTTCAATTTAATATTTATATGAATTATACAAATGTAAAAGTACTGAGTAGGGCATGGAAATATTTAAGAAATTTCGAATATACAAATTAATTAGCTACAATTTATCTGAAAATAATATAATTTAATTTATGAAAATAATTGTAGATTCGATATTACTGAGTGCTAACAAAAATAATGTATTATTATTTGAATATTAAAAATTTAATAATGTTACCTGTAAGCTTGATTGTGGAAGAAGAACTGGAAGATTAGACTAATATATTTTCGTTATAAGTTTAGACTTTAATTTTTATGCTTGTTGAGAGAAAAAAATACATAAATGTAAACAGGTTTTTATTCAACAGTTAATAACTCTATTAAATTTCATAATTGATATTTTAGTTTGGATTTAAAAATTTTACAATAAATTAAAGATTTTCCTTTCACTTTTAATATACAAAACAAAATCCTTATAAAAATATATTTATACTGTGGAACCTCGCTTAACGAGAATAATTCGTTTCAAAATGTTACTCGTAATACGAAACACTCGTTAAACGAAACAGTTTTTTCCGTATAAATTAATGTAAAATACTCAAGTATTTTATGTATATTGTTTATGACACTGTTTATTTTTCTCGTTGCCTATGACTCTTAGAATTCTTGCTATTTTTTTAAAGTCTAGTGTGTCTGTAGCTCTTCGTCGAATAAAGACGTATAGAAGTTTTGTCCGTTTCCCGTTTACATCCTTGATGGCTCAGTTTATCCAACTGCACCAACAAATTACTTACAGTTTTATCAGGCAGGCCGAATGACTCAAGCAACGAATCTATAGGGTTCATCCTACCACTGTATAAATACGTACTGTACGTGTCAAAAAACTCCCAAAACTTTTGCTGATCCGTTCCGGTTATATTTGTCCTTGTTCCTCACTACCCCACGGCCTCGTGTATTCTTGTACGAACCTATAGAAGAGAATATGTGGCACGAAAGGAATAATTGCCGTATAAAATCCGTTTTTAATGTTCTTAGGCAAAAAGAAAAGGCAGATCTATGTACTCCTTCACTAATAGGTACTGTATATCAAAATTGAAAATTTTCTATACTTGTAAGTATTTAAATTATTATACAATTTCTTACCTAATTTGTATAGTAAAGCTGCGTGATTAATTAAGTTTAAATACTCATATAACAAGCCTATTTTTTATATTATTTTCATGATCTGGAAAGTCACTGTACACTCCGATTTACGATTTTCCGCTTTTACAGCTTGTATAAATTTCTTATTATACTTTGTGTAATGCGATGTCGAAATGCTGTACAGTTTGTTGGCCATTTCTATGTAGTATTAGATAATTGAAATTCTTCTCGAACAAAACCTCAATTCATTAAACGCATTTTCGATCCAAGTGAAGGTTATTAAGTAAACAACTTTCATTAGGATCTCAAATGCGAGTAAACAACTAAAATTTTTAAACAAAATTAGTAATTTAACTGAATGTAAGCATTCAACTTACCTGTGTTTAGTCAAATGGATAAAAATAAATAAGTAAAGCAGCATTAAGAGAAATAATTAAACTTTTAAATTTATATTATTTACTACGAAAACAAAATTCATAATTATAACACTCTTGGGGTGTTTAAAAAATTAATTATTTTCTTCTATAATACAGTGATTTAAACAATTTCACTTGCTTTTTTCAGAGTTTTAATATGATAAAAATTAATCAATTTTAACAATAATTATAAATTTAGGATATTATCAATAATTGTAATTGTAAACATATTACTTTCGTTTTCTTTTAGGAATAATACAGTCTAAAATTCTCATCACAGGTAAAACTTCATAATATTTCATTTATTTTATAATAGTTTTATTTTTATTTAAAACTTGTAATCTTGATATGTAGAAAAAGTCATTAAAAATAATTTTTTGGGGTTAATGTTACCTATGGTGCCAAAATGGCGGCTCGTCTCTGATTCAAGGAAACAGAAGAAAGAAAACAGTGAGGACGCACGTTCTAACCTAACCTAACCTATTCTAACAAATTACTATAATTATTACCAACCAAATTATTAGAATAGGTTAGGTTAGGTTAAAACGTGCGTCCTCACTGTTTTCTTTCTTCTGTTTCCTTGAATCAGAGACCAGCCGCCATTTTGGCACCATAGGTAACATTAACCTTTTTTTGTTAATTGAGATAATGATAATTAAGGATAACATGATAAATGTTTATGGTACATTTTAGAATATAAAATATACAGTAATTAATTACCATAAAGAAAGTTACTATCCTCAAGTAAATGTCATTATTCAAATTGTTCTTTCACAATAAAATGTTTAAGCGTGGATCGTGACTTTCATATCAATTTTATCCGAATCTTTCCTTTTATATTATTTACATTTAAAGAGTTTCACGTGTAAAAAGCTTCTGATTTTATTTATTTAATAAATTAATGTTTTATACTTTCGTTTTTTTCACTTTCGCTCTTCTTTCTTTTTCAACCATGATTTAACTTTAGCAACAATAATCAATTTTTTTGTCAATTAACTCTTCAATATGCAGGTAGCTGTGTTATAAATTAATCTATAATTGTAGACTTAGTTTACTAAACGTAACTTAAACAAAAGTGAATTATCCTGCTCGAAAAATGTAAAATAAATTTAATTACAGCAGAAAAATATTTTTAAAAAACAAATGGGTATATGTAAATACTTTAATGAAACAACAATTAAAAGGCATTTAGATGATTTACAATAAATAGTCATGTAATAAGATATATTTAACAGTATTTGTAACAGTATTTGTACAGTTTTTTAAATAATAAACCTTGAATTACCTGATCCGTGGAAAATATACGTGAAGTTTTATCTATTGTACAATTAAAACACGAACAATCTAGGAGGAAAAGTTACACTACATGTAAAATGCAAAATATTTACATAACTTCATTTTTTATTAGAGTTTACGCATATTATTTTTTTTAAATCTGTATTATTTAGGCACTCGAATAGGCATGGAGATGTCACGTGAGAATAGCACAACGCATGGCCGAGCCAAGCAATTTTACAACATGGCAAATGTGATAGGGTTTTAAGTAGAAAGTCAAAGATCAGTCTGGCTTGCCTAAGAATAGAGCAATACTCTACATTCGACATGTTGGCAAAGCGTGTACAGTACGTGTTAAGAGGTGAAAGTAGACTTTAAGTGTAGTTGCTCCTACAGTGGCTAGATACATGTATATGTATTTACTGTACTACTTATGGTTATATAGCGCCTCACTCATATCCAAGTGTCAAAATGAATATTTTTATCTATATAAAAATCAAACAATATTATTTCTACACAAAAAATTATTTCTTTTATCAGTACACGATCCCCACATTTATTGCATGTTTGCAGAATGTAGAACATGTCTTCAATTCTTGGAAAACGATTATTGTAGATTTTCCAAAGAAATAAAAACGTAAATAATATTGAACAAATACCAATTGCTGTTAACTGTTGTAAATATATTTAGTTAAATTACAATTTATCATAATGTTATTAAAATTAAAATTATAAAGATATAATAAAATATTCATTAAGATATTCGTACAACACATAATTAGACCAAACGTATTTTTACAATTAGACGTACAGTATTTTGATGCTAGTTACTAAGCAAAAAAGATTTTATAAAAATTTGATAATTATTAAAAATACACCAGAATTAGAAATTATAAGATCAGACATGGAATAATTCGATACATTCTTCATTGGAATGCATTCATTAAATTGAAACGTTTATCAGATATTTGAAATCAGTACACCTGTTTCCCATAGAAATTCTTATCGGAAGGAATCTCTTCTGGCACATTTCCATGTGTTGTGTTGCTGTATCCACGTCAAACAGATATTTTAATTATAATAAAGTAATAAATTATGAAGCACCTTATAATTACTTTACAATAGTGTTTTTATATACTCTTTCTTCCCTATGGGGACTAAAAGGGCATCTTTTAGCAAGCCTATTATAAGTTCAGCCAGAGTCGGCATATCTGGTCGGATTACTCTCCGAAGAATTTCTGGGTCTTTCGACCCGGATCCTCAGATGGCGGGCTAATATAAATATATTTAAGTAATTAATATAATAGAAAAATTGACAAGGCTGTTTCACGACTTTCCTTTCCAAGTGTGTGTGGTGCTATCTATTGAGATTTCCTTTTAAATAATTTTTATATTATTTATATATTATGCCCCTCTCGACTTTTAATCTACAAAATTTAATAGTAACGCTGCCGTGTATGCCATGTTCCAGATGGATTGTGAATATGCAACGTTTTCACTAACCTCCTAGAATCTAGGAGGTTAGTGAAAACGCGCATAAATAAGAAAAATTAAAGTCGATCATACCAGTAATCAGTTTGCCCACCCCTGTCCTAGAGCTTACAAGTGTTATCTAATATGGCCCATGTACTGCCTATTCGAATACATGGAAGAGAAGAATCCAAGGCAGCTGAATCCATTCTTTCAGCATTACATTTCTAGGCCTGGAAAGTATGCAAATTCCTGATTAAATTGTACTTCTTTTTGATTTATATTTAACCCTTTTTCAAATTTGTGAGGTTAATTTTATGAAATTCTCGAGTCTTCAGGAGTTTTCTCTAAACTCGAAATGAAAAACTTTTTAACTTTTTCCGGATATTTGTCTCAGGGATTTAGTTAAAAACAATTATACGATAACATTCGAGTAACATTACCTTTCTGATTGGCCATTCAACAATATTAAAACGTCATATGTTCCTGTAAATTACATCTGTCCTTACAAATTTCCATTATATCTTTTATTTTATTTAGGTATAATAGATTAGCAGATTGCCCATATGTTAACGCAACATATGGGCAATCTGGGCTGCTAAAGAGGGTTCGTCTCCCAGGAGGACTTTCTATGGAAAACTCATCCCTATTTAGGTTTTAGACATGTAAAAAAATCCGATAAACTCCGAGCAATCAGCCCGGTGGTCGGGCATGAACCCACGACTAGTGTTTGGTGTTTTTATCCGCTGCTGGTCTCCAAGACGGAAGTAAATTAACTTTAACGGAAGGCGAGTTCACGCTGTGTACTAATAATAAAGAGTTTATGAAATTCACTCTGTTGGCTTCGAACAAGCGCCTACGAATACCCCAATCACTTGGCATTATTACTTCGAAGTTTTTACATTTATAAAAACCAGAATTGAATGACTTTTTGTTGTTGTTGTTACTCATTTCTAATGAGTTTACTCTTCAAAAACGTTCCGTTTAAAATTCAGTTTTTAATTTAATTTATCTTAAATATTTGTATAAAGTATACGCAACTAAGCATGATGGACATGAAATAATCTTCTATTTCCTGAGCCTACCAGTGGCCGAATGGATGGAAATACTGAACAATGGTAGTTTGTTCAGGGTTCGCGCCTGACCAACGGAATGCATTAAGTGAAATTTTAACACCTAAACAAGAGCCAGTTTTCCATACAAAGTCCTTCTGGGAAACCCCCCTTGGCAGATCACTCATGTGTTACATTAATCCTTTTCTTGCCTGTAATTAAAGAATATAAAACTTGCAGTTTTTAATAATATTCTTTCATGATTTATTTAAATGCTAAATTTTCTCATATTGTTACACAATAATTGAAAGGCTAAACAACTTAGAAATAACCGTAAAGTTACATATCAGGTTGTTCCAAAGGAGGATCTGTACATAACTTTTGAAATTTTATTCAAATTAATAGAACAATTATTGGATCGTGTAATAATTTCTTAAGATAGAGGAAACAGTTGTTTATTATATATAATATTTTCTGATATATTCAATTATTAATATTATCAATGAAGTACCATAACCGACTGCTAAAAGTACAAACAAGCTTAACAAATCTTTCAAAGAAAATGGTCGAAAATTATTTTTTATATCCATTTCAAGACTCATCTGTTCAAATTCCTCTATGCGAAATTTGTCAAGTAGCCCAGTTTCTAATGCTCTTGTTATTCTGAAAATGAAAAATAATTCATTACAAAAAATATTAATATATAGCCTATAATAACGAGCAATTAGTCTATTTATCGTAACATCATCAAAATGTCAAGCTGCAATTTTGAATCATCTTTTAATTTAAAAAACACGTGACTATCTGGTCCCGATTTCAGTTTTCCAAATCGGGCCTCGATTTTCAGTCTTTATATCTAATCTCTATGTCAGTTTTCTATATCCGGTCTCGATTATAAATTACAATACTTTAGGAAATTACAGGATAATCCAAAAATAACAAAAGATAATTAATGAATTAATACATATTAATACATTTAATATACGATAATGTAATACAAATTATTATATATGATTACAGTATTGATTTATATACATAATACATACATCATTTATATACGTAAATTATAATACATTAAATTATTAATGTTGGCTACATTCTGGTCATCAATAAACTATAAACAACGATCACAATACGAGAATATTTTACATCCATAGAAAAAAAATAATGATAATTAATACTTGCATTTCATTGATACTTTCTTTCGCGGGTAACCTCTTCCTTAATGGAATTGCTACGTTGAATGTAGCAAAAGAATCTTTTGAAATTAAATATCGATGCTTTCCGTATCTTCTTTGATACATTCGAATGAAATCACTCGAAGAAATAAAAGCAAATTTCTCATTTAAACAATTTTCCATAGCATCTTTATGGTTAAAATATAGCCTGTCTGGGTTTTTCTTTAGGTAGTCTCCAAAAAATTTAATTTTCTTTTCAGTTCCTTTCTTCATTTAAAGCATTCAAGATTATTAAATTTCATATCAGATTTATTTATATCCATTATTACGATATACTTACCATTAAATATGTATTTATAATAGATGAGTTCATTACTCCACAAGAATATTCTCCATTTTGAATAGAATTTATCAGTTCCTCAAAGGTTGTTGGAACATTTTCAATTGGAGGATTCGTCATTAAAGAAAATAGAAGTCCACTGTAGGCAGATCCCAATACTATTATTATCAGTAACCAAATGCTGATGACAAATCTTATTGGAATATTTTTGACTTTTTCAATATCCCCACCTGAAAAAAATATCATGGTAAAATTAAACTAAAATTTTTTAAACCGAACTTCTAAATGAATGTGTTGAAGAAAGTAATTAAACAAGAAGTGATTAATTCTACAACGTGTATTTAATATAATAATAAATAATTATATTAAAATGGTACGTTCCTTGATTTGTGATAGTCTGTAATAGGAACCAGTAAACATCTTGCACCGGCCAGAACGTTTTATTTTCGTGAAAAAATTGTTGCATTTTTCCAATTCCGTATAGATAGAAACCGACTAAAATCATGGTAACTATGATACTTATCCATATCTGTAATAAGAATTATCATGTTCTGATTATTTTTATTAAACTATGGCATTATAATTACTGTAAAATATAAGTAGTTTAAGTACAGTATATAATACGTTCTTAATGGCACAATTAATACTCGTACTGTATAATAGGAAGATGATTGGGTAATAATCGAAAATCTTACGTGAATAGAAAAAGGTATAGCAAGTATGGAATATCTGGGAAGAGCATCAGGTGCAGAAATAATGAATCTAACGTGATCGACATCGAAAGGTATTGTGAAATCTATTGCTTTAACTCTTTCGTATGATATATAAAATCGTGGCAATCCCATGTCTGCTTCCTGAAATTAAATAATAAATATTTCATTTACAAAATACAATGGAAACTCCAATATCCGAATTTATTGGGGTCAGGAGTCCAGAAACTCGTTTGATTTTGTGTTTTGGGTAGAATAAACACTGTTCCTTTAAAGATTCATAAGCAATAATATAATTCAATTACTGTATTCAATCCTAAATAATTTACTCAGAACTTAATATTACGTATATATGACCTAGTTTCGCGGCGCTACAGTCGACAGATAAAGCAGTTTCATACAGACTTTGGTCTGTGTGTAGTATTTTCTGCAGTATATACAATGCTACATGTTTCATTTTTTAAATTTGAAAACCGTTTCGGACAATCGAGTTTCTACTGTATAGATTGACGTAGAACATTTTTATATTGCTTACTTTTCTATGTAGTTTTCCAACTACTCCTATCCAAGATCCATTTTGAAGTTGAGTTCCCCAAACAGTTTCGACAGGTTGAAGTATTTCAAACCTACAGAATAATTAAAATCCATTATGCAGATTACATTTAATTTATTCCAAGTATAAGATTCCTTTACTGTATTTCATTTCGTTTATGTTTTAATTTCCTTCCCGCGAATAGAGGACAACTCAGCACACGGAAATTTAAATATTTTGAAATATTAACATCCTCAATGGCTTAAACTTTTCTTGGATTCTTTATTTGTTTACGTTTTTAATAATACTTGCACAATTACGTTTTAAATCTCAAAATTCGTTCAGGAGATATTAAGGGAGTGAAGAAATACCATTCCCTTATATCCCGAACAAATGCTCAGATTTTCCTGAAAATTTCAACAAATGTTTTCCCCTAATACTCAAACCTCCCTGCAAAATTTCCGAAATTTTCCTCAAAACGCACAACAGATATTAAGCTTGAAATTTGGCGAACAAAATTGTGCTCCCCACACACTAATATCCATAAATACAGAGAAAAAACCTCAAATTTTTGCATTTCTCGATGTTTCAAGGTGTACTAAGTCCAGAAATGTAAAAACCGGGGGGTCATTTTTTTGCTGGATTGCCTTACTCTCCCTCTGTTGTAACGGCCGGGAAAGTAACAGGCTAAGAAACTGCAATTACATTTAGTATTAACGTTTACTTGAATTTGTTCCGTTTTCAAAACTGAAAAACTTTAAATACCTTCCACTTATTATTTACAATATACCAATAGTAACTGTAACTTATAAAAATTACAGTACCTGTTAATTTACTGATTATTTTTTGGTTATTTTATCTTATATATAAAATTCTCGTGTCACAATGTTAGTTACCTTACTCCTCCGAAACGGCTTTACCGAATTTTACCAAATTTTATATGCATATTCAGTAGGTCTGAGAATCGGCTACTATCTATTTTTCATACCCCTACACCATTTCCCCCCTTTCAAAAATATATTTATATATGGATTAAGGCTTTTATGTTCAACAGATGGCGCTAACTTCCGACGACCTAAGTTTGCTTTTCTGTGAGGCATTATGCTTTTCTGTGAGAATGGACTGAAGCAGATCATTTTCTATCTATCGATATAAATAAAATATAACGTTCGTTTGTTCCTACCGATTCCTTTGAAATTTTGACACAACGTTGCATTCGAATACGCACGTGTTTTTATATAATATACATGTCGAAATTCCCCCCACTGGGGGGAGATGGACGGGATTAAAGCTTACGGTGAAGAACTGGGCTTCTATTATACTATTTTACATGCGGTTTTTTGCGTTTTTAATTGCGTTTTAATAGGTTACGTCAACAGAATATACACTAAAAAGGGATTTTTCGATATTCCCCAGCGGGAAAAGTGACGGGATTAAGGCTTACTGTGAAGAACTCGGCTTTTATTATACTATTTTAGATGCGTTTTTGATTGCGTTTTAATAGGGTACATCAAGAGAATGTACACTAAGAAGGGATTTTTTGAAATTCCCCCCACGGGGGAAGTGTTATACATTTATAATAGATACATTTTGAGCCACAACAACGCGTGGCCGGGTCAGCTAGAAATTACCTAAAAATAATTTATATGGCAAAACAACGTTTGCCGGGTCAGCTAGTTAATAAAATAAAATCTAAACTCAAATTCTATACTTGCCAGAGGTGTAATATTCCTATAGTGATTGTAACAAGCTGTTATAGTGAGTGTAAAATTAATTAAAATTTAGTCGTCACAATCCCTTGAATTACTTTATAAGTTTTTATATATACTGTATACGTATAACGAATACATCTAATCTGATAATTATTTCAAATACCAAACGAACAACCGGAACTTATTCTAAAATTAAACTTAATTAATTTATTTATAATTTTTATATATAACAAGAGATGGCGCTCTGAAGTTCTGCCTTCTGCCAAATTGCTTAGTAGTTATTTAGCTTTGTAACACGATAAACAATCCACGATAAATATTCGTTTGATAATTGAATTTCTTTATAGTTTATACTTTTTATAATTTCTATCAACCAGTTAGAATATACTACATAGAGTTGCTGCAGCGACTCTATGTTTTATAATAATCGAATACTCGTCGGCCATTTTCTTTTTAGTCAAAGGAGAGTGGCATTTGTGTTGTGAAAAGGCAACGAGCTGGAATATTCTAACTCATCGATAGTATTCGATAGAACGCTGTAATCATGGTCACAGTTACAGTATATAGTATATTTTGGCTCGTTGATTTCTATGCTAAAAATTAAATTGATCATATTATAAAATTTCAGATTGAATTTAAAGACAATCTTCAACTTTCGGATATTCAATTTTTGTTCTTTCATACTGTGACATGAAAAAACTTTGATAACAAAGAATTTATTTTCAAACCATAGCCACAGTTTCGTACATTTTCGGCTGATGAACAAAATTTTCGACCTAATGCTTTATGCCTATTCTCTTTACTGATACCAAGATCACTTGTAGAAATAACTTTTATTGGCTGTTTTCTACTCACTGTGTAATATTAATTTTTAAAATAAACACAATTAGGCGATAGTAACATCATCTTTTCCATTTTAAATGCTTCGCTATCTACATAAGCCCCGTTGCATAGAAATTACAAGTTGCAAGATTTACAGTATACTTTTAGCTTGCAATTTGTTATTAAATGCATTTCGCTTGTAATTTGTAACTTGTAGAGCTTGTTTAACAATTTAAACGTTTTATGTAACGGGGCTAGAACGTATAGACTTGCAATTTTGCCGTCGACTTTCATACATATTCTTAAATTTTGTCCGAAAGATGAAGGATGCCTGTATTTTCTAAAGTTACCAAAGTACTTTAAGAATGTGGCTGTTTAATAATACTTACGTAAAGTTTCCTAAATATTGTAAAATGAATTTTAGTAATTTTATATCTCTTCCTCTAAAACTGCTTTTATTTTCTGGATTCTGTTCTAGAAATTCTGGAAGCTGTAAATAAATTGTAAACATAAAGTAGAAACTATTAACATAATATATGAAGATGGAAGTTCTTGAATGTTTATCGTCACACTGGGAAATTTTGGAATGGATGTATGACCTCAAATGTGGTTTTGTTTCTTAATTTTTTCAATTGTATTTAAATGAATTGTTTTACTTAACATTCGAGAATGTTTAGGGATCGTCCATAAATTACATAACGTAGATATTGGGGTTGAGAGGTAATGGTCACGATTCGTTCTAAAGGAGTGAGGATGTTTGCTAAGATATTACGTAATGCTAGGATCTTTAAATTAAACGTGTATGAATCAAGCTATAGGTACTTTGTACTTTAAACACGTAATTTATAAGATAATATAACGTTCAGTACTTTATGATGTGTAATACTTCTCAGTACAAATAAAAGGGTTGATCAAGGATACGAGTTGCGTAATTTTGCGGGTTAATATAAGCGACAGCTGTTGAGATAGTGCTGAAAAGTAAAAAATACGTAATTTATAGACGATTGTTATCTGTACCTCATAACTTTTTAGGAGTTATACATATACATATGTAAAAAATTTAATCGATTTGGATAAGATCGAACCTGAATCTCTCAATTTGATCTTGAGAATCCTTCACTGAATAATGTATCTTATCGATTATGAGGGAAGGTATGATCTACATACTGTATTTTCTTCGTAAGAGAAAGAGAAAAGAAATTTTAAAACGTATAAGATTAACAAAAACAAGATAACAATTAAGGAAAAACATGAGATCTCTCTATTTTCTCCCCAAATCCGCATCTGGGATGCGGATCAAATTTAAATCTAGATTCTCCACAATAATCCCAAATATATAATATAGCTGCTCCTAAATACAATGTAGTGTTTATATTTCTTTTTGTAATATTAGCCGACTAGTGGCCTAATGGACAAAATTACTAAACACTACTGGTTGGTCGCTGGTTTCCTTCTCGCCAACGAGCCAGCAGCGTAGAATTTTATGGATTTTTTCATCTGTCTAATACCTAAATAGAGACTATCTGTCCAGGAGATGCTTCACAGAAAGTTTTCCCGTGAAGCATTCCCTTTCGTCCATGTGTTGCATTGCCTTATCTATCGATCCTACTTTCCTTCCTATAACTTTATTGTCTCTGGTGGAGAATAATATTATTCATAAAAATATAATTATTTTCACTTTTAATCATTTCTATAATACCTTTGAATTATTTTATTTTATAAATACAGGATGGCCCAAAATAAACCAAATTTATTAAAACCAGATGAGACGAGTCTTACTCAAATATTATTCAAATCAGCATTTGAAGCTTTATATAATTTATAGTGTTCAATTGTGTTCAACATGTTCTCTCTGAAGTTCAATGATCTCTGTTTCATAGAAAGCATGGAAGACGTCATCCAGATTTATATCCTTGATACTTGTTTTCAGAAAGATAATTCGAAAAAAGCGTGTATCATGGATCCACTACCGTCGTTTGTCTTCCATTGAGATACAACATACCATGTTCCAGTATCTCTTGAACATCTCTATAAGTGCCACTTTTTACAAACCAACTGAAAGACTTCAGAGGAACTAAAAGAATTCATTTATTGGGTTGAAATCTTCGCTGTTTCAAGCGATGTTCTTCAAATCAAGATGTCCAACTTTAATGTAAAACTGAGAAAAAATGAAATTTTAAGTTAGACATGTTATACGTATTGCAGATGGGTTCAAATGCTAATTTGAATAGCGTTTGAGTGAAATTTGTATATCTCATTGCTTACTTGTAATACGCCACTAAGTTCAATGGTATTTTAAGCCAGCCTATCTAATAATAGGGATTAACGTTTTACCTCTACAGCAGCTATTTTCATTTTTCCGAATTTTATTCCATTACAACAAAGTACTTCTCTTCTATAAAACTCGGATATAATTGAACAAGAAAGCCTCCTAATTTAAAACACAGGACGTTCTGTATTTATCTGTTTTTTAACTCGCACGAAAGTAAACAAGTTATTTCGCAAGCAAACATTTAGCTAATTAAAATCAATAATATAATTTAAGTTTTAACATCTATATCATTATCGGATAGCATTATATCAATTTTTGTAGTCAATAAGAAGATTATAGTGCTGCATAATAACTTTCAAACTAATTAAAATTAACGTATTCAAAGTAATAAATATTTTACTGGATTATAAACGGTAGCTCAAAAAGTCTGTTGATTCCATTTTTGTGTGCTTTTCAGTAATTTTGCAAGAATGGCAGTAATTTGTCAGTGAAGTGTGATACAATTTCATAGGATGCGTAGGAGAAGGGTGACGTTTATTCAATCAAATTAGTGGTTGATCTCCTTCTAGATAAGAAAACCACTAAACACTGATTGTAGGTTTGCACGTCGTCAACCGGCTGGCCATGTGGAGAATTATATTTGACACAATTCCAATGTTACATACATAACAGTCGAGAAAGCGATGTGCTTCATTAATTGTTAATAATAATAATACTGTAATAATATTTATTAACATTACAAAAGTTGCTTTTGAAGGGATCATGGCAAAGCCTCTTTCAGGCATACAAAATTAGTAAACAAGTTATAATAATTTGTAATTTCATGAATATGTATGCGGTGTGACCCATAGCTCTATATTATAGTTTTGTTATTAAATATAAATTTATTTACTACCGAAGTGTATTAAGATGCAACTGCAAGGGAGTTCACCTACCCTTACATATATTCTGTAATATTACGCTTGCAAAGATGGTTACTGAGTTTTACGCCCAGGCGAAAAATGACAAGGAAAAACATTACAGCGGAAACCTTATTAAACGTTTTATTATTTTATCCTACAATTGTTCTGTTTCTTACGAAGTTTCAAAGGGATAAAATCAAGGGAAGGAATGAGATGATCAAGTTTCCTGGTTGTCTATACTGTTCACGGGGACCTAAACAGTAAGCATAAAAAATCTGATGCAAATCGATGAAAATGTTTACAAGTTGATACGAGAGAAATTGAAGTGTCAAGGTTTATGGTAGCCAATATTTTCCAAAGATCCTAGAAAATAAATACAAAAAATTTGGGTTCATACACATAAATAAACTCTATCGACCCAGTAGCATTACTATAACTAATATTAGGAGTACGCCCTGTAATATGAAATCGAAAAACGTTAGGGTCCTCTTAATAAGAAATTGGGGTACGTTTAGAGTCATCGTAATAAGAAATCCCTTTAAGAGAACCCTAATTCATGTAACATTTATATTGATAAAGTTTCTGTGTACAGTGTTTATCACGGATCGATTAATGCACAATATATCTAGTAAACATCATTATGTAATGTAATGCAAATGGTGATTGGTGTATCTAATAACATGTAAGTAGAGTTAACCATTTAAAAGCATAAATAACTCTATTTACAGCTTTTATTTAATTATTTAAATAAAGTTTACAATTGGTTTTAAATGTAAATTACATGAAAAAAAATATTTATTAACCTGTTTATAACGGACACTGAGGAATGACTTTTAAAAATATCCGTTGTTATGAGGTTATTTCGTTTAAAAAACAAATATGGTTTCTGTTTAGAAGTGTCCGTCGTTGAGAGGTGTCCGTTATTAGAGGTTTTTATAATAATTAAAATAATAATAAGTGGAGAATATTAATAAAAAATCTCGCGTAAAATTAATTAAAGTAGCGAAAAAAATATTTCATAGTTTATTATTTTTAAAAAAATTCTGTGGACATTTTAATTTTATTCAAAGTTATTACGTTCTTAAATTAAATTTAACAGCTGAAGTAATTAATACATTTTTTAAACTATAAAAATACATTAGAAATAAAGATATAAATATTCATTAAATGTCCAAACAAGCTTGTTTTTTTAATGTTACATTACTTTAGGCTATTTTATGTTATTAAATTTGTAACACGGTTAAAATAAGATAATAAATTTCAATTTAATTAATTTTTTAAGATATTTATCTACTGAGTTTGGAGTTATATGCATTGTTTAATAATTATATTTATGTTAAATATAACTGCAAATTTCTGTGTGAAAAAATATCCAGCAACGAGTCGCTTAACTTTCTCGGAAACATTTAAAAGTTTTGTGGCGCCATCTGTTATCACGTTATATTACTAAAAACATTTTACGTTATTTAGTTATTATAAAATGGCAAAAAGGTTAATTGTGAGGATAGAGGATGGGTTTTATAAAAAATTATAAATAACGAGTAAAATCGTTATTAAGTTCAACCCCTATTTTCTCCCCACTCCTTTGACTTTTAACCACCAAAATTTATTATTATCCATGTCCCTAATACTAGAACCTTCCTGCAAAATTTCAGAAATTTTCGACAAATGGTGTATGAGTTATTGATCTTCAAAGAGAGTGCCCTCACATACACACTAACCTCCATACATACAGAACCCCATTTTCTTAATCTTTTTACATCTATCAACGTTTGAAGGCCCCCTGAGTCGAAAAATGTAGAGAAGTTGGGGGGGGGTCAATTTTCACCCATCGCCATACTTTCCTTCTGTTACTATTGCGAAGAGTATAATATCTTTTAACACTTAAATAATCGCCTGTTTCTCTTAGAAATTCCTCCCCTGTGCCCTCATGCCGTTAAACCAGCGAAGTTACTGACAGCTTGTAATATAAATCGAATTATTTCTAAATATATATTTAGAAGTTACTATATGAAGTTTCGATTATTTATTATGTATTAATTTTAAACTTAAACTGTTTATTTCATCTTTAAAACCATTAAAAATTCATTTATGCACAGTTTAGTAAGTGCCTTTTTTCTTCCTCCCCTTTCCTAAATATCTTTTAAATTTAAAATATAAAAAAACTACATTAAAAAATAATTTAAAGTCATTTTAAAATGATATATCGTTACATCACACGCCAGTAAATTAATAAATAATAAATTAAACTCTCAAAACTTTAACATATATCCTGTGCCCAAAAAAGTGAATCAAATTAATTAAAAAATAAATAAATAAATAAACAGTTTTTATGGGGGAAAATTATAATTTAATTCAAATAAAATTTAAATTTTAATTATTTAATTATTTAAATTTTTCAATTGATTAATTTTATTAATTGTTTGTGTTTAATAAAATAAATGAAATATTTAACAATTTATATGCTGCCATCTGTTGCGTAATGAGAATATTATAATTATTAAACAATAAAAATAATAATTATTATTATTATTATTATTTTAATACTATACGAATAATTGTACAAATTTTAGAATCAATGAAATATGATTTAAATTACCACAATGTTATTAATTTTAATTACTAATTAAATTTTATCAATTATATAAGATTTTAAATTGTGTTAAAAATATATTTAATGAATATCTTAATTAAAATAAATAATAATGAATAATTTTTATTCGTTCTATTCAAATTTTTTTCGTTTAGAAATTTCCAATTTTAAGTATCAATATTTGATACCAGATGGCACTACAAACGTTACTAGACATTTTTATTTATTTTATATCTTTTATATTAATTTTTTTTATTAGAATTCTTTATTTTTATTTCTATAAATATTAATGTTTATTTTAATGTTTTAAATTATTTTCATTGTTTAATTTTTTAATGATCAAAATTGTTAATGTAAGAAGTATATCCACTGTACACAGCACAGTTTATGTTATTATTATTTATTTATTTATTATATTACCCTCTTAAAAAAGACATTTTATCATTGTGCAATTCTTCCTGTGTAATAAATAATTAAAATCGATGTAAATAATTTAATAAATATTAAATACAGTAAGGAGTGAAGCATTAATTAATACGAAAACAAGCGCTAAAGATGAAAAAAGAAAACAAAATGAACGTTGTAACAATAGAAATTAATTTAGATTAATTAATTTATT
This sequence comes from Centruroides vittatus, assembly GCF_030686945.1. Classification (NCBI taxonomy): domain Eukaryota; kingdom Metazoa; phylum Arthropoda; class Arachnida; order Scorpiones; family Buthidae; genus Centruroides; species Centruroides vittatus. The sequence continues at coordinate 5,847,421 of NW_027122385.1, forward strand.
TATTTTAATAAATCTCTAGAGTAGCTCAAAAGTCAATTCACCATTGCTATTGTTTACATAAATTTTTAGTCATAAATTGCTTGCTACTAGTGTAATACATAAATTACAAGGCATAGTTTACATTCGTAATTGTACTTGAAAACATGGTAAACTGATTTTGGACAAACCAGCATAAGGTTTGCACGTTCTAATTTTGTTCAGGTTTATTTGTTTAAGGCCAAGCGACACGTGTCGAGGTGGGAGGACTTTCTAGGGGAACTGGTCCCTAACGTGAAGAAAACCCGAAAACTCCACGTGTTCGGTGGTTTTTTCCACGTGACCACTAGTGGGCTCGTTCTAATTCGGACCCCAATCTCGGTTACGCCACCGCTTACAATTATACAATTAAAATATTCATCTCTATGGACAACTTATGCACACAGGTTGATGATTTTAGTGTCTAGTAAACAGGAGTGTGTTGTATGTGGAATTACTAAAATCTTATAAATTTTTGATGAAGTAACCACGATGAGGACAATGAAGGGAAATCTTACAAAAGATTAGAATTTAGTAAAATCCTTTACAGAACCCAGAGGAAAACTGAAATCATTGGAAATGTAATCACTTTAATGGTTTTATGCTCGATCAATTATAAAGCAATGGTTCTTACTAATCTGTCTCTTTAAATTTAAGAGAATATAAAATCATTCCGTGAACTAAATATATATAAAAGGAAACTAGGGATTAACACATCTTGATATCAAACGGTGAGAATGTAATCCTAACAAATTATCTAAAAATTAACATAATTGCTTACAACATGTATTGTTCGATACAGTTAGATTAGTCTCCCTAATTATCTAAGCTGATATTTTGTGAAGGTAAATGATAATTACAAAGTTGGACGATTTCAAAGTACAATACGACTCTTTCTAATGCGGCAATGTGATCAAACTTCCACTGTGATGAAATCTTATTCATGTCACACGTCCTGTTTTCCTGTTTACTAGAGTTTCATCTCTTTGAGAGTATTGCGTGCCCCTTTTTTAAAAATTCTTTCTGCCTTCTGTTCACTAAGAGGACCTCTTTTGTAGCAAGCCAGGCCCACAACGTCCAGAAGGATCACCCTGCCTAACGTTTCCTTGAGATTTTCGACCATCCAAAGTGGTGGGCTTTAGCCCTTTACACTCTCTCTAATCTGTACGAGGAATGGCCAAATAATTACGAAGTATTATAATATTATGTTTACACCTTATTTTCTTTAGTGAAACTCGAGAATTACCTGGCACAACCATCACTCTTCGCAAACTACGTGCTTAAAATTGACCCGAAACCCCAAGACACATTTAAAATTGATCAGTCAAACCATTAATGTGATGTCTCGAGAGCTCTTTGACCTTTATCCGTTCTTATCTGTGAGATATTTTAACGAATTCAACCGGTTGAGGTCATTAATGCGTGCTCGAAACTCATCGGCGACCTCATCCCACATCCCACACAGTATAATAATTGAAAAAAAAAACAAGTGAAATTACGAAGTGGGGGTGAAGGGTTCGCATCCACTCCTTCGATAATTTGCCTAGACGCAATTTATGCGAAAGGCAATTACGTGTAGACAAGCCAACTTCCATTATGTCATTACCTAAAGGCTATTCTCTGATCAAGTGTTAAATACTCCTATTCATACCTTCATTTACAGTATCTGTTAAATCGCGAGAACAGTAAACATCTATATTTAGCAGGTGGGTAAATAAGTTCAGTCAAGGTAAAAGCTGTTTAACAAGTCACATTATCCTTTAAAAATGAAATTTTTAAAGAAAGAGAAAGTCTATAAGTAATTTGCATATTATACAAATATCTTGTTAAAATCTCCTCGATGTAGAAAAGAAACTAATTTTATAGAAGAAAAAATTCTTTTAGAAATTTCAACCATGTCAACATTATTTATTATTTAAATGAAAACAAGGATATTTACACTTTTTGTTTTTATTATTTAAAAGATAAATAAATAAGGATTTGTGAAGTATAGCTGTAGGTATAATGTAATTTTACTATAGTTTATTAATTTTAAAATAAAAATATATGTACAGTTTAACCTCCAATAGCGGACACCGCCCACTAAACAGCGGCCAGTAAAGTTTATTTACAAAAATGCATATAACATAACCTCCGATCAACGGCCATTTTTAGGAACTTTTTAACAGAGATGCATACAAAATAACCTTCATACAACGGCCACTCTTCGTCAACGGTTGTTGTTCAGAGGTATGTCTTTATACCGGCCTATATATAATATTGACCCTGATTTCTATATAAACAATTAGTAACAGGTGAACTTAAGAATTTTGTTTAATAATATTTATGTTTTTGTGTGTATAGGTGGTCCTCTTTTTATATAGATTTGATAATAGACTAAGGATTTACGCATTCAATAATTAATGCACTGATGAAGTCTCTGTTATATGAAACTTGCATAAGGAATTGAATATTAATTGTACCGTGCGTATTGTATCTTTTAAGGCATTATCTTTTATCTACTACTGTCTTACAGCGCCATTCACCGCCCTAACGGACATTTCTACTTCGCGCCTGACTAACTGGCTGGCCACCATGTTTCCTTTACGTATGTAATACCTAAATATGCGCCAGTAATTTAGGGGCTTCCCCCTTAAATTAAAGAGGAAATCAGCAGAATTTGGAGAAATTTAAGAGGGAAATATAAAGTCTGCCCATATTGGTGGAGTTTCAGCGACGAGCAGGAGCGACCAAAAGACACATGACTAATGACTATTCTCCGCAGCAGTTCGATTCATCACATTATGCTTTTGCTCAACTGCGCCCCTCCACTTGTACCTTAAAGTGAAAATTACACTATTTAGAAGAAATTGTTTCAGATTTTAGAGAAAACAGGTAGTTTTAAAGGGAATTTCAAGTCTGTTTTAGGGGGTTTTCACGACAGAAGCTTGTCAACATCTATGTGAGCCAGATTCCCCATAGAAAGTCCTCCTGAAATGCACCCTTTTCTTGGCAGATGGTCCATGTGTTAAGTTGCTTTATCGCGTCACTCAACAGCGTTACTATTTTAAGGAGCATCTACACCATCTAAATTCTTAAAAAGAGCATAAATAACATTAAAAAACTTCTCATGGTAACGTTAGAAATTGCCATAAAAAGCGAATTAGGAGCCTGCACTCTCTGTTCACATAACTAATTGATGTAAGTGATCACTTTGCATAATACAGTACAGCTGTGTAAATCCCGTTTCTACTTGTTACGTAGTAATGGTAAATACATACTCGATACCCTATAAAACGAGGAAGAAATTCAATTTAGATGTACAGCAACACATACATACCCTTCTCATTGGGAGTAACATACGTTTGTTTATAATTAGACAGGGGGAGGATACTCTTCTACACCTCCCATTAATTAAATAATAATAATAATAATATTTCTTAATTAAAATAGATGAAATTTCTTAGAACAAATATCATTTATATTATGTGTTTGAGGTCAAGTCGACAGCTAAAAATTTTAATGAGAAGAATATAATTAACCCCAATTTTATAGCTAGAATTATTAAATCTCATAATTTGGCAATTATTTTGTATTTGGTGGCATTTATTGCTCTTAAATATAAATTTTAATAATTATATTACATGTATATCATATTCATAATCCGTTATTTATTATCTCATGTATAATACTTACATATATGTGAGTGTCTGTGTGTTTACCAGTTTAACCAAGAACTACTTGAGTTATGTTTATTGTAAATTATGTAAATATCTACTTATTAAAGAGGTTTATTTTTATTTTCTAAAGAAATTCGTTTAAAAATTCTTTTTTGTTTTCTGTCTAGAAATGATACAAATGAATGAATGAATGAATTTTTACTGTTTCTTTTTCTTGCAGAAATTTAATCTACAAAATAAAATTCTTATTTTTATACTTTTCTTTTCCATGTTTATAAATGAAATTGTTTCTTTCTTGTGTGTGTGTTTTGGTGTAAAATATGAAAATTAAAGGAGCTTATTATTGAATTTTTCTATGAAAACATAGCTAAGAGTTTACGAAAGCGAGGGCTTGTGCTCCTCTATGAGAATAACAGAGTTTATTAAAAGCAAGGGCTTGTGCTCCTCTATGAAAACATAGCAGAGTTTAATGAAACCAAGGGCTTGTGTTCTTCTATAAAAACATAGCAGAATTTATTGAAAGCAAGGGTTTGTGCTCCTCTATGAAGAATAACAGAGTTTATTGAAAGCAAGGGCTTGTGTTCCTCTATGAGAATAACAGAGTTTATTGAAAGCAAGGGCTTGTGTTCTTCTATAAAAACATAGCAGAATTTATTGAAAGCAAGGGCTTGTGCCCTTCTATAAGAATAACAGAGTTTATTGAAAGCGATGGCTTGTGTTCCTCCATGAAAACATAGCTGAAAGTTTACGCAAGAATTTGTTTATATTTTTACTAATTTAGAAATAACAATAAATTTTAATATTTTACAATCCTATAAATGAAAGGTATACGCTTTCATATTTTCTTGCAACAATCTAGGATAGCCGGAAGTCATTTTTCTAGAGAAGCTACGGTACAATGTTTACTCGCTTTTTTATTGTAGAAACCTGTAATTTAAAAAAAAAACATTATTTTAATACTCGTGGAAAAATCTACGAATTAATTTTTTTTACATTTTAATGTAGAAATTTACGTATGAAAGATATACGTTTCTACATCTATGAAAATGGAGCGTTTTCATACCCTAACACCTTTACTATAGACATGCAAACCTTCACTAATGTCATCCTCACATTTTTACTAACTATGTAGCCTCTCTTCCTGACAGGACTTGCCTAATATCTGAGTTCAAAGTATTAATACTATCAGTTCCGAGCCATACCCTCCACACTTTTTACTCCGATCTTCTCCCTAATTTAAATGTTTTTTGGGAGCCAACTTCCAACCAATCAGGAAGGAAGTTACGCGCGAAGCTTCTTTTACGTCTGAGCTGACACAAATGTGGTTGGTCATTTTCCCACTTGTTTACTTCTTTAATTGCTACTGTTTTCATTTCATTGTAAATGGTTATATCACCGGACCGCACCTGGGTCCAATTTAACAAAACCGCATGATTTCTTTGTTTTTCTTTCAAATTAATACTTTACATTTTCTTTAATAATAAATATACTTTTTTCCTCAAATTTTCTTGTAAGGTTCCATAAAAACAGGAGATTATTTCCTCCAGAAATTTGTCTAAAAACGAATTAAATTATTTATGTTTTTTTTTCTTTAAGAAATCTTCGTGTTATCTTGTAAAATAACATACCAGAAAAATTAGTGTTTTGAAGAAATCCTCAGCGAAAACTGTCTACTTTTATGTTTCCTTCAAGCAAAACAATGTTTAACTTTACGCTTCCTGTTGGAAGAAAAAATGCAGATTTTTACGCTTTTCTTGCCGAAATCTACGCACACGCCTTAATCTTTCCTATTTCAGTGTAGATAAAGATTTCCTTTTCCATCAGTTCTTCGCTTTCCATCTATCTTGTAGTTCTTAGCTCCTCATCAAGATATCTGGCGAGGTTTTTCCTGAATGACTAGTATATCTTTATTGTATCCTCTTATCTAGAAAGTATCCACGATAATGACTATCCTCGGTTACAAACTTCCTACTTAAAACTTTCCTAATGTAACATTCTGGATATCTTTTATTTACAGCAACGTTATTTTAATGCTAATAATCGTTAGTTTACTTCTCACCTCCCTTAAAGCTTAGCGCCAACATAAAGAGGCAAATAAGCAATAACATAGATAATGTAATTAATAAAGGTCATAGGATTTAAGGGTGCATAAAATATTATTTAAAAATAATAATAACAAAATCTGACGTGATTAAATTGTAAAAAAGAAAAAAATTTAAATCCATTTGTTTGAATTTAATTGTTTGTTATCCTCATTACGAACAACGAGAAATCAAGAAAATGCATTAGACGTAATTAGGATTTTTATTAAATTAATTTTAAAATGTATTTTAATTTTATTTTACAAAAAATTAATTAAATAAATAAAAATTTTAAAGGAAAATTGCGCTTTCAAATTCTATAATTGAAAATTGCTTCATCTCTTGTGCGTTTCGGGTTACAGAAAAGGTTTTTTGCAACCCGAAATTCAATTAAAAATAAATAAATAAATAAATGTTTTCCTCATTAAGAATTCTCGATTTAGCATCAATTGATGGCGCTAAATCGAGAGTGGCTTATAAATTCTCAAATACTGAGAAATTCATTACATTAGATAAATCCATTCGATCCATTCAGGGTCTACCAGAGTGGCTTTAGTTAGGAGGGCGTTATATCGGGGTTAAATTGTGCTTTAACTTTCATGTAAAGCCTTCCTAAACATTACCCTACTAATAATCTTCATGTTTAATCATATTTATAATTGTTATATGGAATAGGGCAACGCAACACGTGGAAGATCTGTCAGTAGGGGTGCCTCATGGGAGGATTTACTATAGGAAACAAGTGGAGAAAATCCGGGAAACCACGTTAACAGCCAATTTGGTAAAGCGCTAAACCACGACCAGTGTTTAGTGGCTGCACAGGTATTTATAATTGTATTCATGTTGGTTGAAAGTTTCATTAATTATTTCTTGTAAGTCTGCATAGCTAGCTAGGCAATGACTTAGGAGATCTTACCTTTGATGGGATCCAACTTAAATTGTATCTTTTTGAGTGAAAATCTTCAGTATTTTGGCTCAGGAACTATAGTATAAATGGAAGAATATGGTAAAAAAAATTAATATATTTTTTTAAATGTTAGAAAATTAACGTTTCAAAGCCATTAAAAATAAAAAAAATTATATTTAAATTCTAAAAAAAATTATCAACGAGTTGCGTAACTTTCCTGGTAAAAATAGTTAAAACTGCGTGTGGCGCCATCTGTTACGATATTTTATTTTTAAAAGTTTTACATAATTAATCATTATAAAATGACAAATCGCTTAATTTTGAGGATAGGGATGAGTTTTAAAATAATAATAGAAAAAATTGTAAATGTTAATAACGAGTAAAATCTTCGTTAGACTCGAGATATGTCACATGATCCTCTCTATCTCCTCACTCCCTCGACCTTTAACCTCCAAAATTTAACAGTATCAATGACCCTAATACGCACACCTCTCAGTAAAATTCACACAATTTCGACAAAAGGCACAGGAGTTACTAAGCTTTAAAGTTGGTGAACAAAATCGTGCCCCCCACACACGTACTTATAGAAACCCCCTGACATTTCTTGACGTTATAAACTCCCCCTATCAAAAAACGTATAATTTAAGGGGGATTATTTTTTTTTTACCGATTTCTATACTTTTCTGTGTTACATATAACAGCAGTAAAATAAAATTTAACAATTAAAACGGTGTAAAATATAGACGAAATGACGAATGGAACAGTTGTACATCCCCAAGACATGTCGTATAATCAAATTCCTCTTTCTCAAATTTTACATATTTTGGATAAGACAGAGGTAAAACAATACTTTTATTATTTAGGAAATAAATTTTACAGTTTTCTCAGATTATTTTCATGCCCATTTTGGAGTGCAATAAGAATCCTTTGATGCTGGAGTGAAAAAGAAAAATATAAATAAAACAAATGGATAAATCTTACAAGTCCATCTGATATCTTTGCTTTCTCGACTAAACTTTATAACTTGATGCACATTTCTCGATAGCGTAATAAACTTTATTGACAATAAAAATACTACTTAAACACAGGAACAAGATTGAAAAATCTTATTCTTATGCACTTTAAGTGCTAAGGATTATACATTTAGCAATAAAGAATATGTAGAAGATACTAATGTTTTATAAAATCCAACTTAAAATCTTGAATTTATCTTTAGAAAAATATAGTTTTAAGAAGAAAAATGGTATATGATATAATAGTTTTAAAGTTGAAATTGCTTTTTTTTTCTTTCTTTCTTTAACTTAATAGATATATAAATGATTCTTTCAATTGTTCTTTGATGACTGGAGTATCGAACTTTAATGGAAGTTCAAGAGAAAAGGGAATATTGCCTTTAAAACTTGAAGATTTACTGATCCCTTCTCAGAGTCTAGGTTATTTTTACAATTGCCTCGATAGAAAAGAGAGAGTTTTATAGCTTTACCTGTAGAGTATATGAGTATATATATATATATACTCATATATGTATCCATACACTCGAGGTAAAGGAAATACTTAAATTGAAAATGGCAAAAATTTAATATTTAATAATAAGATTAACTATATTAATTAGATTTATATACAGAGTGTTTATTGAACTGTTAGCAAATGGAGTGTGCAGGTTGTTCAAGGTGAGTGAGTCATAAAATGACGACTTTGTGACTCATCTTCTTGTGCCAGGAGCAATTGTTCCTCCGCAACATCAGGACTAAAATTGTTATGATTTAATTGATTATTCTCCTTTAATATTGATTCATTGTTTGGTGTTAATTTTACTGAAAATTAATGAACAGAATGAATTGTTTAGTTATGCAAATTCCAACAATTAATTATTAAAATTCTATGTACTTTTAAAGCAAACAAGTTCTTGTACAATGGCTAAGTATTTTAATCGGTTTCTGTATTTTTTGAAAGATTTTTTTTATGTAAGAGTAAATTAAATTATGGGAATTCTTAAACTTTGATATCATACAATAATATTAAAATTTTTTCTTCCATTCTTAAAATGTAAATCGATACTTTTTGACTGCTTGTTCTATAAATGTATTTATTACTTTACAATAAATTTCATCTAATTTATGCAATTTAGTTGGTGGGAGGCGAGCAGAACAGTGCAGAAAATTATCTAGAATTGTAGAAAAACTTAAAAAAATTATCTAGAATTTTTTAGAAATTAATTCTAGATAATTTCAAGTAAATTTTGTAGCAAAAATGATATCTAGAAGTAAACTTTTTCTACAAAATTTAATTTTACTGCTGAAAATTATGCAACTAAAGGACAAAAAATTCTCCAGAATTGTGCAAAAAGTACAAGAAAATTATCTAGAATTATAGGGGAAAAAAGAATTATGAATAATTCTAGATAAATTATACAGCTAAAGAATAGTTTTTCTGTGCAGTATAGAAGACATTTCTCCTATGCAGTGCTTGTGTATTTACTTATTTTTAATTTCTTCCATGAATTCATTTTATATTATTTATTTTTTGGTGACTCTACAATAAATTCCCTGTACGCTCTAATTAATTTTTAAGCTATAAAGCAACTACACTCAACGCTAGTAAATTTAATTAAATTAGTTTTGTTTACTAATGTTTATAAGGAAATTAATATAATTATTAAGAAAAGTAATTACATTTTTTGAATTAATTTTTAACTAGAAAACGAAAAATTATATAAACTTTTTTTTTAAGATTTTGAGTCAGTCTGGAGAAGTAGAACACCCTGAAGCAAGAAATTCTTTTGTCTCCTTAGCAAATAGGGCAATAAAGTAATGACTAATACTGCATTGATGTGAAGGGCTGGACACCCTGCTATGCCTGACTAGTTGCAACGTGGTTTAAGAATGTTTATCAGTTCAGAGTGTACAATGAGACGTTTATAAGCAGGGGCGGATTTTGGGATTGCCTGGGGGAAACACACCCCCTATTCGGGGTTTTCTTCTATTAAGGTAGGGGTAGAAGGCATACATCTAAAGATTTCTGGCTATCGTTTATAGATGAATCTCCCACACTACACGAACACGTAGAAGTACAGTTGTATGCTTAATTAAAAATTAAAATATAATTTTAATCGAATTGTTAAAATAACAGAGGTTTGTTTGTATTAAAGTTACAGAGGTTAAATGAATTTGTTCGAAGAGATAAATTTTTATTTGATTTAATATATTATCAACGGTGCATAAATGTACACCTGTTTTCTAAATTTATGTCTGTTATGAATCATCCTCGAGATCAAGTTACTTAAGTTTACAATACGAATATAATTAAAAGTAAATGATACATTAAAAATTAAAGGTGAAAAATTCTTATAAATTAAATTTTTATTTTCATTTTAAAAAGACTGGAACGTTGTTTATTGCTGGACTTTTTCGGCATCTTTATCTGTTTTGATCTTTAATAATTACAGCCATTACCTTTAGGTCTTCAGATTGGTTCGGAAGATATTAAGTTGTTGGAAGCCATATCTCCCGAACAAATGGTCAAATTTTCTTGAAAACATCTAGAAATATTTCCCCCAATGCATAAATTTTTTTACAAAATTTCATAAAATTTCGACAAAATGCACAGGCGTTATTAAGCTTTAAACTGCGTAAACGAAATTGTGATCCCTCATACACGCTAATACAGAAGAACTCCCCCAAGTTTTTATTCTGGACGTTTCAAGGTCCCCTGATCCAAAAATGTAAAGATTTCGGAGTCATTTTTTGACCTATGGCCGTACTTTTCTTCTGTTTTATATATAACAGTAGGAATGTAAAAGTGTAAACAGAAATGCAGATCTAGCTTTATTTATATTTATTTTTAGAAGTTAATATAATTTCCAGTAGAATATTTATTAGTTTTATTTAAATTTTAACGCGGAATTTGTGTCAGTAGACCATATATTCATGGTGTAAATAACCTCGAAGTTCAATGTAAACCTTACAAATCTCTATGTAAAATATTATAGAATATGTCATTTACATATTCTATACATCTAAGAGTTTTACTTTCCTGTAGAATTCTTACGTCACGCTTCTATAAATGTAACAAATATATTTATACAGCAACGATGTATGCTACTACAGTATATCACTCTTAAGATCATATCTAGGGCCATTTAGGCTACCGTTTTGGCTCCTTTATATAAGAAAATGTAGAGAAAATCCTGAAAAAGGACATCGTTACGTCTCCTAACTATTCCTTGATCCTCGTTACAACTCCTAACTACTACCTGCAACTCGTTACAATTCCTATTTCCTGCATTTCGTTAAATGTCGCACTTAAAATCATAACCACGTTAACAGAAACAGAGTTTATACGATCCTGAATTGATACCCAGTTATATCATTGGATTTACGTTTGTTTGTGGCAATAAACATTGTGTTTTCCTCCACCCCTGCTATCAGCAGGGAATCTAGTTTCTCAGGAAATATTACATTTCACCATTGCTGATTTCTTCAATACCCTCTGTTAGCTTTCATGATCCGATGCCGATAGTTTTTATTTTCAGTTAGGATATTTGCTTCAATCCCCCCATATCAGGAAACGAATGACGTATCGAGAAGCGCTTGTTGATACAGGACTTGATGTTTTCCATTCATTTTACAGTACTTGTAACGTTGTAATCGATTATTACGGCTCAGTTGTCCAAGAATACAATCCTGTCAAGTACTTCAAAGTGTAGCCTTTCGGAATGGCATCACTTACTTGCTGTTTTTCACTTCCATACAACGTTAAAAATAAGGAAAGAAAAAAAAAGAAAAATTGATTAAAGAACTTTTCGGAACTTTTATGCAGTTGAAAAATTCGAAATTAATTATATTTAATATATTGAGTTTTAAAATTTAAGATAAAAACTGAGGGATGAAGATTACACGTTAGACACGATGAAAAATTTTTAATGATTTTTATGACCTGGAAACATTAATTTTACAAAATTTTCATCGACAGAGTGAGTACTTAGAAAATTTATATAAAATGACCAAAAATTGTATAAATTACAATAGATTTCGTCCCTCGAAGGTCGAGGGGTAATATGACAAATGCGTTAATTTTATACATAATTTAAATTATGTAACTGTAAATTCGTAATTCTAGTAAATACATTAGATATAACTGGAAAATAAACTAATTACAATATCAATTTTATTAATATCTTTATTACAATTAACCTAATTAAGATAATCATTCATTATTCATAACATATTGAAGTGATAATTTCTGGAGTTAAAGCAACATTACTCAATTAGTATTTGACTTTTATCAACTGGAAATTACATTATAAACTTACAATTTAAGTTTCGTATTCTACAGATTAACATTTTACCCTTTAAGACGGACATGACGATGAAGAAAATCAAATTTAATTTAAAGATGAACAATTACGTTACAATTTACGGTTTAATTTCGGAACAATTATATTATTTCATTTATCATAAAGTAAAATTCAATTCCACCTGCAATAACGACCAACCTGTAAAGAGCAGCCACTTTTAGGAACTTGTTATTATTATTTTTAAACAAAAAATGAATACAAAGTAACCTCCACAACGGACATTTCTATGTTTTCATCGTTGGACGTTGTTCAGAGGTTTAACTGTTTATAGACAGCAATTTATTGATATAATTTTTATAATTATTGCAGTACTTTCTAACGTGCGAGTTTAAACAGGATCATGTTAAGGGTCCTGTTTAATGTCTTATTCTCTTGAGGGGTTTCTTCTAATTACTCTAAAATATCTCAAACTTTATTTATGTTCTTTATACTCTTTAGACGTTTCCTGTATTCCTAACTCAGAAATAAAACTAGGAGTTAGGAGCTCTGAATGAGATTTAAATAAACTGATTAAAATTCCTTAAAAAATAATTAAACTAAATATTTCTAAGATGGAAATGCTTATGGAACTACAGAAATATTTAACTATTAATATATTAATTATTTGATAAGTATTATTAAGACATTCCCTATCAGAATCCAAGATAATAAAAATACATGTGACATATATAAGATAACAATTGATATAACTTTTTCGTAAGTAAAATTCTTTCGCAAATTGTTAGTTTGTCACACCCACTTTATAGTTCACCAGTTCACACCCCGACTTTTGATGGGTACACATAAAGACACCGCCCTCATATGGCACGCTTTTATAGGGGCCAGTTATACATACCATTATATTAATGGAAGATTGGACTAGATAACTTTCTTAGAAAGTATTTCTTAGAAAGTAACTTTAAATTTACTTCATAAATTACTAAATAAACACTGTTTACAGTTACATATTTCAGTCGTTTTTTTTTCTTTTTTTTAAAAAAAAGGTGAGAGAGGGGCGCAACGTTTCGCAGTTTGAAAAGAAGAAATATTTCGCATTCCACAGTCCACCAGAGAGAAGGAATTTGCCAGAGTTGAAAAGATCGACTTCACTCAACTCATAGCTATGAATAGGACCAACAGTGCAGGATGGTAGATGGAAATATTTTCTCGCCCAAGACAAGTGATTGAGAGGAACTAGTCCACTACACTACAAAATGAAACAGGAAAGGCAGTCAGATAGATTTTTATTCTTTTCGAGTATCGTATTTTGGGAGTGCGTGTTGAAGTCAGAAATTGATTTTCTTCTTCTATTTTCCCCCATTCTCCTCCCACCTTCCGTTTTCTCAAAACTATATTTCGAAGCTGTAAAAGAACAGGGGAAACAACTAAGTAAAATTTATTATTATTATTATTTTGTTTGACTTTATAAAATTTTATCAATAAAAATCTTTATCAGAGGGAATTACTCGGTAGAATTTATATGTATTATCATCTTCCAGGCTTATTTTACCGTATATAAGTTACATAAACAATCAGAGAAATTCGAATTGGTGATGCGTTCGTTATCATTTTAAATAAGTTATAAAATTCTAAGATGGAAAAAGAAGTATGATAAACAAGATTTATATGTATAAGAAATTATATTTTGAAATTATTTTATTAAAATTTTATATATTCATACGATTTTCTATTTTATTTATATATGTAAGTAAACAATACTTTATATATATAAACGTTAAATATGCAATGAGCTCTTATATGTTATTTATGAATTCGCCATTTAATATTCAATCAGTTTTGTCACTTTTCTGATATTTTAAAATCAATTTTTAATCGTGTTTTTTAAATTTATTTTATAATACAGACTGGCCAGAAGTCAGTTAACCGTTTGAAACACTAAGTATTGTTTTAATCTGTCACGTTAATAACCTGAACTTACACCAGGCTAACTGACTGTATACATTAAAATACATTTAAAAACTTTAATTAACATTAATAATTAATTTGTGTTTTAATGAATGCATTCATTATACGTTATAACTCAGAGCAGCATAGTAACTATTATGATGTTTATCATCAATTTTACTACTTAATATAGTAATTAAAATACTCATACTAGCTCTTATAAACTATAAAATAATTGATATACAATTTTAAAACATGGTTTAAATTCTTTATGTGGCAAATTGTCTAGTATCTATGATTTCCAATGAAAGATCCGGATTTAATATTATTAATATGTAAATATACACGTTTATGTATGCAGCGATGCTTCGAAGAAGCACTATCTTAAGAAATTTATAGAAATTTTTACTTTAAAACCTCAAAATATCATTCTTAATTACGACATCATCAAGTGTCAGGCATTTTACAAGTTAAAAAAAAATGTAAGAAAAATCAATACACTTGAATATATTTAGCTAATATATATACGAAATACATTCAAATTTTTTTAAAATTTTCATGCCTTTCATCGTCATCATCAAGTAATAAAGAGAAAAGGAATTAACAAAAGAAATTTTCTATTGTTTATTTCTTTCTGTATGCTTTCTGCAATGGGAATGCGGGTTGTCACTCATTGACTTGTTCTGTCTTTTTTATGTCAGAACAACTTGACCGATTCTCTTTTGATGACCATATATTGCATCGAAGTGAAGACAGGTGCAATCTTCCATTCTCCTCTATTAGTTGGAAAGTTTCTTCTTGCTGACTGACCAATTTTATACATTAAAAAAAAACTTCCTTATTAATAACTAAAATTAGCAGAATATATTTAATATTTACTTTATATAACATAAATTTAATTAATTAAAGAAATAATAAAATATTTTGCAGAAAAATATGCGAAATTTTTTCTTAAAATACCCGTGACGCTTAGTTAATACCACGCAAAGTACCCCTAACATTAAGTGTCAGATATTTTTTTTTTCGTTGAAAAATATCTCTAACACTCAAAGCTTTTTTTCCATGGAAAATATCCCTAAGTGTCAGAGTTTTCGTAGAAAATATCCCTAACACTAAGTGTCAGAGTTTTTTTCACATGGAAAATACCCCTGATATTTAGTGTTAGGCATGGTTTCCATGAAAAAATAAAATTTCTTATAAACAAAACTTGAAATTAAACAAATTTAAAATATTTTCTTCTAGAAAAATAAAATTTAAAAAATATTTTTTAAAAATACGTATAAATATAGATTATTTTTACTCTGGAATATATCAAATGTTAAATTTAAAAATAAGAATAATTTTATTGATGATAATCTAGAATTTTGATATAAACTTTCTTCCTTAACAAAAAAAAAAAAAGAAAGAATTTAAAAATAACGAATATATTAATTTAAAAATAGTTTTTTTAAATGATTAGATATCCTTTATCATAAAAAAAATGATAAAATATTATTACGAGATAAAATATATATATATATATATATTTCCTTGTACAAAATGAATGATATGTATCTTTATTAACTATCTTCGGATGTTTTTTTTATAATTTTTGACGTATAGATTAATATATAAAGCGTATAATATATGTCTGTATGTCTGTGTGTGCGCCAAGTCATACGTCAAGAAAGTTTATAAATTGTTATACAAAGGGGAAAAAAATAAAGTTATGGCACTATGTATTAAAAATGTCGTTCGATAAATTTTATATATGTATATTTTATATTTTAATTACATTTAAATTGTATACGTGTTTACATTAATGATATCTGGCTCTGTGTGTACACAGAAAAAAAAGGAGGGTTGAGAAAAGTGAGTGCGCGTGAGAGATAAATAAAAATTGAAAAATGATTTCTACAAATTGTTTTCTATTAGATGTAAGCTGTCACTTTGAAAAAAAAATGTCAAAATTTTTGATTGACTCTATAAAAAGATCGATGACCTTTTGTTTGATAAATATTCTTTTTTTTTATATATACTTCATTTATCTCTTCATTCAAGCCTCTGTTCTATTTACATAGATTAATGGGAACAGAAATTAATTTTTTTTTTACTTTTTATCTAATTTAAATTTGAAAAAATTATTTTGCAACTTTACTTTTTCATTAATATGATAAAGGGTTGCAAGTATCTTAATGTAATATTAATTTTTAAGCAATTTTTATAAAGATATGCCATTAATATTAATTAACATAATTTATTTTATAATCAATTATATTTTATTAATTATTTTAAAAATTAAAATAAAAATTTACTTGTCTTAATCAGCTTTAAAATGTGTACAGTGTTTTTTAATGTTTAAAAAATATTAATTTAAGTACATATAAACCTAATTAAAAGCATATTTTATATATATTTTAGTTCAAAAATAAATTTTTTATAATATAAAATACTCCATAATATTATAAACGATCGAATATATATATATATTATATATATATAATATATATGTTTGTGCGCTTGACGGTTTATAATACTTTTATTGAAAATATGATACAGATATATAAATATGTATATTTATTTATTATGTATATTACTTAAATCCGTATATCTGCTTATTTGTAACTATCTTACGCAACAAACACAAATCTTTGAATCAATCGATTCAGTTCGAGTAGACAAGAACCCATCCCGCCGGCATCGGCCGAACACCCCCTGCTATTGTTAAAATGGCACATTCCACTTCTCTTTCCGCCCACCGTCTAACCATGAGTTGGCTTCGACGGCAGAAGGGAACGGTCATTCACAGTAGGAAAGTCACAGCAACGATCTGTGGATTACTACAGCAGCTACTTACACAGTGCGTGTGCTATCTACAGAGAATTGACTGAGGCGTGGATCCATCTTAATTTCCCATCTATAGTACATGTCAGCCTTAAAATAATATCCAACCCATGTAATTCTTTCTTAAAAGGTAAGAAAATTTTCCCTTCCAACACTATAAATGGCAGAGGCTCATCTGGGTTCGAATTCCTAAAATTGTAATTTGGGTTTTATTTTTTTTTAAAGTTAAATCCCTATTTTAATTGAAATAGCCAAACCCAAAAATAACAATTTTAACAATACATTCATCAAAATTCTTCGTGTCCAAACGTGTTCGGCAGGTCGAAGTTCAAGACCTGTTTTTGGCGGTGATGCTCTTAGTGGCATGTTATTTTATTTAAAAAAAAAAAAAAAAAAAAAATATATATATATATATATATATTAATAACACGCTTAAAAATAACTTTCATTTTTGTATATTTTAAAATAAATAAATATATATTTAAAAAATATATTTCACTAAATTACAATCCCGTTTGTTAATTAATTATTATGTTACAAGTTTTCAAACGAGTGTGTCATATTTTAATAAATTAAAATATCGGAAAGTAATTAAAAGATATGTAAGTAGCTTTTAGGGTCAAAAGTGTGAGGAAATTATTAGATATAATATCCAAAACTAATTTATATCAATCGGCATGTTAAGAGCCCTGATCATTTTTCTCGAGATAAAGACATTTTTGCGATCATCGTTCATATATAAAAGGCACTCTTATCTCTCTCTCATACTTTATTTCTTATAAAATGGCCACCGTCTGTTTTCCCAAGGTTGTTACCCTATAAAAGCATTCTTGCTTAAAATAATCGTGTATAGTTCCTGCTACGAAGTTTCCGATTCTCTAAAAAAAGAAAAAATAATAAAAAAAATTAATTCTTCCGGTCATCGAATTCCTTACACCGAACGGAATTCAGAAGCCAAAAACGAAAGAGAAATTTAATTTAATTACAATTAAGAATTTAATATAGAAATTTACGCAATCAAAATTAAATTTTAACTTTTCTATTTTACGCCGAATTTAATTGTAATTTAATTTCTTTATTAAATTTAATCAGTTTCCGAAATTGAAAGAAAATTAATTCCCGTTTAATTGCCATTAATTTTTAATTGAGTTTCTTGCATTGTTGAAATTGATTCTCATTTAAGTTCGTTAATTTCATTTTAAGTGTTATCAATTTCTTCTTAATTGTCATCAATTACTACTTAATTATGATCAATTACTCGTGTTTTTTTAAAATAAATATGATCTCTATTTTTCCAGGAAATTGAATTATTATATATTTTTTTTCAAGGCTGATTACTTTAACTTTTTTTTTCTTTCGAGAAAATTTAATTTCACGAACCGATTATTTCATTAACGATTTTTTTTATTTTTATTTTCTCTACCTTTTTTTGTAATTTTTAAATATATTTATTATTTATCTTCGAAATATTTAACGATGAGAATTTATGCTTATTAAATCAATGTTAGTTAATGCGTGAATGTAATTATGTATGCAAATCACGCTAAAATATTTTAGTTGAATTAGTAGACGTCGAAATTATATACATAGAGAATTTAAACTATTCTTTAATCCTATTTAGAAGATTGTTTAACTTGTAAGGAAAGATAATATTATTCATTTTTCCCAATTCCTTCTTTCAGGCTTTTTCATTAGATGACTTTAAACAACTTTTCCCAATAGATCTATACTTCTTTCGGGTGAACTGTTGTTGCTTTTAACAGCGTGGAATGATGAAATTTTTAATAATATAAACACGAAAATTGGCATATTTATTCGCTTTTCTTTTTTATTTATTTTTTTTCCGGGAGAAGTGTTTCTATAACTTTTATATTTGCACTGAGTTTTCTATTCTGTATTCATAGCACGAAAGAAGCTGTTACTTCTCCCAACTGAACTGTTAAGAGAATTTGTCTTTCTTCAGTAACTCTGTTGATCTCTTTTATTCCATCGGTGTATAACCATGTCATTAACTACAGTTTTGTTCAGTTTCGACTTTCATCTTCCCCCTTCTCGCTGTTTTCATTTTACATTCAAACAATGCTTACAAACATTGAAAATATATATATATATATATTTTTTACTCTTTTCATTACATGCCGGATGCTTACTAAATCAAATATTTTTTGCAGTTTCCCACGTTGTTTACACAAAAGTAAAACCTAACAATCCGTAACGATATTCAAAAATTGTTCCAAAACCAAACAGATTAAATTAGTTCACAACCGCCCTCAACACAATGTATTAAGATTCAATCTGGTCAAATTGTTAAACTGAATGGTAACAAACCTAATTACTAAATTAACGCTTTGGCACTTTCTATTAAATAGTTTAAAATTAAATTATTTGATTTATTATTTTTTTTATATAATATTTTTGAAATTTTCTCCTATTTCTACCTTCTCGGCTCTGTTGACGATCGTTAAAAAATGACCCCTCCCCTCATTTTTTTACATTTTCGGAATTAGGGGACCTTGAAACGTCGAGAAACGTAGAAAAATTCGGGAGTTTTTTTTTCTATATGTATGGACATAAGTGTGCTCGTGGGGGGGACGATTTTCTTCACCCAATTTAAAGCTTAATAACTCCTGTGCCTCTTGTCGAAAATTTCTGAAATTTTGCAGGGAGTTTTGTGTATTAGGGTGATTGATGCTAGTAAATTTTGGTTGTTAAATGTCGACGAGGTGGGGAGATAAAGGGGGTCGTGTGTCATATCTCGTGTAGGGTCGGACTTAATGACGAATATTTACCCTCAAAATTAACACACTCAGTTTTAAACGCTGCCGGGAAAGTTAAGCAACTCGTTGCTGGATTTTTTTTTCTTACTTATAAGCTATAGAAAAATAAAACAGTAGAGGAAACTCAATGTAAAAAATACCGTAGTGTAATTGTTTGATTAGTTTCCAGACAACCAATTACAAATCTAACAATGACAAAAATTCTTCTTCATAAGAAAGATCAGAACAAATTAAACATCCGTTCAATAACGAAACTCTGCTACAAGTTTTATTTTATTTTATTTTATTTTATTTTTTCTGTGTTTCAGGTTTCACTTTCCATTTTTTTTTTTTTAATTAAGTTTGCTGAACCGAAAGTAAGCCGAAGAGGAGTAAATCTTACGTGTTAATTCTACTAATTTATGTTAGTACTTAGATAAAGTGGGAAGAATTTTTAATGTTTTGATATATATTTTTAGTCTCTGGACATTTTCCAATTCTTTAAAAATCCTTGGAATGAAAATTTGAAATGATTAGACAACGAACTTTGCATGTCACGACTCATCAATATTATCATGAAGATGGTTTTTGTGGTGGTTTCTGAAGACAACTTATACTTTTCTTCATTTGTCAATGATAAAGTTATCTCATTATTTTTGATTTAGTGAGAATTAATTATATAATTTAATCAAAAATTACTTTTAATGTGTCATATTGATAAGATTTATCATCCTGAGATCCTATTACGTTTCTAACTAAAATAATTTTTATATATTTTTCTTTTATATATATATATATATATACATATACTTAACTTCTTTAAAATAAAGTAATCATTAATTTTAAAACTTTTAATGCTACGTTAGTTTTAACTAATTTAAATTTTAATATTTCCGAGTTAATGATACGACTTGATTTTTAAGACGTTTTTGAGTAGAAATTAAAAGTTTTTGAGTAGAAATTAAAACTTTTTGCTGCTTTTTTTAAATATAAATTATTATATTTTATTCTAAAAAAGTCTGTAGTAATGATTCCAAATTTAAAGCTGTCTTGATTTAATCTAAGTAACCCGAAACTTATGAGAGAAGTAAAAGTGAGTCATTCTATGAGACGTTTCTCATAACCTTTACGATATAATTAAGAAAGAAATTATTAACAGGCCTAAGTTATAAACAAATTTATAATTAGGCCTATATTTTTTTACATATTTTATCACTTTTTATGCTTTAGTACGTTCAGCTTTAGTACGTTATTATTACAGTTTTAAAAAAGAAATATGAATTAAACATTATAATAAATGAAATAATTAAATATATTTAACATCTCCACGACATATAAATGAATTTTTTACATTATTTATCCGAGAATCATTAATTTTTGTTTATTATGTTTGATAAAACGTTGTATGAAAGCGCTTGAAAATTCCATTTGACTTCATTAACGGTTCTTTTGATCTGATTCAATAATAAAATTACTAAATAGGATTTTACTTAAGTAAATGCTATTTTTAAGAATTGAGCTGTGTGAAATTTATGTTGATGTTATAAAAATTCCTTCTTAACGCTCCTGACAAAGGGAATCTTTAAAGTCTTTAATCCGTTTTACTTTCCTACATGTTAATCATATTTAAGAAGCTATAACTAATCGTAAAAGCTTGTTTACGATGACTCGCTTTTCTGTTCACGTTCCAGTTTTATATACTGTAAAAACTTCTCATTGTTTAGTAAAGAAACACGTTATTTTCATTAAAGTTATGTCGTATACAACGAGCGTGATGAAACCACCGAAATTCGTGTTTAAATCTCGTACAATAAGCTTATTTTCTCACATTTATTGAAGTACAGTAGCTAAACGCATACCTAGTTGTTTAGGTATGTGCATTATTTTGGCTCTTATTGTGTAGACATTGTGAAATATGTATGGCGGTTGCAGAAACGTGATCTAGATTAGCCTTGATTTAAACCCAGCCTTGACAGGATTTAAGCTTTTTGACGTGGTAAACAGTGGTTAAGAAGGAACTAAAGTAGTCTAGATACTAAGAGGTAGGCACGAAGGCTAGAATTAGTTGGAATCTAGGCACCTAATTATAGTCTTTATACATTTCTTTGCATTTTTAACTACTGTTTACTACACGAATGACTGTGAAAATGATTAAGGATGATGCAATTCACGATTTTGAAAACATTCTTTGCACTTTATAAATCGTGATTTAAGCTTCACGTATCGCGGGTTCGAGTGTATGAATATTAACAGATTATTCAAGGCTTATATATACTATAGTATTAATGGCATTTTAAGTGCATAAAATTCAATTTAAACTTAGAATTTTAACTATAAAATATAATTAGTAATCGGCTTTATTTGGATTTCCGCTTTGATTAATTTTACTAGGCTAATTTTCAATGCTCCAAGGAATTCTATAATACTAAGTTTATCTATAAGTATATTTGTAGACGTATAAAATGACTCATAGATAACTGCAACAGAACAAATAATTTCAAAGTACAGAAATCAATTCTTATTTACAACACAAAAACTAGACAAGGAGGAGGAAGAAAAGGGAAAAAAAGAGGAAAACAACGGAAATTAAGAGAGTATTTTGTATTGCAAGAAAGCCAACTTTTTCCTAAATCTTGTTTTCTCGTATCAAGATCAAGCTGCCCTATATACGAAATAAGACAAAACAAAAAACAACTTTCAAATCGAAATTTCGCATCCCTTTCCTTGACATTTTAAAGCACAAAATCCTTTAAAAAAGACTGGATAACTCCCAATAATTGCCTATTTTTAAGCATTATCTTGTGGGTTATTCGTTAATATCCCCAGGTTATCGAAAAGATATTAAGTAAACATCAGCCAGATGGTCTTTCACCTGGCATAAATCCAGCAGTTAACATGTCATATATATTAAAACTTAACAAATTATTCGCTTAATTATGTACATAATGCATGGATCGGTTGCGAATAAATGGGTAAAAGTGATGCTTTCAATTTGATGTATCAATGTAGATCCGTTCAATAGGAAAAAAATCGTAAAATTTACTTCAGTTATGCTGAAGTAATTTTTCTTGTCAACCGTATCCATCACCTGTTTAAGAAGATAATGTAGTCGATTTTGCCAAATGCTTTTTGAAAGTTGTTGCTAAGGATGCGGATGAATGATATTCAATCTGGAATAAAAAAAAATCCAGAGTAAAATTTTTTATTTTCCGAAACTGAGTTATGATCTTTGAAAAAAAAAAAGAGTTGTGAAGAAGTAGGAATGGAATTTTTAAAACATTTTTACTATTTATTCTTCTATAAACCGCATCAGAAACCCGTAAAATTTCCCTTTTTATATACAAAAATATGCACATTTCTCTAATACTTTCGCCGGAAAAAAGAGAGAGAAAAACAGGTTAAAACAAAATTTTTTGATATAATAATTTACTTAAACGGACGTAAAAGATTTTTATCTAAAATTTTAAAATTTAAATGTAATTCTTTCCTTTTTTGGGGGGAGATAATTTAATTATGTCCGTTTTAATCTCTTAACATGGAAATTATATGGCTCATAACTGTTATTTGATCGTTATTTTTCATCTGATATATATATGTTGTGTAATTATGGGATAGATAAATGTGTCAGGAACGTTTATAATAATTGATTTTCTCATCATAAACACGTTAAGGTACGTGACAGGTAGATAATTTTACGAATACACAACAAAGTTTTGCTGCATTTTTTTCATGTTCCGGCATAATTTTGACCTTTACCACACCAGATTAAACAAGTTTTAATAGGATTTTACGCCGAAAAAACTTTTATTTTTTTCAAGTTTAATGATTAAATTCTATTTAAAAAAACCGAACTGTACTCTTGCACTCTCTCTTTTAAAGAATAGAAAGCAAAAAAAAAAAAAAAAAAAAATCAATTGTAAATTCCGTTTATAAGCTATTAACAAGATAGGAATTTGCATATTTGTTAATAGTCGTTATAATTTTATTAATGCGAATTAAAAAAAAGGAAAGCAGCAAATTACTTTTACACTTTTATACAAGTTTTTTTAAATGTTTTCCTTTCCTTTTAAGGAGATTAAAAGGGCGAATTTTATTTCGGGAGCATCGTTTTAAAGCGTGTTTTTCATTCGGTAAATTAACGCAATGATCATTTCGTATGAATTTAAAAATATAATAAAAACTTTAATTATAGATTTAATGTACAATTTAATTTACAACAGATTTCTGCTCTAGAATTTATAGAAATTAATAAGCAACTACCATTATTCGAAGTCATTCTACTATACTTCATATTACTCCGGATAATTATGATAATAAAATTAATTTATACAATTTATCACCTCTAATAACGGCCACCTGTAAATGGCGACCATATTTCAGGAAAACGTTGAACGAAAATACCTCCCAACAGCGGGAAATTTTTATGCTCCGCTTTAGAGGTTTGAATTTAAATGGAATAAAGATTTTTGCTAATTAAATTCCTCTTTGGATAATGTATTATATATGATTCCACTCGCCAGTTCATAATATATATTTAACGCATTTAGTTTTGGAGAAATCTATCGAACAGACATTCAGACGTTTCCTTTTTTTCCTCTTCCATCTATGTTTTTAATCATCAAAAATGAAGGAAAACATATCGAGTATTTTACAGGCGGTTCTCTTAAAGCTCTGCTGAATTGAAAAAGATCAAAACTTTTAAAGATAAAACTTTCAAAGAAAAATATATACAGTATATGTATACTCCCCTTCTCTTTCTCTCTCTCTATATATATATACAGTATAAAGAAATAAATATAGTAGTATAGAAAAGTTTCAAACCGATATTCGATCTTTTATTTTCAACCAAATTTCCTTTATCAGTGAGAAAAAAGACCTAACTTTCTACAACTCCTCCTCTTCAGCATTTCAACCGGAACATCACGGAAGAAGAAACAGGACATTCATGACGTCACCGCACGAAAGTAACCTGAAAACGTGCGTTTCATAAAATACATCCAACTTTCAGAATCGCCTGAATGGTACTTTATATATATATATATATATATATATATATATATATATATATACATATATTTATATATTTTTCCTTTACGTTTGTTTTCTATATTCTCATCTGCCTGGTACGTTGTTGTTATAAAATCTGAGTATTCACTAGAGGAAATTGATGTTTCATGTGTATTTTGCATTAGTCACGGAACTGTTATTGCTGTTTTCAATGTCAAATATATCGTAAAATGGATTGGTTCAGGTGCTGTTTGCTCATTTATTGCTGTGTTTCGCTTATTTCACTAAACTCGACTAAATTTTTCGTATTATTATTATTATTATTATTACTTTTTTAATTATTTATATATTTAACCTAAATTAAATTAAAATTATAATGTTTTTCCTCTCTTAACAATTTTGTTAAATGGTTGGTATGAAAAAAATAACAGGTTATTTCGTTACAGAGGCGTTGTAAACACCTTATCAATCAGGTGTTTTTTTCTTTTTTCTTCCTCCCTACTCCTCTATATAAAAGTTGCAACATAACCTGGCGATAATTGTAGCCCATTCGAGTTAAAATTGTAGCATTTAATGATCGTTTCATCACAACTGGACAGTTTAGCTTACGTCGTGATAAGATTTTGTTGCAGCAATCATTAAAGATGTCTGCTCAGTAACTACACGAGATAACATAGTCCAAAGTCATTAGCTGTTAAATATCCTTTCCCCCTTTTTTTTCTAGATTAAGTGAAGCAACAGTTCATTCAGAAAGGATAGCAGATTTTTCAGCTTTCTTTTTTTCCCTTCTTCCTCTCACTTTCATATGGGAAGTATTAAAGTACTGAATGAACTTTTAATGTAAATTCACAATTTTTAATTTAAAATTCAAGTAAATTTATATAATAAAAGCAGGTAAACTAGAATTTTTATTCGTGTTTTAAAGGTTACATTCTCTTCTATCCCTTTACACATATAACACGTGTTTTCCTTATACAATTTTTAAGATTAGAACGTGTGTATATGGAAGGGGTATAGAATTGCATTAAGTAATCGTGTCATACGTAATAATTTAACACAAAAAAGAGAATATTTTTATATTTCTATCGAATATAAATGTAACTGAATCTGGTTTCCGTTTATGGTAACATCCTGCCACGTAGAAAATGGAATTTCTCTCCAGCAGAAGACCCAGGGACCGTCTCTTAGATCTAAAAGAAGGGATGAGTTTTGTGACGTAGATAAACTAAATTTAGAAGTGTTTTCAAACGTTGTGTATACAAATTTATTATGCCAGAATATACTTTATTATGTTCACGACCGGGTGAATTATTAAATATAATAAGAGGGGTTTAAAAAAATAAATTGTATACGTATGTAAACAAAACCCACGAATTAATTTTATTCCCTACAGAAAATAATAATAAACAAGTAAAATTTATCTTATTTTTGTTGTTGTTTATACTTAAAAATTTATTAATTTTTTTTTTTTTTTTTTGCATATTCAGAACATAAAGAATATTCAATAAATATTAAATATTATTATTATTTTCCTGTTGAAAATATTAAAAAGTAAAAGAAGAAAAGGAAACTTTCTTGTTTTCAACTTTTCGTGTTTCACTTGTCAACAGCTGTTTTTCCCCTCAAGAGTTGTTCCTGTCTTTTCGATAAAATGGTCTGGTACAATGATTATCATTGTCTAAAACTAGGAAGAAATAAATAAAAGGAGAAAAAATGTCAATGTTTAACGTTTTCTACAGCTCATTCCAGTATTGATGCTATCAGTACAACACAATAAAAACTTAAAAATTGTTCTTTCATTTTATTACTTTCTTTTTATATTGATAAAATGGTTCCATTCCTATCACAATAATGAGATAATATGGATTTAGAGTTGTTAAAGATAAAAGGTTTAGTAGAATTAACTCATCTTAACACATATCTGATCGTTCTACCTACTTCTACTGTGTCCAGTATAATAGCTTTTTAGATATTTAACAAGTTTTGGAAGTGAGAAAATCAGCATTTATGTTGTACTAAAAAGGAGAAGAAGATGGAGGAAGGGTAAAAAAAAATCATTTTTCGCTCGAGTGAATTTACAATATTCTTGAAATTACAGTTGCGATATCACACAGACTTTTACAATTTTTATTGCATATATGAACCTGTTAAATTACCTTTTTTGTATAAATAAAAATGGTATGTATGTGTACAGAAATCAAAACGTGTAATTTTAGTAATATTTTTCGAAATTATGATAATGGTTTCTCTTATTATTTTTTTAAATTTTTTACATTAAAAATATTGCAAGAAACTATCACATTAATGGATGTTATTTTTTTTAAATAAACAGCCATTTTTGAGTGATAAAAAAAAAGAAAAATTCGCTGAAAACTTTGAAATTTTATATACAATTTTACAGAATATGAGTTGTAGAATTTCTTTTTTAATTTTCTGCTTAAAATATTACTTAGATTTCAACCTATCGTAACGTTACGTTGAATCTTGTATACATTCTTCTGGAGATGTAACGTCACAGAAACATTATTTTTATCTAATATTACATGGAATATATATATTGACAAACTTCTTGACAAAAGAAAATGTATACTTTGGACCAGGATACAAAGTATCAGGAGAAAATAAATGACTGAAGGTCATTTGTACTATATTTTTTACCATTGTAACGACTAAAAAAGGAAACAATCATATGGTATCAAATTATACTTAAGAGTTATTTTTATTTTGTATAGGAGAAAGATAAAAAATATTTATATATAGCCAATAGGTATGCAGTTTCTAAGATCTATAAGAGATAAAAATAGTCTCGAGTTTGTTACTTTTAGCAAAATATCAGTTTTAAAAAAGGAAATTGTTGCTATATCATGGAAAAACCGATTCAAATCTCCTTTTTTATTGATCAATTTTAAGTTTTAAGAACTTAAAAAATCGACTAAAATGTTATAGTTTTAGTCATTTTATATATTCTTGAATAGTCTTGGTTATTAACAAATAACACATTTACTTGACTAAAAACATACCCTAAAGGAAAATTTTATATTTAAGAAATTCTCTTCCGTCGTATAAAAAGCTTATTTGCAACTTCACATTTTTCTTTCACCCCCTTTTTTTCTTTAGCTACTACCTTTCAATATGGAAAATTTTTATTTCGTCACCTGCAAAAGACTGGATAGTCCCTTCAATATCACACGCAGTAAACGGTCTTTTGCAGGTGACGAAATAAAAGTTTCTTTTCACTACCTTCAGTTGAATAATGAAGTAATTTTCTCGCCTTGGCAGGAGTCGTTTGTATCGAAAGGTAAAGCAGCCAATACGTTTAGAAGCGATTAATTACAAATAGACTTTGATGGAAAAGTTTTGCAAGAACTAAACTTCGATTTTCTTAGCTTCAATTCTAATTATTTTGTAAACAAACTCGTTAGAAATAACCGTTAGATTTTAATTTTCAAATTCGAATTTAACGGTTTATTTATTTATTGTTGTAACTTACACGTAAACTCTATTGTTGCCACTACTCTATTGTTGTCGTTAATACGCTAAAATCTCTGTTTATTAATTTTTATTTAACCGTAAATTTATACTTTTAATCAAATTCTATACTCGTGAAGCAATTTTCTATTAGTGGTAACTAAATTTTATATAAGGTGTAACAATGTAAAACAGTACATAATGGGTATTGTATTTGGAAGAATTCACACCTCTATACTTAATTAGACTTTGAAAGGGTGTAGAAAATCACTGAGATTTTAAATAAGGTTGCTTTTATATAATAGTAATCAGGTATTAAATAAACATGGCATCACACTTGTATAACATCGTTCAATTTGTTATAACGAATTGTTTTAATTAATTTCCACTACTTTGTAACTTAGTTATTTGTGTAATTAAATTAAAACTACTGCGAAATTTTAATAATAATAAAAAATGTTATATACTGGTATATAAATATTACGTTATATAACTACTTAACAAAGTATAGAATAAATTTAGTTTTCGGTTTATTCAACCAACTTACTCTCTTAATTTACTAACTGTGCTTAACTGTTAATTGCATTAATTGTTTAATAATTAGTTATACTTGAGGTTTCCAGCTCGTACAAGATAAATAAATAAAAGCAATTCTAAAATTAGTGGTTGACTACTAATTAATGATACGGTTTTTAAATAGTGTATGAAGTAACAGCTTTTTATCGCGTGGTCGATGTTGTGTTCATTTTGTAACCGTGTATAAGTATTCTTCCCTTTTTATGAAGGTTTTATTTGGTTATTTTATCAGTTTAAACAGCAGTAAAATTATTTGTGAGTTTAAATATCCTTAATTCCACGCTTGTTTTGTAATAATTTAATATTTACTTTTCTAATCTTGATTTCTATTATTTCAATCAAGTAATTTTATCATCCTAGATTATCTTTCTGTTTAAATATTTGTACAGTCAAACCTCTTATAACGGCCATTTTTATTTTTCTATCTCTGTCCGTGTTCACGGGTTTTATTATTCAATTGCACCCTTGTTTAATAGTAATTTAGTATTTACAACGGCCACTTTTCAATAGCGACCGTTTTTATGTACCCGTCAGTGGCCGTTGTTCGCAGGTTTGTGTAATGATGAGAAGAATTCTGGTTTTGTTACGTTCTTGAATTCTGTTTAAAATAAATAATTGCAGTTACTTTTGCAATAGTTTTGAATGGAATGACTGCAACTGTTGCAATTATTTCGCATCGTTGTGTAAATCGAACAATTTATTTACTGTGGATGACACTTAATTTAATAAAATTATGTATATAAGTTACTTTTCTTCGTATTTATTTTTGAATTGATATCAACAAAGAGTGGATTTACACGCTAGCTTAAGGCCTGACTGCTATGATTTAGTTTAAGGCCTAACGAATTGAAATTTATTACTTTTTGCTACAAGGAAGGACCTTTAGGGCTACAGGAAGTCCAAATCCGACCCGGACTAGTGATTCGACAATCGAGGATTCATCTGGTTTATGTACAATAAATGAAAGAAATAGCTGGCAGCTTGTTTCCAAAATGGCGTACGGAATAAAATTTTCCCGAATATTTTTGCAATTTGCTGCAATATATTAGCAGATAAGACTTTAAAGACGATAGATACGGAACATAAAGGAGTTTATAAACATTTTATAAGCATACATTCTTCCATAAAAACATAATAATACAAATCTTATGTCAGTCCGGGTTCTGTCAATCTAACCTCCCTGTATTCCCCCCACATTAGAGAGCTTACAGCTACTTAATCAACATATTTTATGTAAAAACTGCTTATGTTAATTATGCTATTTTATGCATAAAATGTAGTTATGCTGTTTATTATGCCAATCTAATTCCCCCTCATCATCTTTAGGGAGTTTTCTGCTACATGTTCAACCTACTTTATGTAAATAAAGGTATGTTTATGCTTTACACTATGTGTCACATTACTGTTTCTCATTAATTTCAAAAGATCCTGATTAAAATTTTTTCATTGCACGTAAGCTTGTAATTAAATAACGTAAATCAAGTACAAGAAAAAAATTTCTTCTAAAACTGCTAATGAAAAAAATCCCATTCATAAAAATGACATTTTACGGAATTTACACATTTAAAATTCTTGTTTATACCTTAGTTATTTTACATTGTTCCATTGTTAGCAACACTCGAAAGTCATAAAACATTCATTTCTATTATGAGAGGAAAATATTTTTAGGAACCATAATTAACACCAATTGAATGGAAACTGTTGAATGGCTTATTATTTATTAAATTGGTAAGCTGGCTTGTGTGAGAAACAGCAGGGAAGTTTTGAAATTATTACTATTATTATTAATTATCCACAAGTTTTAGGATTTGAAAAATCATTTATATTTATACCGAGTAGCAATTAGTGCTAATGAGATTTTTTTTTCTTTAATTATTACTGATTTTTACTCCTTTCACATAATTTTTCTACAACAATCAATCAATGTTGGGGGGTTTTGTATGTATGGATATTAGTGTGTAGGGGGCTCGATTCTGTTTATCCAATTTAAAGCTTAATAACTCCTGTGCCTCTTGTCGAAAATTTCTGAAATTTTGCAGGGAGGTTTGTGTGTTGGGGTTTTGCTGGTATTAAATTTTGGTGATTAAAGGTCAAGTGGGTGGGGAAATAGAGGGGGTGATGTGTCATATCTCGAGTGAGGTTGGACTTAATGAATATTTTACTTGTTATTAGCATTTATAATTTTTATAAAACTCATCTCTACCCTAAAAAATTAAGCTATTTTTCATTTTAAAAATAAAATTTCGTAAGAGATGGCGCCACACACAATTTTAACTTTTTTTTGCCAGAGAAGTTATGCAACTCGCTGGATTTTTCTGCAACACTAATCAATGATCTTAATTTTCTTTTTAATTATTCTTGAATATAAACCTTTAAATTAAATATAAATTATTATAGATGTTCAGTTTACCTTCGTCCCTTCTTTACACACGAATTTTCCTATTCTTATTATTGATTTATGGACTGTTCTATTTAAATTTTCTTGACGTTTGTTTGAATATGATTTCTTTACATCAACAAAATGGGAATGTTTATATATCCCCCTTGTGTAATATATCTTCTGCCCTCTTCTACCCGTTCCTTTTTTGAGATTTATTAATTTTATTACACGCTAATTAAAATTAATTAATTCGTCTTTGCCTTATAAATAAAATTAAGTGTATACTTTAATTGCTTTCATTACTTTGTAAAATTGTATCTAATGAATTTTCTTTAAGTGCAACTATAAATTTGCTTATTGTACTTGAAAATAAAGAAAAATTGAATTGCTGAGTTCTATAATACAGAAAAACCTGTCTAAGACGGAACTCGGTTATCGCAGGTTTACGTTTTTATTGAGGGTTGTTTTTTTAATTAATACAGAAACGTGTGTTGAAAAATGTTAAAATTCATGTTTACAACTGCTTAATGGGTTTTACAATTCGAGTACATGCTGAAAAACCTGTATATGTAGGACATGGAGAGAAAAAAATCTGTATAAAAAGTTGAAATATACTTGTAATTATGATTTAGAATTTAGCCACTGTTACGTTGAAAAATTCCGCTTTACACAGGTTATATTTTTAAATTACCTGTAGAATCATTTCCGCATTAGACAGGTTTTTCGATTATATTAATAATTTATATAGAAATATCGTTTTGCCATGTATTTTCCATTTTGTACACGGTTCGTTTTAGACAAGTTTTACTGTATTTAACAGTAATGTTAATTGTTTTACAAACATTTTAAAGCATTTTCTTATAACATGTACTGATTATTATATTAATTTCTAGAGCGTATAATATTAATAAATGTTTTATAATGATTTATTAATATTAAAATATATTATTAGAAATTTACTACCTGAAGAGGATGTTATAATTATCATTTAACGTTTCATATCTATTTTATTGATGAAAGTATTTACTGTTAACAATTATTAAAAGTAATTGTAATAAATAAATAATTAATTACGTCTTAATAATTAAATAATTCTAAATATTTACAAGAAGACATTGCGATACAATATTTTAGAAGTATTGTCTAATATTATTGAGTTAAAATAATTCTCTAATTTCTTAATTAATAATACAGTATAACCTGTGTAAGCCGGAATCACACGGTACCGAATAGTTTTCGGGTTTGGCAAGTTTCCGCTTTGGACAGGTTTTATTGTTGTTAAAATAATTCATAAACGGTGTCAAATTCGTTATTTTAAGTGGGGTTTTCCCTTATTTTCATCTATGAAATTCCCATTGTAAGTGTGTATAAAGTCCAGAATATATTTGTAATTTCAAAAACAAAGATAAACGTTCCGTTACGCAATGAAACTGATTACGAAATCATTATCATTAATGTCACCTCGAATACTCATCTGGGATTTCCATCTTCATTTCTCGATTTTTCATCTCCCGAAAAGAGAATTAGATATACAGATTACATGGGTATATATAGGGTGCTTCAAGAAAATGGTAACACTAATATAGAAGTATTGTATTAAGATTTGCCCTTTCCATTGTTTCCCTATTTCGATTTGGGTGGTGACTTATTTCCCTAACAAGTCACCACCCTATTGTGCAGTTCTCGAAAAAGTACAGCCATGAACTCACCTTCAAGTAAATTTTAACATTTTTTGCAGGATCCTGTTTTGTATCACGTGTTTGAAGCATCCAATATGTGTCATGTATATAATGCCTTTTGTTTATGTACTGTATTAGGCATTTGAAGAACCCTTGTATGTATCACGTACTGTACTTGAAGCATTCATGTGTTATTAATATTTACTATAAAGCGTTAATATTAATAATATATAAAATTCAAGCATGTATATACAGTGAAACTGAACATGAAGAAAACGGAAACCTGCCAAACCGGACAAAGTATTCATTACCGCGCTATTCCGTTTTACACAGGTTCTACAGTACTTTATAAAAAATAGGAAAAATAACGAAGATTTCGTTTTATGTAAGTAAAATGAATTTTTTTCAATAAACAAAAGAAAGATTTTTAATATTATTTGGAGTAGATTTCACACGAAGTACAGTATTGAAGTAATTGCTAAGAAACTAATACGGCTGTATTATGTAGTGTAGGGAAGACTTTCTATCCGAAAGGTTGATTAAAGTTTAAAACTTGATTAAAAATACATGTTTAAGATAAAATATATGATTTAAAGCTCAGAGATTTCTAATCACTATCAGGCAATTTACGAAATCGAAAATTTTACGTTGTATACAGGTTATTGCTGTACCTCTTGAAAAATTAAAGGTAATTTAAGAATTTATTCTATTGTAAAAAATAAAATAAAATTTATTTAATTTAATTTAATAGGCTTTATGTAGTTGTAGTTATTAATATATTCCATATACATGAATATCTCATAACAATAAATGTTTAATGATCATATATTAACTATTAACCGATTACATGGAGCAGCTGCATAGATACTTAAATATTAAAGCATACATTAATTAATTAGTGAAGAATATTGTTTAGTTCTTTCTATAGTTTTTATCTTTAAAACAATGGAAGAATTTTTTAAATTTATTTTTTAATTTTCCGATTGAACCATACTTTTTCTCTATGTTTGTGTGAGGGACATAATTTCGTTTACCCAATTTGAAGCTTAATAACCTCTGTGCCCTTCGTCCAAAATTTTTGAAATTTTGTAGGGAGGTTTATTCATTACGGGCATTGATGCTGTTAAATTTTGGAGGTTAAAGGTCAAGTGGGTGGGGAGATAGAGGTCGTGTGACGTACTGTATCTATGATTTAATAAAAATTTTACTCGTTATTAGCATTTACAACTTTTTATAAAACTCATATCTACCTTTAAAATAAAGCGCTTTTGCCATTTTTTAAAATATAAAATCGCATAACAGATGGCGCCACACACAAATTTAACTTTTTTGCCGGAAAGTTGCGCAAATTCTTTTAAATTCCTTTAAGAGCAGTGATTATAAATCTCACTTTACACAGCTTCATCATTATAAAAAATAATCAGGTTCTTTACGATAAAACGTTCATTTTTAAAAATTAAAAGAAAATAAAAGTGCTTAATTTATTAAAAAATATATTTTTTTTAGCTTTAAGTCTTGAAACAACGTTGAAGTTGGCTACTGTTCTAATTAATTAATACTTATAACTTATCTTTGATCGATTATTTCATAGGAGAGTCAACCCTCAAGGATAAATTAATGAGGATATAGTTAGGAGTAAATGGAACGTGGGAAATATATAAAAGTTTTCCTGAGATAGTGATATATCATCATTAGTTAGAAAAATGTAATACAGTAAAACCTGTGTAAATCAGACCGAATAACTTTTCCGTTTTGAACAGGTTTTATTTACTGTAAATTTAAACTAATATTCTTACATTTTTGAGGGCATGTATTAGTGTTTGACATGGGATGGAATGCGTACAGTTTACGTTTTCTGTAGAGGGTTGTTGACAGATGTTGTAAGTAATCCGATAAGAATGCCGGAGACGTTGCAAAACTATCGCAAAATAATAATAATATTATGAGAAAATATTTGAGTATTTCATAACATTTTATTAGTCTTTTTTATGAGTAAATGCACTAAAAATTGGCTAATTTATTTAATAAAATTGCTGGAGTGAATGCATTGACGAGGATAAATCATGGTGGGCGAAAAGTCAGTTATTCGAGTAAAATAGCTTTATACAGTGAAACCTGTTCGAAACGGAACCTGCTAAATAGGACAAATTTCGGCTTATACAAGTTTTTAAGTAAGAAAAATATATTTCTTTTGACGAAATATATTAAAGATTTAAATATTGATTTATGAATTAAAGACGAAGAAGAATTAGAAAAAATAATATTCTTTAATCTATAAAACTTTTCCCAATCTGAATGATACTGAAAAGGATTTTCGTGTTGATTTTATCGCTGTTAAATTAATAATGTAATAAATTAAATTTACATTCACGGTTATTTTTCCGACGATTCTAACAAGATTTTATTTTATTTATTCTTTAATGCGAATTTTTACGAGGACGTATTTAATTAAAAATAAGAAAAAAATATAATATATTAAATAAGTATGAAATATTTATGCTCCAATTCTCTATTATTACATCTAGTGACGCATATGACAGATAATGTCAATCGGTTGCATTTTAAACCGAATTTCTGCTATTTAACACTAATTTTTTAACTGATAAATCTGAGAAAATATTTCCCTACAGCTGGAATTCCCCAACCTTCAACACCTCGTGTATCGGTTGTTAGGGGGTGCGTGGGTCACTCTGCTCCCCCTTATGAAAGTTTTCCCCGTGTACAGCAGGGCAAAGAATTTTGTAAGGCATATCGTTTCCTTTCTTCACTCCCTCTGGAAGATTTCTGGATTCGTTATTGATACTGATCGGTCATATGTAATAATTTTGTGAGGTACTAAGTGGGAAAATTAGCTATGTGGACCAATAAAATTGGGTGTTATACTGATTTATTGAGGTTGCGTATAGAATTTACATACCAGAATTTAAATTAAGCAGATACGTAGATCAGTTGACATAGTTGAGGCAATGAGTTTCCTCCCCCTCCATCTGGCTCACTCCCTTTTCCAGAGTAGATTTTTTTTTTTTTTTTCATTTCTCTAGCGTATATTGTAGATTAAGGGCATTTCAGTTAACTTTTTGAGCAGAAGCCGTGTGATTTTTTAAAATTTAAATGTGATTAAAAATTACAACTCTGCATTGTCACAGTAATTCCTATTAATTTTTCGGAAGAACTCGCATACCAATGGTTGGGAATCCCTGCTCTAGAATCTAATTAAATATCTAATTAAATTGATACAATTATTATAGTTTCGTCCATGAATCAAGTCAGTTTTTCTTTCATTTTATTTATCACATGAGCTGTTAAACAAGTCATTTATGAGCCTGTTCTTTATCTCCATTCCTTGATTCGTATCAAAGGACAAGCCAACAAGCACGAATCATAATTAATCGATACTATTTACTTTATAATTGCGGACGACACTGCTGATATTATTAAAATAAAAACGTTTTGTTGGATGTTTTTGTCAGTTGTTTGATTTAGTGCGCTTAATAATGACCTCTGTAGGTCTAGTTTCATGCAATCAAGACACCCCTGCTGATAGAAAAAATCAAATAAATCCGTCTTAACGAGATAAACCTGTCACGAGTCTTTCCTACAGTAATGTATTCTTACAAGTTACTGCTATAATACATATCAGTAACAAACTACAGACATCAGTAACACAGTGATCGTGGGTATAATTTACTTTATATTAACATTCGATGTAATATAAAGCAAAATAATTTTATGAAGCTTGCTACTTATCGTGTAAGTCACGTACCAC
Source organism: Centruroides vittatus (assembly GCF_030686945.1). Taxonomy (NCBI): domain Eukaryota; kingdom Metazoa; phylum Arthropoda; class Arachnida; order Scorpiones; family Buthidae; genus Centruroides; species Centruroides vittatus. Next base: position 5,883,778 of record NW_027122385.1, read on the forward strand.
AGAGGTCTGCTATACACTTATCAGGTTAGTATATAGAAAAGTATAATGTTATGCAGAGTCTCTCAACTTTTTCCACCTCGCCAGCTTTCTGCGTGTAATTGGGGGTACGCGTACTACCTCTTGATAAATATCGATTTAATGCATTAATAATTCGCCCTACTTTTTCAGATAAAATTTATGTTGGAAACAACGTTATAGAGGAGTAAAAATAGAAAAGAATTTTTAAATTTTAGTTCTTTTGTTTCTTTTTTTTTAGTTTTATTCCGGCTTCTATAAATGTGAATGCATGAATTTTAGAGAATTTTCAATAACATTTATCATTTCTTTTTTCTTCCATTATTTTATATGGATTCAATATTACGTAAAGATTATTACTGTTGTAAAATTGATAGACTGTTACTAGTGGTGACAGCTGACAATGTCACATGCTGAAGTAACCGACGTTTGATGTTCGTCTTTGAAGAGTTTTTAATGAAAACTTTGTTAGAAAATATTTTTATTCCCTCGCCTAAATCAAATTTTCAGGGATTAAAACTATCTGTAAACAACTGTTTTCCACGCTAAAATTGTTTATAATGCGATCAAACCTCTAAACGACGGACACTGATGGGAAAAAAATGGGCGTTGTTGGCAGATGGTCGTTATTAGAGGTTCGAATTTATTATAAAGATAATTTATATGATATATTTAAATTTTTTACGTAAAAATTTATTGTATTTTAAAAATAAATGTTAAAGTTTATTCTATTTTTAAGTGTTTTCATTTTAAATTTATTATTAAATTAAAAAGTTTGTAATATTTCGTGTAGTTTATTTTTTATTTTATTTTATTTTATTTAATAATTTTTCAAAAATTAATTATTTTTTTAAGATCGTTATTTAAATACTTATGAATTTTTATTTAAAAAATCTTAAAGCAAATTTTAAAACAGTTGCTAGACTTTCCTAGCATTCTTTATATGTTTCCATACAGTTTTCTCTGATTCGGGAGATATTCAGGATGTCGAAGCATATCTCCCGAATCAAAGGACTGATTTCCATGAAAATTTTCAGAAATATTCTCCCCTAATATACAAATCTTCGTGCAAAATTTCAGAAAACTTCCGCAAAAATCACAGGTGTTATTAAGCATTTAAAGTGGGTAAAAAGTCGTGCCTTACTCTCACTAACATCCACACATATGGAAAAAAATACTCCAAGTTTTTTGCATTTCTGAACCTTTCGAGGACCCGTGAGTCCAAACATGTAAAAATCTTGAAGATGGGATGACTATTTGACCGATCGCCTTACGTTTCTGTGTTAAACAACACAGGAACGTAAAACTGAAATTGAAATTAAATCAAAGGAAATGAAAACAAGAAAAGAAAACAAGCGAAATGATTGTAAATTATTCATTTTCAATTGTTCTAATGGAAAATTACTTAATTCTTTTCGTGTAATGTCATGTTTTCGATAATATTTTCGGTTAATTTCAAATGAAATTTATATCGATTTTTCATTAATCGCTTAAGGAAAGCAAATATTAAAATTTATCCATTAAATCCAGTCAAAAATCTTTTATAACTTCTTAAGTTTTTAAAGGATAAATTCTGACTAATAAATCAGTTATTTCACTGACTCATTTATATCATAAAAAATTAAATAAGCTTGCCTTTCTGCTTATTATATAATTTACTTTCTGCATGAGTGATTATACGGTTAGCAGTAAATAAGGTAAAAAATATATATAAAGTGTGCTTATAATAATAATAGTAATAATGCGCACACCACATTTTACATTGAGGACATTATTAATAAGCAATTACATCTTAATAAATAAGTATAATAATAGCTCAAGACTTGATAAACCGCATTCTCTGTGTGTGTAATTTATTTATTTTTTTCCTGTTTTCATACAGGAGTAAGACATAAACTATAATTATCTCTTTATAAAATTGTATATATTTTCTTCTGGAGTCGAGTTTTACTTTTATTTATTTCGAAAGTTTAAAACGTATTTTTATATTTTAAATTGTTATTAAAGAACTCGCCTGTGTACATATACGGGGTGTGTGTAGATGTGTAATATAAGTTTGGCTGATGTACTTTATGCATGAAAACAAAGGAAAAATGTATAGTCAATGTAGGTCCAAGCATTTCTTGTTTGCGAGGAAAAGTTCCTTAAAACTAACTGTAGGAAGGTTGTGCTTTAAAGCAGAACCTCTTCAAATAGAACCTGTTTAAACAACCTTTTTTAAAAAAAAACAATCTCTTATAAACAGAACCTTTCTACAACTTCAAGGGACTTCTCTTAGAAAGATATTTGGTCCCAAGTCGACTAGACATGTTCCTTTGTTTTTATACAATAAATAAATTTATAAACTATTATTTAAAAGCAAGTTTGTAATTTTATGAATTAATATACTAACTATAAAAACTTTTAACACAATAAATAATATCATAATGGCATTTTTGAAAAATTACATCAGCTGACATTTTAAAAATAAAACAAATTTTAGAGGGTTTTATTTTAAATTTCAGCAGGTGTTAATAATTAAAAGAATTGTAAAACTGTTATAAAATGTAATAAAAATAAATATACCTCGTGATTAATTTTATTATTTACAGTAAAACTTGTCCAAAACGAAAATTCTTCGGAGCTGAGCAATTTTTCTTACGTTTAAAAAAAAAACCTGTCTAAAACGGTAAAATTCTTCGGGACAGCGATTTTCTTAGTTAAAAAACCTGCCAAAAACAGAAAAAATATACGGTAACGTGCGATTCCGGTTTACACAGGTTTTACTGTATTTATTTAGTTATTTGTTTTATTTTAATTTTCAAAATATATTTTTTTTTGTAGGGTATCAATTTTTTATCTTCTCATTCCGTCCATATTATAAAAAAACAGTTCGTTAATTGGACTAGTCCAGAATATTTACAATGGAAGAATACACTTGTAAAATAGTGCTCGTGGGTGATAACAAATGTGGAAAAACGTCATTAGTACATCGGTTCATACATGATAAATTTCTAGAGGTAAAGTTAATTTTATTTTATTTATTTATAATTTTTATAATTTATGTACTGTACTGTACATATAACTTCTATAAGAAGAAATAAAGGTGACTCAGCAGTCAGTTAACCGCTATAGAAACTAAATTACTGCCTTATTTTATCGTTTAATAAGCATTTTTTTTTTTTTTAAGCGCAATTTACAATTTCTATTCGGGACAGAACCGAACGCGGTTAACTAACTTTTGAGCCACCCTGTAGGAGTAATTTTATATAAGAAATTTATGTATTTATTATAAATTAACCTCGTCTTACCCATGAAACAGTATACCGAAGCTCTATAAAATTTGTGATTTTTACGCGTAGTTTTAGTGTACACCCCATTAAATTTCGACGTAAGGACCGCAGAAAACGCGAGAAGAAAGGATGGATATTAAAATTTAATATTTAGCCAACGGATACTTTAGAAATTACAAACGTAAGCTACTATACTTTCATTGCTTATTTGCCATTTTAATTCGAATTCTAAACATCTGCTTTTGTTTGGACTCATTGCATTTACGATCGGAACCTCTAACGACTGTTGTCATGGTCATAAATGATGTCACAAACTATTCGTCCAATGATATTACACGTTATGACTATTTGATATAAGCCATGCATAGAACAATTTCGTTCTGATGATGCAGGTTTTATGGTTGGTTTTTATAAGTCAAACAGATGTTACCCATCTCGTCGTATATATATATATATAAATGCTTTTGTCTGCGAAGTATTATACTGTAAAAATAATTCGTTGATTTATTAATTAATTTATAAAAGAAAAAATATTTAAAAAATATAAAAAAAATTGATTTATTTCCAATTGTTTCGAACACTGTAATTCATACTAAATGAAGATTCACTTGGCTTCTGTTCGCGCGCCGTTTAAATGGCCACCAGTTTTATTTTAAAGCGTTTAAATTTTAATATAATAATTTCACGTAATTCCTCCTTCGTGTGGAAACGTAACTCACTGGATTAAATTTTCTTGTTACGAATATTTTCGCAGAAATAGAGCGTAACGTATAACCGTCGGCGCGTTGTATAGGGTGGACGGTAATTGTTACGTGAATGATGACGGTGTTAATTTTTAAATTTTATAATAATTAAAAATTAAAAGTTATATTTAAAGGAAAGTTGTAGGAAATGGTGTAGTAAGCATTGCACGTCATCGTTTAGTACGTAATCTGCACGAAACATTAGATAAAATTTAGCAATTGCGTGATCAAAAATCTTCAAAGAGTTGGGGCTCTTACAACACTAGATTTATCCACTCCCCTTTTAGGTAATCAGCATCAGATCTACGCTTCTATATCATCGATAATGGCATTAGAACATTGACAGCTTCCTTAAAAAAATAAAAAAATAAAAAACTGCAGCGACTGATTTCTATCTGGGTTCAATTTTTTCGGACATGGTAACGAAATTTAACAGCAAATTTATATAAAATCACCGAGAAAACAGTCAAAAATTTGTGTATTATGTATACTGGATAACGAAAATAACTGCTTACTTACTGTACGGCACGTATGCTTGAGATTTTCACGAGAATCTGTCCGTCACGCTCTACTTCTCGTGAAGTAATTTATTACAGATAAACAGTGATGAGGGTAGAGCGAATTTGCATCTCACAGAACTTGTTTTATGGTTTTTTTTAAGGAGATGTAAAAGTTCTAGCGAGCATCACCTCATTCAGAAAAAGATGAACTGGTGTTGGGGTGGTGTGCCATCTTTGAATCCAGTTAGAGTTAATTATCTTAATGTAAAGGAATGAAAACATTGTCGTGTATTATATATTTGGCCCAAAAAATGAAGTTTTCTGAGAAAGAAATTAAACACGTGTTTCGAATTTCCAAGTGTTAATGTACGCAACAACAAGATAAAAAAAAAGAATTTAAATGAAAAAAGTTATGGTTTGCACACAGTTCATTCATGAAATGTTCGTTTTGCATGCTATTATATACACGAAATTCTTTATTTTTTATACTGTTTTACTTTCCCGGTTGTTACATATAACAGAGGAAAGTGACCCCTCCAAAGATTTTTACACTTTAGACTCAGGAGACCTTCAAACATGGACAAATGCAAACACGTTGGTGGGTTTTCTGTATGTATAGATGTCACCCACTTTAAACTTAATAACTTCCATACCTTTAGTCTAAAATTTCTGAAATTTTGCAGGGAGATTTGGGTATTAGGGGTTTTGTTGCTGTTAAATTTTGGTGGTTAAAGGTCGAGATGTTTCGGAGATAGAGGGGGGTTATATGTCATATCTCGAGTAGGGTTAGACTTTATGATTTTACTCATTATTAGCATTTTCAATTTTTTTTATAAGACTCATCTCCATCCTTAATAAAAGGTAAAGAGTTTTTAATAAAATCTGACAAAAGATGGCATTATATGCAATTTTAAGCTCTTTTACCGGGAAAGTTACACAACTCATTGAAAGATATTTTTTCTTCTATATATGAAATATTTTAGGAAATTTTCAAAACAAAAATTATGCCTATATTTTATGTGAAAACACTTAAATTTTACTCTTATTTTCTCCATTTTCATCTACGAGAAAACAATATAAATTTTTTTTACTTGTTTTCCCTTTATAATTAGGTATGAGCTTGAAATTTCATTAAGCAGCACATTAATATTTAAGCAAAAAGGAAAAAAATTAAAGTCAATTCTTGACAACATTCTGAAAGTAAAATTATCAATGACATTGGCATAGTTTTTGGAGATAAAAATGGAAGATTAATAATTCAAAAATTTACTGACCGGTTTTCTAGAATGGGAACAAAAACAGAAAAAAGTTGATACTAAATCAAGAACATAGGACGAAAGAAAAAAAAATATATATAGGGCCTATATATATAATTTTTTTCTGTTTTCCTATCAATTTAGTAAAGCTGAGAGGAAGATAACTTCATAATAAAGTAAAGATGATGTGCAGTTCTTCTAAATTGAAGCTGAGTTTTTGAGAATCTAATTTCCAGTACGGCATCTAACACCTACAGATTGACATTATTTCCCTTTCCCCATTTTAAACTTATTGATTTACTTTAATATATATATAAGAAAAAATATAATTTTTCATTTAAACTAATGATATGATCTAGAAACTTTACAAAAATTCCTGTCATTTATTGACAAGACTCAAGGGAATATCCTTCAAGAATTGGCAAATGATGTTGAGAAGTTAACTAATTTGCTTTAGTGACCTCCCGACTTTCAGGAGACTTATACAGATCATTTAACATTTTCTAGATATGTGATCTTTATAAAAGTTTCTTCCTTTCTTTTTACTGATAATAATAGCTTTGTCTCTTCGTAATTATGGAAAATGCAAAGATACAAGAAATTTCTAATTTGTTTTCTGTGATTTAATGGGGGAAAAATGTCTCTTATGTTTCAAAATTTATAAGAGATTTTATATCTTTACGAAGAGTAGAATACAAAAGATCCTTTGTGGATGAGTGCAAAGACCATTATATATCTATGGTAAAATCGAAAAAGATAAAAGAAATGGCCAATTTTGTTTCTATCTCAGTTCAGTGGTTAGTTATTGCTCCCAATTGGACTTTGTTTACTACGTGAGTTACAATGTTCACTGTCGAGACTTTAGTGTGCCAATGGTGCGAAAACAACGATCGACATTACAGGATAATTGCATGTGAATCAGTAACTGCAAGAGAGCAATTTATAAAATAAGAAATTACATAAAAACTGTCCGTTAAATTTATCTAAACGAGGTGATTAATAAGCGTGTGTAGTAGTTGAAGAGTGGTAAGAAATAACGAAATAAACTCATTACCACTTATATCCAGTTACCATTCGAGATTATTTGAATGGACGTTGAGTCATATAGATTAAAGCGTTTGAACTATTAAGAACTGGAAGGTTACTAAACCAATTTGAAATTAATTGTACCAAGAAACCGTGTTAACACAGCGTGGATGAGTTTCAAAGCAAGAATCGCCTAAGTGAAAGTATCTTCTAATTGTCGAAAGCCAATAGATTTTTTTCCAAGTTTCATTAGATCTATTTATAGCAACCTCGTTTTAACGATGTCTAGAATCTTAGCCTGAAGTTCTTCACTGGGTTTTAATCAGTTCTTTCCTCAGTCTACAACTTTCTATTGTTATTAAATTTTTTTCTTTTTTCTTTTTCTCTCACTCTCCTCTTCCTCCTCTTCCTCTCCTCCTCCTACGAAACAACGTTTATGAGTTGATTAACTTTAACAATAACTTTAAAAGTTGTTAAAAATTTCGACTTTTTTCCCCTCCAATTTATAACGATATTGAATAAAAATAAAAGTTTAAAACATTTTTTCCCTATATCAAAACGTTTGTTTATAGTTTATAAAATTTAAGGTTAGGGATTTTTATTGTTAATAAAAACATCACTAACGTTGGCAGCCATTCAGCATGTTTATTACGATGTAAAAAAAAAAATCCAGCAATGATTTTCGTAACTTATCCGGCAAAATAGTTAAAATTATGCGTGGCGCCATCTGTTGTATTTTGTATCATTAATTTTTAGGATAGAGATGAGTTTTATAAAATTTGCAAAGGCTAATAACTAGTCAAGTCCGACCCCATTCGAGGTATGACACATGATCTCCTATATCTCCTCACTCCCTTGACCTTTACCTACCAAAATTTAACAGCGTGGACCCCCTTAATACACAAACCTCCCTGCAAAACTTCAAAAATTTTCGATTAAAGACACGGGAGTTATTAAGCTTCAAACAGGATGACCCCCCAAAACACTAACATTCATACATACAGAACAACTCCCAAATTTTTTGCATTTCTTTACATTATAAGGTCCCATGAGTCCAAAAATTCTTGGAGGGAGGGTGTTTTTTGACCAAATATATAACTGTTTACAGTTATTTAATTATAAATTTTTCTATATTCTTAAACATGGGAATAAGGAAAATATATTTGTTCTTAATTGCTAAATTATTATTTATTCCAGATATAAATTACTCCTTATTTTAAATTGATTTTTTAAGCAAAAATTCTGCTATAACTTTAAGTTTAATTAAGTAGCCCTTTATAAAATAAATTGATTTCTTTGTTGAAGCAAGTAAGATTGCTCTGAAGAATAGAAGAAAGAGAGATCGAGTGAGGCAATTTTTTCATTATAAGTACGAACGAACGATCGATAGAATAAGTAAACAATTGGAATTATTAATTGAATAATAATAATAATAATATAACACAAAAACATTTTCTTGAAGAAGATTCGGGTGATGTGTTCAAAGTGTATCGAATTTGAAGATTATTATTAAAATTTCCCAAACGTTTTTCTAATATAAGTAATGTGAGTCGAGATCTAATGATGCCACTTATGATATTTTCATCGTACGTTTCGAATAAATTTAAAAGAAAATACTTCATTTTTTCTTGAAGAACCGATAGATTATTATATTTTTCAAGAAGGAAGAAAAAAATAACATCTCATTGAATATGCAGCGCATTACTCAAAGTGTATTATTTCTCGCTAAGTGATTCATTATGCAGACATAAACCATTTATGATATTGTTTTGCTGCTGATTACGTTTTATCCGCTTCTAAATCGATTTTGATATTCAATTAATCGAATAAGAGATATTTTGTTACCTACTCCATGTAGACCTTTCATAACCAATGTATTCAATCATGATAACCACCTCTTCTCTTTCCTCTTCCTCCTCTTCTCCCTCTTCTCCTCCCCCTTTTTTTATGATTCTATCGATCACTCATCACTTTCTATAACATAAAAAATAGGAGAAAAAAACGCCTCTGCTGATCTTCCTCCTATTCTTCAGAATAATCTAATGTGGCTCAACAAAGGAATCAATCGCTGTCATCAGTTTTCTCCTTTAAATGTTTTAAAGAATAGATGATATTTTCTATAAAGGAACTGTAATGCGTTTTACTGCTTCTACATTGGTTCCTGGGTTGGGAGAAAGACCGTGATTATCCTGTTTCTGATTTTCTATTGAATTACTTCAAGTTGTTTCTGAAAAATAAATATATAAATAAATTTTTCCCAATCGAAGACGGAGAAGAAAAACGTTTTTCCAGCTTATTCCAGCTTATTTTTACGTTGAAAAATCTGTTATGAGAGCTTAAATTTTAAAATCCTTCATAAAAAAAAGTATGAATTAACAAGCAAAAATGCTCTCAATCTCACATTAGTAGTGTCTTGCCCCCTGTACATCATACTTTTCCTGATAACAACAGTCATCTATGTAATTCCATTCTAGGAAAATCTTTTGAATTGAAATCACGTGACTACCTCTATGCCTTGGAAGTTCATATATAGTTAATCGTGGCTTCCTACCCCTCTGGTCTCCACGTCTGGTCTCCTCGTTCATCTATCTAACTCCGTTCTTGAGATTAAGGAAAGACAGACAGACAGACAGTGGGAATTTATGAACGTACAATTTTTTTCAAATTGCTGCCCTATTATATACTGTATTTACTATAAAAATTTAGTGTTTGAATGCTGGATAAACATTTAAAGAATTTATAATGCTTCTACATAAATTAGACACGTTTATATATAGAAGTAATTTTATTAGTGTAGTTCCTTTAATTTTAATAAATTTTTCAGTTTGTCTGTATGTCTGACTGTATGCCATTTATATATAGAAATAAACAGAGATTTATAAGAAAATACAAAACTACACGCCATCCTTTTTAGTGTTTGAACTGAGTTAACGTTTTGTATTTAAGGCAGTAATAGGGGTTATGTAGCTGATAATACAATTTCAACATGAAATTCTGCTAGGAAATAATGTTCATCACGTACCACGAAAATTTCATCTCTCTAAATCTTTCAGTTTTTTAGAAATTTTGTTTTATATAAAGAAGGACAGACGGATGAAATGAATACGTAAGTTGTTTTTGTTGCTAAAAACTTCGATATCATCCTGATAATTTTCACAATCCAATAATTTTTAATAAAAACTTATAGAAAGATTGTGTTATCAAGTGTAGAAAACACATTAAAAAAATATATGAAAAGGTGGGAAAGGAGGAGGAAGTTCGGGCATCAACATTAGAATCACGTATAACCCAGACGGCGGTTAATAGTATTGCCATGTAATTCGGGAAAATATAGAAGGAATGATAAAAGAAATCTTGTTCATCATTCGAAAGGGATCTACAATGGGTTTGAAGTATTCTCCTCACATTTTTGTATGCACATTTACGTAATAGTGCAGTTGGAGTGTCTGCGTTAAGATTTATTTAAAAAAATAAAATGAATTAACTCGAAAATTTTGATCTAAATTTGTGTATTTATGATACATTTTTTAATACATAAAATTAGTACAGTAAATAAATATGATTTTTAGAAGGCGTAAAATTAAATTTTCTACATAAACACTGAAAAATACTGATTTTCTAACGCATCACCATGCATTATTATCAAACATTGTAGAAGTTTGGAAAGTACTGATAAAGAGGATATACAAGGATAATTTATTGTCTTCAACATTGATCTGAGTTTATCTTACAGTTTTGTTGAACTTTCCTAAATTTATCTGAGTTCTATTTTATTTACTCGTAGTATATCATATACGGTCAATCTATATCTTCCATTTTTATTATTCTATACAATTTATTTAATACTCTCTACGATTGGTTAATAGCAGGAGTTAAGGAAATGGCGGAAAGTTTGCTATAAAGAGAATTAAGCGCTGCTGCACATATATCTTGAGTTTATCTACTGAGTAAACATTACTTTGAAGATGGAAAAATTAATGATTTTTTCCCTCCTTCCTGCTACAGTTTAATATAATGAAAAATGATAGATACGTCACCAGAAATATAAATCCTGAGATTTTAATCTAATTCATTTTCAACAATCTTCTGAAAGGGGGGAATTTTTCGAATATTTTTCTTTCAAATAAATTTCGATCCCCCTTTACAGGAGGGCGGAAAAGTGAAGAATTCACTGAAAAATCTCGGTGCTGATAGTTATAATCTTCAAAGATTTACTTCCATCTATTATAAAGTTGACAACCGTCATCAATACAATACCGTTAGTTTTTCCTCTATAACCTCTTTACTCAGAAGTGTCTAAGAGATCATATTGCCTATCTTCCAGCAATCCATGTAATAAGATGTTTCCATCAGGTTCCATTACTAGTTTTCAATAGGAACTATCGAAATAGATGGAAGTATTGTGTACAGTAGTGGGGGTGTGCGTACGCTTGACTTGCAAAAATAAATAAAGATAACTCCACATTATTATTGTTATCGTCATCGTGATCATCGTGGTCATCATCATTATCTTGTGACATTTAATAAATTGTAACTTATATGGAGTTTTATTTACAACCGAAGAAATTCAATTCCTTTAATTCGAAAATTGTATTTTCTTTTTCCTTTATTTCTACCCTCAGGATCGGTTCACACCAGTGGCTCGTCATTCTATGGTAGTAAAAGTCAAATTGCCTGGTGCCCCCACCAGTAGGGGCCCCAAACCAATTTTTTATAAGAAATTTTTTCCCCGAAGAGTCAACACTGTACATGGGGCCACTTCATGAGGGCCAGAAAAATTTGAATTAGGGGAACCCCCTAATTCAAATTTTTCTGGCCCTCATGAAGCTATAACGCACCACTGGTTCAGGCCCCCTGAAAACCATACCGGGCCCTTCTGTACATTTTATATAATTATCATAAAATCCTGTATATATATATTATTATTATAAATTCTTAATTTGTAAAATTAGAAGTAATTTATTCTTACTAAAATGAAGATTAATAGCCCTGTAAAGCTTTCCATCCTGATGGTGTAGGTTCCATTATATGCAACAGGAATGCCTTTGTAAATTACATTAATTTCTTTCCAATATTTTAAACTAATCTATACTTTCGATATCATTAATCTTCTTAATTTCTTCTAAAAGTTATATTTTATTGACTAGAATTCTTTACAATCTCACTCATCAATATCTTTTGCAGCTTCTTTTCTTCCAGATTTTTTTTCTTGTTGCTTTTCTTGTTGCTTTTTTTTTGTAAAGTACACCCCTATTTATTTAGCAGTGTTCTTTCAGCATCACATTACTGTGTTCTTAGCTTCTTTTATAGCAATAGACGGTATCTTTCTCCACTCATTAATTTTTTTTCTTGCATCTCCATTAATGATACTCATTAATGCGCTACACTTGCTATACAATTATCAAGTAGGAAACGTTTAAATCTTAATTACTGGAGTAAATTCTCTTAAGAAATTTGTACGGATTTCTATAAGTTTTAATGGAATGGAAGTAAAGTTTAGTTGGCAGCAATCATATCAACAAGCATTTGTACAAAAGCTCAATCAGTTCGTTCTAAGTGTGTGTGTAGAATTGAACATTTCTCCTAGATAATAGGATATCCTCGGACATTTTATGGACTGATGAGTGTTTTCTTTCTTAGGAATGGTGATTGTTTGTTGGACAGGTCAACACGCTAAATTGTATTATCTCGAATCACATGGATCCAAATACTTTAGATCAACTCCATTACACGAAGTTAGGGTGGTATTGACTTTGATTACACAAGTGAAAAATTGATTTGGCTCGCAATATTGTAATTTTTATAAAAATTAAACAATTATAAACCATATATTAAGAAGGATAAATTAGCAATTTTATATAATAAATTTCTCTTGTAGAATTGTATATATTCTTTTACTCGTATCTTAAATAATTAATTCGGTAAGTAAATAGTTTTAGTTGTCTGATTTTTCATTTAAATCGCTTAGAAAATTAAATATTAATAATAAAATAGTAATAAATTTCTACATAATGGGCTTATTGTTAATGCTTTCTTGGAAGAAATGCCTTTACGGTAAAGATCTGCTGCCAGCCATATTAAAATTAATAGTGGAGTCATTGAAAAATTTCCTCTTCGAAAACATCATGAAATAAAGAAAAATGAAATATTCAACTAAATACTTATGAAGTCAAACTTTAAGTTTTGAAAACTCTTCACTAATTGCTAAGGATTTATCAGATTTGTTATGAGAAGTAATTTAGTACTTGCCCTTAATTCTTAACATCCGTATCTTATCTCGTGTTCTTTCTAATTATATAATGACGTTAAATCAGACATCCGTATCACAGCCATAAACGTTTTAAAGCCATCATTAACCTTTAAAATGTATTTTTCTCAATAATTTTGATAAAAAAAGAAGAGGAATCATACTGGAGTATGCATGCTTATATGCGCATATAGTGTAAGTATGATATATTAGTACTTGAAAAAGAATTTTCTTAGCAAATCACCAATACATATCATTCGTTATCTCTTGGTAACAGATACGTAGACATCTGATAAGGAAAGGAAAAAAAAAAATTAAGATATATCGACAAGAAAACCGATATTTAAAACTGGCATATATTCAAATGGATCACGTCAGAGAGGAAGAATAATATTAATAAAAAAAAGAATTAATTCAAAATATTTTACAGATTTTTGGATGGTTTAAAGATGCATTGATTTATTTCTTGTTGTTTTATCAATAATTTATTAGACAGTTATTATTTTCTTCCATCAAAATTTCATCAATTTAGTTTCCTCTTCCACTTGACAACGTAAGTTATCTATTGATTTCCCCCCTCTTTTTTTTTTGTTATTTTAAAAGCTTCCTCTCCTCTCCTTTAAAAACATAATCATAATAAAATTTTGATAAATGTATATAACTCCAGTTTAAAATATTACTAAGAGAATAACAGTTATGAAAAGTAGTTTACTGGTAAGAATTTTTGCATAAAAGCTAACCAGTTCAACCGTCCATTAACTAATGGTTCTCTACAACTGATCAATAATGTAAGGGTCTAAGTCATTTACCATTATAGTATTCACCTCCCCCTCTCCTTCTTCACTATTTTGATACGTGTGAGAAACTAATGCATTCTACTCTAAAACAGATCGCATCTCTTACATAAACTGATTTATTATAGAAAACATGGGAACTGATGAGTTTCTTGCATGTGTGAGAGTATCGATGAAGAAAAAAGAAGAAGAAAAATAAAAGGATTGATCAGCAGTAACGTCCGTATTGAAGTTGCTTTAAAATATATTGAAATCCTGGAATTTCTTCTTGGTATAAATTTTTGATGCCACGAGTATTTCCACTTAAAAACCTATGTGGAATTTCTATCTTGCAACATATATTTATAGTAATCTAATATAAGCAATATCTTTATCATTTTACCTGATCTTTACGACTGGTTTTTCTCGTAAGGGATATTAAATTATCGTTTGTTTTCTTTATTTGTGAGTTATCAGAGATTATATCGAGCGATATTTAATACTAGAAACTTAGCCTAGTTAATCGGTTTTAATTGTTTTTATTACTTTTTCCATCTGCTGTTTATTTCTTACGTTTTTCTTTCATTAATATAGTATATAGCTCTATAGTATAATTATAAAGAGTTGTCTAAATGTTGAATATTAGTAATTAAAATCTTAATTTCAGTGCCTATCAGTAACTCAGAGGATGAAACCACTTAACACTGGTAATTCAGTGGTTTTCTCCAGTTGTGGGTTCGCACCTTACTAACAGGCTGTTTTTTCACGTTAGTAACACCTAAATAAGGACAAGTTTCCCTTATAAAGTCCTCCCGAGAGGCATTGCACACGTGTCGAATTGCTGTAAAAAATAAACCAAACCACCTTTTTTCGAAAAAAAAGACGGGAAAAAATAGATATATAAACTTTTTGCTTTATATTTATTAAATATTACTTAATTTTAGCATGAATAGATTGTAAAATCTCCTAAAAATCACCACCTGTTGTGGCAGGAAATGTCCAGTATCGTTTTACAATACCGTCACTAAACACGCTTTGAGGTTACTTTTTTTCCTGCTGTTGGGTACAATGAACAGCAGCACCATTCATCCACTCAAATGGAAACTTTGTTCAAAGAATACACAAATTTACAAAATTCATTTCTAATTTAATTACTCTTCTGATTTAATATACGACTGTAAAGATAATTTGAAGCGTAAACTAGTGTTGTATATGATTTTTATCGAAAATCAATGCTTCTGTAGTATTAGTATGAAGTAGTCGGTGGGTGATAAAGCCCTTAAAATTTTCCTCTTGTTACTACAGTGTTGTTTCTAACACGTAATCGTGTAACCGAACTTTACACTCACTTTTACTTAACTTTTACTTTTCCAGCTATTATATGTACAGAGAAAGTATGGCGATCGGTCGAAAAAAAAAAAATGAACCCCAAGATTTTTACATTTTTGGAGACTCGAGGACCTTGAGATGTTGAGAATTGAAAAAGAAAACAAGAAAGTTGGGGAGGATTTTTCTGTATTATTTTGGGGGCGTACGTTTTTTTTTAACCCAGTTTAAAGCTTAATAACTTCTGTTCCTTTTGTCAAAAATTCCTGAAATTTTGTAGGGAGTTTTGTGTATTAGAGGCTTTGATGCTGTTAACTTTTGGTGGTTAAAGGTCAAGCGGGTGGGAAGATAAGAGGGGGATCGTGTGTCATATCTCGAGTAGGGCCTGACTTAATTACGAATCCTTACCCTTAAAATTAAACGTTTTGCTATTTTATAAAAATTAATATTGAGATATGTTAAAAATGAAACTTCGTAACAGATGGCGCCATGCACGATTTTAACGTTGTTACCAGGAAAGTTATGCAACTCGTTACTGGACTTCTTTTTTTTTATTTTATTATAAATCTAAAAGTATCAGATGATGTCTGGGTTTTGTTTATTGTTTATTTATATAGTTGTTTTGCTTACATCTTTACGAACTGTAATTTTTTCTACGAAATATTTAAATTCATTCCTATAAATGCAGTTTATTAAATTTTACCTAAAACTATACAATGTGTTTATGTAATTTATAACTCTAGATTAAGCCAAAATGCCTTTAGCAATGTAGGAGCAGTAACAGCTTTACATGGTCCAACGAATTTTGAGATTTACGGTCGATGGCCACTCCTAAAATGACAATTGTACTCGAACTAAGTTGGAATTAAAATTTGCAAATTGCATAAAGTTTATAAATGCTAACAATAAGAGTATATACGTAGATATATTACATATAAAGTTTAAATTGAAAGGGATATTCATACTTGTTATAGGGATTGGTCAATAGTTTAATGGGATGTAAGGAGTTTTAATGCCTCTCGTTAGTGATATACATGCCATACATAAGAGCAAAGAGCAAAATACGATTTATCATTGTATATCTTTCAATCTAACGAACTGTATGATGACATCTGCTTGACATTTAATAGGGTCAAAAGTTTCTCTGTTAGCTAATCAATTATGTAGAAAATTTCTTATAAATATTTTTCAATTAAGTAGGTTAATATTCGGAATTTTCTATTCAGTACAGACTGATATCTAATCTGAAACATTTTTTTTTACTTTCTTTTTTGTTTTATATAACAGAGAAAGTATGGCCCGTCAACATTTCTACATTTTTGGGCTCAGGGTACTTTCAAACATTGGGAAATGGGGGTTTCCATATGTACAGTACATGTGGGGACACGATCTTGTTTACCCTATTTAAAGCTTAATAACTCTTGTTCCTTTTGTCAAAAATTTCTGAAATTTTGTTTGGTGGTTCGTGTATTAGTACCATTGATGCTATTAAATTTTGATGCTTAAAGGTCAAGGGGGAGGGGAGATAGAGGGGGTGTTGTGTCGTATCTCGAGTGGGGTGGACCTTAAGATTTTACTCGTTAAAACCTCATTTCTACCCTTAAAATTAAACTTTTTGCCATTTTAAAATAATTAATAATATAATATTTTACGAATATATTATGTTTTGAAGCATTTGTTTGTTTATAAAGACATTATTATTGTTATTAAGGAGAATTTTGTCATTAAAATTTGACAATTTACTTTCGTAAAAGAATAAAATGGCTTCATTATTTGTGGATAAAAATATTGTTTTGTATTAAGAATTAAAGACGTAATTAATTTTGCCATAATTTTAAGTTTGTGGAAATAATTTAAAACTTTTGTAAAATTGTAAGCATTATATAATTGAAACAAATCTTTATAATCAAGGTAGGAGCTATTACAAATCTCTGGGAACAATTACTAAAAGTTAAGAGTAAAGTGGAAATAACAATGGACACACTCCACTGTAAATTCCAAGTAATCGTAATCATTTCAGTACAATTTTCGTCTCGAAACCTGTTAACTAATTGGTAAAACGACTTAATTATATTAAAATTTAATTTTATAAAATATGTAACACAATAGAATCCGCTTACTGTTATCATTAGTCTATCACCTGAATTAGCGTCTCGCGAAACATAAAATTTCGCTTATCTACGAGCAGACAGACAAGACTTTTCGTGTTGTCTACCTCAATATCTATTATAATTTTTATTAATTGTAAACTTTTCTTTAGTTACGCGATAGATGAATTACTGCTTGCTATACAGTTTTAATTGTTTCGTGCCGGTTTGGCCCACTAGTCGTTTAGTGTATAAACCACAGAACACTAGTAGTTGGTCGCCAGTTCGCGCCTGACTAACCACGTGGAATTTTCCGGGTTTTCTTCACGTGCCTAACACCTTAATAGAGGGGGGTGCAGTTTCCCCATAGAATGCCGTCCCTGGAGGCAGTTTGCCTTGTCCTATCGAACAAAAACCAAAGCCTAGAGCCAATAAAATCACAATTTCTATTAATTATAGTCTTATTTACTGACACCGCTTAGTGTTATCAGTAGAGGAATACAAACACTTATAAACGGTGTTAATAAACGGAAAATATGCACGATAAAGTCGAAAGACTCGTCTTGTAAACAAGAATTTGCGTTAAAGAATTATTGAGTGCTTTAATTAAATTTATATTGAACAAAACGTGAGTGCTGCTACGTTATTTTGTATACAAAATTCAAATTTAAGTACTAAAGAATTTGAAAAATCTTTCAAGAACACTTCTAATAATCGGTTTATAAAGTAGAGATAATGAAAATTGAATGAAATCAAGGGAGCACTGACGAGACTATTGTTCTCTAGCAACAAATGTAAACGTTTCTATCCATACGAAATTATAGGACAAGTACAAATTAATTACTCAACTGACGTTCTCCATTATAAACTTAGCAATATTCTTTATACAGTTAACGTAAGAATGAATTTAAAACTTTACCTTTATTAAATATAGACCACGAGTTTTGTTTTAATTACGCTTTTAAAGTTGTACGTTTTCTCATTATTATTCATTATATTTTTACAATTAAAAATTTAAAAAAAGTAATTTTTTTAAATGTATTTTATACCTTATCAAGTGTAAGTAATCTTAATTGCGCTTGCAGTAATTGTTGTATTGTTACAAGCAAACTATAAGAAAACATTGTACAGTGTTTATTTATAAAAATAAATTATAATAAAGTCATTAAAACTTTTGAATTTATTCTTTATTTTTACGTTAATAAAATGTATTGTACTCTATATGCTTCTTTCGTGTGTATAAAAACAATACAAAGGATGGCCCATAAAAATTAGATAACCCTGTTCTTTACTAACAACAGTCTTTGCAAGTGTCAAAGCTTAAGATTTCGTGTTGAATATATACAGACTTTTGGTCAATCTTGTATGTAAACTGCAATGAATTGTACTAAGTAATCTGCAAAATAAACTTAATTTAAATACTTTATAACGTACTGATTTATGTTTGTATGTTTTACTTTCAAAGGTATATACTCCTACTGATTTTAGAGTTTACACAACTACGTATGAAGTCAATGATTATCGTATCAACTTTACAATTTGGGATACTTCAGGTAAGCGATTTCGATTTTTTTTTTAAAGGAGAATTTGCTTAATTTAAAACGTAGCAAAATCTATACAAAAAAGGAACATGGATGAAACAGAAATACCTGTTTAAACCGGAAAAAATACCTGTTTAAACCGGCCTTAAGAATGCCTGTTTAAACTAGCCTTAAAAGTACCTGTTTAAACCGGAAAAACTTGCTACCGTGCGATTCCGGTTTACACAGGTTTTACTGTATTAAAACGTATCTGAAAGTTGTAGTGGAAGGATTAAAAAGAGATAAATTAAATATTTAACTTAGAAAAAAAACGATTAAATTAAATTTAAAAATCGTTATATATCGTTTAAATGTCGAAAAAACATCAAAAATTAAGTGATTTTTCAGCTCAAAACAAGAAAACAAGATAATTTTTCGTTATAAAAAATTAAATATGGCCGTCAAGACACACGAGGAAATTTGACATAAAAAAATTACTTATCACGCCATCTATTATCATTAAAATGCATATTTATTTATTTA
The DNA here is from genome assembly GCF_030686945.1 of Centruroides vittatus. Taxonomy (NCBI): domain Eukaryota; kingdom Metazoa; phylum Arthropoda; class Arachnida; order Scorpiones; family Buthidae; genus Centruroides; species Centruroides vittatus. The sequence continues at coordinate 5,903,086 of NW_027122385.1, forward strand.
TTTATTTTTTGTTAACGAATATTTTTATTTTAATGATACGTTATTAAATTAAGTTTAATTAAGGGAGAAGCTAGAGAGTATACATTAAAGTGAAATTTTATTATACGCTGGTTTTAACAACCTACCTACCACGTTAGAAACAAGGGCGTAGATTGTCATATCGAATATGGAAATGATCGACTTCCGGTTCTGGTTAGGAACCACTTCCTTTGAGATGAGTCTCTCGAGAGAATAGGAAACCAACTGCAAATTGGAAGCTCGATTGTTCCTTCTCTGGTATACATTCTGTACAACCATTGGCCCGGTGGTTTTATTGTTCATCCAATCATACGCAGGAAGGAGTTTATGGCTATTGTTGCAATTTTAAGCTTTTATGTAAATCCTTTAAAATATCCTCAACAATAAACAAGTAGATCTTTTTATGTTTTTACTCCATATTTTTCTTTATTCTTTGCTGATTATTTCTTCCTCTCCTTTGTAGGTGCTGCTGCTTATGACAAAGTCCGACCTTTAACTTATCAAGATGCCAGAGTGTTACTGCTGTGTTTCCAGATTCCTTGTCCAAATTCATTAGAAAATATCGTGAATAAGGTAAGAAAAGTTAGGAAACTACTTTAGCAATAATGCCTTTACTTTACTTTTAGTACACGCTCACTTAAAAGAAGAATTTACCTCCTCTTCTGATGCTGCACCACTCGAAACTAGTCCACGCGTGAAGTAATTATTGTTGGAAAAAAAAATAAATATCGTGTTCTAGACAATGAGGAAGGCAGCAAAACACTTTTCTCTCTCTGGGTAGAGCATTAATTTTATTTTTCTCAATCTCGGAAACTATCTGGAACGAGTAGATTTACAAAAGACGGAGTGGGACTGTTAAAAGTTTCTGACATAAACCCATTCAGTTTATTGTATCCACAGATCTACCACTTTAGTTAATGATGGAAAGTCCGATTGGAAAGTGACTGGTATTCCAATTTCTATACCTAAAGGTATCGTTGTAGACTGAACTAAAAACATCAAGATAGATAAAAGAAGGTAAAGAAAACAATTGAAATTCCTAAACTTTGCATTTCAGTTGTGGAACACTGGATACCTTTCACCTTTTATTATTTCATATTCACATTGGTGCTTCAGAAAAACGTTCACTTCGCTATTGATATGGCTAATTCTTCTATTGAAATTCAAAATGGTTACTCTTTAAACGTTATAAAATTTACATTAGAATAGTTTAATAAAAGAAAAACAATACCACTGATGGATTAAGATTTGGGCTTTCAGACAGAGAAGATTGTGGCTCCCCTACATAATTTTACAACGTAAACTAATAATCTGTACATAATTCTACAGCCAAAACGATAAAATTGCTTTATCTTTTCCAACTTTGGGGCCTCCAAAAACTGGGATTGCCTACGTGTGTGTGCCTTGCATAGCATAGTAAAAAATTTTCATAAAAGTAATATTAATTTTGAGAAAATAGATAAAAACTTTAGAAATTTTACTAATTAAATTAAGAAGTAGTGGGGAAAAAATTTCTCATGCAGTAATTAAAAATTATAATATATATTAAAGCTTTAATTAACGTTATGAATTTTTTTTTCCTTCTCCTTTTTTTTCGAAGTACTTAAAGAAAATATTTATTTTTTGGCACCTGAGAAGTTTTTAATTTGACATGGTTATTTCTCCACTTAAGATGCTAGTTAAAGAGAATTTTAACACGGTAATATACCAATAAATTTTAATATATTTTCCAAAGTTCTAGATATTTATATACCATGAGTAGAGCTAGAACTAACTCCCATGCTGTATAAACGATACTTAAGGTATCTGACACTAAAAATCATATAAATATTTATGAATTATAGATGCCCCATTCATGCCTAAATAATATACAATAAATGATATAACTGGATGTTTTAATAATGAGCTAAAATAAATTTATGATGTTGAAAATTACAGCATACCTTATTTTGATAGCCCTTAAGGTTATAAATTTTAATTAAATTCTTTTATTTGTCTTGTTTTATTTATATAAAACCCTTAAAATTCATGAATTATTCCAACAGTATCGTATATTGATTCGTTGTTACCTGCAAACCAATGCAATTTAAAAGGTGTCTGTTCAGAAAACGGTTTAGTAGTCAATAAACAAAGGAAGGCAATTTTGTTTTTGGCTTCTCAATCTATTCTCTAGCCTTTTTTTTTTTTTTTTTTATCTTCTTCCACGCTGTCTTTTATTTTAAAATTCCTTAGAGGATAGAGGTATTATTTGGAAGAAGTTAAGTACTATAAATCTTAATTCCGATATATTTTCGTAAAAATAATGTTTGGTATTGAATTCTGTTCAATTGGAGGAGGTGGATGTCGGTTGTCCCTCTTTACTTATTTTCTTCTTTTCACTTTAAAGCTCTTTGTAACAATTTTCTTAAATTTAATGGACAATAGTCAAATTTTCCCATGGGAGGACCGCGTAGGAAATTCAATGCGGAGTTACGTTTTATTTTTAGACGATTGATTTCGACTGAAATTTTACTTTAATAGGAAGGTATTTATAGTACAATATAAAGGAGGAGTTTCTTATGTAAAAATCTTACATTCCAGATATAAAAATTAGGTTTCAGATCTTTGTATAGATTGCTAGAGATGTCATCATTACGAGAGCATTTCTGCTTTAGTATGATGAATTATGGAATTTATTCCTTTAATATACTTTATACCAATTTTTAATGCATTTATATAATAGTCCCTTCTTGGAATTGCTGAATAAATGCTTACTTTAGCAATTTTAATGCTGTCGAAAGAAGTTTATGCCAATATTGACCTATCATATCAATTCTTAATTAAAGTAATTCATGTCATTAATATATAAAACATTCAATGTAATTAAGACATTAATAAAAAGAGTTGAGATTTATTTACAGATGAGAAAATTGTTATTTACTTAACCAATCACTTTATTTCTTTGCCTTCTTATTCTCAGATACAAGTGATAGTAAACAACTAAAGAGGGTTAGTATGGTTGAGATTATTGGACTTCAAGAAAGTTTATTAGAACTTCTTCAGAGTGGATCCAGTTGGGACTCTTAATCAAACTAAACTTTCTTTAATCTAGGAAAAGTTTTATTACTGATAAAACTTCACTAGTAGAAGTAATACCTAACAGAGGTATAAGCAGTTGATTGCTTCTACTAGTAATGAAGAGTGCTATGTACTCTTCATCACTATTGATTAAGAGTGACTAGGTATAACTATAAACAATTTAGTTTTAATACTTGCACTTTTTGCATTTCTCAGATATTCCAGGATCTCAAAATCCCTTGCAAAATTGTGTTTCAGCATCTGTTTTGCATTATATTTTATTATATGAACTAAACACTGAAACTTGGATAGTTTATATCTATATATGTGTCATTGGTGCAATTAAATTTTGGTGTTTAGGGGTCAAGGAGTGTGCATTGTATCTCAGCACTGTATGGGTCACTGATGATAGTAAATTTTGTAGTTAAAGATCAATGGGGTAGGGGTCATTTGTAATATCAAGTTTATACCGAAGCTGAATTGAACTTCACAGTCTAACACAAATTAATTGAATTCTCTAACTCTGGAGAATATGCATTTTCCTTTGTTTAACCTATAATTTCAGGTAAGTACATGAATATAATTACTGTCTTTCCATTGGCTACACTTTTATAAAGTACAGAAAAGCTATTAAATAAATTATTGGTAATGACTCTTTAATTGAAATCTGTTTTATCTCCGCAACTGTATTAAATAATAGCACCAGATCTTGATTACTATGTCCATAATATGAAGTAAATTTTTCCATATTTACCATTTACAATTTACTAGATCAATTAGCCAAGGTATTTTACTTAAAAATAATTAATTTAATAATAAACTTTTTCTTCCATTTAATATAATTACTTTTTCCTTTAGTTTCATACTTTCTGGTTAAAATTATTAATTAATTTAAGCTGTGTTTGCCTGTGATAAATAATAAGTTTCATCAGTTATAATCTCATACATTTAATAATTTATTTAAAAGTAATATTTGATAAATAAAATATTCTAATCCAATTAACTTTTAAGTTAGATAAATGAAAGTATTAATAAGTAAATCACTAAAAGGAAATCCAGTTTAAATATGGCAGTTATTAATAATTTAATGATGTTTGATTGAGAATTAATAATTTACATTTGAGATAAAATAGTAGAGAAAATTAAACTTTATTTCTTGATCATTCGTTCAAACATTATTCATAAAATATTTGCTATAAAGAGGTGTTCAATTAACTCTTGAAAACACCACAATGGGAAGTAGTTGCTGTGTTGCGTTATTACCTGCGGGTTATCTGTATTTAAAACGATAATTGAGAGGGGGTGCGGCTTATATTCGGCGTTTAATTGCAATTATGGGATTCCTTCGCTTAAAAAGCAGCCATTACTCTAAAGGTGCGGTTTATACGCAGGTTCTAGTTTAGTTCTTGTGCATTATTGCACTAAAATGCAATAATTATACTTGTAATACGTATAAGCGAACGTAAACAATAGTAAATAATCGAATAAAAATGAGATAATTCGTAAAATCGGGGTAGTAAAAAGTTTTCCTTCGTGTAATTAGTTTTCGTTTTTCTATATTAATGTAAGAGAATATTTTATACAGTCAAACCTCGATTTAGCGCCACCATTTTCTTTTACCGCTGTAATTGTCGTTAAATCGAGTATGGCGCTAAATTGAAGCCTTTTTTAAAAAATAGCGTGATTTGGCTGCAATGCCAAATCGTAGCTATCCACTGGCGCTTTACGAGGGTGACGCTATTTGCAGGGGCGTTATATCGAGGTTTATCTGAGTGTATGTGTAATATTTTATAATGCAGCCATATCATAATTTTCTATCATTTTTAAAAGTTTAATATTAATTTTTAAGTATTTAACGCCAAGAAAGCCAATTTATAGGACTTCTGTCAAAATATTTTGAAACTATAAGATAAAAGACAATGAAAATCTATTATTAAACACTAATAAGTCATTATATAAAATCATTAATTTCTCATCAAAGTATGCTTTAGCTAAGATTATGAGACTAATTAGTATAAGGATTTTGTCGAACAGAACATAAGGATAACGATTATTAATTATAATATAAAGGGGGGAATGCAAAAGTAGCTATACAATTGCCAATCTGATAAACACAGACGTTTGGCGCTTATTATTATTACCTTTCCTTTTTTGTTTACGTGTAAAAATAAATGATTTTTACGCGTAAACAAAACTCCCCCTTGTGTTTGCTACTTTATAAATCGTCACTGTATAGCTAAGTTTTCACCCTCCCGTATATACTATATTGTAAATTAGAGCCGAGATTTTTCTGAAGTGAATTGTTTATCCTCACTCCTGCACAATCGACGAATTCCATTTATAATTATAATTGAATCTTTACAGTGGTATCCCGAAATTAGACAGCACTGTCCAAACATTCCCGTCATACTTTGCGGTTGCCAGAGTGATTTAAGGAACGACACAGATGTTCTTCGTAATCTGTCCAAATTGAAGAAAACACCTGTCACTTCCGAACAGGTAAGACACGACATATTTACCTCAAGAATTTCCTCTTCTGCATCCATTTCTCTCTCGCTATTGTTTTCCCATTCTTACACAAACTCCTGGTAAGTTTAATTATATATTAAATTTAGTAAATTTTCGATTTAATTTTACGTAAATACCATTTATATAATTGTATAAATCATTATTCTTTTAAGAAAAATACGTAATAAATGATTTACAAGAGAAATTGAGGGAGAGTGTGTCCTTTTAAAATCAATATCGTGGATACGGATACAGGACACTTGTTCTTTTATCGATCGTATCAGCTAACATAAATATATGAGAAAGTTTAATATAGAAATTTCTGTAAACATAGTCTATCATCTGAGACAACGTTGATCAATTTTACGGTATATCAGTGACAATCATTGTCATTAATGGGTGGATATTTACTCGTTAGTTGCGTGTTGTCAAAATCTCTTTGTGTTCCTTCGTAATTGTGACACTGTATTTAATTTTTAAGTTAATTAATATTATGGAAATTTATCTATCCGTACGTAGAATTTCGCAACATTTTAAATAGAAAATTTGAAAAATCCCAGTAAAAACTCTAGTCAAAGTAACTGCTAACTAGGAGCAACTACTTTAGGAGTTACTAATCCTTATCTTATTAAGAGTAAATTTTCAGTAAATGCTTTAAAAATCTGTGTAAAGTTCTCATTAAAATGTATTTTATTCAATGTTTATTTAAATATTCTTCGATTTTTCTTAGAAAACTAAACAATTTACTTCAACGTCATAGCGAATTTCATTGATTTGGATCTAATAATATCATCTGGTAAACACGAAAAGACAAGATAAAGAGAACTGAATTGCCTTTTCTTGTACTCCCTAACAAGAAAATTAATAGGGAAGTATAATGTAATGATTATGGAGAAATAAGGGGAAAAAACGAGATTTTGGCAGCTAACAATAGAGTTATTACGGTTTTTTTAACGTGTGTTTCGTGTATAGATGCAATTTCTCTGCAGGGATTTTTCTTATAAGCGGAGTGAAGTCTTTCGTATAAATTCAATTTATTTACTCACAAAAGTCGAAACTTTTTCGAATTTTTTAAGGATTTTAATAAGAGTTTTATGCAAAAATCTAGTAACAGTAATTATAAGAATTCCGGTATTGAATTTTTTAATTTAAATGACAGTCCTTGAAAGTTATCTATGCATTAAACACACGGAATTTCGAAATTTAATCATGATTTTTATGTTTAAAAATTATGGAATATCTAAATTATCGCTTGAAAAATAGTATGGTGACTTTTTAGTATTATAAATTATTTTGAAAATCTGGTAATCTAAGCCATAACTTAATAATCCGAATAGTGCAACATGGAAATTTTTCTAATCCTGGGTACCAATAACATTTTTTCTGTTTCATGTGCAATAATATCGCATATTGAGTAACTGTGAACACAGAAAACACATTAAAGTTTAATACAAGAGAACGGACAGACCATATCTTTCAGTGTGTTTACACATATTGACATACAATATCAGTCAAAACTTTCAACGTTACTAGCTAAAGCGATAAATTTTAGTTTCTACGTTGCGAAAGAATAGATTTTGCATGCACCAATAAAATGGGTAATGCATAAATCCTTCAAGAGATGTCGAATATTATTAAATGTAAGAAGCACAATTGTTATGAACATAACATAAAATTTTTAAACTGTTATATTATGGTCTGTGCATACCCCCTTTTGCCTGGATTTGCCTGGGCAACTTTGGGCACATACCCCCTTTCGCCTGGATTGCCGTTTTTCTGATCTACAAGGTGCCCGAAGTTGGCACCGATTGCGGGAAGCTCTGATCCGACATTGAATTATAGTCTGAAGCTTCTTGCATAATGTATGATGCCTCTTTTATAGTGTGCTGGCGCTTATAGGTTGCATCCGTAACTTTACAACTGTAAAATTTAGCATTCTAGGAAATGAAATTGTGTTTATATGCACCAAAATCATGCTTACAAACAACTAAACACGACTAATGATAAACTACATTAATGTCGTGCACTTGAAGCATGGGTACTGTACTTCAAATGTATTTGTCGGAAGCCATTGATGCATATATCTCATTAAACGTAGCATAATCCTCACGCATGGAAGTAGCTGTTGCATCATATATATGGGGGTGTTTTTTCTATATGTATGGATGTTAATGTATGTGTGGGTAACGACTTTTATTCACCCACGTTGAACCTTAATAACTCTTATGCCTTTGATCGAAAATTTCTGAAATTTTGCAAGGTGGTTTATATGTTAGAGTGATTTATGCTGTTAAATTTTCGTGGTTAAAGGTCAAGCGAGTGGGGAGATAGAGGAAGTCACGTGTTCTATCTCTAGTGAGGAAGGACTCAGCGAAGAATTTACTCGTTATTAGCATTTACGAATTTTTACAAAATCTGGATATTTATACAAATAGATTTCTTATAATAATAAGAAACAAGTGAAATGACAAGTAAGTTTGGTAAAGTTCCAAACACTTACAGTAATATTTTCATTGGATAATAAGTTACGACCACATCACTATAACTTGGAAGATATATGCATTGATTGCTTATAACATTGTATGAGTTGATCGTCCATATTTCAGTACGATAATGGCCCAAACATACCCATAATCTGAACATAAATTCGTCCAATTGGCCCGAAGCCAATAATATCAATATTCTACTCTGGCCATTTGGCTTACAATATCCTTATCCGAATTTATCTTTCTTATCCAAAATACGTTTGGAAAATGATCCTCCTGCTAAGAAGACGTATCTTGACTTAAGTTCATGAGTTGAAATAGTAAATTGAATATAATAAATTCGTGAAAATGCTCCTTTGCGAGGGAATGTGATTTTAGTAAGCATAATGTTGCAAGGGTGGAAGTAAAGTATCTCGTAATGATTAGAATTTCGTTGATTTATAACAGCCTTTTACTTTCTCTACTCTAACGTAAAACAGAGGGAAAGTATGGCAATCACCCCACAACAGTTTCATATATTTTGACTCGAGGCACCTTGAAACACGGAGAAATAGAAACAAATTTTGGGGGGTTTTTCTGTATGTATGGATGTGTGTTTGGGGGGCGCACGATTTCCTTCTCCCAATTTGAAGCATAATAACTCGCGTGCCTTTTGTCGAAAATATCTGAAATTTCGCAGAGAGGTTTGTGTATTAGAGGAATTAATGCTGTTAAATTTTGGTAGTTAAAGGTCGACGGGGTGAGAAGATAGAGGAGGATCACGTGTTCCTTTGAAAAGTGTTATGTAGATGACCGGTACGATTCTATTGTTAATGATATACAGGGACAAGACTCTACTAATTTGAGATGGAGAGCATATATTTTAAATTGAATAAATTAAAAATATGATTAAAAATTGCAGCCTTGTATTGTGACGATGTTTGTATATCGTATATTACACTCTTTCATTTTTCATTTGTAATTCCTGTCAATATTATGTTTGCTGATAGGGAACTTAACAGCAACAAATTGAATATATTCAAATAACAATTTAAATATTTACTTAAATTTCCTTATCTGAATAATATAAACGAAGTTTTCCTGTAACAATATGAAAGCGACTTAAAAATAAAATTAAATATAAGTAATATTTTCTTTCATCTGCTAGTTTCTATTATTTTGTTTCTCATTATACGTTTCTTTTTCATCACATTTTTATTTGTTTACTTTAATTTGTTTGCTTTCGTTATTCAAAATTTGCTTTTTTTTATATTAAAAAAAAAGTTTTAAAGTTGTAAAATATATTTCCAAAGGTAAGAAATATAAATTTGTTAAACTTAAATAAATAATTTAGAAACATGTTATGTTTCTTTTTCTGTTTACTTCTTGAAATTTCATTTAGTTTGAATTCAATTACATTAATTAACCCCCGCGATGTATAAGAAGAATAGAGAGTAAAGCGTTATGCGAAATATTTCCGTAAGGGGAAGAATTGGCGCGTTTATGCATACTAATTCTGTAGAAAAAATTAATTTTGCATACTTTTTTTTTATGTAAATTCAATAAGGATGCATCGATTGTTTTTATCGATCGTTATAGTTAATAAGTGCTAGATACCTCGATTAACTATATTCCAACTTCCGGTCATGTGATTTTTATTTAAACTTTCTACATTTGCTATATAGAGAGGCAAATTTGGCATAGAGTTGATACTTACGATAAACTGAAATCAATAACATATCACTCGATCCTTTAAGGTGTATAATATTCACGTGATCTCATACCTATGAGGATATTCACGTGAAAAATAAAGTCGTGATTTTGAAATTTAATTAAGCAGCTTTTTTGCTTACATAACAAGCAAAAAATAGGAGCCATTTTGTGTAAAATTTAAATTTTTTTTTCTATTTTTGCACCATTAAATTCGAAACTTTTTTACGTATGAGTAGTTAAAACACTAATTTTTGAGTGTTTTCGCAAGGAAGATACGTCATAATAGATGAAAAATCATGACAAAGATGGCAAGAATATTTCAACAAATCACATCACGTTTTACACTTAATTTCTCAATTTCAACCAATCGACGGCACGAACGTATGTCAATTTTTAAAATGCCCTAACTTTTGCTAATACAACGCGACTAAAAAATTGATTTCGAAATCTTTTATGCTTCTTAAATCTAAATAAAAGACAAAAATAATTCGCACGAAGCATATATTCAGTTTATCTCATAAGATACGTTCTACTTTGTTTGTAATCTTTATATAACGAGGGAAAAATAATAAAAGTTACATCAACTTTGCCCCTGAAAAATTCAGTTACGATCAATAGTATTTCCTCCTATTGTAAAATTTGCCTTAGAGGATATCATAGTCGAGAGTTTTACATTATACAAATGTTAAATTTTAGGATTATTCAAGCAGTACATCGATAAATTAACAATTTAACGTATCGGGTATATTAAATATGTTGGAAATTTTCGATAGATTTGTAAAATTTTACAATTTCTATATCAATTTTAAAATGTTTAAAAGTAATATTTTGGAAATTTCTCCTTTAATTTAGTTAGCGGTTAGTTCACACGTCATGGATAACTCCGGTAGAAGTTTAAATCGCTTTTGATTGATGGAGGTGTCACGGTTTTGAGTATAATCTCAGAAATCTCCGAAAGGGTAACGTAAATGGAAATAAATTATCTAATCTTCTGTTACGCCGTTGTTTAGGATCGAGTTTTCACTGGAAGTTTCTAAATTCTATTAACGAGCAGGCAGAAGTTGTTAAAGTGATTTGTACTCTGATGACAACTTGATAAAGTGGATAGATGCTGCGCTTTTTTACCCCCCTTTTCTTTGTATTTTCTTTTTATCTATCCTTTGGGAGTCTATAGTATTTAGTTACAAGATAAAAAATATTATAAAAATAGCTCGAAATTAATAGGATATATAAAAAAATTTATAAGAGAAAAGTTTTGATATATTAGGGAGTAGAACTTACTCAAGTGTAGAAAGGAGAAAGTAAGAATGAGGAAAGAATATGTTTATAAGTAACCATTAGTATACGAAATTTAATATTATATAATGCTTTTAAATTTATTACTTCTTTGAATTAAATATATAAAGAATTATAAATAAAATTCAAAATTAGTCGAAGATATGAGAGAAGTTTCTGTCCACATATCTGTATAAGAAGGAAGCATTATTATATAAAAATATTAAATTTATTAATAGCATTCATTATTGAAGATGATAAATAACGTTTTCTTCAGTTAAACTTATTAAAATCTGTGTTAAAGGTCATACTCCACTGGAGAGATAATTGATAATTAATCAATTAGTTTGTATGTATATAATACATAATACACGTCTTAATTTTTTCAAGTTACAGAAAATTTAAATATCTTTACCAGTTATCTTGATCATATCGAAAAATTAATTATAACGCTATTTATACATCGCTTATCTCACAAAATGGATTGTTACTTCATGAATTTTCTGAAATTTTCTGACTCTGCAAAACTCGAGATAAATTTAACGTTGTGTAGCATTCAGAAGAAATGTATTTTTTCCCCTCCTCCTCCTCCTCTTCCTCCTTCCCTCTCCCTCAAACCCTTGGCTAAATTATACCTGATAATAATTCATAAGAAGAAAGAAGAAACTGTAGATAAGAAGTGAAAAAACCTTGGAATTATTCATGAGTATGGGTTTGAGTTTTACTTCCTACTCTGACATATTTTAAAGGTAGCTCCGTGGCACAACATGAAACATTTTTCAAACGATTTGGTTTCTCATATAGGAAAACATATGAAAAAAAAAACCAAAATTAAATTTGGTTTTTTCATTCAATTTGAAAAAAAAAATTAAATTTTAAAAAATATGTCACTAATATCATGACATTTAGTTCCCCCCTTTTTTTTTGTTTCGATAAATTAAGAACTATGGGGGGTGATCAATACTGATGAATAAGGGAGAGGATTCAAGAGGATAATTCTTTAATACTACATAATCCTTTGAAATAAGAAAGGACTTTAATGCTTCTATAATCCTTTCGAAATTATTTTTTTAAAGTTTACATAAACGAACGATCTAAAAAAAAAAATTCAACTTTTCTGTAAACAAAATTAACTTTGCAAAATCGTGAAATTTCCTTTGTTCTTCTGATTTTCTTCTATTGAAATTTCAGTTTTTCCTTCTTATTTTTTCTTTTAGAAAATATAAGAATATTCTTTAACAATTCTTCTTGTTATTCCAGGCATTAGCGGCATCTAGGCAGATAAGTGCAACGACATATGTGGAAACAACAACAAAACATTGTGGAAAAACAGTCAAAGATGCCTTCGAAGTAATTGCTTTAGCATCTCTGGGAAAACTAAACAAAAATCACGTAACTGTACAACGTCATCGAAGCTTGATGAAGAGAAAATACAAAAGCAAAATAGACCTGAAAGAAGAATTAAGAGATAAAGCAAGGAACTGCACGCTTATGTGACCATAATCATGAATTTTTTTTAAAGAATTTATAGTTTTTTCAGAGACTGGTTCGATTTTTATCTATTTAATATAAATAAAACAAATATATATATATATATATTAAGAAAATAAATAAAGATATTCCAACATGTGAAGCTGATATTACAACGTTAACTATAAATAAAAAAATATCATATTTCATGTTATGTACATAGATTTAAACGTTAATGACCGTTACCTGAACAATTAAATAAAAACAATAAATATGTTTACGGTTAATATCTCCAGTTGTAATGTACAAATTCAATATTGAAATCCAATTTTAGATCAATATCGATGTTTTAAATTTCAGCAGAAATGTTGTTACAACAGTCGACATTTTAGTCGATTTATATTGTTAAAATTTGTTTTTTTTTTTTTTTTTAAACAGCAAAAGAAACAATTTTCCCCCTCCTTCTCTGTACATTTTAATCAATTTTTATTACTTTAAAATATAATTATTTAAATAAATTCTGCAGTAAATTGGTTCACGTCTCTAATCGACTGTCACAAAAAGAGTGGCCTTCTCTTGAGTCTTTCTATACTTGATAACTCTACAGTAAAGTGTTTACATGTTAAATCATGTGAAGGTTTATTGTTGATGATCAGCATGACGATGGCAATGAAGAATTTTACATAAAGGTTGCCTTAATTCATTTTTACATTTAATTATTCTTTATTTCTAAGAAATATGAGTATATATATATATTGAGAGAGAGAGAGAAAGAGAAAAAATTTAATTTATTAAATATAACTATACATCATATATATAATGTAGCTAATTGTATATGAGTAGACCTTTTTTAATATTTAAAAATTTAATTTATAAATTAAATTTTTTTTCTATAAATCATTCTCCTGTGAATAATGAATATGTAGAATAATAAAAGAGAGAATTTTTGTATAATAATTTACCATTATTTTTCTTGTTTATGTACAGTTTTTTTTAAAAAAAAAAAAAAAGATTTATGTAAAAGAATATAAGAAAATATAATAGGAGAAAGAATGAATGTGTGAATTTTGGGAATGAATATCAATAAATTATTTATCCCAACATATCATAGTGTGTTGGAATAAAAAAAGGAAACTATATTTAAACAATCGTTTACATTTATTTTTAAAATAATTTTTTACAAAAAGGAGAAAAAAATAATAATTTTTTATAGGGTTGGTTTGCCATTTTTCTCTTAAATAAGTCTTGTATTCCCTGTTGTGGTTTGTGTTTTCTAGTTTAACAAAGACCATTGTACGGGACTAAAAACTTGGTGTGTAGTGTTTGGCGTGCTTCAATTGGACGATGTCTGGAAGAGATTACACGTTTAGGTCAGATTCAATTCGACGTCTTACTTCTGTAGATTGAGAAGAAAAAGCGCATGCCCTATGTAATATATCTTCTTTCTTAAGAGATAGTTGTTAAGCTTGATGTGATTCAATTTCGTTTTTGTCTCATATCTCTGTACGTACTCTCCCCCAACGTTATCATAACAATATCTTGTACTGTTCCAATTTAAACTGTGTTCGATAGAGTAATACTCTATTAAAAATATTAAACAATATCCTCTAGATTTTATCATGATCTACTGTTGAAATTGGATATGTTTATAATACTCTGATACTTTCTTCTTGTCTTGTACAATTTTTAGAAGTCGCTTGCCATATCACAGATTTCACTTGCTAGACCATGTAATAGATCGAATATGTTGTTATTCTTGTGAAAATAAGGAGTGTAAGAATATTTTCTTGCCTCCAGGTTGTTTATATATATCGAGGGATGGTTATAGATAGTCGCTGTAAGGAAGGAAAGTCTCAACGAATTCTTATAGAGGTATAAAATATAATTAAAGAGTTATTGGTTGCAATATGATAAATCTGAGATAAATTTAAGCAAAATTTGGAGCATAATATAATTTATTTATTATTAAACTCGACTCGATCGTTTAAAAACACGATAAATAATAGAAATGCACGTCGTAAAGGAGACAAAATTTGCCATATAACGATCGAAACAACCGTCTCTCCTTTACAAAACTGAAAACTTGATGCTAATATCAAGCGATAAAGGGTAATTTTTATCTCCAGAAATGATAGATAATAAAAATAATTAGAAGAAAAATAACAAGAAATTTTTCTTCCACAAAAATTTTCAAAGATTATCGTAATGTACTTAAAGGCATTAAGCTTTATCACATTATAAAAGTTTATCGAGCGAATGCGGTCGAAAATAAACATCTCTTTATTTATAATCCTAAAACATAATTACACAAGAGGATAATAACTTAAAAATAATAATCCCGTTAGCAGGGAAATATTTTGAAAAATGTTCCCAATGAAACTAGCAACGACACAAATGTCTTGTTTTCTAACAATCGAGAAGAATGAGTTGTTTACAACCGTAAACGATCATCAGGAATATCATCTAAAACTATTCAATATATATATGTATATAAAGGAAATTGTTAGATAAATTGTTCTGAAAGACTATGACAAATGTCTAGTTTTCTCTCATAAGAACAGGTTATTATCATTATACTTATCCTGGTATCATTATGCAAATATTTATAACAATGTTTACGTTTGGAATTTTTACTACAATTTTATACTGTTTATGCGCGAGACATTCAATAGTTTACAAAGAGTTCTTTCCTTTTTTATTTTTATTTCCGAATTTTCTCGACTGTCATATATTTTTCTGTAAGGTCTGTTCTTTTATCCTCTCCTTCTTTTATTTTTTTTTTTTTTTGTAGCAGCAGAGGCGACTTATCTTCCTCCTTTCATTTATTATACTTATATACAGTATATGAAAAATGAATATATAAAATTGGATCTTCTCTCTTTTTACTTTAAAAAGACCCAAGCTTTATGTAAATTATTTTAAAAATTCTAAATCTAAATATTATTTGAAAAGTGGATTATTTATCCTTGTTGATTTTCATTCGCTCATGAATCACTCTTGAAAATAACATTTGTAATTCACTTGATATATTCCCAATGCGAGAGAATTCCATATCCAGATTGATATTGTAAAAGTCCTTCCCCCAATGCTACAAATTTCATGAATTTTAAAATATATATTTCTAAAACTTTAAAATAAAAGGTACGTCGGGTTTCCTACGCTGAATTCTCAAACGATAATTACTATTATATTATTCGTATTATTAAATAAGTAAAATTAATTAAATGGTCGTTGGTGGGACGATACAGAAAATTATAGGATGTAGGAAATAGTTTTAGAAACATGCCTGGGATTATTAATGAAACTAAGAATCAAACAATTGCTGTTATTACTGCTGTAGTATTTGATTGCCTTCAGTAGTATTATTTCTCCTTAGAGTCATCTCATAACTCCACGCTAGAATTCTTCTTACTCCCATGATGGCTTACCAAGTTACTAATGCTTGTTGTTTATAAAGTTTCCTAATGTCATAAAAGAGCATAGACAAGATATCTGTAATGATTATTTTATGTTTTTCTTTGTTCAAATGGAGAATAACATGCCTTGCTTTTGAAGAGATTACAATGGTCAAAGAATTTATAAACATCAATTTTCTAGCTGCTTATCGTTATTGTATGCTTGTGCATTGGCTGTACGTGCTCACTTGAAATTATTTAAATATGCCATTAGCACGGTCTGAAAGCCTAGTGGATAAAACCACTGACAGTTGGTCGTGGGTTCGCGCCTTACCACCAGGAGTTTCGGGTTTTACGTGTTCAACACCTAAACAGAAGCCAGTTTATTATAGAAAGTCCTCCGGGAGACCATCTCCGCTGGCGGATCGCCCAAGTGTGTTGTCTTATTCCATTAATCTAATCCAATTCATTCACTTGGTGTTAAGTTACTTGATTCGTCCGAAATTATAGTAATGATCAAAATTGTTGAAGTATTCACCAGCGATCTAATGAATCGTTGATCATTTAATCGTTGGAGGAATATTTAGCCATAAAGCACTAGTAACTTAAAAATCATAACTAGCCATTCATAATCGTTTTGTTAACTACAAAAAAGGAACATCCAGCATATTCATTCAAACTATTCAGATTTCCACTTCCCATATCAAACCTTAGAGTATTAATCTGATGGAGAAAGAACCCATTTATTCAAATTGTAGAAAGAACCCATTTATTCAAATTGTAGAAAGAACCCATTTATTCAAATATATTGTAATGCTCAATAATTAAAAAATATTAAACCTTATAGCCTTTCAAAAAATTCAGCGAACTTAACTATTCAAATTATTCACTTTAATCACTTACTTATTCTGGTATTGCATGAAATACCACACACACTCAGAGCACATTGAAACATTCTATAATTCGTAACATTGAAGAGCTCAATGGCTTAAACTATTGATAAACATTTACTCTCCACAATGTAATAGAACATTTAATGCTTCTGTTGTTTGAAATGCCGGTACTTCAATGTCTTAATTGTTTGGGATGCTAGTGCTTTAATGTCTCAATTGTTTGAAATGTGTTTTAATGCTTCTGTTGTTCGGAATGCGAGTAATTTAATACTTCTGTTGTTCGGAATGCGAGTAATTTAATGCTTCTGTTGTTCGGAATGCGAGTAATTTTATGCTTCTGTTGTTCGGAATGCGAATAATTTAATGCTTCTGTTGTTCGGAATGCGAGTAATTTTATGCTTCTGTTGTTCGGAATGCGAATAATTTAATGCATCTCTTGTTCAGAAGGCGAGTAATTTAATGCTTCTGTTGTTCGGAATGCGAGTAATTTAATACTACTGTTATTTGGAATGTGGTACTTTAATGCATATTTTAAATTTTTTAAAGAAAAAGATATATCAAACGAGTCATATAAACTATAGAAACATTTAATAGCTATTAGAGCAATATCTTCGAATGGTTACGATAAGAGCAAACATATCACATATAATATACAGTATGTTTTTTAAAAATTCTATTAAAATATATATTTTATTTTTCTTTTTATCTGAAATGAGAAAACTGGTTTAGGATTACATTTCGGTGAATACTTGCAAATAAAAATGTTTCGACGACAGGTGGGACACATATCTCTCACTTACATCTGACAAGGTAGTTGTAAAACTTCGATCTGAATTTCTTTTCCAAGTATATGGTTTCTAGAAATAGCAAGACATTTCAAATGTGTCATGTAATAGAAGATAAAATCGTATATAACTTGGCACAAAATATTTTTTAAAACAGTTGCGAACAGTTGGAAGAGGCACGTTTTAATACTTGGCATGATAATTTTGATGCCAAAGTTTCAATTAATTTAAAGAATGAAAACAGGTCTTTATATAACATTATTCAAGCTGGAATGAGTGATAAATTATTCAAATATTCAAAAAACAGAGAAGAATATTGCTTGAAGTAAAATCTGTGAATAAATTATACAATCAGTCTCTATTAAAATTTAATATATTTAAATTAGTATAATTTAAATGAGAAAATAATATATAGATTATATAGACGATATATTTACCATTATCGTATGAGATTGTTGACGGTGATATACTGTAAATACCGTAAATAAACTTAAACCAATTGGGATCTCTTTGGTCTTTTATCATCTATATCTTCCTGTTTGTCGTCGTGATCGTAAAATTCACCATTGGGATATTTTGAATTAGGAACTATGTATCTAGTGGGAAAATTTTCGAATATGGTAAATATATTTATATCGATTATTAAAATTATGGAAAACAAAGCTATTCGAGTGATATTTCCTTTACTGTATGAGAAATTAAAGATGAAACAAATATCGTGAATAAATCTATACCAATTGGGATCTCTTAGGTCTTTTATCATCTATATTTTCCATCAATCGTTGTGATCATAAAATTTCACCTCTGGATTGTTCGGGATATAGATATATCTAGTGGGAAATCCTCAGTTTAGTAGATATATCGATTCGTATTCTTTATATAGAGAATACTAGTTATATATATTTTTTCATAATTACTTTATTTTATGGTAGTAATAGTGAATAAACACAAACAACACATATCAGTCGAATAATGAAAACAGTACTCGCATTCCAAACAGAAGCATTAATGCACTCCCATTTCAAACAATTGAAACATCAAAGTACTCGTATTCCATGTAACAGAAGCTTTAAAATGCTTACATTCCAAACAATTGAAACACTAAAGCACTATAATTCCAAACAATTAAGACATCAAAGCACTACCATTCTAAACAATTGAGACATCAAAGCACTACCATTCCATACAATTGAGAACTAAACCACTACCATTCCAAACAATTGAGGCATTAAAGCACTACATTCCAAACAATTGAGACATCAAAGCACTACCATTCCAAACAATTTAGGCATCTAAACCACTACCATTCCAAACAATTGAGGCATTAAAGCACTAGAATTCCAAACAATACAAGCACTAATTACTGCCATTTAATACCTTATTTTTGATATTCTATTTTTACGTTGTATTATTACTTTATATAAAAATTGTACACAAGCTATAAATACAAATAATAAGTGCTCTTGTTACTTTAAAATGGAAGTACTGTACTAAGCTGCAAGCACTTACAAGTTTTTCTAACCGAAAATCAATATTACCGTCTAAAATTCAAAAAATAAACACAGAAAAGAAATAAGTTGTTGAATATCAATAAAGAACATAAATCTGTCAGATGATAGAGAAATACAGAATGATGTTCATGTAGATTTATTGAGATAAATTATCATTAAGCTGCGTGTCAAATAAAAGAAAAGAAATTTTTCTTCATCTTTCAACTATGAGCGATTGAGAATGTCAAGGAATAGAAAAATTGATGAAAGATAAATAATATTCATGATGTATTGAAAATATAAAAATTAATTCCAGAAATATTATTATTATTAATTATTTCTCTTCTTACCTCAGATGAAATTAATTCGAACAGCATAATTTTACTTTTAACTTCATCAACAGAGTTATAGGAGCAATCTATCATCTTCCCTCATCATCCACTTGTAATCTACTTGAAACGGAAGCAATAATTTATTCTAGAGAAACTATTCTTGTAATTTTCTTAATTTCACGTTAATACATTTGTTTTTTCTTTAATTAATGTAAATTATTGTGCACATCATACAGTTAATGATACGTCACCAGAATAAATTCGATTTTTTTTAATAAATAAATTTTAAAATATATACATTAAAAGTGTAATTTTAATCTTTAAATAATTAATAAACCTCGAATATTTAATTAAATTAAAAAATTAATTAATTTACATTTAACTTTTAATTATCGATTTAAACAACAGATGGCAGTAAGATCTTTCCAGCACAAACTTCATTCTTACTGATAGTGCTGGAAGGACCATCACAATTATATTATTAATTGCTACTTACTAGAAATTTTATCAATAGTTACATTGATATTTAAATGCGAAAGGTTTTGGAACATTTCCAGAATGGTCCCCCCTTTATCCAAGCCAATAATTGTCACGCGCCTCGTGACCAAAATGACAGTTTTGTAGAAGACAAAGTGAGATAAACCCTCATGTTCATTTGCTTGGATACTTAATTGGAAGAAGATTATAGCTTATCTTTACTTCTATTCTTCACTGAAGGAAGGACATCTCTTTCTCTTTTTTCCTCTTTTCCAATACATGAACTCGACCTGAATTGATACACACATTGTCCTATTTTTTGGTATCTTCGTTTCTATTGAATTGGAAATTTTATCTCAACTGTTGGATTATATCAAAAAGTGTTTATTGAATGTCTGATAACTGAAACGATAATTTTTGCTCTTCTCTCTTTTCTGTTTAGTAATTTCATGCCAATGTTAGTGTCTGTGTTTTAAATCGATTGTTTAATATTAAACAATAGAATATTATCTAATTTTTTTTTGGTACAATTTAATTTTTTAACCAGTTTTATCTGCTGGAAAAACTTCCATTTCAGTTTACTTTTCTGGTTTTTATATCTATAGAAGGAAAGAATGGGAAAATGACCTCCAATATTTTTAAATTTTTGGACACGGGGACCATGAAACGTCCAGAATTGCAAAAAGTGAGAGTTCTGTACGTATGGATGTTAGAGTGCGTGGGGGTTGTGTACGTATCAATGTGCATGGGGGTTGTGTACGTATCAGAGTGCATGGCGGTTGTGTACGTATTATAATGCATGATGGTTCTGTACGTATTAGAGTGCATGGTGGTTCTTTACGTATTAGAGTGCATGGTGGTTCTGTAGGTATTAGAGTGCATGGGGGTTCTGTACCTATGAATGTTAATGTGTATATGTGGAAGAGACAAAAATTCTGTTCACCCATTTTAAAGCTTAATACCTCCTGTGCCTTCTGAAATTTTGCAGGGAGGTTTGTGTATTAGGAGCATTGAAGCTGTTAAATTTTGGTAGTTAAAGGTCGAGGGGTTAGGGAGATAGAATTATTATATAACATATCTCGAGTGGGATTGGAATTAATGAAGATTTTACTCGTTATTAGTATTTACAGTTTTCGATAAGACTCATCTCTACCGTTAAAATTAAACTTTATACCATTTTATAATATATAATAATATATACAGTTGTTTTTAATAAAATCTTACAATAGATGGCGCCACGCACGATTTTAAGTTTTGTGCCGAGAAAGTTACGCAATTCGTTGCTAGATTTTTTAAATTACATTTTTTAATATAAAAGAATAAAATATTATCTAAACTTTAATACATTTATTCAATTTTTTGGGTTTTATCTCAGAAAAACTCTATTCTTTTCATAGCTTTTCTGATTTTTCAGCTAATTAATCAGATTATATTGATATTTCTGCTGAATTTATCGCTGTTTTTCTATAGAAAAATTAATAAGATTAAATTTTTATATGGGATTTAAGCAAATTATATCGATGTTCTATTGTTAATTACTTTCTGCGTAAATAAAGCAAATTAATTTGCTTATTTGTATGACGTTCCTTAATCAAGCTTCTACTGGTTAGTACATTCAAACCTGTAAACAACGAACAATGAAAGAAATATATAGACTGTCCGTCGTTGGGAGGTTATTCTGTATGCCATTCAAAAAGAAACGTTTCTGGAAAAGTGGCCGTTGTTGAGGGTTAGATTTATTATGTTTCTTTATGATGTTTCTACAAATTAGTGGATATCCTTATAATATTTGTTTAAAAAATATAAAAATTTCATTCCAAAATTGCAGTTTATTTGTTAGAAAAAACTCAGAAAAAATTACATTTAGACCTTACATACAGTGGAACCTGTAATAATGGCCATTTCATTCGGAAACATTTCTTTTCTTGAACAAAATAACCTGCAAACAGCGACCAACAGCCGTTTTTTTAAATAATATATACCCGTCAGTGTCCGTTATTTACAGGTTTTACTGTATCAATTTCGTCCTATAGAATTGTGTTCTTTACGCGTAATTGATTTTTTTATTTTTATATAATAAATAAATGGAAATAAATTCGAAAAAATTTGTGAGAAATTGCTTTATTTTTACGCTGCATTAAATTTCTTTTATAAGATTTATTTCTGATAAATAAATATTTATATATAAAAATATATACACTTTTTATAGAGGACACAAAAGTACATTTTATTAAAAATGAAAATAAAAAATTTCCGCTTTAAAATATTCTTTAGAAATGTAAAAAATAAATAAATAATATTTCTATAAAAGTAAGTTTAAACTTTAAATAAATAAAATTCCATTTTTTATGATGTAAAGTATTCCTATATACTGCAAAACCTCGATATAGCGCCACCGTCTGAAATTGTTAGGCGCTAAATCGAACAATCGTAAACAATAATAATTACATAAAACAACGAGGTTTAAACACAAGCTTCAAGGTTGAAGGTTCGAAAGATCCTGAGTATTCATTGACATTTTATGGGAAGGGCGTTATATTGAGGTTTTTCACTATTAAGCAACGTTATACTGAAATTTCTTAGACGTTTTTTCTGAATCTTTTCTGTAAATTTATGCAGAAAACTAAGTTAATTTCACGTATATTTAAAGTCCCTGACCCAATTTTTACAGTTATTATACAGATAACCTATATAACAGTAAGATGAAACCTACTAAGAAGGCGAGCCCTCCTACTGTTTTCGTGTTTTAATGCGTTAATGGGTTAACTGTATGTATGTAAGCACTGCGTGGGTTCGGATTCAAAAAAGGATTCGAACCCCCACTCTTTAGCAGTAAGTACTTATAGAAGGATGAGATATTTCCTAAAATCTTATACATTTTACAACCAAACTTGTGAATAACGGCCCCTGATGGTAAGATAAAAAAAAGGGTCGCCGTTTGGAGGTTATTTTGTATTTATTTAGAAAAAAATTTCCTGAAAAATAACCGCAATTTAGAGATGGCCGTCATTGTAGGTTCGACCGTACTAATATTTTTAATGATTCGTGCGTATAAAATGTTTATATTCATACCTCGATATAGTGCCACCTCTATCCGCTTCTGAAATCGTCATTAAATCGAGTGTGCCGCGTTTACGAGCATTGATTGACGTTTTAAGCGGTTATACAGGAGGGCACTATATCGAGGTTTAAGTGTAATTCTATCAGGATTTTTATATTAACAGAAACTGTAATAGAAATATCAAACGTTTCTATTGCAGTAAGGGAACTTCATGAATATTAACATGCCGTTTATATTTTACAGTTTAAGCTAGAAATTTACATAAACACTTAAAATTTTCTTTTAAAAATAAAATTAATCTTTTATTATCTGTTAAGTATTACAGCAGATAATTATATAAGATGACGTTTCATTAAAAAATTTATGAAGGAAGAAATTAATTATTTTCGTGATATTACACAGAAAAATGTCGTAACAGTCATCGAGTTTAATTGCTATTTTCAAACTAAAATATGTTATTTATAGCCGTGTTATTGCTAAAATATTATTATAACATAAGTACTCGTAACCTTCATTGTATACTTTACAAATGAGTGTCGTGTACAGTCACGTAATAGCCACATTTCCCTATATATATTCGTACATTCGATCATATATATATGGGAAATGTGACTATCACGTGACTTTAACCCTTTACAGTGTACAGGTCATTCATTTGTAAGGTGTGTAATAATGTACAAAGGGTGAAGTCACATACCTTACACATAAATATTTGTAACCTTATTATTGTTGACAGTTATTATAGCATAAATATTCTGTAACCTGATCAATATTCATATCTTTTGTCTTATCTGATTAATATTACAGCATGAAAAATTCGATAAACTTTCCCCTCCCACCCAAAAAATGCAAAAATTTTGACGTGTATCATACAAAATATGATTTAAAATTATTCATTTTAATTGAATATTCATTGTCACTAAATTACCAAAATGGATTTTTAATGATAAAGTATTTTACAGGTGATCAAGATGTCGAACGAGCTAATAAATTATTCATTTTTTAAAAATTAATTTTCATGTAATTTATTCGAAATAAGCATTTTTTTTTCTTTTTTTTATTCTCGTGTACCAATCAACAGTCTTAATTGTAAATAATAGAAGAATTTACATGTTAAAATTGCAATTTTTAATGCAGTTTTCTTGTATTAAATTACAAATAAATAACTTAAAAACGAAGAGGTGAGCCTTATTATTAAATTTAAATATATTTAACACTATAAAATATTAAAATATATAATTAATTATTGGTAACTTTTAAAAATCTGGGGTGTTTTTTTTTCCTGTTTGTATTGATGTTAGTGTGAGGAGGGACGATTTTCTCCCACAATTTGAAGCTTAATAACTCCTGTGCCTTTTGTCGAAAATTTCTGAAATTTTGCAGGGAGGTTTGAGTATTAGGGGCATTAATATTATTAAATTTTGGTGGTTAAAGGTCAAGGGGTTGGACTTAATGAAGATTTTACTGGTTTTATCATTTACAATTTTTTAAAAATAAAACTCAATTCTACCTTCAAAATTAAGTTTTTTAGCATTATACAAAAAATATAATTGACAATATAAATTTTTAAAAATAAAATCTCATAGCAGATGGCGCCATAAACGATTTTAAAGTCTATTGCCGGAAAAGTTATGCAACTCGTTGCTAGATTATTACTTTATTAATGCATCTATGCGGTGGATTAATCAATAGAAATGCAATTAATTAATAAAATAACACATTTACTATCTTAATTTTTATACTTTTATCAAAGAAACAAACACGAATCTTCTTTTTCTGTGACAAAAAAAGACAGTAATTTCAACGAGAGAATCGATATTATAAACGTTTATTATTTTAATTATTGTTTTTATTGGTTAAATTTTGTATATCGATGAAGTTAGAGAAAAAGCGAAGGATCGAATTGCACTTAAAAGTTACATTTCATAAAGGTATCATTCATCAAAGACAATTAAAAGAAAGAATCGATTTTTCCAAAAGAGTCGCCTTGTCAACTGAATTTAAAGATCAGCTTTATAAAAGAATGAATTTTTGATAAATCTATATATCATGTAAGTCGACTCTAATGGAAATTATAGTAATTCTTTAATTAAATTTATAGAAGAGCCTCGGAATTTATGGGAATATTTAAATTTTTTTAATGATAAATACACTATGAATAGTTTTATCTATGTTTAGCCATAGTATTGTTTTCATGAGAAGTAAATATATTTCTTGAAATACTCAGTTTATGAGATTTTTCCTTGAATGACACAATGCTTTAACCACGCACTGAATGGTACAATACCTTCACAACGCCTTCACAACGGGTTGAATGGTACAATGGATCTTGAATGCCTCTCTCAACAAATAAGCCTCATATCTTGCATAAATATGTGCAAAATGTACATCTTTATTAAATTATAGAATTTAAAACTGTATCTATGTTCTTATTGTATCTATGTAAAATTGTAAAATAATTGTAATTGTAAAACTGTATCTATATAAAATTGTATTATATGTTTCTATGGATGTTCCCCCTATCTGCACGTGTATCATATGCATGCATAAAGGAAATATGCTGCATTTAGTATAAGGAAAACAGATTAACTTAGAACATAAAACAAACTAGAAACAGATACTTAACATTTTTCATCTGCTGCTGTAAATTTTCATCGCATTAACGAGATGTTATCATCATTACACGCGACACAGCGAATATCTTTTTAATTAAAAACAAGTATTTAGTCTTTTAAAATAAATTATAATTAATGTTTCTTTATATAAACAAATCATAAATTTTACGCTACAATTAAAATATGAGCAAAAATTAATCATATTTTTAATTTATTTAACTTAAAATATAATTTGAGATCGAGAGCATATATTTTAAATCAAAAAGTAAGTAAAAATATACACTCTCGATTGCACCTCGCCTCTGTACATCATACCTTTTCTGTGGAGTATGGCGTATGTGGACTTCCGGTGAAGTATGTGACTTTATTATATACGTTATCAGAGCCTTTTGCCTCTGTACTACCTACATTTAATCTCGAATTTCACCTATCTAACATGCTTATCGAGGTTAAGGAAGGACAGACAGCAGGTCGACGACAGTGGAGACCAATTAGTCTAGAAAACCATACACAGAGGTTACGTGTGTGTATTTTCTAGTAATCTCAGACATTAGAACATCTTTAAGGTTCATTAAATAAAAGATTAGGGCTATAGTATATAAAAATAGGGCTTTAGTTTGAAGAATTAATGCATTCTGTGAAGACCCTACTAAAAACTACTGTAATAAATTATTGGAGACCGTTAGGTAGTCTGTTCGTATGTCGTAAAATATAGATTATGAGCCAACTCTTAAAACTATATATGTAATATAACAATGTATAAGGCAGACGTATGCAATTCACTAAGAAAATTTGCATTAACATGATTATTATTCAGTTGAAATTTTCAGTGAGATCGATTTTTGTAGCAGCGATCATTTAGTAAATTGATCGATATTCCCTACTTAAAATAGCTTAATAATCCTTAATAATCGATAGGCTCATAAATAAAGATTTACTTATGTAAATATTCCCTACAGAAATTGATAAAAATCGATATAAGAAATTACAAAATAAAATTACAAATTTTTATTTACATTTATTTAATAATAATAATTAAAAATGAATTTTTTTGAGAAAAATTTTGATCGATATTTTTGATATACAAACATTTTTAAAGTAAAAATTAAAGGTGTAATTAATATATTTGAGTAATTGAGTTGAATTTTTACATATAAAATTTAATTTTGTATTTTTTTTTATAAACAGGTTATCTCAATGTCCGTTGATTTCAGGTGATTGGCTTTATTTCCTGTCTTTTTATTGCTGTTTGATTTCATTTTCTGATCGGAAGAAGGTGAATCGTGAGTAGTTTTCGTCGTTACTGACTGAAAAAACGTTTGAAATATTTAATTAAAATTATAAAATAGTAATTATATGACACAAAATTCAGTGGCGAGTTATCCTGTGGGCAAAAAAGGGCAATTTCCTGGTTGATGAGAACCCAAATCAATCTTTTCTCCCAAAATTCCCCCAAAGAAAATTGGTATTAAGGGGACCCCACCACTACAGGTGGGGTCCCCTTAATACCAATTAGCCCGGGCCCCTTTGAAGCCATAACACGCCACTGGTAAAATTTAATTAAAATTGAATAAATGGAAAACATTTTTTAATAGGCTGAAATTTAATTTAAAATATTTGCTCTCGATTTAAAATCAGTAGTGTTTTGCCCCTGTACATCATACTTTTCCTTACAACGGCAGTGTCGTGCCGGTCTGGTATAAAGATTTGAATTGAAATCACGTGACTTCCGTTCTAGACCGGAAGTTGGAATATAGTTAATAGGGGTCTACTGCCCCTAAGCTTTCCATATCTAATACAGTTATCGAGATTAATTGCAAATTAGTTAACTCGAGGATAAAGAAGGATGCTAACGAGGAAGATACGTTAGCTAGCATTGTTTAGCGCTATACGCAGGTGACGTTATATCGAAGTTTGACTATAAAGTTAACATGAAAGCTTTAGTAAGGAGACTGCAAACATTTAATTAACATTTTAAACAGAAATATTTATTGTTCTGCTCTGGAATCTTCATGTGTACATGTGTGAATCTGTATGGTTCTTTTAAATTGAATAAAATAACTGCAAAAGTTGTATATAATCCTAACAATATTATTTTAAATTTACTTTTTTGGGTAGTAAACAGAAATTTTAATAAGCAGACTGAAAACAGGCTTCTGGATTCATAAACGTTTAACAATATTTTTGAGTTAAAAACGTTTACTAATGCATTTTTTAGATCCTAAAACGTTTTATACCACTTTTTCCTTTTTTCCTGTAGCATTCGTGACGAATTTCTTCCATCGAAAACATTTATTAATAGAAACTTTTTGAAGGAACAGTAAAGTTTGCTCTGAAAAGCTGACGAAAACATCATAATTAGTGAAGCTGAAAATGCATTCGCTATCGGACACAAGAACCGAAAACTCTTCCTTTACATTGTGATGAAAGTGAGATATGGAGGCTTGCAACAGAAGTGAGAAAAGAAGAAATATTCTAGCAAAGAAAAAAATGTGTGTGAAGTTAAGAGAAGTGAAAGAAAAGAAAAAATGAATGAAGAAATACTAAATCAAATTAGCGAGAGACGAGAAGTGTTAAAGAAAGTAAAAATAAGAAGAGAAAGATGGATGTAACATATTGTAAGACAAGAACATTTGAGACAAGTAAACTGTAGGAAGTGCCAGGAAGAATGAGGAGAAAATAGACCAAGAAAAATGCAATCAAAAGAAGCAGTGAAGTAATATTTGAATTAAAATCCTATCAAGAAATAAAGGAAACAAACAACAATAAAAGACGTGTCAGAATTAATAACGAGAAGCGTTAAATTGTATAAAAGTTTACACGATAACGACCGTTTATACACGTAAAAAATTCTCAAAATAAATAAAAAAACAGCAAGAAGTATTTTCTTTAAATTGTCTTGAATTATACTGTTGTAAATTATAAAAAAATTAATTATAGTTTAATTTATTTCAGTGTATAAATGCTGTAAATCATGAAAATTTATCAGTTTTATCATCTCTTCTACATTTCTCACAGCGGGGATATTATTTTTACTTGTTAAGTTCATTAAAATTTATGTTACAAAATCACGATGTCACATAAATCAATGCAGAAATATAATATATTAAATTTATTTATATTATATCAATGAAACTACGATATATTTTGCAATTCTCCTACGTTTTTATATGCCTAGTGGAACTTTATCCTATACTATAAAGTCCTAACTATAATGAGGATATTATAATAAGTAATTGCTTGTGGTCAACTGAGGGATACTCTAAATAATGAATGATACTCTTTGTCTTATTGCCAGTTTCCCAGCTGCTATACATAGTTGAGAATATGGCAATAAAATGGAAACAAATAATATTTGACTGTTAAAGTGCTTTACTATTGAAATATATGTTGTAAAGCAAACGATAAATCATTCAAAAAAATCCAAGATTTAGACCAAAATGTTCTATGTATTGATAAAGTATTATTCTTAAAAGTAGCATTTTCTCGAATTGAATCGATCAAGAAAAGAAAAATTGTGATTTATTCAGGGAACAAAACGGATAACTTTTCGTGTTATTTAAAATCTAAAACTACATTCGTTAAAATGCACGATTAAACTTTACCGTGTAGTTGACTGAAGAATATCTTCTGCTTGGATCCTTCATAATTCTCATTTGTTCCCATCTCTTTTTTAATGTAGCTATCACCTAAAACAATCAAAATAATCAGCAAATTATAAAAGAAATAATAAAAAAATATACTAAATCCCTTATAAGCAACACAACTATGTCTAGATATTAATAGAAATTTTAAATTTTGTAATTTTAAATTATTATTTATACTACTTTAAAGCATCACTTACACTTATACTACTTTAAGGAATTGCTTACACTTATACAACATTAAAGTATTTCTTATTTTACGGCTCTTCTAGAAAACATTCTAATATGTGAAAAACAGTAAAATTTTGGGCAATAAACACACTGTTTATTGGCCAAACAGCGGTCAAAGGTCACGCGAGGTATACAAGTTATCAATCAGTTTTTAAATTATATACGTGGAAGATGTACTAGATTTTGTGCTGTAATTATGCAAACAATATTGAAGAGAGATTTCAGAAAACATGAGCTAAAAATAATAAAGAAAAACAATCGAAGACATGTAAAAAGAAAATATTTATGTTCTGACATCCAACTAGAATAATGGCTATTTTCCAATCAAACTTCTGTTTTGCATATTAAGTTACGTTGTTGCTTCGATTTAACGTATTTTTAATTTGACTATCTCTTCTATTTTATTCTACTTTTTGATTTAAAGTAACAAGTATAGGACCCACTAGAGGCTGGGTGGATAAAACTACTGATCAATAGAGTCGTGAGTTCGCGTCTAGCCAAGTGAGGTTTCCCGGGTTTCCTTTGCGTTTGTAACACCTAAATAGGGGCCAATTTTCCGTAGAAAATAGCTGGTATGTGGGAAAGCGCTGCTGTATACAAACAAATATAACACAATGCTAAATTCCAAGTAATGCAGGTCTTCCACGTTTTACTTCTCCCATATTTTCTACCTTATGTTGACACTAAAACGAGTAAACTATTAAGAAATATTTCACTTAGATACGTGTTTGTTCTTCTTAGTACAGGTTTATATAGTAAAAATTGTTTGTGTACAGTTTATTTCTTTTCAAACTCACCTAATTCTCTCACAGGAGCGCATTATACCTTCAAGAGACCCAGAAAATTTGAATTAGGGGGCTCCAAGCAATTGCCCTTTTTGCTCATAGGATAATGCGCCTCTGTTTTCTCATAAAATTGTCATTGTATAATGTAGATATCTCATAATTCTTTCTCTTATATTCAAGATAATTCGAGAATAACTTACCTCATTGTTGAAAAAACAGAACAGTAGAGAGACACACAATCCCTGAAATATAATAAAATATATATAAATTAATCACGTATAGACAAATAAATATTTTAAAATAAATAAAACTCGTAAATATAAATAAATATCTTTCAATAAAAGTGGACATATGACCTATACTATTTTATGGTTTGTTTATGAGATAATTTTCTTCAAAAGTATTCTATAAATAAAATATCAAGCACGGATTTAGTTACAGATATATTTTCCTTTATTTTTCCTCTTTCTTCAGATATTTCTATAATTTGTTATTTGAACTTTTATAGCATTTATATTTTTCTGAATAATATCCTCAATTATTCGGTAAGTGTTGTATTATTTTAAACGAAAACATGCTTTGTTGAGTGTTTTATTTTAGCGGAAAGATTGATCGAAATATATAAATATATATATATATTAAGTCCCTCTTTCTTGTGTAATTTTCGTATCAAAATAATCTTTATTTTTTCCCTCTACAAAAATATATTTCCTTGGAAATAAGAGTGGTTACAAGATATTGATTATTAATGAGTAAACTGACATTAAATACTCAAGTGCTTAAAGAGAAATCGATACAGAATTATGAAAGACATCCTTTGGCATACTTTACACTCTGTCATTGAGTGTCATTTACCTTGGACTATGAAGAAAATACGCATTGCTTCATAGTACTAGTACCAATGTTCATACAGGAGCATAAAAACCTGTTGTGCCAATGTTTAAACCCCGTTCATAGAATATGTTACTTGTTCTCATCATATATTTATGTGGCTATGAAGCAACATATTCACTTACCAACAACAATACATGCCACTTTTTTCGACGTGTTGACTATAAACTACCTTTCCAGTAGTTTATGCCGCTTGGTATCAGCATAAATTTGTTATATCTGTTGAAGAAGGGATGTAAACAAATTTAAAAGTAGTATTATAAGGCGTCATAACATTAATCTAAATGAAGATATCAGATATTCCTTTCACTGAACGATATTCATAAGTTGTTATTTGATAGTTCAATACGTTATAAATGAAGCTTTTCATTCAGATCATTTATCAGTTATATCACGTTACCAAGACTTATAAAAAAAAAAATAATAATAAAAAGTGGATTTATTTAAGACGTTTTTGCGTGTTTTGACGTTTACGTCAAAGTATTAAGAGATTTATTAATGATAAGGAGTATTAAAAGAAGGTTTGTCAAGTGATTTTTGAGTAAATAAATCAAGAAAAAGTACGCGTAAAACGTAATTAATTACTTTAAAAATCGTGGGTATAGATTATATATTTTTAAATTTTAAAATATATATTTGGCTCCTGTTGAAATTATATAAGATTTTTGACTGTTAACATTTATTTTGGCTCAAATTTTGACACTTGTTCAGATGAAGATTGATCATTTTAGCATATTTAGTGAGTGAATATTTGTTTCTAATGTTAGTAAGGTCATTTAAAATACTTCAAATATTATATTTTTGCATCAGCCAACAGGTAAAAAAAAATAAACCCTTGCTTTTTTGCTAATTTATTTTTTAATTCTATTTTTGGTAGATTGACTAATGAGGAAATTAGGGGGGGAAAACACCTTGAATGTGATGAACAGCTGAAACAAATCAGCTGTTGAAGTTAAAGATTGCGAGATAATTTATATTTTTAATTGGCACTTATGACCTGTTTATGCTGCAATTATTATTTAAGTACTTACCACTATGAAAAGTAACAAGTTTTCTAAGACTTAACATAATTTAATTGAACTTTTCCTAATTAAAATTCTATGATATTGGATTTAATTTTTATTTATAATTAATATTATTAATTGGTAGTTAATTGCAACATAAATAAGTTATATTTTTTATTTAATTGCTTCTGCTATGAAAGATAATATATTTTCTTGGATTTACCATAATTTAATTTACTTTTTGCCTATTAATTTCTATGATTTAAAATTTAATTTTATACATATAAATAATTTAATTAAATTTGTTTCCTTACCTGAAATGAATTTATGAAAACTGAGATAATTTCATATGCAAATTCAGCTTTTGTTCCTGGTTTTGGTCTAAGTGGTAATATTAAATAATGCAATCCTAATAATGGTATCAAGATGACAGTAGCTCTTACAGCTTTCCTATTTTAATAATTAAAAATTAATTAATTAATATTATAGAGCCTACTTAGAAATCCACAATATTATAGAGTCTAGTCAAGGGCTGAAAAAAGGAAGAGAGTGAGGAGATGAGGAAGAGGAGAGAAGAGATTTAATAGGATGCTGACCAGGGATTAAATCAAAAAGCCAAACTGGTATAAATATTCGATACCGTACTATTCCGTTTTACACAGGTTTTACTTCATTTAAATTTTATATCATAGAATAATTGAAAATTATCAAAAATAATATTCATTGTCGTATTCCAGTGCTTGTAAGTCGAACAAGAGCCTTACCAGCCTTTTGTATTATATAAATATTGTATAAAGCATGCATAAATATGTTATTTACATATAAAAATTAACATTTATTACTAAAACTTAAATACAGTCGAACCCTCTAATAACAGCGACTTCTGTTCCTATCAAAGGCCATTGTTTATAGGTTTATCTATTCATATATTAATAATTAAAAACACACTAATATTGCAATATAAAATTAAAAAATATTGCATAATAAGATAAGTTAATTTAAATGTATATATATATATAAATTTAAATTGTATATATATATATATATATAGTCTTTTTGGATAAGTTCCAACAGTAGAATTTTGATTTCAGAGTATGTTATTTATAAAATATTTATTTTATACTATTTTCAATATTTATAAAAAGTAAACAGAGGAAAAAAGGGTTTGTTTATACATTTTTCTTTAAAAATAATAAAGAAAATTTTAAATTTTCCTATAAAAATTGTAACAAAAGTACTTACTTAGTCTGTTGTGATTCTGGAGTGTTTAAGGCTCTTAATTTAATAACCAAAACTCTAATAATATTTACTAAAAATATAAAATTTAACTGAAAATAAAATTAAAAAAACATATTATTTAATTTATTTATCTATTAAAATAAAAGCATAAATTAAATTTTAAAAAAATCGACAGGAAAAAAGTAATGACTTTAAAATTTATGTTCTGACAAATAAAAAAAAAGTAAAAATGTTAAAAAAATATTACATTAATAAAATGGCAATTTTTTATGTTTATTTTAGAAGAATATTTACAGTTTTTTTAAATAAATAAATAAATAAAATGCATTAAAAATTCTTTAATAATTTATTATTCTTACTGTCTAATATGATTTGAATGAAATTTATTGATGAAATTTTATTAAAGGATTATTATTTTCCAGATGTGTAAAAAAAAA
This sequence comes from Centruroides vittatus, assembly GCF_030686945.1. Classification (NCBI taxonomy): domain Eukaryota; kingdom Metazoa; phylum Arthropoda; class Arachnida; order Scorpiones; family Buthidae; genus Centruroides; species Centruroides vittatus. The sequence goes on from NW_027122385.1 coordinate 5,936,871, forward strand.
TCTCATAAAATCTGCTTTATGTAATTTTAAATAATATTAATCAATGCAGTGAGTCGTAGCCTATTTATTTATTTATTATTATTATTATTTATTTTTTTTTCAATTTAAAAATAAGGGAGTTAACTAAAATTTTTCCTTTTGGATATAATTGAAATGCTTCTGGATTCTGTAAATATTCTAACTTTAAAAATAAAATTGTTTTAACTGTCATTCTTGATTTACATTTCTTAAAATAAGAGTAATGGCCGTCAATTTTATTATTTTTAATGTTACAGAAATGAATATTCTGAAGTATACTTTCAATGCTGTTTATTTTAATATAGAGAACGAATGAATAACATTTCATTAATGTTTTGCAAGTTGCATTATCAATATTATTTATTACATATTATAGAGAATGAAGTGTGCGAAAGTTCTACCTAAATATAAAGTACATTGAAGCCATATCTTGTTTATTTAAATTAAGATTAACACAAACATCTATGATACTCTAAATAAAAGAAAATAGCCATTCATGTGGTATACTTCAGCTGAACATCCTTACTTTCTTCCCTTTATATTATAGATAAATGTAAACTTTCATATTTGTGTGCAAATAAATAGTGTTTATTTAAAAATAAATATACATTAACAGATATATCTTGTTTATTTAAATTAATATAAACACCAATACCTATGCTTCTCTCTCTCCAAACGAGAGAGAGAAACATTTAGAAAACAGCCAAATTTTCTTACTTTCTACTTAGATAAATTCATGCCACACCTCCTAAAGTGTAGATAAAGGTAAACTTTCATGTTATTCCCCCAGAAAATACAGACATGCTCCTTCCATAAACATATATTTATGCCAAAAATAGAACAGAGATGTATGATAAGGTGTGCGAATCACACTATTAGTTCGAAGAAATACATAGAAACATAAATTTATTAAAGGGGAAAAAACTGTTTATTAAACTGTTATGTAAGTTATTAATCAGTGATAATTTATATACTTACTACTAATGATATACAAACTGGTCCTGACAATATCCATAAATATTTACTGTCATCCATCCAGCAACTAGATAGAATAATTTTTTTTTAAATTAAATGCTTAATAAACTTCTATTTAATTGAAATTGTATATTAGAAATAAATTACAGGCATATTAACAAGTGAATGATTGAACAGGAATTGTTATTACATGTTTTTTTTAAATCTAATATAAATACATGCTTATCACACTGTAAATATTTATACTAATTTTACTCTAAGCAGTTATATAAACATGTTATATAAAACTGTCCTTACTGTAAAATATTTTCAGAATGGCGACTTCTCGCAACTGCATAAGCTACAATCAAAACTACTGGAAATCCTGAATGAAAGTTTAATTTTTTTTATTTATAAATTAGTAAAATAATTAAATTTTAATATACTTTGACTGATTAACTCACCCCAACCAAGAAAGTATAACCATATTAAAACTTTTGATTCTGATAAGAAGGCAACGACAAGTAATACATGAAGATATAAACCTTCACACAGCATCCAAAAATAATTAGTTACCATGAAGTAGTATAAAAGAATATGCAAAATCTGGCAACTTATCTATAAAATTATATGTATATTAATTAATTAAATATATAAATTGATCAGAAAGTATAATTAATTGAGTAAACATTCCATACTTTATTATCTTCAACAATCTGATGATTAGCTACAACAGTACTGTACCATATTATCCATAGTATGCTGCTGACAAAGAACGAAATGAATAGATTTTTGTGGATGATAACTCTCGTACATTGCAAAGCTCTTGACAATAAAGACATTTTCATTAATAATCAGTTAAATAAACACTTTTATGTACTTTGAAAGTTAAAGAAAGAGAAATTGAATTAAATTTTAATCAAAAGTCACTCTTTCATTTACTTTGATATAATTACATCAAAAGAAATTCTTGATTGATAGTCACTTTGATCAAATTATATTCAAGCATTTACTTGTCTACACTTTCGAAAATGTATTGATTTAATTTATTTATACATTGTTCCATTAATAAGTTCGTTTTAAGGAGTTTAAACAGTACTTTATACTTACTTAAAGTAAAAATATAAGAATAAAGATATGATCAATGCTGTTGCTGATATTGCATATCCACCCATTTGAAGTGAATTAATCAGTTGTCTAAACTGTAAAAATTAATGAAAAAGTACTGATTTAAGGGTAAATTTTCTCAAATATCTTGTTAAGAGTAAATAGGGCCTACTTTCAAATCTTCAAAGTCTACGCAAGTTGTATAATTGGACCAAGTTTTGTTAGAATGAGGATGTTTAAACCATGTTCCATCTTCGTTACACACTTTATATGCGGTTCCTAAGTTAATTATACTAAAGAGTTATTAGAATTAATCAATAAAATTCTCTAAAATTTACACTAGAATGCTGCAATATATATATATAGGGCCTATAAGATAAATTTATTTTCTTATACGTACTTTCTTCAGAATTGGGAAATATCAAAGCTGGGCATTTGGTGTAAGCTATATCTCCAGCTTTCGTGTCATTCCAGCATCCCCATCCATCATAAGTTCTTTCACAATATAACCCATCTGTAAGTAACATAAATCATAGATCAGAACAATTCTTATTATTGGTATATTAGAGAAGAAATATTATATATAGGTATATTTATTTAATTATACAGAAAATGTAAAAGTTTTATGATGTACCTAACGGCTTATGATCAGATAATATAACTTCGGTAATACATTCTTCTAATGAAATTTCATCCATTGGTGCCTCATAAGGATTCCAATCAGAAAGTGATAATTTCGTTAGAACATACATCAGTAACTCTACATCTGGTACCTGTTTCGAGCGTAAATAACAAAAAAGTAGTAAAAAATGTATGTAATTTGTAATTTCTCACATTATTTTCTACTAAATAGAAGGCTTATATACTCAATTTCTATAATATATAGTTGTAAACAGAGCAGTCGTAAAGCGAGTATAGACTCAGGGCCTGTCATAATCGGGCCAACCCTATATAGATTTGACGAGCCAAACAAAAGGCCTCACTACACGAGTTTACAGTTTAAGGCCTCACATTTTGAACTTACTTTTCATACGGTGAAGTGTAAAGCTTCCTTTAAGAGCGCAAGTCTAACACCGACCCCGCTTGTGACCATACAAAACGAGGTATTTAAGTGTTGTATTTTTAGATAATCGTCTATAAATATAGCATATTTCCGAGAACGTAATCGTAATTTATTAAATTGAATTTACAGGAAATATAACGGCTCGCTTTACGACCGCAAAAAAAGAGGAAATTTACATACCAAAATCGAATCTTTTCTCGGAGTAATTTTAAATTATAAATAAACGCAAATAACACTCAAAGTACAGTACAACCGCATAATTAATATAAAAAAGTGTCTCGACAGTTAAGATGTTTAGTAAACTTACATATGGAATACATCGAAAGACGTGGGTTCGGTTCTCATCTGTGAAAACTGCTTTTTTTGACAGACTTAAAGGTGGGCTTTTTTTCCCCTTTATATCCTTGGGCGGCCACGTGATTTTTAGACTTTGAATGTCGTGCGTTTATTTTTTGACAAGTTGTTTACATAAAATTAGAATAGCAAGCAAAATATTTATATATGCATAAATTCTTACTTTAGAAAAATTAGATAAACAGGAACTGTAATCGATAATGTCAATTCGGCTTTTTGGATCAATAGGCCAAGTACCATCGACTTGACAAAATCTTGTGGCGTATCCTAAGAAAATAACTACTTTCGAGTAACTGTTAATGACATTTTAACAGGAGAGATGGGTTTAAAAAACGGGTGAGAATAAGGTAATACCGCATTTTTCGGTTAACAGACGTGGTATTTAATAGTTTACAGCTATTACATGAAAGAATAAGAAGAATTTCTCTTAGTATTCCTTCATGTATATGGCCGTAAATGAATAATTTCGTATACAGTAACTTACTGATTTCATGTACAGCACATAGCTGTACGCAGCTACATACATGAAAGTTTCTCTTGTGAGAACAAGAAAAACTTTCGCATCGTCTATTCACAATATTCTATAATTGTTTACAATTTTTAAGTAGTTGTAACTTGTATAAAAAGAAATATAAATCATACTCGCTTCGTCTCCTTCATATATGATTTTTGGACATGTAATAGTAGATGTTTTCCCAGCAGGTGTTGGCAACCAACAACTCCATCCATCAAAATCAGTTGGACAATATATTACTGAAAATAATATGTCCGTTTGAATAATAACAATAATGAATAAAAGTAATATTAGCATTGTTTTTAATGGCGAGAATTACTCGTATCGTTGTAAGAAGTTTGCTCAAGTTGGGTATTGTAGCACTCTCTTAGGGCACGTAACTGCTTTGCTACGAACTTCTTCTCCGTGTATGATATCGCCATCTGTTGAGGCGAATTAGAAATTGTCCCAAAAGTTATCTGAACAGAAGACGTGTTATTGTAGCACAAACAGATCCGAGGTGTCATTATCAAAAATTTAAAAAAATCAATAAAAATTCATATATTTAAGTAATATAAAAAATCCTAATATTTAAATAATATAAATCCTGTGTTAACATTAATAAAATCGCTTGTAAAAATAATTAACTCACCCCTAAAAGGTAGAGAACGGGAAACTTAAACATGCTTAACCTGCGAAAAGAGATTTGTGTTAGTTAAACAGAAAAAGCACGCGTTAATTGGTTACTGTTGTGTCACGTGCGCGCGACGTCAGCGTATTATCTAGCGTGTTATGAAGTGATAAAAATCGAAAGTAAAGACTTAAGCTCCTTTTAAACTCACCTTTGTAAGATTGTGCGTGCTTTGTCAATGGAAAGCTTTGATGTTCTGTTTTTATCGCTTCCTTTTACACCCCAATGAGACTTCAAGGACAACGTTCCTCTGTAACGTCATCGGTCATGACGTCACGGGTCAGTATTGCAAGTTTTCTTCGCTACGGACGAATATTCAAAATCACACTAGTCGATTGTTTAACCTCACAGAATACCAAAATAGAGAAAGTCGTGTTATCGCATGGGGCCAGCTTAATGTTATTTTAGTGTGACGTATACAATTCGGTACCTTAAAGCGAATACTTTTTCTTCGTTTTAATCAAGAAAATTACAACTTAAATGTATAATAATTCGTATAAGTTTTAAAACACACCAGCGTTGCGTGGGTTTAAAAATTCCCATTAGATTTATTTACCTTTCTTAAAGGAAAATTTGATATTTTTATGAATGTATTTGTATTTTACACGTTATTTACGTGTATATTAATTCTTCCGAGAAATATTTCTGCCTGTCTTTCGTAACGGTGTGTGTGAGAATTTTTATGTGTTTAATACAAGCACACATAAAACACTCCAATTAACTCTCACTACTTGTGAAAAATCTTCCTTTACGCTTATAAAAAAAGTAGTTTTCATTATAATATCACTTTACTTACAAGAAAAAGTATTAATATAATGTAATATTCAAGGTTATTTACATAGAAATGGATCATCACTTTTAATATTTGACACACTTATCAACCGATTACAAGTGACTCTCTTGTAAATATTTTCTAGATACTTCATTTTAAGTGATTTATAAACATAAATAAGGTAAAATATCATTTAAACGCCTTATAAATAACCAACCTTTAATACGTAAATAAGTAAATTCCAACGTGTTTAACGCTGATTTGTGAAGTTTTAAGTGTTATAACTTCCAACTGTCGAGCAAACCTGAAACCAAAATTGGTATGTGACATCCTTTAGATATTTTATAGATATTTGGTATAATATAGGGGAATTAAATAAGAGAAAACAATTTATATTATAATTTTCTAAAATAATTCAAAAAGAATTTACAGTGGTTGAAGTAATTCTATATTCAAGGATCGTATTTTGCCTGTACTTTGTTCGTGATATCACATACGTAGAGGGGTAGGTATTGTGTATAAAATGCATTAATTTATAATATAATTTTATTCCCAAGCTTGTTTTTGTTGATTCTAACTTATTAAATATATAATTTTTTATCAAAATTATTTTAAAATTTGGCACAGAAGTATCACAAAATCCCTGTTTACATGCACGAATCGAGTGGAAACAGGATGCTCTATCGAAAATTTAACTTCCTTCTACAATGCATTAATTACATTATCGATAAAGGAACTTAATATTTGATACGATCTTTCACAACATGAAAACAATTTAAAATTTCAACTAACGAATTTTAATACATTAATCCATTTTAGTATGTAACAACCATCCTAAAGCTTAAACTGTGTAAGGAAAGGATTTTTGTATAATTCCTTTATATCCCTAAACAATTTATGGATTCAGCACATAATAAACATGATTAGATGCGTAAGAGATTCGTGTAGGAAACGAAATTCCCTAAACAAACTTCAGTAAATTATACAGTTATCATAAATGATAATTTATTATTCATTTGTATTGACTGTGGTTATTTATTTCTTTTTCGATTACATTAAAAGTCAAAGTGTATACGTTACCAGAATTTCTACTGAACAATATAAAGCCTTTACTAATCTCTAACTCGTATTCTTCAATGTTTAACAAGCAGCAATGACAGATTGAGAGTTGATTCATTTGCATATAATCTGTATTAAAGAGTAGTGAATAAACTTTTGACGATTTTGCATTTCCTGAATAAGATTTACAAATGACAAAATCGGGTTAAACGTGAATAAAATTATGTATTTTCCTTTAACACAACGTGCCTTACAACTATATTACAAATAAATGTTCATTACACTAACCCCCTTAACTAATTATGTAATTAAGTTACATTAAACGAATTCTGGTTAATTGTGAAGTTTGTTTTAAAAGTATTTTATAAATAAAATTATTTTTAAAACGTAGTTTAAACGTTGTTATACATGATTTATAAGTCTGCAATTTTTGAAAATTGAAGCCCTATTATTTCCCATTTGTCTGTCCTTTCTTAATCTCGAGAAGAGGGTTAGATAGAGTAAAGTCGAGACCAGATATAGAAAACATTAGAAGCTGTACCCCAGATTAAGTATATAGGAACTTCCAATTTAGAGTGAAAGTCACGTTATTTCCAATTCAAAAGTTTCTCCTGATTTATCGGCATGACTTTCTTGTTAACAGGAAAAAAATGATGTACAGTACAGGGGCAAGATACTAGTAAAATTGAGAGCATTGTGTAGATGTAACAGTAATTAATTGCTGGTTATTATTATTATTATTTTATTAAAACGAAACGTTGTAAAACAATTTGGACACAACTCTCGAGTGATAAAATATGATTTTTATCCATAAAAACACTATTAAAATCTTTATTATTAATCAGAAAAACCTTATCAACATTAATTTCAAATACTTCATATAAATATATTATTTATTTTCTCGTTACATAGTTGAAAAATTTTGCAAACAAAGCTTAATTTTTAAATGAAAAATCTATTTTTGGGTGGTCGAAATTATAAAAATCGTACCATTTGCATTAGTGTTTTTCAACGAATTAATTTTTCAAAATATTTTCAATCGTAACATTTCTCCTTTTAATAATATATCATGTTGTTTTCAACAACGTTGATTTATATCTTTAATGTTTTATTATCAGGACCTATGTCTAGTAGCAGTTTTAGTCATAGGTTACTTAGGTTTTTAAGAATGGCAGATAGGCTGAATGCTTGGTCTTGTCCAATACTCAAGATCTTAAACGTGTACAATATCAAATATAGGGCTTCATATTATATAAAATTACATACCGTATTTTACGGACTATAAGACGCATTTTTTTCTTCGAAAAATTGCCTCCAAAATTCAGGTGCGTCTTATATCCGTAGCATCTTATAGGTATTTTTTTATTTAAAAAAAATGCTTAAAAATGCTTAAAAATTAAAGTGCGTCTTATAGTCTGTAGCGTCTTATAGTCCGTAAAATACGGTAATTATAATATAAATAAGTCTTGCATAACCTAAAACCGTAGCTACATATCTCGTGATTTAAGTACTGAAGTCCACCAGTGGCTGAGTGGATAAAACCACTAAACACTAGTGGGTTCTTGCCTCATTAACGTGGAGTTTTCCTGGTTTTCTTCAGTTTAGTAACACCTAAACAGAAGCCTGTTTCCCATAATAGTCCTTCCCTGTAAGAAAAGGGATGTTTCCGTTTTAGCCAGGTTCCGCTTTACGCAGATTTTACTGTATATTATTTCCAGTAATACCAGGTTTTTATTATTAAAAAATTCGGAAATTATAAGAAACTGGCATTAAATTACGTTGAAAAAATTATTGTATTATTTCAATATCCATCTAAAGACTATTTTCGAATGGTGACGTCACAGGAGATGGCCGTTATCTATCATACAACGGGCAAAAGCTGCCAGCAGGTGTCAAAATATTCAATCAGCATTTTAAGAAATGGGAAAACTGCCAAAATACACAAAGTATCTCCTGAGAATTTCTCGTAATATTCTGTATATTTTTAAAAAAGAAAATTTTCATTTATATTTTATTAATATCCTTCCCTCTTTTTACATTATAATAAGAGATCGAATATTATCATAATTAATTATCTACCCCCCAAACCTAATGGGGTTGTCGGTGTACACGAAGGTGATTTATGTAGGGGGTGATCGATATACTAAAAATATGATTGATTAATGTAAAACATGTTTTTAGAAAATAATTAACAGTGTTGAAGTGTAAGAAAATCTAGAATTTTTAATTTCTTTTAATTGTTCTTTTAATGATAAGAAATGAAGTTTTAATTGTTTAAGAGTGTCTTTGTTATTTAGATAAGAATATTTTTCTACTTCTTAGAATCTCTAGAACGTTTGGATAATCGATAAGAAGATAAATTATATTGGGTAATTAGCTAAGATTTTCTGCATCTTTCAAAGTATTACGCATCTACAGGGAATAAAACGTATAATATAGGCATAAACCTTGAACTAGTATGAGATTTTTATGTTTAAATTCAAGAAAAATGTTGTCTTGAATGATATTTTTAGCATTAACAAACTTAAATAAGGAGATCCAAACTGGAATTATTCTAATTTTAAATTTATTGTAAATGCCCCATTGCTCTAACACTGATTTTTACTAAATTTAAAACTTAATTTTAATCATTTTCTTATTAAATTTTATCTTTATACATTTAAGAAAATGATTAAATCAATTTAATAATTTATAAATTTTATTTTTAAGTAAAGCTGTAAAGCTGTCACGTTATAATGATCAATATATACATTATAAATACATATATTTATCACTCTCGATCATAATTAACTTTGGTTAATTAACAGTAATTTTAAAATTTCTCAAAATTATCTCTCATGCGATAATTTTAGATATTAAGGCAAGGTAAATAAATATATTAAGAAGAGATTTATAACACGAAATTTTCGTTAATTATATAAAACGACTTTTATGTAGTTAAGGCTATTCCTCTGTAAATTTATTTATAGAAACACGCTGTAAAGTTTAAAGAATGTTTAATTGATAATGATTAAAGTGTTAAAAGATAAGACAAAATTATAATTAGAATATTAATTTTAAATTACGTCTTATCACATTTAGAAAACCTCAAATTACTTGACTATTATTACCTTTTTTGTCTCCTTGTGTTTTTCTTTCAGTTTTCAATACTCGCCGCGAGATGGCGTGATGGTAGAGTTGTTCGTAATTACCTTCAAGCACGCAACCTAGCGATAATTAAAAGAAGAAAGGGTTTTTTCAAGGAAAATTACAGCATTAATGATCATGTCGAAGCGGAAAAAAATTGCTGCGATGCATAAAAAAATTATTCAATTTACAAGAAATTTATACTCTCATTTTTTATGGGTTACATTTTACGATAGAAATTCCCATGTTTGTGTTTGATTTAGCTCTTTAAACATAAAAACCAATGAACCAATGCAATATCTACACGGTAATTTATGACAATTATTACATTTTTATATTAAAAATATATATATTTTTTGCTGCGAATAATCCAAATGAATCCAGGAGGTGGCGACAGGAGGGTATTTTTATCCTGGGTATTTTTATTCTGTTTTACAAACATAATCTTTATCATTTTAAAATTACGGTTTCTTCTAAGTGGTAAACAGCTATGTAAGCAAACCAACAGTATACTTCGTTTCATATGAAACGAAATATACCATTGGTTTGCTTACTAATTTCCGATTATTCGGGCTAATTAGTGCACCTGTGTGCACAGAAAACACGGATAATCCAAGTTAAGTAACAAAACCAATGGTACACTTAGTTGCTCGCCACTTAGAAGCATCCATTGCTTATATTTTTTATATTTTTAATCATTATCATTTGATTTTATTCCATTTTTATCTTCTTTAAAGGTTGCATACTTTATTTTAAGTAATCATTAAAGCGATAAAACAGTTTTATTACACGAATTAAAAATTGCCTCCAGAAATTTGCTTGTGGATCCATTAAATTAACTTTTAGTTTTCATTTTCAATGGATTTATCTGATTTTATAGCATGTAACTATAACAATTTTACAACTAAAATGTTAAAAACATTGCCCACTTTTTTCTCCCTTTAATTCCAAATTTTGTTGGCAGTCGCTTCATCAGTTACTAATTATAACGAATCAATTTACAATAAAGATATTTTATGAATGATTTAAAATTTATATTCTAAACCCTTTAAAACATTAATATATATAAGTAAAAGTAAAATACAGGCAAACCTCGATATATCGCTTCCCATTATAACGCCACCCTCATATAGCGCTAGAGAATACGAAACAGAGAATGTTTAATCCTTTCATTCTTAAACTTCAAATTTGTATTTAAACCTCATTGTCTTATATAATTCTTATTGTTTAAAGTTTCTCGGTTTAGTGCCACATTCGAATTTAGTGATAGTTTGGAAGACGAAAAATCCTGGCGCTATATCGAGGTTTTTCAGGTATTTTAAGTGTAAATCTTTTAAATCGTTCCTACAAGTAAGAAAACCATTAGCAATGGCAAAATTTACAAGAAGCTTCTATTTAAATTTATAATTGTTTAAAACAAGATAAAAATTCTTCAAAATTTGAATTAATTAAGCCATTACTTTCTCAAAATTCTGAATTTTAATATATCTGTCATCGTAATAAAATATTATACTCTGCTATAAATAGACTTTTCGGTCTTTCACCCTTAGCTTAAAGTGTCGTGTGAAGTATTCAAGTTTCTCTTATGAAAATAATAATAATAATAATAATAATAACAACTAGTGACGTAGCTCGCGATCTACTGGTTGGTAAATACCAGTTGCATGCTTATATTATCTTACTTTCCCGTCTGTTACATATAACAGAGAGAAAGTATAGCGATCAGTTAAAAAATCACGCCTTGGATTTAAAAATTTTTGGATTCAGAGCACCTTAAAACGTCCAGAAATGCAAAAACGCTGGGGATTTTTGCTGTGTTTATGTTAGTATGTATGGGGGCGCGCGATTTTGTTCACCCTCTTTGAAGCTTAATAAAGCCTGTGTCTTTTGTCAGAATTTCTAAAATTTTGCAGGGAGATTTGTGTATTAGGGGCATTGATTCTATTAAATTTTGGTGGTTAAAGGTCGAAAAGGTAAAGAAATAGAGGATGTCAAATGAACACTTGTTATTAGGCTGTAATTTTCAAAACCTGTAGACATATTGGTGTTCTTCTTTCTGTTTGTTTGTCCTTTCTTAATATCAATAATGGGGTTTAATAGATGAATGTCGATACTAGGGGTGAAAAGGTTAGGGGCATGATTAGCTGTATATGAATTTCCGGTTTGGAACAGAAGTCACGTTATTTTAATTCAAAATTTTCGACTAAACACAGACAGGCATGACTCTATAGTTAACAGAAAAAGTATGATGTATAGGGCAAGACACTACTAAAATTGACGGCATTGTGACGATTTCACGATTAAATGATTGCTCATTAGCGTTTAAAATATTATTTTGTTTATAAAACTCATCTCTACCTTAAAATTTAAGCTTTTTGTTATTTTATAATAATTAGTAAAAATAAAAACATTTAAAAAAATAAAATTTGTAACAGATGGCGCAACACACAATTTTAACTTTGTTGCCGAAAAAGTTAAGCAACTCGTTGCTTGATTTTTCATACGTTAAGTTATTACGTATATAAAAGTAAGAATATCTGCTACATAAATGCAAATCACGATCAAATTTCGTACACATATCATGTGTTGTAAGCTTTCTAGGGGATTAAAATTACCGATTACTTTCACTATCATACAATCTACAAGACAATAAACATTAAATAAATGAATGAAAATATATATAAAATGTTGAAAGAATATGAAATAATCTCGAAATGTAAGAAATTATAGAAAGTAAGCAAAATCTTTTTTTTTTTTTTTTTTGAGAGGAAATAAAATATTGAAATATATATATATATATATATATATATATTTATTATAATTTTTAGAAAAGTTTGCAAACTTATCCAAGTCTTTCAGTTAGAATTGCTAGAAGAAGATTAATAATATTTTAGTGGTGTATACAGTCTTCTATTGCAGAAATGATTTATAAGGAAAGAATAAAGTAATACTACAGTTTTACGACCTTCTTTACTTTTCCTAACTCATACTCACACGTCAAAGTGACGTCAATAATAGGCAGTGAATTTCTCTGACGTATTATTTCTCTGCCCTTTTTAAGCAATTTGTTTAAATTATGAGAAGGCCGAACGCATAAACATGCGTACTAATTAACAAGAAGTGTACATCATTTTAAACCTACCACCTATTATATCTATCACCTTACCTACACATTGTACCTACTTACATTTACGCTTTCTTACCATAACTGGCTCCTTAACTACCTACTTTATACCTTATCCACCTACCTGCTACATACCTACCTTTGTATCTTTCTTACCCACCTACTTTTACCTATCTAGCTTTAAACCTTTCTTATTCACCAACCTGTTTACCTACCTACTTTATATCTTTCTTACCTATTTATTTACCTACCTACTTTATATCTTTCTTACCTATTTATTTACCTACCTACTTTATATCTTTCTTATTTATTTATTTGCCTACCTACTTTATATCTTTCTTACGTATTTATTTATCACCTTTCTTATCCACCTACCTGCTACATACCTACCTTTATACCTACTTACCTCGTCTATCAAGCTTATACATTAAATATAAGAAACAAATTTAATTATTCTTTGTAAACGAATGATTGATCTACTTTTAATTTTCATTTTTCTAACAAAAATCATTTTTCGATTCGTCATAAAATGATTTCATTATAAGAGAAAATGATATAAAAGGAAAGTTTTGAGATAAAAGCAGTGATAAATATTTCTAGAAATCACAGTTTCTCTGATGATCGCCTTTACAAAAATCATGATTGATCGTTTAATTCGCTGAAGGTTAGAGAAGGTCGATTTAACACAACAGATAAAATTTGCATAAGTGAAATCTAGCTGATTTATTTAAGAGTTTATTCATTTAAATTGTATTTTCTCTATTTTCTTCAATATTTAAGATAAGAACCACCTTAAAATATTCTTTAATAGAGCCGATAAATATATAAATACCACCAATACTTATTTTTTTTAAAGGTTTATATCTTTAAATAGAATTAAAAAAATAATTAATTATTTAAATAAAGGGTGGTCCAAAAATTAATTAACAAATTGTAAAAAATCAATTACTCAGTTATTTTGTAATTAATTATATTAAAGGTACCAAAACTGGTACAATTCTGTATTATTTCAATGTATAAACAGAAATTAATAATAATGTTATTAAATAAAATAAAATTTAAAATTTTGAAGCACTTTTGGAAAGTTTTAAATATATTTTTTAAATGAAAAGTTATTATAATTGATGTCATTTTAATTTTTTTTTTCGAAATACGATTGTTAAGTCTTTGAACGATCGTTATTATTAATATATATTTTAAACGTCAGCTACACCAATTATACATGACAGGAAAGATTATTCATTTCATTCATAATTGTTATAATTTTGCCTACTCTGCTTTTGTCATCACGTTAAATAATTATTTTCTTTTCTCTTTGGAAACTATTCGAAAATTAAAAATAAAAATAAAATAAAAATTGAAGCAACCATGCAAGATTTGATAAGAATTCTTCAAAGAAAGGAATGAAAAGATCATAATAATTCTTTTGGAAAAACTTTTTAAAATAAAAAAAATAATAAAAAAATATACATATAATACTTTCCTTTTTAATTCTTCCCGAATTAAATCCTTTTAATTCTTATTTTAATGAAATTTTCGGAGAGATTTTTACTTTTGATCCGTTTATAAATTTTTCCAGATTATTTTGCTTTTATGTAAGTTTTAAAATTTTAATATATATAAAAGAATTTTTTACCTCTATTTTTGTTGATTTTCTTTATTCCAAAGTTAAAATTATAAAATTTATTATTATTATTATTTGTTTTAACTAATGTAAAATGTACAATAAAATGTAAATTAAATCTGCAAACGTTTTAAAATTAGGAGGTTAAAGTTCGAATTTCTAAGATGGAAGGGGCGAAAGTTTTTTAAATTAGAAGGTGTTAAAGTTAGAAGTTTTAAGTTAAAATCCGTGTCTATTTTGCAAATATTATGTCACTATTTCTCATAAAAGTAAACAAATCTATCAATGTGACGCAGTTTCAGCTACAAAACCAATCCTATAGCCGGAAATGAGTTACACGCGAAGAAAGATAGTATAGAGATGAAGGAAATAACATCCAACCACGACGAAAACTTCAAGATTTTCTTTACAGATCTCTTAACGGAAATTATATCTTTTAGCGTGTGGAATGTAACAAGCGTACTAAATAACCTGTATGTAAGCTAAGAAGTGTTAGAAATATATTTTTCTTATATAAAATACACGATACTTTATCTATAATTCATAAGAGAAAACACCTAAAAAATTCCACCATTTAATTAAAAATTAGACGTGTGTGTATACAGGAGAGCAATTCAGTTTTTAATCAGAAATTTAAAAAATTAATATAAAAAATATTTGATGAGCAAAACAATAGACTTTTCAAGTATTAAAAACTTGAAGACTTAATGTTTTTTATGTATGAAAAATCATTTCGTGGAGTTTGTTCGGTGTGTCTGCAAGATCGAACATCATCTTGCAGACACACAAGGGCGTATCCAGTTGAAATCATACAAGTTCTATCTTCACTTATGAACTATAAAATTGATTAAAATACTAAAATGTCACTTTAGCCACATTTAATTTTATATTATATATTATTAGTTATAAATCTAATTGCTTTGATGATCATTTAAATTATATACTAGTAATCATATGATTAAACTATCAATTCCTCCGAATTAAACGTGTATATAGCTTGAACGAATGTGATCAATTTCAATCATGTGTTAATATATATATATATATATTTATATATACATACAGTAGGTTACTGTATACTGGTTCAGATGATTAAAATCTTACTGGAGGTATTTAAGCTTAATAATTACGGATACGGATATTTATAATAATCTAAAATTAAATTTTAATGATTGGTAATATTGATCTACATCTGTTTTGAAGGTGTAAGTATCAAAGAATATATTTTACTGTAAGTTACGTATAAAAGTTTTAAAGTAGATGTTACTATAAATCTCTTAAAAATCTCTCTCTCTGGTATAATAAAAAATAATCTTATACCAGAAATAAACCGTATAAAATATAAACAACTGTCAAGAAACGCCATCTGAATTAATATTATTCTATAGCAAAACCTGTCTAGAACGGACCCTCTACAAAACGGAAGGCTGACTCGGAACGGAAGATGTTAAATATAAAATTATACTACAAGATAGAAACCTGTCTAATGCGAAAACGGAAGACATTTTTATATATAGAATGCGTAATAGAACCTGTGTAAAGCGGAATTTTTGGCGTAGAAGCTGGTAAGTTATAATTAAAGTATATTTGATGGGGGTATTAAGTTTATACATAGATATATGCACTATAAACGTGTCTTTCAATCTTTTAGCGTAAAACAGTATCGAGCATTTAAAAAGCTGAAGCATAAACTTCTATAAAGCGGAAACCTGCGAAAATCGAAAATATCCGGTTCCGTCGTAAACAGGTTTTTACTGTATTACAGTAAAGGTAACGATTTTCTTCGAAGAGAAAACGTTTCCTGGGCCAAATCTTATTAAGAAACTTAGCTCAATTTGCATAAGTAACTAAAGTTAAGTAGATAATAAAACTTATTTAGAATAAAACATGATTAAACAAAGAATCAACGAATAAATTTTAAAATGTAAAAAGTACATAAAATTCCTCAGCAAAACTTAATTATTCTATTGCTTTTGTATCTGCATAATAATAAAATTAGCTAAAGAGGAAAAAATGTAAATTTTTACAACTCTTTTTTTCTCTCCCTGATTTTTCTCTCTTATTTTTAGTTGCAAATATATAAATTTTCTTTGATAAATCAAGATTTAAGATGGAGATTAAACAATAAAGAATCTTCGACACCTTCTCGTCTTTGTATATTGAGAGGCGGAAGAGGAGACAGGATGGAGAGACACAGGCATTACTCACAGGTATAGATGCCAATAAAACATTGAGAAGTGAAGTAAATATTATGATTTTTATATTTATACAATGCTTGAATGTTATAAATATTTATTATTTTTCTTACAGAAATATTTATAGTTTATTTTTCTAAAGGTTCGTATCATTATAAATTTATAAAGGAAATTTTATCCCAGTATAGACAGAACTTAATTACTGCACTGTAAATAAAATATTTAGGAACTTTGTATTAAAGGGGATTTTCTTCCATCAATTTTTATTTCTTTTAAATGTTTAATTTTCTTCAATTTGCATGATTATGAGAGCAATTATATGTAATCAAGCTATATTATTGTGCAAAGAAATTCCCTCTTCTCTAACTCTCTTTCAACCTTGTTAATTATACTTGTTTTTTATGTTTTGTTGATTCTAAGAAAGAGAATAACAGAAAAATTTCAAAAAGAAATTACAATGGCTTCTTCTTCTTCTTCTTTTTATACATTTTACAAAATTTATATCGTGAAATTTTCGTTTTTTTTCCGTCTTAATAAATAATATTTTAACTGGGTTTTTTACAAGTTTCATTCGCGATATCCAGGATTAAATTCTGTTGTAAAATATATATATTTTTGTAGGATTATATCGTATAAATTTCATATTTTTTAAGATTCTGTAACAAAATATTATATATAAAAATATGTAATTTTTCATTTTAAATCATTTTAAAATATATTTTTTATATAATAAATATATATAGAAAGGAGTAATCTAACACACTTTCTTGTAAAATTGAATTATTTTAGCACGAATTAATTTATAAATGTATTTATATTAATTTCTATAAATATTATACAGTTTTATTCAAACCTACCTCACGTCTTCATCTTTACCTTATTCAAACCTTCATCTCCATCTTCATTTTTAAGGAAGATACAGAAGACGAAAATGACCTTTCTCTTGAATTCACGGTATACAAAAATAATAATTAAAAACAATATAATACAAAATAACAAATAAAAATATAAAATAGTACAATATAAATAAATAAGTAATAAAAAATAAAGTACAAAATAAAATATAGAAGAATAAATAATGGCAGAGTTATTTAATAAGATCCATAACTTGTATATAAAATCAAGTACAGTGAAACATGTATAAACCGGACTCGTACGTACCATATATTTCCGGTTTGGCAAGTTTCCGTCTTATTAAGGTTCTGTTTTGGACCGGTTTTACTGTATATATATTATTAAATTTAATTTAAGGTTTATCTGATTTACTTAATTTCGTAACGTCTGCTAACAGTACGCGACATAAAAACGTCCTTCTACATATAAAAATACAATAAAATTATATAAAATATAAAGAAATACAAGTGCTTACACTTAAGAACATAAATTATGCATAATATTCTAATATAATTTAATTTTTCCATGAAAAAATCCTTGACTTCTACGCTGTCAGGAAGCTTGGAAAGAGGGAAAGGGGAGGAAAAATGAAATTCTATAACTTATATAATATTTAAGGTATATATTTATATTGTTTTCAGATACTTTTCAATATTTTCTCGACCATAGATGACTTCTAAATGTTTTTATAACATTTTTTCCATTTATATTTTTTGGGTTTCTGAGCATCAATTTTATTCCGGACGAAAAGACTAAAATAAAGTTTTCAGCACGAAAAAATTTCATATGAGTAAAAAATAAATCAATAGTAAAAAATTTATAACACACACTTACATGCAATATATAAATTTTTATGGAAAAATATAGTTATTTTTCATTTCTATATAAATAACTCACATTAAGTTTCAATTAATTTTTAAACGGTTACTTTTTATTCGTTATTTTATCGTGTGTTATACGTAACAGAATGAAAAGTACGGCGATCAGTCAAAAAATGACCCCCTTACTCAAGGTTTTTACATTTTTAGACCCAGGGGACCTCGAAATGTGCAGAAATGAAAAATTATTGTGGGGTTTCTGTATGTATGGATGCTACTGCGTGTTTGGGGGGCACTGTTTTGTCTACGCAATTTAAAGCATAATAACTGCCGTACCTTTTGTCCAAAATTTCTGAAATTTAGCAGGGAGGTTTGTTTATTAGGGAAATTAACACTACTAAATTTTTAAGGTTAAAGGTCAAGTGGATGAGGAGATAGAAAAAATCGTGTGTTATATCTGGAGTTGGGTCAAACTTAATGAAGATTTTTACTCATTATTAGCATTTAAAATTTTTTTTTTATAATTGTCATATCTACCCTCAGAATTAACCTTTCTGTCAGTTTATAATAATAATATAAAAAGTTGTTTTTTTAACAAAACCTTATAACAGATGGCATTACATACAGTTTTAAAACTTTTGCCGGAAAAGTTACTCAACTCGTTGCTGAATTTTTGATTGAAAGGTTATTTGTGTATGTTGAAAGCTACGTTTTCCATTAGGAAATAAATAATATATATTGTGAAAAATAAAGTTTATTATTACAGTATATACATTATTTCTTATATATTCTACTCATCGCAATTCCTTTCTTGTTGTACACTCTGTGAGAGGGGAAAATATTCTATATTCTTTTAAAGTTTTCTTTGCCGCTGTATAAAATAAGATGTATAAGACGAATATTTTGAATATTTCAGAACCCATGCTTGCTTATATAACACAATAAATGTATTTTTATTTCTGCTCAATACAACTTTAAAATTTAGTGTAAAAAATGCCACGTTCTCTTCAACTAAATTTATCTCCTTACAGTATTATAATGCATGAAAACATGCTAAATATAAAAGTCATTTTGCATTTTTGGGCTGCAATTTTTGAAAACAGAAGACAAATTTCCACTGGTGTCCATCTGTTTAGCTGTCTGTCATTCAATCTCGAGAACATGGTTTCATAGATGTACATTAAGAAGATGTAGAAAGCTTTGGAAAAGTGGGTCCCGATTAACTATATATCCTCTTCCTGTTTATAGCAGAAGTTTCGTTTTTTTAATGAAAACTTTTCCCCTGAATGGTGTTATATAGACAACCGCATAACTTCCTTGTTATCAGGAAATGTACGATTTACAGAGGCAAGACACTTTTAAAATTGAGAGCATTGTGACAAAACTTTCAGCCTAGCTTTCTAACTACGTTATAGTTAAATACTTATAAAATATTGTATTTTATTTCAATATTTTGCTTTATTAACTAATAAAATCGCATAATTATATAATATACATATATATTTGTATGTTTTTTCCATGTTTACTTTTCA
The DNA here is from genome assembly GCF_030686945.1 of Centruroides vittatus. Classification (NCBI taxonomy): domain Eukaryota; kingdom Metazoa; phylum Arthropoda; class Arachnida; order Scorpiones; family Buthidae; genus Centruroides; species Centruroides vittatus. The sequence goes on from NW_027122385.1 coordinate 5,956,695, forward strand.
TTAAAAAGTAGATTTGCTTAGCATTTTTTTGAGCATTAATAATTCACAAAATGTAAATATTTTCCCGCATTCTGTAAATATTAAATGTTATTTTTAGTAGAAATAGATAAAAGAAAATTTAAAATGTTATAACAAACAGTAAACAGCAATATAAATGTAAAACTCCTAGTTGTTTGAACTGTTTTCAATGTAATACTTTAACCGTCATTCCCAGAAAGAATTGGCATTTGTACGTTTATTACTAGAAGTAACTGAAAATCCAGCAGTTGTAACTACCAGAAATGGATTAGTAATGGTGATTCTAGAATGAACTGACGCAATAGGACAATTATTTCTTGAAGGAACTAGAATAATAACAGTTATTACTTGTTGAAATGGATTAGTAACGGCGATTCTGGAAGGAGGTGACGTAGTAAAGACAGTTTTTCTTTTTTTTGGATGAAACTTAGAATAAAATGAATTGTTCCATTATTAATTGTAGAAATAACCTTAAAGATTCCTTATATAAATTATTGTATTCCTTATTATATAAACTGATATACTAACAGACATTTATAGAAATAATTGGTTGAATTAAATTGGATATGGCCATGCAACAAATGGGCGATGTGCCTTACGAGATGACTTTCTATAGAAATTTGTGCCCTATTTAGATGGTTATATGGAAATTAGGTCCTACTTATATGTTATATGAAAATCGGCACTCTATTCAGGTGTTTTTATAACAATGTGGGTCTTATTTAGGTGTTTCTATGAGAATTATGGCAGCATTTAGGTGTTATTAACTGACCATTGTCTAGATAAAACTGTAATTGATGTTATACATAGGAATTGCACTAGTAACAGCTACTTTTAAACAATTAAAAATCAGTAGCATAATCGGGGAGTTCTGCCCCGGTTACGCTATGACATAATCCACATTGCTACAGTGTTAGTGGTTACATCCACAGTGGTACAGGGGTAAATGCACATACGCACGTTTTAATTCAGCCTTCCTAATATTAAATTCTGGTTACGCTACTAACTGAAGAAGTAACATTTCCTAAAAGGAATGTTAAACTTAATTTATATTAAAAGAGCAATTGTTTATTTTGACATCGTCACAATGTCTGCTTTCAAATTTTCGTCACAATGCTCTCAATTTTAGTTGTGTCGTGCCCCTGTACATCATACTTTTCTGTTAACAATAGAGTCATGCCGGTAATCTAACTCCGTTCACGAGAAAATTTTTGAATTGAAATGACGTGACTCCCGGTCCAAACTGGAAGTTCCTGTATAGTAAATTTGGACCTCCTGCTACTATGCTTTTCATAAATGTTCACGACGTTCATCTGTCTAACTCCGTTCTCGAGATTAAGAAGGACACACAGACAGCCTCCATTTGGAATTTATAGGTCTGCAATTTTTAAAAATTTTAGCCAATATATACAGTCAAACCTGTAAAGAACGACCACCGACAAAAAGATAAAAAATGACTGCTGTTTAGAGGTGGCCGTTATAGAAGGTTCGACTTGTATATTTTTTATACTTCATAAATATATATTTGATTTTTATAATTTATTATATTCCAGTTATATAAATGTTTAAATAAAATATAAATAAATACGATAAAAATAAATGAAATATTTTAATAATTTATCTGCAGCTGATATATTTAACAATTAATCAAACTAATAATATATTTATTATTAATTAACGATAAATTTAATGTTACTAAATATACTATTAATACTAATTAACAATTTAAATTTATGTTATTAATTTACTGTGAAAAATATAATTTCTAAAAGTAAATCGAATGTATAATTTTATTCTTAATAATAATTAATTAATTAATTCAAGTTAATAAACAGTAAATAAGATTATAAAATCGTGTATATACAATTAGTTAAGTATCAATATCAAATAATTAAATTTTTCCTGAAGAATTTTCAAGTCTAAGGCCTAAACTAGTTAAAATTTGATGCTCTGTATGTCTGAAATATATATATATATTCTACAGCAAATAGTAGTCCCCTCTACATAATTTTAGAACGTTATAAACAAATAGCTATTAATTATTTATAAATTTTGGCATAGGCTACAATTTCAACGGGTAAAATTACCTTATTTTTTCCAAATTCGGGCCCCAGACCCAAGAAACTAGGCCTGTGCCTCACGTGTCTACGGGAAATCCAGCACAGGTCTAAACACACCGATGTGTCTAGGGCTTTTAATAGCTGGGGAGAAGCCACAGCAACTTTACCAACTCCCCAACATATAAAACACCATTAAAAATTGCATATCGTTTTATATAAATAATAAAATTTGGCAACAAATAAACATTTCTTTTTTTCCATTTACAAGAAATGAGGCCAACTTAAAATGCCAAATAGTCCGGCTAGTCGCACGTGACAGGGTTTTGTTATAACGTAAATAATAGTATAATATTAATTAACAGGGTATAAATAATAGAAAATTACGAATATTTATATTATTTTTAGCGTAAGAATTGATATTTAATAGGTTTTAAAAGAAGTTGGGTGAATACAAGTCGATAGCAGTTGAGCGCAAGCGCTTGTTGTAACACAGATTCGATAGCAGCTTGTAGATTGTAGTCTACATCAGTATACTGGCTACACTGGTACAGAACGGTTGTGTTGAAGTTAATCAGTGTAATTGCTTGTTTGACAAATAGGCAAAGTGAAAAAAAAGGTAAGTAATTCTCCTTCTAATTAAAAGCAAGCCTTAAATTAAACGTTCGTTAAGTTAATTTATAAAAGTATAAGTTAAAAAGCGTTCTTTTTGACCCTCTCCACACCTTTCAACTTTGTAAAAATTGCAAATTAATTAGAAAATAATTAAAAATTTCCGTTTTAGACAGGTGTTTTCAACGTAGAAAATCGCTCCCGTTTAGCCAGGTTTTTTTTGTATTCGGGTTCCGTTTTAGACGGGTTTCGCTGTAATTATAAAGGATTTTGAGATATTTTAACAAGCATTTTTTGCAAATTTTTTGTTAGTTTTTTAAGGATTTATGTAAAATAACGTTTGCTAATATTAAAAAATTCCTTTAATATTTGTAACTATGGAAAAAGTATTTATATCTTAGCAACGGTAATTTAAGAAAAATGCACTTAAAAGTAACGTTATCGACGTTAAAACTACAAAATATAACCTTATAAATTGTTTGCTCGCGTACTTAAAGCAAACAATATAACATTTAATTGTCCAATTGTGCCCCTGTTGCGGTTGTTATAGTGTGGTGTATGGAATTATTCAGCATAATTTACCATAATATATACTTTATATCTAGTACATTGCTGGTATCTTACTGTCTGAATTTTTCATCCAAAGTCGTGAAGAAGCAATCGTGATGAGAAAACAAACGAGCGAAAGCCATTACGATACAGCAAATGTTACTGAAAACCATCTGTTTAGCAGTTAGATGAATGGTTAGTACAAAAGAAACCAGTGTTCTAAACCAGTTAATATACACCTGTAAGTGATCAGTACAGTAATTAATATTTCATAAAACTGCTAATGTTCATTGTAGTAATTTGCGTGTTTAATGACGTTTAAAGTATTGTTATTTTTTAAATTTAAAAATACAAGTTTTGTGTAGATTATATGTGAATTTTTTTGGCATTTTTTAAGGAGATTTTATTTAGGAAAAACTTTACTTTTTTAAGTTTATTCATAAATTTAAGCTTTCATACAATCTTTTATATAGAAGGTCGTGTAATCTTGTACTTAATATATCTTTACAAAGTTTATTTTTACGATGGAAGGCCCAAAAATATTAATTTTTAATACAAATTTTTAGGATATTTCTGCAAGCAGTTTTTACAGGGATTCCTTCGATTTACAAGGGTGTAAATAAAATAAAACTATTTTAGTTTTGTTTAATAGATTATACACTGCAAATATTACACTAAAGCATGCCTTTTATATTGAATAGGAAACAAGCAACACTGTAAAGTAATAATCCTTCGTTGCAGGACGTGAGCCGCTTCTATAAAGAATCTTTAGCATTACACGAGTATTAAAGATTACTGTAGTGTACTTTTTTTTTTAAACTTTTCGCTTTATTGAGTTGAGTGAGAAACATATAAGCCTACTAAATTATTTAAAAATTACTTTATTTTAAAGGTAACCCCCTCCTTCTTTCTCGACTTTAACTTTACATAAATAATTTATTTACAGTAGATAAGATAATGTTGTTTTGGATGCTGGACTTTTCCCTGGTATTAAAGAAACGTTTATTCTCTATTTGTTCTCTGTACAGGGGAGAAAAATGTCAATTCTTCTACTTCACTTTCCTGCACAAAGAGGTCGATATGTTTCATTTATGTACTTAATTTTATATGAAAGTTACTTAATGAGTACAGCTCTTTGCGCTTTGTATAAAACAGTAAAGGTGTGTAAAGCTGCTGATGTGTTTTCGGAGTGCCACTTCCAGATTTTCTTTGTAAGTAAGCTTTAATGTTTCGAATGCTCTTCGGAAAAGTGTTATTTCTACCATAGTGTGGGATTTATTTTATTGTTGTATTATCAAAATGGCACCCCTTGTCATTTCGTCCATTTGCTCACCCATCTCAGACCCCATAAATTACGCTCTTTTGCCTTTAAAATCTCTGGTTATCTTTATACTTAGTGACATTTCTACGTTTTTTTCTAATGGCACGGATATGTGTGTCTGTGTGTTGAACTTTCAGAAATTCTTTCAGAAATTTTTACTATAGACCCAATCTATAAAACGTTGATGTAAATTTCCTGTATACACTACTGAATATTTGATCAGGCATTCAAAATTCTTTTTATAATGTATTTATATTGTGAGTGATGACTCTTATAACATTCTTTTGTACGGAAATTTGTTGGATTATATAAAGTAATTTACATATATTTATAAAGTTCTGAATAAATTAATAACGTTTATATAAGTTTATATAATTAACTCTTGTAACTTTAATCAACGTTATTTTAACTTAAGGATACGAAATTAAATTTAAATACCGTACTTTTATGGCACAGTAACACGTAACACAAGTAAAATTGTACTTCTCCTGATAAATAATTTAATTCGGTTTCGGTAGCAATACACGGAATTCCTTAGAATTAAACGATATTTTTCCAACAAAATAATATTCTCGGCTTAGTAGAATAGATAAATTTATTCTAAACATGCCATACGTTGCGTGAATGTCAGCTGTAGAAAATGGAAACATATTCACAATTATAGAAAGTAATAAAAGGCATCAAAGACTTACATAAAAAATAAAAGACTTCGTTCAGCATTTTTCACCAATTCTATAACGTTAGAACATCAGCAAAATGTACGTAAAAGTCCGTGAGGATTTTTACTTTCGGCACTTTTGATCACGCAATATAGAGGTTAGCTTGATAAAACAGTGATTCCTGTTGTTTCTGATTAATTCTTTGTTGCTTTTTTTCAACCATTTAAAACTGTCAGTACATTTATCTTGTATTAAAATATTATATTCTGCTCTTTTGGGATTTGCTGCCTACGTCTTTCTTTTCAATTTATTTGAATGACATCTTTTGATCATTCACTTCAAAGTTGCTTATGTTTAATTAATCTTATTAATGTAAATTACGAGACATTACGTTAACGATGTATTTTTATTTCGATCTTTTATTTCTTATACAGTAATTACTACGTGAGCATTTAAAACAGTAATTATTTTTAATATTATAAACTTTCCTCTTCATCTATTCTCATAATAAAAAATTATATTTATTGCTAAATAAATCGATTTATGCAAAAAAATCACTTTCTAAATTTAAATAATCAAAAAAATTGCTCAGTTTCAACTTTTAAATATTTTTATATTGTTATGTAATCAATACGTCATAAATATTTACTCCATTTCAATTTTTATAACAGCTTTCAGATATTCATTGTTGAATCATATTGTGACGTAAGAGAAAAGCTTTACGATTTTCACTTTCAATATTGATAGACTTTATTGTTACGTCATAACTGAATAGTATTCGAAAATATTCTTTAATTTTTAAATAATAAACGTAGAAATATTCGATTTCGGTGCATAAATTATAATTATAATTACGTAATAATAAAAAATTTTCTATTTCAAATTACTTTTAAAATATTTTTCATTTTTTAATTGTTACAATTAATTATTACGTCATAAACAAAGACTACACGATTTTATTTTTTAAAAAATGTTTCAATTTCTGTATTATTAAAGTAATGGAAAAAATATTTATATTATAAATATTATAAGCATGCGTCACTTAATTGTGATGTAATAACCAAAGATGACGAATGCTTAATTGTGACGTAATAATCAAGCGTACAAAACATACATCATAATTATTGCGTCACAATCAAAACTTATAAAATTATATAAATGTGACGTAATAATCAGGCTCAATAATTAGAAAGTGAAGCATTTTTTAATTGTTAAATTTAATTATTACCACACAATTGAATTTACAATATTATAAAAATTTCACTTTCAACAATTGTTAGATTCGATTATTTCGTAAGAAATAAAAATGATTAAATGATTATTTTTTAAATGTTATTTTCAATTTTAAATTTAATTAACTTTTATGTAAATTAAATTAATTTTAACATTGTTTAAATTATCGTAAACATTTCTTATTTGAATACGATTATTTGCGTAATAAAAATAAGTAAAAAAATGCCGAAAGAAGTTATGTTACTTTCCCGGCAAAAACGTTAAAATTGAGTGTCATCTGTTACGAAATTTTATTGCAAAATCTTCTTATATTACTGTATTAATTATTACAATAACAGAAAGTTTAATTTTTGGAGGATAGAGTTTTATAAAAGAAATTGTACCTTACTTGTGATACAACACACGGCTCCCTTTATCTCTCCATTTATTTGACTTTTAACTTCCAAAATTTAATAGCGTCGGTCCTCCTAACACATAAACCTCCGTACAAAATTTCAAAAATTTTTGACAAAAGGCACAGGAGTTATTAAGCGTTAAAGTGGGGGAACAAAACCGTGCCCCCTCATATATATGCAGTAACATCTATACATACGGGAAATACCCCAAAATTTCTTGTATTTGTGGACGTTTTATGGTCCCCCAAGTCCAAAAATGAACAAATCTTCGGGTGATATTTTTGACAGATCACCATACTTCCCTTCTGTTACATATAACAGAGGAGAAGTAAAGTCAAGTAAATTATTGAGAGAAATTTATTTAATATTTCACTTAGATTTTTTATTTATTAATTTTGAAAAATTGTAATTAAAAGAAAATTATACATAATTAATTAAATGATTTAAAATAATTATTATTTAGATTTAAGTATAATGATGCAGTCATTTATAAATTATCCCACTAAATTTCTTTCGATAATTTAATTTATTATTATAAGAAAATAAATAATCATCATTATTAATAATTTATTTTCTTCTCTTAGAAAATTAATGTGTTTATCTGGAAACTGTAAACAATTATTTAAATTGTAGCCGTTGTTCTTTAGATATTTATATGACTGTAAGTACAATGGAACCTCGATATAACGCCGTTCTCGATACATTAAATACAGGGCACTTCAGTCTCTGTGAGTTATTTAAATGTACGACTTTGTATTGTTAATGACATAGTGCCATATCACGTGACTTTCTCACTCCCCTTACTCGAATTTGTTTGTAGACCTCATTAGTGTGTTTATAATTCTCGTTGTGGTTCTTCCGTGTACCGCAACACTCAACTTAGTGCCATGTTTGAAAGACTAACAGAAGAGTGGCGTTAAATCGAAGTTTGACTACATTAGCAATATTGTAAGAGAGAAAGCGATTTTTAATTGAAATTTGTAGATTTTTTAAACGTTTGAATTTCGTATTCTTAGAGGTACTGCACATTCTGTAGGTCTGTCCACATCAGTTTATCTGTCGTTATTTAGAGGTTTATATGCATTTTAAAGAGAAAAAATGTCATCGATCGTTATTTCGAAGTTATTTTGTACGCATTTCCGAAAAAATTGACAGCCATTTAGAGGTGGCCGCCGTCGGGAGATTGGACTTCATATCAACTCGAGTAAATTTAATACACTTAAGTTAATCTGTTTCATGCCTCTTAAAGTGTAAAACTAACCAGATGAACACTATAGATAAACAACAATTTATTATCAAAGAATGCACACGAGATGGTGTTTTACGACTCTTTACATCTTTTGTTCTACTTGATAAAGAACATTTATTTAGTGATTTATCTTCTAATTTTATACAAAGATTTATCAGATCTAATAAACCTCATTTATTAGTCAATGTGATAATTGCTAACTTCGAATTACTTCTGTATGTGCTAATTAAAGCGCATTAACTGTCACAATTTAACAGGGATCGATACAATCGAAGGTCACTCTTCCATTTTTTTTCTTCTTCACCTCTATTAAGAAGTGACTAAAATTAATCTATCTCCGGTGTTTAGAAGTTAAAAAAATGGCAGGGGGGAGACTTAATGAATGTTACTTGATACCACTCGAATTCTACATCAGTAACTTCAATAATAGGGGTATTTTAAAACGTTTTATCGATTCATAATTCGTTTATTAATAAAGATCGATACAGAAACTTGCATCGAATGCTAAAAAATCATTGGATACTCCTGGAAAATTCAAGTTTCTGACGTAAAATGAGTAATTTAATTCTTGGTTTGCCCGTTTATAGCTCCCAATTCTGTAATTTACAGCGCTGATGAAGTACAGCATTAATACTTCGCTTCAATTCAACTCTTTAAACAATATTTTATATAATATATATAATTTTATCGATGTAAAATGTTAATGTATGTTAATATATATATATATATACTATATATATAATATCTTTCATTAATCTTATGTGAAAGGTTACAGGTCTACGAGTTGCGTAACTTTCCCGGAAATAAAGTTAAAATTGTGCGTGGAGCCATCTGTTATGAGATTTTATTTAAAAAATGGCAAAGAGCTTAATTTTGAGGGTAGAGATGAGTTTTATAAGAAGTTGTAAATGATAATGATAATGATAACCAGTAAATTTTTCATTAAGTCTTACCCCACTCAAAATATATAATAACCCCCCCCCCTGTATTTTCCCACCGCTTGACCTTTAACTTCCAAAATTAAATGGCATCAATGCCCCTAATATGCAAATCTCCCTGAAAAATTTCGGAAATTTTCGACAAAGTTATTAAGCATTAAGCTTTGAATTGTGTGAACAAAATCGCGCCCTCTGCCCATCCATACATACAGGAAAACCTTCGAAAAATACTGGAAAACTTCCAACATTTTTGCATTTTTCAACGTTTGAAGATGCCCGAGTCTAAAAATTAAAATTTTCGGGGGTCATTTTTTCATCAATTGCCATACTTCCCTTTGTTATATATAGCAACCAGAAATGTAAAAGGGTTTAAGAGAAAAACTGCAAACACTCTTTTGCTGTTTCTTTCGTTTATTTTCTATTGAAAAACAATAAAAATAACAAAAATCTTCTGTATTTAGTTTATTTTATTGTTGGTCTAATTGATTTATTTTGATAAACGCCAACAATTCAAATTGTTTTCGTTTTATCGATTGTAAATTGACCTTTGACTAGAGAAAAGTTATTGAATTTTGTATTGTATACAGCGCTTCCAATACGATATTTATGTACTTAAGAAAATTAAAAGTTTTATTTTTAATTTTTTAACATTTGTTTAGCTCGTAATTTAGGATTATTTTTGACGTATCTATACTCTACGTAGCATTTAAGAAGATTTTCAAGTTCGTATGTTCGTCACGTATAGGTGTATGTATAAACATACATTCGTGATACAGTATTTATTTATTCTAGCTGGCCGTTTTAAACGATTGAGGAATAATTTAAACCTGAAAAAAGTTAAATAAATAAAGAGAGATGTTAACGATATCGGTATAAAAGTTTACTTTAAAACGTTTATAATAAAGACAGCAACAAAGTCTGTAGAAAAATCTGTAGTTTATAACAAAGAAAATATCGGTAGAAAATCTGTACTCTATAACAAAGACAGCAACAGTGTATCTGTAGACAATTACAATACAGTAATAATTGCGAGATATCCAAATATACGCAAAGGATATTAAGAGATTTAGCAAGATAATGGGTCAATGGGGGACTGGAAGTTGGCCTGCGTCGTATAAATGAAGCCAGCTCTAAGAGTTGGCTTTATGTCAACTCTCGCATCTTTCCATTATGTTTCAGCTTTAGTTAGTTAGTTGAACATTGGCAGATAGTTTAAATCCAAGGTTTACATTGCTTTCATTCTAGCAAACTATCTATATGTAATCCCTCAGTGGTCTCGAGATAGCGAAAAGTAGTTTCGTATAATCTAGAGGATTCTCGTGTAATCGGACAGACTTTCACGTATCTAATCTTGCTTCTAGATATATAATGCTTTATCTTTATCATGATATATCTTGAAAGGGAGCTGTATTTGTTTATGTATGTATGTATCTATGAATAAACTTCATTAATCAATGCGTAGATCATGTACGAATACTGAAAAATATGATAAACTAATGCTCATGCCCGGGATTTTGAGGGGACGGAATTGGTGAGGTTGGGTTGGGAGAGGGCGATAAAAACAATAGTCTTATTAACTAAACTGTACATCAATTAACCTAAATATTTACAATAATAAAGCTGAAATACACATACAAAAATTCCTGGTCCATAAGTTAAGAGGGGAAGTCTTTAGGGTGGTTGGGGTGGAACAGACAGTATTTCATGATAAATTTGGTGAGAACATGATGAACAGTACAAGAGCCTTTACCTGACCAATGTAATAAATCAAGAGAGGATGGGTTAAGTGTAGTTGGGGTGGGGGATGTCCACAGTAAGGTGTCAAAGAATATTCATCCAAATTTGGTGTTTATACCTTCAACGGTATAGAACTGTTTACCTAACATAAATATATACTTATTTTGCCTTTTATATTAAATATATATATATATAGTTAAAAATATGTATTCCCATGCTTTGATCAGCTGCAATATAAAGCCTCTCGTTATGCCTCATACTTTTAAATGTACTATTATTTGGTGGAGAGAAAGTACCTTTCGTAACGAATCTAAGTCCAGTTTTGTGCTTCGATAATAGAAATTGGTTCATATACTGTCGATAAGCTGAAATTTCATACAAAACTTTTATGTAGTAGATAAAATGCTTCATATCTGTACCATTTTCTTAGATTCGAGATAGTAAACTTGACTTAATTCCATTAGAGTAATGCCTTTAAGTCATTAGTAGTAGGTCTTTATTTTATCACCGCTTTTCACTACGTTAAAAGTGAGTTGTCAATTAAGAAAAGGTTGGAAAACATCCCACTAAATGATCTTACCATGTCAGATGTCATCTTCTAAGTACAGAACTGGGCAGAGATAAGTCATCTTCTATGTTAGAGAATGTAGAACATTCTCTAACTTGCAAGATGACTTATCTCTGCCACATTAATAGGAGTTTGTGAAGCGATGCGTTACTGTAACATATCAAAGGGACCTTTTATTATTGAACTCTACATCCTGTTACAATCGATTGATCGGCATACAGACTTGGCCGATTTAAGAAAGGATAGACAACTACCTTCATAGATATTGGAAGAAATACCTTTCCGGGTTGCAGAAAATTTCCCTCTCAGTTCCCTAGAAAAGGGAAATTAAGAGCGTATGACAGTGAATTAATTCCTTCCCCTTATAAGACAAAGAATTTAATTATAATTACGGTTTGAAATCCCTTTATATTACTAAAAGTAAATGAATTTAATTGATGTTAAAATATTTTAAAACTTGATCTCCTCCTAAACTTATTTTTCTTCACTTGTATCGTAAAACAATGATAATCGACTTTTCCACTGCAGAAAATTGTAGTTAAATTTAGCAGAAAAATAATTTATTTAATGAAATTTTCACATAATTACAAGTACTTGGAGTCGAATAAAATAACTTTAAAATAATTACAAATTAAGAGAATTCGTTTTATAAAAGAATTCTTGCATTTTTGAAATTTCTCTTTAAGTCAAGGAAACTTGAAATGGCAAAAGAAAAATTAACTTTCGATATTACTATTTTTGACATTTATACAAAGAAAAAGCGTTAGAGTAATTGATTTTTCCGTTCGATTGTTATAGTCTTAAGTAACGGTGATGTTTCTCTTTTCTCTTCAAAAATATCAGTTTAATATTTTCATTTTTTCAAGAAATTTTTTAAAATTAACTCACAAAATATCAACTTTCATCAAATTTAAGACTTCATCTCGACTTTAAAACGATATTTTCGGGGAAAATTGAATTAAAATTACAAAAAAGAGCTTTAAAAGAATTTATTGAACAATAAAATACATCAAAAATACGTTTAAAATAAAATATAATTATCAGTAAAACCGTATAAACAGGAATTTTTACAAAATTTTCACTGTATAAACATTACAGACTGTTCATAATACACCCAATTTAAGAAACCAAGTTTAGAATTTGGGCCTGAAGTTATAGTAATGATATATTGTGACTTTTTCACATTATCAGATAATATTAAATTTAAAAGCGTGATTCCTAAGCTGTAGAATTGTAAGAGGTCCTAAGATATAACTCGTTGAGCTGCAATTTTCGAATTGCAGATTAAACATTCCCACTGTCTGACTTTCGTTAATCTCTAGAACGAAAATCAGACCAAGTTTTTCATCAAGGCCCCCTCTAAGTTTTTCATATCTGGTCTTGATTTTCATCTATTTAACTCAGATAGATGAAAATCGAGACCAGATATGGGGATGGCTTAGAGGCTGGGGCCCTGAATAACTTTATATAAACCTGATCTTAACCGAAAATAACGTACTTTAATTCGAAATTTTCTTGAGAACAGAGTTAGATAAATAACCGGCATGGCCCAATTATTATCAGGAGAAGTATTATCAGGACAAAATAGTATTAAAATCCAGACCAGATATGGAAAGCTTAGTTTAAATTGTTATCGGGTGAAGTATGATGGCTAGGGACGAGACAATACTAAAATCCAGACCAGATATGGAAAGCTTAGTTTAAATTGTTATTAGGTGAAGTATGATGTCCAGGGACGAGACAATACTAAAATCCAGACCAGATATGGAAAGCTTAGTTTAAATTGTTATTAGGTGAAGTATGATGTCCAGGGACGAGACAATACTAAAATCCAGACCAGATATGGAAAGCTTAGTTTAAATTGTTATTAGGTGAAGTATGATGTCCAGGGACGAGACAATACTAAAATCCAGACCAGATATGGAAAGCTTAGTTTAAATTGTTATCAGGTGAAGTATGATGTCCAGGGACGAGACAATGCTAAAATCTAAACCAGATATGGAAAGCTAAGTTCAAATGTACAAAATATGATTAAAAATTGCCGTCCAGCATTGTGATAATATCATAATAAGTAATATGAATTATTTACATATATAAATTCATTCCTGGACATATCCCAACTTTAAGCTTAGAAAACATCAGAAAAAATGAGTCTAAAATTCGAAATAATATGATAAACAAATTGTAAACATTTGTTTAAAAAATACAAATAAAATATTTATGAAAACCATGTACAAAATAAAGAAAGCCTTGTGCATTCGTAAAATATTTTTTGTGCTCTTCATGCTCCAAGGCTCCTAACGAAGCTCGTATGAAGTAAAAAAAGGGAAAATATGACGACATTGAAAAAAATGGTTGTTTTCTTTCGACAACTTCGAGAAATTTTCAAGAATTTTTGACATATTTTCAAACAATGTTATTCATTTTGACAGCCAAACATCTTTTTATGCGGTAGAAAAAGAAGGAAAAGGAGAAAGAAAATTATCATTTATAAATTAAATATTTATAATTTAAATTTACATAATAAAAAATGCATATAATTTATTACGAAAGTGATAATTTATTAAAATTGTAACAGGAATTATTTTACTTTGTGTAAGAAATAATCGTTACTTTCTATAATAAAAAAAATGCATACAAGTTAATAGGAAAATGTGTCAAGAATTTCTATGACGTTACATCCTTTAGTTTTAGATAAGTCACGAACTCGTGACAACTCTATCGCTAGTCCCCATCAAAAAATAAATACAGAAAAAATTCATTTACTTGTCACTTTTCGATAGGAAAATCATAATTTTGAAAGGTTCTTACGCAGTTCACGGGTGATGTACGCTGTATAAATTAATTCTGACAGTATAATACCTTTACATAACTAAGTAGAAATAGTAACAAAATATATTTATATATAAAATAAACATTAAAAAACATCATTATATCAGCCTCAGAAGACAACGAACTTCAAGTTTATGATCTTTAAAAGTTGCAGCAGCAGCATATTTATTATAGATTTTCAAAGCTGTACGTTGAAAGAAACGTCGGATAAAATATTCAAAATTTAAATTTATTCTATAGAATAATTACTTTTATATCTTTTCTATATATTTGGTTTGTAATATATATATATACAAATTAAATTAATAAAAATAATTAGAATCTACGTAGAATTTCTATGTAACGATCAGTGACATCGTCACAATACTAGGCTGCAATTTTTATTAGTTATTATTATTGTTATTATAGTATAGTTAATCGGTATGTCTGTCCCCTAAGTTTTCATATTTGGACTGGATTTTAGTACTGCCCTACACATCACACTTCTCCTGCTAACAATCGAATCATGCCTGTCATCAATCTTCCATTATGGAGAAAATTTTGAATGACTGTTTGTCTGACTGGCTGTCAGTCAGTCAGTCAGTCAGTCAGTCAGTCAGTCAGTCAAAACAGACAGGCAGACAGTAGGAATGTATGGGGGTTTGGAATTTGAAAATTGCAGTCTAATTATGTATAGAATAACGTATACGGGTTAATTTAACTAATTTCTATGCTGTATAATTTAATTCTGACAGTATAATGTCTTTAAGAATATATACCTGAATAAAAATAACGTATATTTATATAAAAATAAATATAAAAATATCATTACTTCGACCCCATCAAATTTATAGTCCCCAGAAGATTCAGAAGTTGCATATTTATCAGCGATTTTCAACATTGTTTTCTGTAAAAATACACACTGAAATTTACCACAAAATAATTTTATTATTTAAATAATTATTTGTGCATCTAATTTAATTATTTGACGGTCGAAATATATTTAAAATAATTATTAAAGTGGCGAGTTTCGTATGCAATCGTGCATCGTGACAATAGGGACTTCATAAATATTCCTGGAAGAATTTAACATGATATTTTCTGTTGTTTACAAATAGAAAAGTAGAAAAAAATGTTTTTTTTTCTCTTCTGTATTTTTTCTTGGTAAGGTAACTTCAATCTTCTGAAGTAAACCTAAAGAAACAGATGAGATGTTGTTCAACCGGAAAGCACGTAGCAATCATGCAACCTATAGATGCTTTTATTCGGTTTTTTTGCTGAATTTTTATAGTGGTTTGCTTGTTTTACATTCGATATAAACCATATAATTAAATATAAAGAAAAGTATTATAAATATATCATAAAGGTATATCTTAAATAAAATTTATACTTTCGACTTTCTAAAATTGCTTCTTGAAATAAAACTTCTATACGAAAATTTAATATCCACTTTTATTTTTTAAAATAATACAGATAGGAGTTTACCGATCTATTTTGCACAGATATTTAAATTATTTATCACTCGCTTCTCTCTGGATTAACTGATATTTCGGGCCGTCCTGTCTCTAGGTTACACTAAGTTTTATAATATATATATACGTAACTGCGTAACGTAGGCATGAAGACAGGATTGTCCTACAGTAAATTATCTTTTATAAAATCACCGTCCTAGTATACGTTTAAAAACATAATAATAATTTTTAATTTAAAATTGAAGATAATTTCACTGACTTAATCTTGTTTACTGTCTAACCAAATGAGTTAATTTCTTCTTTAATGTTGAAATTTGTGTAGGAAGATAAATTTTTATCGGGATTTAACGCTAATCTCTTTAAATTATATATACTTTTATTTTGTTGCTATACAATCAAGACAAGTAATTGTGGGTTCAAGTATGAAGGAGGGCGCCATTATGACGTTTTACTATATACAGTCAAACGTCATTGTAGCATCCCTCTGTACAGAACCCTTCTATATAGCAGTTTACTCGATTCAGCGCCAAATTTTAAAGGTGAACATATAGTGGCTTTAAATAGCGGTTTGATATTAAACACATTCAAATAGACTTTTGACTCTTTTTGGTTCCTGGAGTTTACTTGCCAGAATTCGAACCCGGACCCCAGAGCAGTAGATTCGTGTCTTAACTACCTCGGTAATCCGGCATACTGTATTTTATACAGTACAGCAAATTACGGTTTTATATAGAGTACAGTGTATACAGTTACAGTACTGCCACTGTACTATACCGTACTGCTACGTACTGCGCACAGTACAGTATATACAGTATATATATATATGTGTGTGTGTGTGTGTGTGTACAAAAATATTATGTATTGGTTATGATTACAGCGAAAAGTATACAGTACCTGTTTAAGTATTGTATTCTTTTCACTCTGCCGGTAGTAAGTTGGTATGCGTCTGTGTGTCATTAACAATGTGTATATATAAATTTTCATCTGGCTAAACTCTGGTGTAAAGTTGCAATTCTTGATATATAAGGCGAATATTTCTTTATTGTGAGGCATAAAACTGTATCTGTTGTGACTTAAGACCTGGTGCCCCTAGGCAGAGAAGATTAGAAGCTTTTTTATATAATTTTTTATGTAGTGGGGCCTCTAACCTTCTGTGCCTTCTGTGCCTAGGGGCATCAGGTTATGATATCATAAACTAATAACAACAGAGGTTACGACGTCATAAACTAATTACACTGAATTGTAGCTAAAGATTTATTTATAAATTATATAATTGACATGAAAAAATTATGTTTTTTCATCTGAGGGCACTAGACATGTGCCTCACGTTTGCTTATAAAACAGAAATGTTAACGAGTTATAGACACTGACAGATTTTGGTCCACCAGTGGTTCAGTGGGTAAAACCACTGAATGCTAGTCGTGGTTCGCATCTGACAAGTGTGCTGACCACGTGGAGTGTTCTGGATTTCTTCACGTCATCGAAATAGAAGTTGGTTTCCTTGGCCTCAGAGAAGGCACTTTACTTTTAGCAGATCATCTGCTCTACCTTATTCCAATCTTAAAATTTTGCTAGGGTCTTGTGTTTTAGGGCCTCAGACAGTCGAAAACGTATGCTTATTAAGACGCGAACTTTATTCAGTAGTATAACTGTAGAAGCGGTAAAATCAAATATAGTTTTATATATTATTAATATACATGACATCTGACGTAAAAAGGGGCCCTGCAAGTTGAAGAAACAACTTAAAATCGCCATTGCAAATAGTTAAAAGGTAATTCAGATTGTAAACAAAGTAGTACTTTAAAAAATATGTATTTTTGATTATTCCGCTATTGCAAAATTAGGGTAAAAGGAGCATGAAAATTACCATTACAACGGTAATTTTTCATTTTCCTCCCCTTTGGAAATATCAAAAATATTGTAAATTTTTAACGAATTTTCCAGCTTCAAATAAATTGACAATATTATAAAATCGGAAATAATTACCCGCAAATTTTGTTAACTTTAATCAAATAACTTATTAATTAACTAATTAACATTAACATTATGCAGATTAATTTAAAATAATTTCAATTCAGGATTCGTTTTATTTCAATTATTACAAGTCATATCCTTTTACTAATGCATTTTTATACCAAAAAGTACCATTAAAAATAATGTAAATAAATTATGCCATTAAGAAAGAAAATATTTATCGTTCGTAATGGACTAATTTTAAATTAATTATAATTTAAAGTGTTTCTAATGTCTGAAATCTTTGTATATAAATGATGTAGCGGTTTATAAAAAAGTTTATTTTTTTAACCTTTAAAACTCGATTTGATGTGCCAAATTTAGTTATTTTACTGGAATTGATGTGAAAGATATATCAAAACATCTTGGAAAATGTCTTAAAAATCGTTATTTTATTTTATGGCCAGTTTAATGATGGCCAAAAAGAAAAGAAAACAGTTTAAATTCTTCGTTTGGCATCTTCCCTTCACAATTCCTTTCCCTTCTGTTATACATAACAGGAAAAAGCATGGCAATTATTCAAAAAATGATCTACAAGATCTGTACACTTGTGGACCTTGAAAAAAATTTGGGGTTTGTTTCTTGTATGTAGGGTTGTTAGTGTGCACCCCAATTTGAAGCTTAATAACTCACGTACCTTTTGTCGAAAATTTATGAAATTTTGCAGAAAGGTATTAGGGTTATTTATGCTTTTAAAGTTTGGTGGTGATAGGTCGAGAGGGTGGGAAGATAGATAGTATCATGTGTCACTTAGTGAAGATTTTACTCATTACAACTTTTTATAAAACCCATCTCTGCTCTCAAAATTAAGACTTTTTGTCAATTTGTTATAATTAATAATATAAAAAGTTTTAAAAATAATATAATCTCGTAACAGATGGCGCCTCACACGATTTTAACATTTTGCCGGGAATGTTACGCAATTCGTTGCTTCATTTTTAAAATAATTATAGGTAACACATGGCTATAAATTTTATATAAAAATCAGCACTAAGATAAATCTAACTAGGAAATATTTTAATATTTAAATTTAATTTAAATAAAACGTATTTTTAATTATAGTTTTTAAAAAAATTTCTAGCTTAAAGAGCGCTCGAAGGCATTTAAAACTGATATGCAATTATAATTATTTAAATAGGTATAATAACTCTTATTTTCATGATAATATAAGGGAAAAATTATAAAATATCTTACTTTCTCTTATGTAAAATCAATAAAACTTTTATAAAAGTAAAACAAGATTTATCTTGAGATTTTACTGATATTCATTTAAAATTGGTTATAATATATACATTAGCATCAATTAAAATTGTGTTGCGTATGAAGATTAATGCAAATTAATGCTATAATTTTCATTTTTTAAGGCATAAAAACTGTATATTTATTAAAAATTATCCAGGAAATAATTTATATATATATTTTCTAAATATTTTGATATTAAATTCCTTACTAAACAACCATGCAATGTACAAAATTACAACGTTCTTCGATAGAAGTGAACGTTCTGTTGACTGTAGACGTAGTTCAGCCATTTAATATATTTATCTTATCTAATTAAACATAATTTATTATTAAAATTGCTTTTAATCTCTTGCCTGTTTATGAAAATTCACAACTCCATGGAAAATAAATAGTGCAACTTTCGGTTATAAGCGAATAAAGGTTTGAAAATTTCTTCGGATTTTTCCTTATTTTATATTTAAATTTATACATATAAATAATAATTTTTATGTACATTTAATCATTATATATATATATATATATATATATATTTTTTTTATAGGTTAGACTATCTTGTGGGATTTTATTTATTAATTACAACTAATAACAAATATCCTGGCTGATGGACTACTAGGGATGTCTCTCATTCAATTTCGTATAACAAATCTGATGCTATTATTAACCTTGTTAAACCCGACCACGTTGTATCTGTTAGGTCATTGATGCTGCAAAAGTATTATAAGGATATTATTATCATTTTAAAAGCTAAATATAGTCCTCTAAGTTTACAGTATACAAAACTCCTGTAAGTTTGCAGGACTATAAAGCTCTTGTAAGTTTGGCAGAGTACAGGCTCCTGTAAATTTGCACACGTACAAAATTTCTATAAGTATGCAGGCGTACGAAGCTGTAAGTTTGCAGGAATATAAGCAGTCATTAAATATACAGATGCTTATATTTCTATAGACTGTATATTTACATGTTTTCTATAACGCTTCAACTTAGTTGAATTGAAATATAAATGTCACTTATTAAATGTTATAAACATAAGAATATGCTTTATAATTTAAAAAAATATTAAATTTTTATCTGTTATATGATGCTTATCATATCAAAATATATAAAAAATAATTAACTATGAATAGAACTTAATAATAATAACAAGATAACGTTTAAAATTAAATTAGTATGCTAGACAGTAAAACCTATGCATAACGGACACTGACAATGTCGTTATTTTGTAAGCATTTCAAAAAGAAACGTTTCTAGAAAAAATGGCCGCCATTTAGAGGTGTCCGTTATTAAAGGTTAGAATGTATTTTATTTTTAAAACTGTAAAATAATCTATAATATTATTTTATTAATAAGATGTGTATAAAATTTTTAAAAATATATAGTTAAAATAATAATCTGTAAAACTTTTTTCTTCCTAAAATAAAAAATAAATTGCGAAAACATTAATTAATGGGGATTAAGTAATATTTTTTAATACAAATTTTAATTTAACTTTTTTTAAATTTAAAAGTAAAACTTTAAAAGAACATTATTTTCTAATTATTCATGAAATAATGATGCATTTAAATCACTATAAAAGATTTTTACTTTTATAAGTAAAAACCTTTAAAAATTAAAAAGAATGCTCAACAAATTTATAACTATTACATTTTTCGTTAATTAAAATAAAGTATAAACTCTTTTTTTAAATATAATTTAAAACGTTTCTTTCTTAATTATCAATTTTTAATCGCTTAATTATAATTAATTCTTTAAATAGTTAAACAAATAAGCTGAAGACGAAGAGAATTACCTTTTCTAATTCCTTTCATAGAGTCACACCTCCATATAGCGACATTTGTTCGCCTCTGAGATTGACACTAAATCGAGTGTGGCGCTAAACTGAAGATTTTGAAACAATAAAAATTACTTAGCAATGAGAATTAAACACGAGATTTGGTAATAAGAATGTCCTTTGCCCTGTAAAATCCTAAATTTGATTGGATAAGGTGATGCAGCACGTGGGTCAACTGTTAAGGGAGGGTTTTCTATGGGAAACTGGTCCCTATTTATGCATTAGACACGTGAATAAAACTCGGAAAACTCCACGAGGCTCGAACCCGTGACCAATTCTACCAGTCTTCAGTGGTGTTATCCACTTACGAGGAACTGGATCCTCTGTTTCTTATAGACACGAAGAATATTTAGAAATTTCCACGCGAGGTGCGAACTCGTGACAGACTCTATTATTGTTTAGTGGATTATCCACTAGACCACTGTTCAGCCTCTACGTTTGGAAATTTAGAAACAAAAAAAAAGATGCTTACGAGAGAGATCAATTCACGAACGTTGATTGGCACTGTACCACGGTGGAGGGCGTTATATAGAGGTTTGTCCGTATTTACTACAGATTAAAAAAAAAGAGACTTATTCGAAATTATTGCTGTTGTTGATAAGTACATAATATAAATGAAGATATTAATTTGAATTGAACCAGTGAAATGATTAAAGTTTTATTAAGAATTAGTTCTAAGCTCTTCACTATGAAAGAAGATTGAAAGTTAATTTCACAGTCAGCAAACCAATAAATGAAAACGTTACCATAGTAACAATCATCTTCAAATTGACTTTAAGTTGTTTAAACAGACCGGTAAATTTATATACAATTTTCCCTCTTATTTTATGAGATGATATTGATGTTAGATCTCTACTTTTAGTACATTGAATGACTTAGTTTTCAATTGTGTGAACTGTCAAACATGACTTTCAAATATTTTTTTATTGTGTAAAGGTATACGATAAGGAGGTGCAGATCAAAAGTGAGTTATAAACTTGATCTCATGAGATGAAGAGAAATTTAGAAAGTGTCTTTATGCAAATTGAGACGTTTGCTAACAATTTTAGCGATGAAAAGAATTTTCTGTTCTTCAATCCATCTCTGTGATCTCTGTTTACTTTTGTGACGTGGCATCAATATGCCACGTCACAAAAGTAAACCAGAAGTAAACCACCGAACACTGGTAGCTGGTAGTGGGGGCCCACCAGTGCCCAAGCGGTTCCGTTTCCTAAACACTGGAAGTTCAGTCGTGGTTTCGAGCATCTCCAAGACGGGCTGACCACGTGGAATTTTCCAGGTTTTCTTTCCGTTAGTAACGCCTAAATAGAGGCTAATTTCTCATAAAAATCCTCCTGAGAGGAATTCATCAGTGTTGCGTTGACGTATACAAATAAAACAAGCGTATTCATAATGATATAAAATGATAATGAACTATTTTGTGATACATATATTTAAAATTATTTAATAACTTAAGCTTAAATAAATTAATAATTTATATTAAAAAAGGGGGCATTGATGAAGACAAGCCCTATCACTTTAGAAGACCTTAATGGTCCTGTAATGTGATAAGACTTGTCTTCATAACGTTCTACAATTTTGAGGACCTGTAAATTTGAGACTTAAAACGTGTATTCTAAAGGGCCACAAAAAATCTTTTCTTGCCTTTTTCAAAAAAATTTCCTGCAGTAATTGCTGTTCACAGGTTCTCGTTAGGGCAAAAATTGACAGAACACAGGGAAAAAGTAATTTAATTTGAGATTTTTCAGCTCATTTCTCAAGTTGTGAAGTAGATAAAAATCTTTTAATTTGAAGTATTCTGTTGTTTAACTTTTTCCTTCCTACCCCGAGGAATTAAGGTAATGTAAGATAGTCTATTTCAAATTGGAAATCGAAACCGGACTCCTCTTCTACTCGATTGCTTTGATACGACATTCAAGTACAGCTGCTGAAAAATAAAATAGAAGAGAGTAGAGTAAAATAAAATAACAAATTAAAAAAAGTTATGATAAAATGATGAAAGAAAGTTTAATCTCTTCAAATCGCTGTCGGCTGTGGAAGTTTATATTATTGAAAAACGTATCTATTGCTGAAAAGTGAAAGCAAAGTTTTCTTTTAAGGCAGAAAATGCTGCAGAATGTCAAAACTACAGTTTATACAATACATTTCACACAAAAATAATTAAATAATATTAATAAATATCCTCTATGTTACTAATTATGTCTCCAACTGTTTTATTACGCATGTGCCACTTAGTATTTGGAACCCGTAAGCGTGTGAGGCACATGCCTGGGATCTGTACCAGTGGCCGAGTGGATGAAACCTCTAAACACTGATAGGTGGTCATGGGTTCGCGCCTCGCCAATGGACAGCTACGTAGAGTCTATTTAAAATTTATTTTGTATACTAGTATCAATACTTTCTATATATTAACAGGACTTATTATACTGGAAATTATGGATGCAGATATTTAGTCTTACAGATCAAAAATAATGTTCTTTATTTTAGTTCAGGTGAACTAAATTTTAAATAGAGTTAAAAAGGACACAAAGGCATAATAATTAAAAAGCTACGTAGGGTTTTCTCGATTTTCTCCACGTTGGTAACACCCAAATAGGTGCCAGCTTTCCATAGATAGTCCCCACAAGAGGCATTTCCCTCGGCAGATTGTCGTTTTGTATTAATTATTACCCTAAGTTAAGTATCTATAATGTTAATTATCAAATTTAGGAACTGTTTGGATTGTCTTGTATTGGAAAACTGACTCGTATTTGGGTGTTAGGCAAGTGAACAAAACCCAGAAAACTAAACGTGGCCAGCAGGTGACACAAACCAACACCTCATATATATATAGGGAGTGTTGCGCGAACCCACGACCAATGGTGTCCTGTTAGTGTCCAATGTTTTTATCCATTCGGCCAATGGTAACTATTAGGAATTTTGAATTAAAAAAAAATATATTTAGCGGTCCGTAAGCGAGAATATTTGTTATGGTGGCATTTCAGAACAAGCAGAAGACATTTTCGTAAAAAAAAAAAAATAGTACTAAAACTCACCAATATGGCACTTTTAGTGCTGCAAGCAACAACGTGGCAAGTGGACTTTAATTAGCCGTCTTATCCTACACACATGTAGTGTCTTTCAAAGCTACCAAATATGCCAAATGTCCTCGATAAACCACACTTGAGTCCCTACAAATAAAACAGCTTTCTCGTTGCTTGCAGCGCCAAAAGTATCACAATGGCAAGTTTTGGTACTAATATTTGTTTTATTTCGCGTGTCCTGAAATTCCACCATATCAGATTTAGTTGTATTTAGACCTGTGAATGTTCGTCCGATGGAGATTATTATTTTATAACATTGAAAACAAAGTCTGCCCAAAAGGGACCACCATTTATTTTTTCTGTGTTCCAGACAATACACGTTCTTGGCGACTGACCTTTCTTTTTAGGCTGCTTGTCGCCAGAAGTTAAAAAAGTCCTTTTAAAAAACACAAAATATATCTAATTAAAATTACAAGTAATTTCTAAAAAAGGAACTGGTGACATACAGACGTCTTGCTTGCATCCATCATACTTTCCTTGGGGTGTTACTGCATTTATCTACCAAAATAAGCGCTGGAAAGCTTCTTTTGGGCAGACTTTGTCTTCAATGTTATAAAATAATAATCTCCATCGGACGAACATTCACAGATGAAAATTCTATAAGTATCGTCACCAGGGGGCAGCTTTCTTAAAATCGACATTTTCCAGCACTTCTTTTGGTAGATAAAAGCAGTAACACCCCAACGAAAGTATGATGGATGCAAGCAAGACGTCTGTATTTCACCAGTTCCTTTTTTAGAAATTACTTGTAATTTTAATTGGATATATTTTGTGTTTTTTAAAAGGACTTTTTTAACTTCTGGCGACAAGCAGCCTAAAAAGAAAGGTCAGTCGCCAAGAACGTGTATTGTCTGGAACACAGAAAAAATAAATGGTGGTCCCTTTTGGGCAGACTTTGTCTTCAATGTTATAAAATGTATTTAGACCGATAAAAGTCTATCTCCACAGCGTTAAATAGGAGTACCTTAATTACTATTACTCTCAATTTTTAATTTACAATATAAAAATATTATAAAAGTCGTTTGAATAATGTAGGATTTATTTTAATTCAAATTTACACAAAACAATTTTTAAATAATTTATATAATTAAATTAATTATAATAATTAATTACCTGAATTAATATAATTAAGCTTACATCTGGTATATAATAACAACACAATTATATAAAGTACTATAATTGTATGTAAATTCTATAAAATTTTATGGAAAATAATGCTTAAAATATATTAAAATATTTTATAATTAAAGAATTTATTTACTTTTTTTTATTGAAATTTCAGTTTAATTCACTAAAATTTTAAAAATTATGCTAGAAAAGTCAGTCGAATGTTAATTTAAAATAAATAAAAACATATTTTTTAATTCTACTCGAAATATAAAATTAAATTTTAAAAATTTATATTAAAATTATTTAAATAATATTTTTACTGTTTAAAAAAGTTTATTGTAATTCATAAAAATACAATCGAACCTTTAATAACGACCACATCCAAATGACGGCCATTTTTTTTTTATGTCATCACCACTAGTCTTATTTCACAGGTGTAAACTGTACGTAATTTTATTAAAAATATTGTATTGAAAATTTTTAAAATTAATTTAAGTATATTATTATTAGAATTTATAATTAATTAATTTTTTAAAGAATAAAATTATCTGAATAATAAAATTTAAAAATACTAAAATAACACTTCTTTTAAAAATGTCCAACGAATTAAGCGTCATCTGGCGAGCAAGTTTGTAACTAATATGTAAATTTTTTTCTCTAGAGAGGATGTTTATATTTAGAAACACGAAAACGATATTCTACATGTTTATATCACTATATTTTGTCAAAGTAAGAATACTTTTAATGATATTATTAATTACTTTAAGTGGTTAAATTTATTTTCATCGTAATTGAATAATATAAATCTCGATATTTTAGAGCCTGCAACCGCACACTGATAAGATCACAAAGTCAGAACGTGAATATCAAGAACAGAAAAATAAATTAAATGAAGAGTTTTTATTACAACAAATTGATTTATATTGGGAATGCCGACAAATTGCTAATCAGTTTAATAATAATGGTAATTAATTTTTGTTTTTTTTTATTATTTTTTATGGTTTGCATGATAGAAAAACATGAATTGCCTCATACTTGATGTGTTCAAAATGTACGTTTCAATTGAGAGTTACTCAGAAACTTGGCTCTCTATTGTTTGGGTATTGTAGTGGCGTGGTGTTAGATATACGTGGGTGACATGAGACGGAACTGTAGATGAATGCAGACAAATGTGGCAAAAACACTTGTAGTGTTTTACAAATCAAAGCGATTAATGTAATTATTTAGTGGAAAGATACATACAGCAGTGCAGTCAGACAACGTTGCACCACAACCAGTGGCATTACTAACAATTCTGTAGCTCATGTTCGTGGGATTTGCGCTACCACAAACAGCAATGCCACTGATTGTGGTGACAGGAATCCTCACAACACTCATTGTCGGGACGTTCTGCACTTGACGTTTGTGGGGCTTTGTGCCACCACAAGAAATGGCGCAAAGTAGTGGAGATCACAGACTTTTGAACACAACGAGTTTGAATTATTTATTGTTTTATCCACGTCTGAACCAACAGAGAATAAAACAGAAGTAGATATGGGAGTAAAGAAAAACTGGAAAAGTGAGAGAATGTACTTCTAAATCATTTTTATTTATTTATAGAGATATTCTGTCCTGCCATTTTTGATGGCTGGATTTGTTGGAATGTAACCAAAGCTGGACATCAAGCATCGATGCCATGCCCTTCTCCAGGTCAACACAAACGTTCAACAGGTTTTTATCACTTCGAAAATAGTCATTATATTTAAATTAATTTAAAACTAGTGACGATAAATACGAGCGAAATATTTACGTTAATAGATTCTTCTTAATTGATGATGAATGTTAAACTGTATTTCTATTAATGGCGATGTTAAATCGAGACTTTTTAATAGAAAATATATTTAAATTTATTTTATATATTTTTAAATTTATTTGATACGTCTTTGAAGCTAAATAAATGAAACCAATCATAAGTTTTTATAAGAAATTATATTTTCTAATAGAAAAACAAAGATTTATACCTAATGACTTATATTAATTAAGATTATAGCGTGTAGAAACTATATTAATCGAATTAATGACGTTTCATTCCTATATCATGGAGACTATCCATTGATATCAAGAGAGATTTTTCTTTTCTACGACGTTTAATCACCATTATTCTTTAGTTATATGATTAAAATATAATAAACCAAGAAATTGTTCGTCTCAGGAACTGCATTGAAGAATTGTTTGTCGAACGGGCAATGGGAAACTAATTACAAAGAAGAAGAAATTGCAAATTATGATTCCTGCTCGTTTGACCTTAATGAGGTTAGATAAAGGATACAAAAAATTTAAGATCTTTATCATTGAAGAGCAATTCGATATACTAAATTAGGATTAAGGAATTTATTTATCTTTAGTATTCAGGGATACAAAAAAGATTAAAAGCATTAATTGAAAACTTTTCCAACTTGGATAAACCTCCTCAAGATAATTCAAAGTTATCAACCGCCTACGAACAGTGTATAAAAAGATTAGTGTCGACAAGTAAAACTTTTACAGGTAATTAACTTACCCTGTGTGAACTTAGTTAAGATTATTTTTTAGTGATTTATATACATTATTTTCTCGCGGAATTATTTATTTTCAGGTGAATATTGCACGGGGACGTTTGATGGATGGAGCTGTTGGAACGACACACCTGCTGGTGATATAGCATATTCTACATGCCCCGATTTTATACTTGGTTTTTTACCTGATAGTGAGTAAGATCGATTTATATAATGTTTAATTTAAAACCCATTCGTCAATGGGTGATAAATTTGAAAAAAAAAGATGAAATAAAGAAAACAAACCTCTTCTCAAGCAAGCTGTCAGTTTAATAGAAAATTCAATTTGAAGATAGACCAGTGACGTAAAAAAACGACATTTATATTCTTTCCTGCAAGAAATCTTAGCATAGAGTATTTGTCTTTCTCTGGAAATTTGTCCTTTGGTGGCAAACACTTAATGAAATTACCTGAAGTAGATGCTTGCTATTTTCTTTCTTAACTTAGTTCAGTTTTATTTCCTTCTTTATAACAATATTTGTAAGAATAAAAAAATTTTCTATATATATATATATATATAAATTATATTTTTAGGTAATTTGCATATGTAAATTTTCCTTTCAAAGTGTAAAATATTTTTTAGAAATGCAGTAAAGAACGTCTTAATATATGCAAAATTCACATTTGGTTAAGGAATATTTTAATTTTAATTATTAAACAAAAAATATATATATATTTATAATTAATTCTTTTCAGGATATGCTTACAAAATATGTAATTCAGATGGAACGTGGTACAGACATCCAGTAACTAATAAAACATGGTCCAATTATACCACGTGTGTCGATCGCGAAGATCTTTTAGTAAGTCACAATACTTAGATTTAATTTGATGTAAACGGTTATTTCTACATACGGGGGTGGCCCAAATGTCACCTGTAAATACATTTTTAATATTATATTTTATAGGTGCCTGTATTTTTACGTGGAAATTATAATTTTGGTTAATATAAACAAGCAGATTTTAGTTATTTTATTAAATTTTCTTTCAATTGATCATAATAATACACATGACAGAATACAGTAGTACATAATAACACGATGTCTGCATGATCGAGACAGTAATCTGGATGATTCGGATTATAATCTTCAGAGATTTTTGGATCAGTTGACTAGGATGTGTTGGGTTGTGGCCCCTCACCACTCGATCACCCCCGTTATGAGCTGCCAACTTATAAAAAGTACCATTTTTGAATCCTCGAGCTTGAGAAAAAGGTTTTCTCATCAATCAGAAGATAGAAAGAATTTAAAAGAAATATGAAACATGTAATGTATTTTATGGAAAGCTTTTAAAGTAAATAAAATTATAATGATTTATGAAATGATTCCTTTAACAATAACCATCTTAATTCTATTAGGCCGGATGGCCGAGTGGTTAATGTGTAGCCTACCACTCTGGAGGACCCGGAATTGAGTCAAGAGAGAGAAGTAAAAAAAAAAAAAAAAAACGTAAATTTTTCGGGGTGGTCTGTCCGCCGTATGTTAGGTTTTGTGCCCACACCGTTGTGGGCCTGGTCGAACCCATATTGGGCTTGCTAAAAAGAACAGTGTGTAAGGAGTTAACAAAAATTCTTTAATATTAAAAAAAAAATCTTCTTTGGTAAATTTCGATATCATTTGCATTTATTCAGTAGTGTAATGAAACAAAATTGCAAACAGAATTTTTGCTTTATTAATATGACACGTTGTCAAGTTGGCTTTCATGACAAAATGTAATAAGGAGTTATAAACAAACAAGGAAGTTTCAGTACAAAATCCATTTTATTTATTATTATTTTATGAAAAATGTCAACTCATATTAATTATCTTAAGAATTTAATTATTACTTTTTAAGGCCAAAAAAAAAGAAATTTGATTTTCTTTTATAATTGTTTCCACTAATAGTAAATTTATTTTAGAAAATGGCTGACGAATTTACACATTAAAAAATACGTATAAAAGTAAAGTTTCCATTTAATAAGTTCGTAATTTTGATTTCTATATTTAGTTCACAATCACGACTTACAACTGTCAAAAGGATTATATTGACGTTTAAATTTTTCAAGATCATAAAGTGGATTAATCGAGCAATATCTGATGACTTTTGAAATTTATCGTTTAATTTAACTTCAGGATAATTGAATCGATAAAACTAGAAAATGATTTGAGTTATTGAAGGATGTGAAGAGAGAGATATAGGAAATATATATATATATATATTGTAACGTAATTATTTTTAATTGTTCAATAAAGAAAATTTCAGAACTATGAGGAAGTGGAGTTGAAGAAATCTTCCATGAAACAAGAATCTTAGATATTTATTGATGTCTTTGATATCAATGAATTATGTCAATATGTTACATTGGAACAAGTATTCGTGTCAATATATCACATTGTGTTAAGTGGAAGAATGAGTGGAATTGTTTAAATTCTGTAATTTATCAAATTCATTAATATCAGGAATTTGAATTTTTATATTGAGAAGCATACCTTTATTGTTTCCTATCACAATTTTTAAAATTTAAATATGGTAGTTTTAATATGTAATTTTTATTTATTTCTTAAGCGAAAATATAATGTTTATGGTAAAACATTTTTTAAATTAAAAATTGCAATTTTGATCTCCTTATTTGTATTTTTGTATAAGAAGTATTGTGTAAAAATACAGGATATCCACGAAGTTTGTATAGGTTTAGTTTGCCTAGTACAGTAGATAGAACACTGGTTAGTCGTGGGTTCGAGCCAGACCGCGTGGTTTTTAAGATTTTATTTACGTGTATAAACCTAGTTTCTCGTGGAAGGCCTCTCTGAAGGCACCTCCTATTAGCACATCGCTCTTGTGTTGCATTGTATTATCCCATAAATGCAATTATGTGATATTTAATTTGGGTCTGTTGCACTTGAAACACTACCTAATCAATCGGTTCTGTTTACAAGTATAGAATATTGGCGTTGCTTGATGACTTATAAATTTAAATAAAATTAGGAGAAATCAAACATGAGGAAACTCGTATTGAAGTTAAATAGAGTGTAGAGCAGCGGTTCTTAATCAGTAGTACACGTACCACTGGGTGTACCCGTTAGTATTACAAATCTATACACAGAAGTCTCAGATGGTGTACGAGTGAAAAAAGGTTGAGAACCGTATCGAAAGTATGGAGGAGTCTGACTACAAACATAACAAGCGAATATATTGGATAACCTACCCAAAATTACGTAAAATTTTTATATAATAAACATGATGGACATCCTGTACTTTCATACACAATAACGAAATTAAGATTATATTTAATTTACTATTTATATCTCACTTAATTCTCTAGTTTAGACAGAAGATTAATAAATTATACATTGCTGGGTACTCAGTATCACTTGTTGCTCTGTTGATATCGCTTGCAATTTTCTTTTATTTTCCGTGAGTACAAATATTGCTATTCATAAAACGTAACAATTAATCTAAACAACTGATATAGATAATAATATTGATTTTAGTTCACTTCAGTGCATCCGGATTACCATTCACAAAAATCTGTTTTTCTCATTTATCATGAACAACATGACGTGGATCATATGGTATACCGAAGTGGTTCAACACGTAGAAGTTCTGGAAGCAAATAATGTAAAGATTTAGTTAAAACTTTAAATATTATATACAAATATTTATGATATATCTATGTAGTAAAAGAATAAGAAACTTGCAGATAGAATGCCAAATTTTGCATATAGTTGTGCATTATTTTCTTGTGTGCAACTATTTCTGGATGTTCTGCGAGGGATTACATTTGCATACATTGATGGTCTTCGCATTTGTACAAGAAAATAAAATATTCAAATGGTTCTGTGTTATTGGATGGGGTAAGTCGTTATCTGTATTCATTATCCAACTCAGAATCAGAAGTATTAATGTATCATGTATAAGCATGTTATTGATTCTAACAGGTGAGTGTTGATCTTAACTGTATA
This sequence comes from Centruroides vittatus, assembly GCF_030686945.1. NCBI lineage: Eukaryota > Metazoa > Arthropoda > Arachnida > Scorpiones > Buthidae > Centruroides > Centruroides vittatus. The sequence continues at coordinate 5,988,104 of NW_027122385.1, forward strand.
TAATTATTTTTACAGTTTTACCGCTGATATTAATTACTATATACAGCACGGTCAGAGCATCTATATCTAAGGAAGCAGTTTAGTAAGTAATATTATCATATTTTATGATAAAATATTTTACAATACTTCTGTATTTTTAGATTATGGCATGAATGGGCTTCAGCAGTAAATTTTCCAAGGGGGGAGCAAAGCTTGGAGACAAATAATTACATCAAAGAATTTTTATTTAATTTTTTTGGAGGGTTTTACAAGCAGATTATAGAATACAGTATTGCATGAAAGCATCCCGTGGTCGAGTGTGTAAGATTATCGAATTTAAAACTGGGAATATAATATTTTTAAATTAGAAGGTAGGGCGCAATCTAGCGCCATCTATAGACACTTTTACTTACTATTAATGTATATCACAAGTTATTTAATACTATTTTATTCCGAATTATATACATTATAGTATAGTTACTATGAATATTTTATACTTATATATGTGTTTATAATATTTATTATTAATTTATTTTTAATGTATTAAAAAAGTTGCTGGATAGAAGAAAGTCCGACATTCTATATAATAACAGTACCGGTGTGTATATCAATGCTAGTAAGTATCCAATAAACGCATTGCTACTGAATTATTTATTATTACGAAGTTTCTATATTAGGCTGAAAATTGTTAAGTACTACACTATCTACACTGGTAAGTGAAGAAGGAAAAGCAATTATGGAAAAAGGAACCCACATGTATGGAAACTGAACTAACAGTTCAGTTTCCATACATGTGGGTTCCCTTTAAAATCTGGCAACTGAACTGGAGTCAGATTTTACAGTATACTTGTACTAAATAACTAAAATATATATATAAAAGATGCCCTACTTACTTAGTACATACTTGTAAATACTTTTGAATAATCCAAACAGAATGGCGACACGCATAAATTTAAGCTTGTAACAGGCCCTTTAAAGCTCGAGGAAAGGCCTCATTTGACTCTTCCTAAACTACCAGAGCATATATATTAAGAGAACGAATGTAAAACGTGTATAAACTTTTGATCTTAAATAGCATTTAAATTAAATTACTATTATTATTTATTAATTATATGCAAAAACTAAAACATATTTAAAGTAATTTGATAAGAATTGAGAAAGAAATCAATACATTTAAGTTAATTAAATTAAACTTTGGAAGCAGAAACTTCTTACTTGTTAAATCTCACGACTTATCCTCCTGGTAACTTAGGAGATTTTTATAATAAATGAAGTAAGCATATAATAATTTCCTACCCCAATATTAATTACATAAAACTGTACAAATCTTAATAATTGGAATTTATAATGTGGATAAAATAAAGCTTAATTATATTACTTTCCTTTTACTGTAAGTGTATAAATAAAATGTTTTATACTTTATAAATTCTTGCTTTTGTTGTTGATAATTTAACTATTTAATACTTTGTAGTTGAAGTTCTTTATTTACATGTAAATAATTAACGAAAACACTTAAAAATGTAATTATTTTTTACAGTTGAACGTCATCTTTTTGGTTAACATTGTACGTGTTCTAGTGACAAAATTAAGAGCTGCAAATTCTCCGGAGACACATCAAACTAAGTATGTATACAAGGACTTACTTAAACAATATTACTTAGGGATAATAATAACTTAATTACGATAGGAAAGCAGTTCGAGCTACTTTGATCCTCTTACCACTGTTGGGTTTGCATTATTTGGTAACACCTTTCCGTCCGGATCCAGGAACAAGAGGAGAAGTAGTTTATGAGATTATTGCTACTATAGTAACATCATTTCAGGTATTTATTGAGTAATTTATTACTATCCTTGTCCTTTTAATTTTAAGAATTAATTTTTTTTTGGGCTGCAATTTTTAAATTGCAGCTCAAAAAGTCTGTCTGATTGTCTGTCCTTCGTCAATCTTGAGAACAATATTAGATAGATGCTGGCATTACTCGATTGTTATCATGGAAAGTATGATTTACAGGGGCAAGAAACTACGTTAAATCGAGACCAGATATGGAAGAACATGATTAAAAATTGCATGTTTTTTGTCGATTTTGTCAAATTTTGTCTATTTTTACTGTGTAGAGAAAGACTACTGATCCTTCAGAAATATTTTAAAGAGCAGTTATTCTGTTGTTTGCAGCAAGGTTTCACGCTATCGTACACCATCCAAAGTGATTATAATATGCTAGTTAAAGTTACTAAGATTTACACTGACTTATAGTATATAATTTTCTACATTAAACAACAGTTAAAACTTAAAAATTTAATCATTTTTTTCATTGTTTCTGTGAAGAATAAGCATTTACTTTGCGGAAAATAAGCATAAGTGGTGATCAGAAGGGAGGTGAAGGTTATATTTAACTTATAATGGTATGTGATAAACATTCTCACGAGGTGTTTACAATGCGTGAAAACTAAAGAGAACAGCAATTCAATTGAGAGTTGTATAAGAGTTAACTAAATTAATTCGTGGTTTGAGACGAGCAGTTGAAAAATAACACATTTATATTAATTTTCTAAAGGCTAATCCATATTATTCTTCACATTAAAATTGTATACAAAAGTATATTCTTATATTGCGTACAAGAAATATATTTGTGTTTTATTTATGCAAGAAATAATAATACAAATATAGAAAATCAAGAAATAATTAAAGAACTTCATCCAATTCCTTTGTATTTTCAGCCAGAAGTTAAAGTTTTTCTAATCATAGAATTAATTATTAACTAATTTATTTAATTAATAATAATAATAGTTTAGTTAATTATTAAGGAAAAATATAATTATTATAAATATCATTACATGCCAATAATTAAGATATAAATTAATAATTAGAAATCATTTTTTCTGTAATATAAGACATAAAAATTAATTAAACAAATATAATTAATTAGCAATTAAAATTTTTATTAATGTGATATAAAAACTAATCGCTTAAATCTGTTTTTAAATAAATTAATTGAATGCATTTTTAAAAATTGTATTATATTATGCAGTCGAACCTCTGAATAGCGGCCATTTCTTCCGTTGTGGTCGTTGTCCAAAGGTTCGACTATAAAACCTGCATATTTATTCAAATATACATGCCAAACCAAAGAAGAATAAGCAAAACAATGCCATGCATCTTATCACCATGCATAACAGAAGAGTAAACAAGAATAACTTTCAAACAATTTTAATTAAAAACCCCTCTAAAAACAAACCAAAACAGAACAAACCTCAACTTCTATCTTCATTATACAAAAAAATATATATATAAAAAATAAAAAACACATATATAAAAAATCTGTTAAGGCATCAAGATCTTGTCTCCGGATGGTAATCCTTCCCTCACATATAACCCTTCTATGAATTAATTATTAGTAAATGTCGTGGGTTCAGATCCTTTTCAAATACATTATCTTTATCTCATTTATAATATGGCTCACACACTACTTTTTACATAAGTATGTAGTAATGAATGTCGTGGGTTCAGATCATATCCAATTCAAATACCTTCCTTTCTCTTTGATTATATAATTTTAAAGTAATATTTATCAAAATAATCATTTATGCATTTTATGATAAATATATGGCCGGTTTACTTTATATCTATAATTTTTTAAGTTATTTTACTTTAGGAAAACGTATTTTAGCATATAGAGTGGATATTTAAATTCCTGTGCATTATATCTAGTATGCTTTCCTATCCCCAGATGGCAGTACCAAACAATTACTTTCAGCTTCCTCCTCCCTCACAGCTTCCTGTACGTCAATATGCTCATAAAAATTACGTCATATACACTGTTTATATTATGAAAAATTAATTTTTACTAAATAAAACCTGTTAAGATTTTAAAGTAAACATTTTAAAGTAGCTTTCTAGTAGATAGGGTATTTACTCACGCTATTAACTTCTTCTACGTACTTAACTTTCTAAACCAATATGATATAAATGGCTTATTTCCATTCAGTTAAATGGAATATGCAAAACTGTAAACCTTCCTGATATAATGGGAAGGTAACAAACACTAGAAGAAGCCAAGTATACGTATACAGTGTACAATTACTCAATAATTATTGAGAAGGATATGAACAACAGATGCAATTACTTGTAAACAAAAAATTAAATTATCAATAGGAAAAATAAAAATTACAGGATTTAGCATTAAAATCGGAATTATTCTTTAATGGTAATTTTTAAATTACCATTAAAAATTATTCCAGAGATTGGAACTAGCAGCCAGTGCCGTAACTAGGGCGGTGCCAGCGGTGCCCAGGCACAGGGCGTAGACCGTGCGGGACGCATAAATGACCTGGACCAAGTTTTGGGTCATAGTTTTGGGGCGTAGTTACAGATGCTCGCACCGGGCGCATAAAAGGCTAGTTATGGCGCTGCTAGCAGCATTCTTGCATCCTGTGATACCTGTGTATCTCTTAGTTTTGCGTGTTAAAATGTAAAATAATAATATAAATTTTGAGTTAAAAAAGTATATTTTTTGCTTTTTTTTAAATGTACAGCTTGTACTATAACATGCAGCTTCTTAAATCCCTTTGAAATAGGATGGAAGTGTTTCCCATCTTTATTACCATTTAAAATTTAATGTATTTTTTAAATGTATTAATTTTTATTATAATATAAAACATACGAAATACAGGATTTAGCGTTAAAATTGTTAAAAGTTTTTTAAATTACCATTAAAAATTATTTCAGAGATTGGGAAACAGCAGCATCCTTGCCTCTTGTGATCCCATGTAGCTGCTAGTGTGGCCTGTTAAAATGTAAAAATAATATAAATTTCGAGTATATTTTCTGCCTTACTTTTAATAAAAAAAACAACATTCTGAATTTGCACACTCGTACAGTTTGCATTATAACACGCAGCTTCTTAAGATCCTTTTAAAATGGGATGAAAATGTTCCCCATCTCTGCATTATCATTTAAAATTAAATTTATTATTTAATAATTCATTAATATATAAAAATTACAATTTTCTAGGGTTTTTGTGTAGCATTAATATTCTGCTTTTTCAACGGTGAGGTAAATTGAATTTTTCTATAAAGTATTTAAAAATATATATATATATTATTTATACATATTCCTTATCTTATTAATTTGTTAAATACATTTATCTAACTGTTCACTTACTTACTGTAAGCAAATTTATTAAAGTTAAACGTGAAAATTAAGATAAGTGAAAGCTGCAGGTGCTGCTCTGGATAAATCTATATTTAACTCTAGGTAGTTGCACTATGGAAGAAAAAGTGGATGAGGTCAAGACTAAACCGTGGAAAGGATATGAGAGTATCGTATGCGGCTACAACTTTGTCTGTAAGTATTTTATACCTTTATATTAATTTCTACAAAAATTATTAATATGTCAACATTATAATCCACTTTTAATATATTTAATTTAAATGAAAAATAAAAAAACAGTATTAATTTAAGCAAAAATTTTTTTTTCTCTCTACATGCACAATTTATATTTTACTGGTTCAGGAAGTCACAGAGGTCTAATCCTGATACTTAATTTAAGGTAAAAATTATATTATTTTCCTTATTTATTTCTATAATAATATGACTTTTAGTATGTGCAGAAATGAATTAAACAACAAATTAAGTTTTTAATGCCATTTGTACAGTGTTTTTTGTTTATCATGCTCTTATATAAGTTACAATGTTTATGTTTAGTAAATCACTTAGAAAATTTTATTTACATAAAAAGAGTAAATATAATATTCAGTTGGATTGTATATATTGTTATATATAGAAAGAGAGAGAGAGAGAGAGAGAGAGAGAGAGAAAGAAATTAATAAATTATACATCAGATATAAACATTTAAAGCATAGAATCTCATCTCACTCATGCAATGAATTTTTAATATATTAAATTATACGGATTGGAAATTTATAAATAGTTAAATTGATTTTGGAATTTGTTTTCTTTATTTAATTATTTATTTATTACCTGAAAGTAATTTTCTATTCAGTAAAAAGATTTGTTGTTAAGAAAATAAAATCAGGATACCATTAAGTAATAGATACAATGCTTTTTTTTCTTTTTTTCTTATTGAAAAGTAATTAATTAAAAGTTAAAAATGTAATTAAATCATTAAAAATAATTGTAAAATCACAACTAGTTTTTCCGAAAATTAAAGTAAACTTTTTAAAAAATTTTATTTTAACCTGCAATAAACGACCACCTCCTTTTTAAAATGCATACAAGATAACCTCTAAACAGCGACCATTCTGTTGTTTTTTATGAGTGGACTCTGTTTACAGGTTTCTGGCTGTATTTAAAAATGCTTACAATTTTTTATAAATTAATTAATTTATAAAAAAATAATTTTTGTAAAATATCACTTTATTAATTATACAAATATTGATTATTTAAATAAAGTTATACAGACAAAGAGTAGACTTTTTTTAAGAGAAAAAAAACTATTATTTTTCTTTTTTTGCATCATTGATCCATCTTTCAGACAAACTTTCAAACAAAATGCTAATGTCTTCTAGTTTAATGTGATATTTTTGTGAACTAAACAAGAAACACTTGAAAACATTCCATTTATTAAACAAAAAAAAAATTATTTTTGTAAAAGTTCAAGTAGAATGAGATAGGATACAAAGTTTGCCAGCTTCAAACAGAAATTCTTTCACGCTCCTTCACATAAAAACTTGAAGATGCTTAGTGAAAATAAACAAATTAATATAAATATACAAAAAAATGAAAAGTTTTAGAGTAAATATAAAATAATAGAAAGAATTTAAAGATATTCTAATGTATAATTCTATAAAATTAATAATTATATTTATAGGATCATAAATAGATATATAATATACATAAAGTAGACTGCAGGATTCTAATATGAATCCTGTATAGGATCCTAGTATGAGTTTATAAATAAACTGAAGGTAGAATCCTGGTTTAATATTACTTATGAAGTTATAAAATCCTATAAGCATAAAACACTCAATTAGTATTTACAGGATCCTAAATAAACGAATAATATTTCTATGTGTAGTAGGTTAAAAGAGATTGCTATGAGAGATACCCTTAACCTTGTACAGGATCTTAGTATGATTATTATAGAATACTAGTGTAATATTATTTATAAAATCTTATCAGCTTATAGCTAGTTCAATTAATGTTTACAGGATCCTAGTGTGAGTAAGCTACAGTTCTATGCATTATCCTTTGAAAATTTTCCAAAAATATTTTTATGTATTTTATTTATTTTATAAAGTAAATTATAAAGTTAAATATATTTTTATTCTTTAAATTTTTCAGTTAATATCATCTAAAATATAGCCTATTAGTTATGTTAATTAAGTAATAAGTTGAATATTTTCTAATTAAAAACTATTGAATAAATATGTAAAAATTTGTATTCATAAATAATTAAAAAATATAAATAATAAATAAAATAATTTAAAATTTTTCATACTTTGTGTAATTATTAAAAAGTAGAAGCAGAATAAATATTTTATAATTAGACATATAATAAATGTAGAAGAAAATAAGCTATTTTCATTTTATTTTCTTAAATAAATATATTTTTATTAAACAAAATAATATAAATTATGTAAATATTTATTTAAATTTTATAATACATTTAATTTATAAAATTCAGTCTAAAAATAAAAGTTAATTGAAATTTTTAAGAACAGTATTTAAATAAACTCGACCCTGCAATAAAGACCACCTCTTAACGGCGGTCATTTCTGAAAAACTCTTTAAATGCGTACAGACTAACCTTCAAACAGCGACTATTTAAAAAAGAAATGTTTCCATCAGTGGCCGTTGTTTGGAGGTTTGACTGCGTATAACAATTAAAATAATTAAATTATATATGTGATTAATATTAAATTTGTAACGACAATTTAATAATTAACCAAATTATTTCTTTTATTAATTAAAATATAAAGTGTTTCTGAATTTATTTCTAACTTTATTCTTTAATTATATACAGCAAAACTTGTGTAATGCGGAATCGCACGATAATTCCGTTTTAAACAGTTTTTTTTTTAACGTAAATAAATAAACAAAAAAAAAATCTCTCCACTCAGAAGAATGTTTTCTCTTTAAGCAGGTTTCCGTTTTAGGCAGGTTTTACTGTATTCTATTTTCAAATAAATTGATAATAATTAAAAGCAATTAAAATTAATAATTATTATTGAATTTAAAGTGAATAAAAGTATTAATTTATTTACTAAATTCCATTCTTTACTTACCTTAATTTAATTAAACAATTTTAATAAATAAATTACTTTGATAAATATCAGCGTAAGGATGATGTAAAGTGATTTTAAAGTAAAAAAGTAAATTAATTAAGATAAAAATTTTAAAGGAATTTTTCTTATTTCTAAAATTTTAAATACAATTTCTCTCCATTGCTCTCTTGGATACTTCAAGTAAATAAATGACGATTTTTTTTTAACTTAAAGAAATATTAATTCTAGTTGATCGATTAAAAATTTATCTTCATTATTTTTAAAATAGGTTGTTGAAACATTTTCGAAAGCCGTCAAAGAGAATATAAAGAAATATCTTCTTCGAATAAATTAAAAATAATAATAATAAATAATGTCGAGAAATTCTTTAATTTTATCTTCATTTGATGTTAATAGCATAAGAAAACAGCAATTACAGTGTGTTGTATATTATTTACTCTTCATAATTTATGTTAATTATTGTAAAAGTATTGTAAATTGTCTAATTTATGTAATAAAGTATGTATAAAAATAATAAATTATATATTTATTTTAATATTTATTACAGTAAAACTAATAGAATATCACGTACGATGCTGATATACTTATTTATTCCTATATACTGTATTATTTATATATATATATATAATCTACATCTGCTTTTTTTATGTATTATAAAAACCAAAATCTGCTTAATCCGATTAGAAAAGTGATAAAATTTAGTATTAAAAATAGTAATTTATTATTTAATAATGATAAAATAAATAAATATAAGTTATATAAATTTTTTTTGTTTCAAATAATTTTCTCAAGTGTACAATCTTTTCCGATATATTTCTCCATTACTAAAGCAGCAACCGTCAACCTGTAATGTTGGCTTATCCGCAGAACTTGGTAGTCAGCAGTGAAGCCCAATTCCCAGGCGCTTATAGGTTTTCCGTGATTGATTCCTTCCAAGCTGGAAGGAAATAACAGTTTCGAGGGGGAAAACACACACACACATACACAACCTGGATAGCAAACAAGTCGATTTTTATATATTGAAACTTTTCAAATATTAATAGAATTTTATAAAATTAAGAACGCTTCTTATTAGATATATGAGAGGAATTAAATGATAAAAAAATTAAATTTTTGGACGTATAAAAAAAAAAGGAAAAAATGCCAGAAAATTAAATATCAGTAACACCACCAAGTTTGTTTTTTCTCTCCCTCTTCCTTTACTTTCCAATTCTTCACGCACCTGAAGTGATTAATTGCTTAGCTCGAGTTCTAGTCCAGACTCGACTCGCTACATTTACATAGCGACAGCTTGCCGTAACCGCACACCCGGAAAAACAACCCCGTCTGATTCGATGACTGACAGTTTCCTGCTATCCAAGATATAACGGTTTGGAGCACGTGGACGCACCTGTCGACAATCCTATTGGCCGATTCTGGCTGGCTGTCTAACGTAGCATGAAATTTGGAACTATGCCAGTACGTTGTGCCTTCTAATAAACGTTCGGGCATGGAAAGCCAGCACGTGGCGCGTACAACTCGCTCCAGCGATCACGTGACGTGAACGGACGACGATAATTCGTACCTGGAGCGATTCCCTAATTACTCCAACTGCCACCTATCGAACAATTTTTCAGGCTCACATGGAGTTCTCTAGATATCAGGTGGTACCTTGTATACGTCCAGAGTTATTCGATGCTACCAACCACCAAGACTACTACCTACCAGCAACGTATATAGAAGGGAGCTTACACTACCACAACAGTACCAGCGTTATGGGAGTTAAAGACGTGCAGTATCCTTCTAGGATGAATCGAAAGAGGGTGGTGACCATGGCACAGAGGAGGGCAGCTAATGTTAGAGAACGTAGAAGAATGTATAATCTAAATGCAGCATTCGATAAATTGAGGAAATTGGTCCCCACTTTTACGTACGAGAAGAGACTTTCCAGGATCGACACACTTCGTCTTGCTATCATGTACATCGCCTTTATGACTGATGTTGTTCGTGGTACTGGAATGTGCTCCACATGCACGTGCGATGTCAGATGGTGCTGTCAATCGGAATACCTTCATTAAGGTATGTTTGACTTTACAAAGAAAACATACCTTCCTTTTTTTCTTTGTGTTTTCTTTGTATCCTTTCGTGGATTTTCTTTCCTTTATCCTGTACATGTAGAGTTACTGTATAAACTCAAGAGATGTGCCAACATAAATGTGTATTCATATGTATAAATATTCGTGTTTAATTTTAAGTATTACATAAATTATAATGGAATATATTATTGTTAATATTGTAACGTCAGTATATATATATATATGGAAGAAATAAAGTTAGAAGATTAAAAAATGTGATATTCTAAGCATTATTATTCGATTTTTTTAATGCAGAAAAGATGTTTTCAGAGTCGTGATACTATAAATGACATTTGCATCATCACAAATATATTAATTATATAATTATAATTTTAAAGTATAGGAGAATGCAATTAATGCATACTTTTAAAAGCATGTAACAGCTTATGGCATGAATCGAACTTTTAAAATATAACTTTTTATGCTCTTTTCAACACTTTTAATTATTTTTTTTCGTAAAATTTGAAGGGAATAATATTAAAAAGATGTCAAAATTTTCATTTTCAGAGCTTTTATAATCGGAGCTTTTCAGAACATTGAAAAAATTTAATTTTTAGGATTATAAGAGAGGAAACGAATACAAAAATAATTTTTAAAATAAAATATTAATTTATATCATATACTTAAATAAAACTTTTTAAAAAGTTAGATAAATTACATTTAAACAATTTTTTATAAGTAATTTTTACTATATAATACAGCAGCAACTTTTATACCAAATTTAATGAAATCCAATTGTAAAAAGTAATAAAATTTAAAGATAAAAAGCTCAAAATTTTTATGAAAACATTAATTTTTAACTTCTTTTATAATATTTTTAAATCTTAAAAAGGAAAAATAAAAACAAATACAATCTGGCATAAGACTGCATTATTGTTAATAATTAACTAATTATCATTAATGCACTGTTATACAGCGTTATATTTTTAATTAAAATTTCATTTATATGCTATATCAGTGCTTAATTAATAATTTTAAATGATTTAATAATAAAAATTTGCACGCTGTAAACACTAATTAAAGTGTAATATACTTAATTATGTTCTTGAACACGTAAAGTGGAGAGGGGAAAATACAATTTACAATCTGTTCAATATTTTTTATTTTTATTTTTATTTTTTATTTATTTTTTCTACTTCGTACTTCCAAGTTGACTTTCCTACAAAGTGAGAAATAATAACCCGAATAAGGTTCAAAGGTTATTGTCAATCTGTGACATTAAAAAAAAGGAGAAAAAGAGTCTGTCAACTGAGTGAATTTCTGACGTAAAAAAATCTGTTTGTATATAAAATTTTATTTTTATTTTTTTATTTTTTAGTATATTTTACATAAATATATATATATAATTAAAATTATTATCGAAGCATCCCTACTGGAGTTTCATCGTCATAATTTTAAACCCCTATTTAACACTACTTATATTTTAATTTTTAATTAATAAATCTAATTTAACGAATAAAGTTAAGTAATATTTCATTTATTTCTTACTGAAAAACATATTTAGCGAATTATAATTAAACATGGAATTAATAATTAAGTTTTCATTAACAGTGCTTT